>NC_090931.1:507949050-508580579 GCF_040938575.1 Ambystoma mexicanum | reverse complement strand
GAAGGGTCTCAGGATTGGAATGGGAAGAAGTTGGATATCACATCTCATGCTATAGGAAGGGTCTCAGGTTTGGTATAAGCATTGAGATATCACATCTCATGCTATAGGAAGGGTATCAGGATTGGAATGGGAAGGAGTTGGATATCAAATCTCATGCTATAGGAAGGGCCTCAGGATTTTAATGAGAAGGAGTTGTATATGACATCTCAGGCCATAGGAAGGGTCTCAGGTTTGGTATAAGCATTGAGATATCACATCTCTGCTATCGGAAGGGTCTCAGGATTCTAATGGGAAGGACTTGGATGTCACATCTCATGCTATAGGGAGGGTCTCAAGTTTGATATTAGAAGCATTGAGATAACAAATCTCATGATATCGGAAGGGTCTCAGGATTGGAATGGGAAGGAGTTGGATATCACATCTCATGATAAAGGAAGGGTCTAAGGTTTGGAAGGGGAAGGATTTGGATATCACATCCCATGTTATAGGATGGGTCTCAGGTTTGGTATTAGAAGCATTGAGATATCAAGTCTCATGGTATAGGAAGGGTCTCAGAATTGGAATGGGAAGGAGTTGGATATCACATCTCAAGCTATAGGAAGGGTCTCAGGATTGGAATGGGAAGGCGTTTGTTATCACATCTCATGCCATAGTATGGGTCTCAGGTTTTGTAGAAGCATTGGGATATCACATCTCATGCTATCGGAAGGGTCTCAGGTTGGAATGGGAAGGAGTTGGATATCACATCTCATGTTATAGGAAGTGTCTCAGGATTGGAATGGGAAGGAGTTGGATATCACATCTCATGTTATAGGAAGGATCTCAGGTTTGGTATTAGAAGCATTGAGACATCACATCTCATGTTATAGGAAGGGTCTCAGGATTGGAATGGGAAGAAGTTGGATATCACATCTCATGCTATAGGAAGGGTCTCAGGTTTGGTATAAGCATTGAGATATCACATCTCATGCTATAGGAAGGGTCTCAGGATTTTAATGAGAAGGAGTTGTATATGACATCTCAGGCCATAGGAAGGGTCTCAGGTTTGGTATAAGCATTGAGATATCACATCTCTGCTATCGGAAGGGTCTCAGGATTCTAATGGGAAGGACTTGGATGTCACATCTCATGCTATAGGTAAGGTCTCAATTTTGATATTAGAAGCATTGAGATAACAAATCTCATGATATCGGAAGGGTCTCAGGATTGGAATGGGAAGGAGTTGGATATCACATCTCATGATAAAGGAAGGGTCTAAGGTTTGGAAGCGGAAGGATTTGGATATCACATCCCATGTTATAGGATGGGTCTCAGGTTTGGTATTAGAAGCATTGAGATATCAAGTCTCATGGTATAGGAAGGGTCTCAGAATTGGAATGGGAAGGAGTTGGATATCACATCTCAAGCTATAGGAATGGGTCTCAGGAATGGAATGGGAAGGAGTTTGATATCACATCTCATGCCATAGTATGGTTCTCAGGTTTGGTAGAAGCATTGGGATATCACATCTCATGCTATCGGAAGGGTCTCAGGTTGGAATGGGAAGGAGTTGGATATCACATCTCATGTTATAGGAAGGGTCTCAGGATTGGAATGGGAAGGATTTGGATATCACATCTCATGTTATAGGAAGGGTCTCAGGATTGGAATGGGAAGGACTTGGATATCATATCTCATGCTATGGGAAGGCTCTCAGGTTTGGAAGGGGAAGGAGTTGGATATCACATTTCATGTTATAGGAAGGATCTCAGGTTTGGTATTAGAAGCATTCAGACATCACATCTCATGCTATAGGAAGGGACTCAGGATTGGAATGGGAAGGAGTTGGATATCCCATCTCATGCTATAGGAAGGGTCTCAGGTTGGAATGGGAAGGAGTTGGATATCACATCTCATGCTATAGGAAGGGTCTCAGGATTGGAATGGGAAGGAGTTGTATATGACATCTCAGGCCATAGGAAGGGTCTCAGGTTTGGTATAAGCATGGAGATATCACTTCTCATGCTATAGGAAGGGTCTCAGGATTGGAATGGGAAGGAGTTGGATATCACATCTCATGTTATAGGAAGGATCTCAGGTTTGCTATTAGAAGCATTCAGACATCAGATCTCATGCTATTGGAAGGGTCTCAGGATTGGAATGGGAAGGAGTTGGATATCACATCTCATGCTATAGGAAGGGTCTCAGGATTTTAATGGGAAGGAGTTGTATATGACATCTCAGGCCATAGGAAGGGTCTCAGGTTTGGTATAAGCATTGAGATATCACATCTCTGCTATCGGAAGTGTCTCAGGATTTTAATGGGAAGGACATGGATGTCACATCTCATGCTATAGGGAGGGTCTCAAGTTTGATATTAGAAGCATTGAGATAACAAATCTCATGATATCGGAAGGGTCTCAGGATTGGAAAGGGAAGGAGTTGGATATCACATCTCATGATAAAGGAAGGGTCTAAGGTTTTGAAGGGGAAGGATTTGGATATCACATCCCATGTTATAGGATGGGTCTCAGGTTTGGTATTAGAAGCATTGAGATATCAAGTCTCATGGTATAGGAAGGGTCTCAGAATTGGAATGGGAAGGAGTTGGATATCACATCTCAAGCTATAGGAAGGGTCTCAGGATTGGAATGGGAAGGAGTTTGATATCACATCTCATGCCATAGTATGGGTCTCAGGTTTGGTAGAAGCATTGGGATATCACATCTCATGCTATCGGAAGGGTATCAGTATTGGATATGGAAGGAGTTGGATATCCCATCTCATGCTATAGGAAGGGTCTCAGGTTGGAATGGGAAGGAGTTGGATATCACATCTCATTTTATAGGAAGGGTCTCAGGATTGGAATGGGAAGGACTTGGATATCATATCTCATGCTATGGGAAGGCTCTCAGGTTTGGAAGGGGAAGGAGTTGGATATCACATTTCATGTTAGAGGAAGGATCTCAGGTTTGGTATTAGAGGCATTGAGATATCACATCTCACGCTATAGGAAGGGTCTCAGGATTGGAATGGGAAGGAGTTGGATATCACATCTAAAGCTATAGGAAGGGTCTCAGGTTTGGTATAAGCATTGAGATATCACATCTCATGCTATAGGAAGGGTCTCAGAATTGGAATGGGAAGGAGTTGGATATCACATCTCATGTTATAGGAAAGATCTCAGGTTTGGTATTAGAAGCATTGAGACATCACATCTCATGTTATGGGAAGGGTCTCAGGATTGGAATGGGAAGGATTTGGATATCACATCTCATGTCATAGGAAGGATCTCAGGTTTGGTATTAGAAGCATTGATATATCACATCTCATGCTATAGGAATGGTCTCAGGATTGGAATGGGTAGGAGTTGGATATTACATTCTTGCTATAGGAAGGGTCTCATGTTTGGAATGGGAAGGAGTTGGATATCACATATGCTATAGGAAGGGTCTCAGGTTTGGAACGGGAAGGAGTTGGATATCACATCTCATGTTATAGGAAGGGTCTCAGGTTTGGTATAAGCATTGAGATATCACATCTCTGCAATCGGAAGTGTCTCAGGATTGGGATGGGAAGGAGTTGGATATCACATCTCATGCTATAGGAAGGGTCTCAGGTTTGGAAGGGGAAGGAGTTGGATATCCCATCTCATGTTATAGGACTGGTCTTAGGTTTGGTATTAGAAGCATTGAGATATCACATTGCATGCTGTAGGAAGGGTCTCAGGTTTGGAATGGGAAGGAGTTGGATATCCCATCTCATGTTATAGGACAGGTCTCTAGTTTGGTTTTAGAATCATTGAGATATCACATCGCATGCTGTAGGAAGGGTCTAAGGATTGGAATGGGATGGACTTGGATATCACATCTCATGCTATAGGTAGGCTCTCAGGTTTGGTATAAGCATTGAGATATCACATCTCATGCTATAGGAAGGGTCTCAGGATTGGAATGGGAAGGATTTGGATATCACATCTCATGCTATAGGATGGCTCTCAGGTTTGGTATAAGCATGGAGATAGCACTTCTCATGCTACAGGAAGGGTCTCAGGATTGGAATGGGAAGGAGTTGGATATCACATCTCCTGTTATAGGAAGGATCTCAGGTTTGGTATTAGAAGCATTGAGACATCACATCTCATGCTATAGGAAGGGTCTCAGGATTGGAATGGGAAGGAGTTGGATATCACATCTCATGCTATAGGAAGGGTCTCAGATTTGGTATAAGCATTGAGATATCACATCTCATGCTATAGGAAGGGTCTCAGGATTGGAATGGGAAGGAGTTGTATATGACATCTCAGGCCATAGGAAGGGTCTCAGGTTTGGTATAAGCATTGAGATATCACATCTCTGCTATCGGAAGGGTCTCAGGATTTTAATGGGAAGGACTCGGATGTCACATCTCATGCTATAGGGAGGGTCTCAAGTTTGATATTAGAAGCATTGAGATAACAAATCTCATGATATCGGAAGGGTCTCAGGATTGGAATGGGAAGGAGTTGGATATCACATCTCATGATAAAGGAAGGGTCTAAGGTTTGGAAGGGGAAGGATTTGGATATCACATCTCATGTTATAGGATGGGTCTCAGGTTTGGTATTAGAAGCATTGAGATATCAAGTCTCATGGTATAGGAAGGGTCTCGGAATTGGAATGGGAAGGAGTTGGATATCACATCTCAAGCTATAGGAAGGGACTCAGGATTGGAATGGGAAGGAGTTTGATATCACATCTCATGCCATAGTATGGGTCTCAGGTTTGATAGAAGCATTGGGATATCACATCTCATGCTATCGGAAGGGTATCAGAATTGGATTTGGAAGGAGTTGGATATCCCATCTCATGCTATAGTAAGGGTCTCAGGTTGAAATGGGAAGGAGTTGGATATCACATCTCATGTTATAGGAAGGGTCTCAGGATTGGTATTAGAGGCATTGAGATATCACATCTCATGCTATCAGAAGGGTCTCAGGATTGGAATGGGAAGGAGTTGGATATCACATCTCATGTTATAGGAAGGGTCTCAGGATTGGAATGGGAAGGACTTGGATATCATATCTCATGCTATGGGAAGGCTCTCAGGTTTGGAAGGGGAAGGAGTTGGATATCACATTTCATGTTAGAGGAAGGATCTCAGGTTTGGCATTAGAAGCATTGAGATATCACATCTCATGCTATAGGAAGGGTCTCAGGATTGGAATGGGAAGGAGTTGGATATCACATCTCAAGCTATAGGAAGAGTCTCAGGTTTGGTATAAGCATTGAGATATCACATCTCATGCTATATAAAGGGTCTCAGAATTGGAATGGGAAGGAGTTGGATATCACATCTCATGTTATAGGAAAGATCTCAGGTTTGGTATTAGAAGCATTGAGACATCACATCTCATGTTATAGGAAGGGTCTCAGGATTGGAATGGGAAGAAGTTGGATCTCACATCTCATGCTATAGGAAGGGTCTCAGGTTTGGTATAAGCATTGAGATATCACATCACATGCTATAGGAAGGGTCTCAGGATTGGAATGGGAAGGAGTTGTATATGACATCTCATGCCATAGGAAGGGTCTCAGGTTTGGTATAAGCATTGATATATCACATCACATGCTATAGGAAGGGTCTCAGGATTGGAATGGGAAGGACTTGGATATCACATCTCATGCTATAGGCAGGGTCTCAGGTTTGGAAAGGGAAGGAGTTGGATATCACATTTCATGTTAGAGGTAGGATCTCAGGTTTGGTATTAGAGGCATTGAGATATCACATCTCATGCTATCAGAAGGGTCTCAGGATTGGAATGGGAAGGAGTTGGATATCACATCTCATGCTAAAGGGAGGGTCTCAGGTTTGGAAGGGGAAGGATTTGGATATCACATCTCATGTTATAGGAAGGATCTCAGGTTTAGTATTAGAAGCATTGAGATATCACATCTCATGCTATCGTAAGTATCTCAGGTTTGGTATTAGAGGCATTGAGATATCACATCTCATGCTATCATAAGGGTTTCAGGATTGGAATGGGAAGGAGTTGGATAGCACTTCTCATGCTAAAGGGATGGTCTCAGGTTTGGTATAAGCATTGAGATATCACATCTCTGCAATCGGAAGTGTCTCAGGATTGGGATGGGAAGGAGTTGGATATCACATCTCATGCTATAGGAAGGGTCTCAGGTTTGGAAGGGGAAGGAGTTGGATATCCCATCTCATGTTATAGGACTGGTCTTAGGTTTGGTTTTAGAATCATTGAGATATCACATCGCATGCTGTAGGAAGGGTCTAAGGATTGGAATGGGATGGACTTGGATATCACATCTCATGCTATAGGTAGGCTCTCAGGTTTGGTATAAGCATTGAGATATCACATCTCATGCTATAGGAAGGGTCTCAGGATTGGAATGGGAAGGATTTGGATATCACATCTCATGCTATAGGAAGGCTCTCAGGTTTGGTATAAGCATGGAGATAGCACTTCTCATGCTACAGGAAGGGTCTCAGGATTGGAATGGGAAGGAGTTGGATATCACATCTCCTGTTATAGGAAGGATCTCAGGTTTGGTATTAGAAGCATTGAGACATCACATCTCATGCTATAGGAAGGGTCTCAGGATTGGAATGGGAAGGAGTTGGATATCACATCTCATGCTATAGGAAGGGTCTCAGATTTGGTATAAGCATTGAGATATCACATCTCATGCTATAGGAAGGGTCTCAGGATTGGAATGGGAAGGAGTTGTATATGACATCTCAGGCCATAGGAAGGGTCTCAGGTTTGGTATAAGCATTGAGATATCACATCTCTGCTATCGGAAGGGTCTCAGGATTTTAATGGGAAGGACTCGGATGTCACATCTCATGCTATAGGGAGGGTCTCAAGTTTGATATTAGAAGCATTGAGATAACAAATCTCATGATATCGGAAGGGTCTCAGGATTGGAATGGGAAGGAGTTGGATATCACATCTCATGATAAAGGAAGGGTCTAAGGTTTGGAAGGGGAAGGATTTGGATATCACATCTCATGTTATAGGATGGGTCTCAGGTTTGGTATTAGAAGCATTGAGATATCAAGTCTCATGGTATAGGAAGGGTCTCGGAATTGGAATGGGAAGGAGTTGGATATCACATCTCAAGCTATAGGAAGGGACTCAGGATTGGAATGGGAAGGAGTTTGATATCACATCTCATGCCATAGTATGGGTCTCAGGTTTGATAGAAGCATTGGGATATCACATCTCATGCTATCAGAAGGGTATCAGAATTGGATTTGGAAGGAGTTGGATATCCCATCTCAGGCTATAGTAAGGGTCTCAGATTGAAATGGGAAGGAGTTGGATATCACATCTCATGTTATAGGAAGGGTCTCAGGATTGGTATTAGAGGCATTGAGATATCACATCTCATGCTATCAGAAGGGTCTCAGGATTGGAATGGGAAGGAGTTGGATATCACATCTCATGTTATAGGAAGGGTCTCAGGATTGGAATGGGAAGGACTTGGATATCATATCTCATGCTATGGGAAGGCTCTCAGGTTTGGAAGGGGAAGGAGTTGGATATCACATTTCATGTTAGAGGAAGGATCTCAGGTTTGGCATTAGAAGCATTGAGATATCACATCTCATGCCATAGGAAGGGTCTCAGGATTGGAATGGGAAGGAGTTGGATATCACATCTCAAGCTATAGGAAGAGTCTCAGGTTTGGTATAAGCATTGAGATATCACATCTCATGCTATATAAAGGGTCTCAGAATTGGAATGGGAAGGAGTTGGATATCACATCTCATGTTATAGGAAAGATCTCAGGTTTGGTATTAGAAGCATTGAGACATCACATCTCATGTTATAGGAAGGGTCTCAGGATTGGAATGGGAAGAAGTTGGATCTCACATCTCATGCTATAGGAAGGGTCTCAGGTTTGGTATAAGCATTGAGATATCACATCACATGCTATAGGAAGGGTCTCAGGATTGGAATGGGAAGGAGTTGTATATGACATCTCATGCCATAGGAAGGGTCTCAGGTTTGGTATAAGCATTGAGATATCACATCACATGCTATAGGAAGGGTCTCAGGATTGGAATGGGAAGGACTTGGATATCACATCTCATGCTATAGGCAGGGTCTCAGGTTTGGAAAGGGAAGGAGTTGGATATCACATTTCATGTTAGAGGTAGGATCTCAGGTTTGGTATTAGAGGCATTGAGATATCACATCTCATGCTATCAGAAGGGTCTCAGGATTGGAATGGGAAGGAGTTGGATATCACATCTCATGCTAAAGGGAGGGTCTCAGGTTTGGAAGGGGAAGGATTTGGATATCACATCTCATGTTATAGGAAGGATCTCAGGTTTGGTATTAGAAGCATTGAGATATCACATCTCATGCTATCGTAAGTATCTCAGGTTTGGTATTAGAGGCATTGAGATATCACATCTCATGCTATCATAAGGGTCTCAGGATTGGAATGGGAAGGAGTTGGATAGCACATCTCATGCTAAAGGGATGGTCTCAGGTTTGGAAGGGGAAGGATTTGGATATCACATCACATGTTATAGGAAGGATCTCAGGTTTGGTATTAGAAGCATTGAGATATCACATCTCATGCTATCGGAAGGGTCTCAGGATTGGAATCGGAAGGAGTTGGATATCACATCTCATGCTATAGGATGGGTCTCAGGTTTGGAACGGGAAGGAGTTGGATATCACATCTCATGTTATAGGAAGAGTCTCAGGTTTGGTATAAGCATTGAGATATCACATCTCTGCAATCGGAAGTGTCTCAGGATTGGGATGGGAGGAGCTGGATATCACATCTCATGCTAAAGGAAGGGTCTCAGGTTTGGAAGGGGAAGGATTTGGATATCACATCTCATGTTATAGGACGGGTCTCAGGTTTGGTATTAGAAGCATTGAGATATCACATCTCATGCTATATATAGGAAGTGTGTCAGGATTGGAATGGGAAGGAGTTGGATATCACATCTCATGCTATAGGAAGGGTTTCAGGTTTGGTAGAAGCATTGAGATATCACATCTCATGCTATAGGAAGAGTCTCAGGTTTGGGAAGGGAAGGATTTGGATGTCACATCTCATGTTATAGGATGGTTCTCATGTTTGGTTTTTGAAGCATTGAGATATCACATCTCATGCTATCGGAAGGGTCTCAGGTTTGGAATGGGAAGTAGTTGGATATCACATCTCATGTTATAGGAAGGATCTCAGGTTTGGTATTAGAAGCATTGAGATATCACATTTCATGCTATAGGAAGGGTCTCAGGATTGGAATGTGAAGGATTTGGATATCACATCTCATGCTAAAGGAAGGGTCTCAGGTTTGGAATGGGAAGGAGTTGGATATGACATATCTTGTTATAGGGAGGGTCTCAGGATTTGAATGGCAAGGAGTTGGATATCACATCTCATGCCATAGGAAGGGTCTCAGGTTTGGTATAAGCATTGAGATATCACATCTCTGCTATCGGAAGGGTCTCAGGATTGGATTGGGAAGGAGTTGGATATCCCTTCTCATACTATAGGGTCTCAGGTTGGAATGGGAAGGAGTTGGATATCACATCTCATGTTATAGGAAGGGTCTCAGGATTGGAATGGGAAGGATTTGGATATCACATCTCATGCCAAAGGAAGGGTCTCAGGTTTGGAAGGGGAAGGATTTGGATATCATATCTCATGTTATAGGACGGGTCCCAGGTTTGGTATTAGAAGCATTGAGATATCACATCTCATGGTATAGGAAGGGTCTCAGGGTTGGAATGGGAAGGAGTTGGATATCACATCTCATCCAATAGGAAGGGCCTCAGGATTGGAATATGAAGGATTTGGATATCACATCTCATGCTAAAGGAAGGGTCTCAGGTTTGGTAGAAGCATTGAGATATCACATCTCATGCTATAGTAGGGGTCTCAGGATTTGAATGGCAAGGAGTTGGATATCACATCTCATGCCATAGGAAGGGTCTCAGGTTTGGTATAAGCATTGTGATATCACATCTCTGCTATCGGAAGGGTCTCAGGATTGGATTGGGAAGGAGTTGGATATCCCTTCTCATGCTATAGGAAGGGTCTCAGGTTGGAATGGGAAGGAGTTGGATATCACAACTCATGTTATAGGAAGGGTCTCAGGATTGGAATGGGAATGATTTGGATATCACATCTCTTGCTATAGGAAGGGTCTCAGGATTGGAATGGGAAGGATTTGGATATCACATCTCATGTCATAGGAAGGATCTCAGGTTTGGTATTAGAAGCATTGATATATCACATCTCATGCTATAGGAATGGTCTCAGGATTGGAATAGGTAGGAGTTGGATATTACATTCTTGCTATAGGAAGGGTCTAATGTTTGGAATGGGAAGGAGTTGGATATCACATATGCTATAGGAAGTGTCTCAGGTTTGGAACGGGAAGGAGTTGAATATCACATCTCATGTTATAGGAAGGGTCTCAGGTTTGGTATAAGCATTGAGATATCACATCTCTGCTATTGGAAGTGGCTCAGGATTGGAATGGGAAGGAGTTGGATATCCCATCTCATGTTATAGGACGGGTCTCTGGTTTGGTATTAGAATCATTGAGATATCACATTGCATGCTGTAGGAAGGGTCTAAGGATTGGAATGGGATGGACTTGGATATCACATCTCATGCTATAGGTAGGCTCTCAGGTTTGGGATAAGCATTTAGATAGCACATCTCATGCTATAGGAATGGTCTCAGGATTGGAATGGGAAGGATTTGGATATCACATCTCATGCTATAGGAAGGGTCTCCGGTTTGGTATAAGCATGGAGATATCACTTCTCATGCTATGGGAAGGGTCTCAGGATTGGAATGGGAAGGAGTTGGATATCACATCTCATGTTATAGGAAGGATCTCAGGTTTGGTATTAGAAGCATTGAGACATCACATCTCATGCTATAGGAAGGGTCTCAGATTTGGTATAAGCATTGAGATAATACATCTCATGCTATAGGAAGGGTCTCAGGATTGGAATGGGAAGGAGTTGTATATGACATCTCAGGCCATAGGAAGGGTCTCAGGTTTGGTATAAGCATTGAGATATAACATCTCTGCTATCGGAAGGGTCTCAGGATTGGAATGGGAAGGAGTTGGATATCCCATCTCATGTTATAGGAAGGGTCTCAGGTTTGGTATTAGATGCATTGAGATATCACATCTCATGCTATAGGAAGGGTCTCAGGATTGGAATGGGAAGAAGTTGGATCTCACATCTCATGCTATAGGAAGGGTCTCAGGTTTGGTATAAGCATTGAGATATCACATCACATGCTATAGGAAGGGTCTCAGGATTGGAATGGGAAGGAGTTGTATATGACATCTCATGCCATAGGAAGGGTCTCAGGTTTGGTATAAGCATTGAGATATCACATCACATGCTATAGGAAGGGTCTCAGGATTGGAATGGGAAGGACTTGGATATCACATCTCATGCTATAGGCAGGGTCTCAGGTTTGGAAAGGGAAGGAGTTGGATATCACATTTCATGTTAGAGGTAGGATCTCAGGTTTGGTATTAGAGGCATTGAGATATCACATCTCATGCTATCAGAAGGGTCTCAGGATTGGAATGGGAAGGAGTTGGATATCACATCTCATGCTAAAGGGAGGGTCTCAGGTTTGGAAGGGGAAGGATTTGGATATCACATCTCATGTTATAGGAAGGATCTCAGGTTTGGTATTAGAAGCATTGAGATATCACATCTCATGCTATCGTAAGTATCTCAGGTTTGGTATTAGAGGCATTGAGATATCACATCTCATGCTATCATAAGGGTCTCAGGATTGGAATGGGAAGGAGTTGGATAGCACATCTCATGCTAAAGGGATGGTCTCAGGTTTGGAAGGGGAAGGATTTGGATATCACATCACATGTTATAGGAAGGATCTCAGGTTTGGTATTAGAAGCATTGAGATATCACATCTCATGCTATCGGAAGGGTCTCAGGATTGGAATCGGAAGGAGTTGGATATCACATCTCATGCTATAGGATGGGTCTCAGGTTTGGAACGGGAAGGAGTTGGATATCACATCTCATGTTATAGGAAGAGTCTCAGGTTTGGTATAAGCATTGAGATATCACATCTCTGCAATCGGAAGTGTCTCAGGATTGGGATGGGAGGAGCTGGATATCACATCTCATGCTAAAGGAAGGGTCTCAGGTTTGGAAGGGGAAGGATTTGGATATCACATCTCATGTTATAGGACGGGTCTCAGGTTTGGTATTAGAAGCATTGAGATATCACATCTCATGCTATATATAGGAAGTGTGTCAGGATTGGAATGGGAAGGAGTTGGATATCACATCTCATGCTATAGGAAGGGTTTCAGGTTTGGTAGAAGCATTGAGATATCACATCTCATGCTATAGGAAGAGTCTCAGGTTTGGGAAGGGAAGGATTTGGATGTCACATCTCATGTTATAGGATGGTTCTCATGTTTGGTTTTTGAAGCATTGAGATATCACATCTCATGCTATCGGAAGGGTCTCAGGTTTGGAATGGGAAGTAGTTGGATATCACATCTCATGTTATAGGAAGGATCTCAGGTTTGGTATTAGAAGCATTGAGATATCACATTTCATGCTATAGGAAGGGTCTCAGGATTGGAATGTGAAGGATTTGGATATCACATCTCATGCTAAAGGAAGGGTCTCAGGTTTGGAATGGGAAGGAGTTGGATATGACATATCTTGTTATAGGGAGGGTCTCAGGATTTGAATGGCAAGGAGTTGGATATCACATCTCATGCCATAGGAAGGGTCTCAGGTTTGGTATAAGCATTGAGATATCACATCTCTGCTATCGGAAGGGTCTCAGGATTGGATTGGGAAGGAGTTGGATATCCCTTCTCATACTATAGGGTCTCAGGTTGGAATGGGAAGGAGTTGGATATCACATCTCATGTTATAGGAAGGGTCTCAGGATTGGAATGGGAAGGATTTGGATATCACATCTCATGCCAAAGGAAGGGTCTCAGGTTTGGAAGGGGAAGGATTTGGATATCATATCTCATGTTATAGGACGGGTCCCAGGTTTGGTATTAGAAGCATTGAGATATCACATCTCATGGTATAGGAAGGGTCTCAGGGTTGGAATGGGAAGGAGTTGGATATCACATCTCATCCAATAGGAAGGGCCTCAGGATTGGAATATGAAGGATTTGGATATCACATCTCATGCTAAAGGAAGGGTCTCAGGTTTGGTAGAAGCATTGAGATATCACATCTCATGCTATAGTAGGGGTCTCAGGATTTGAATGGCAAGGAGTTGGATATCACATCTCATGCCATAGGAAGGGTCTCAGGTTTGGTATAAGCATTGTGATATCACATCTCTGCTATCGGAAGGGTCTCAGGATTGGATTGGGAAGGAGTTGGATATCCCTTCTCATGCTATAGGAAGGGTCTCAGGTTGGAATGGGAAGGAGTTGGATATCACAACTCATGTTATAGGAAGGGTCTCAGGATTGGAATGGGAATGATTTGGATATCACATCTCTTGCTATAGGAAGGGTCTCAGGATTGGAATGGGAAGGATTTGGATATCACATCTCATGTCATAGGAAGGATCTCAGGTTTGGTATTAGAAGCATTGATATATCACATCTCATGCTATAGGAATGGTCTCAGGATTGGAATAGGTAGGAGTTGGATATTACATTCTTGCTATAGGAAGGGTCTAATGTTTGGAATGGGAAGGAGTTGGATATCACATATGCTATAGGAAGTGTCTCAGGTTTGGAACGGGAAGGAGTTGAATATCACATCTCATGTTATAGGAAGGGTCTCAGGTTTGGTATAAGCATTGAGATATCACATCTCTGCTATTGGAAGTGGCTCAGGATTGGAATGGGAAGGAGTTGGATATCCCATCTCATGTTATAGGACGGGTCTCTGGTTTGGTATTAGAATCATTGAGATATCACATTGCATGCTGTAGGAAGGGTCTAAGGATTGGAATGGGATGGACTTGGATATCACATCTCATGCTATAGGTAGGCTCTCAGGTTTGGGATAAGCATTTAGATAGCACATCTCATGCTATAGGAATGGTCTCAGGATTGGAATGGGAAGGATTTGGATATCACATCTCATGCTATAGGAAGGGTCTCCGGTTTGGTATAAGCATGGAGATATCACTTCTCATGCTATGGGAAGGGTCTCAGGATTGGAATGGGAAGGAGTTGGATATCACATCTCATGTTATAGGAAGGATCTCAGGTTTGGTATTAGAAGCATTGAGACATCACATCTCATGCTATAGGAAGGGTCTCAGATTTGGTATAAGCATTGAGATAATACATCTCATGCTATAGGAAGGGTCTCAGGATTGGAATGGGAAGGAGTTGTATATGACATCTCAGGCCATAGGAAGGGTCTCAGGTTTGGTATAAGCATTGAGATATAACATCTCTGCTATCGGAAGGGTCTCAGGATTGGAATGGGAAGGAGTTGGATATCCCATCTCATGTTATAGGAAGGGTCTCAGGTTTGGTATTAGATGCATTGAGATATCACATCTCATGCTATAGGAAGGGTCTCAGGATTGGAATGGGAAGGACTTAGATGTCACATCTCATGCTATAGGGAGGGTCTCAAGTTTGATATTAGAAGCATTGAGATAACAAATCTCATGATATCGGAAGGGTCTCAGGATTGGAATGGGAAGGAGTTGGATATCACATCTCATGATAAAGGAAGGGTCTAAGGTTTGGAAGGGGAAGGATTTGGATATCACATCTCATGTTATAGGACGGGTCTCAGGTTTGGTATTAGAAGCATTGAGATATCAAGTCTCATGGTATAGGAAGGGTCTCAGAATTGACATGGGAAGGAGTTTGATATCACATCTCATGCCATAGTATGGGTCTCAGGTTTGGTAGAAGCATTGGGATATCACATCTCATGCTATCGGAAGGGTATCAGTATTGGATTTGGAAGGAGTTGGATATCCCATCTCATGCTATAGGAAGGGTCTCAGGTTGGAATGGGAAGGAGTTGGATATCACATCTCATGCTATAGGAAGGGCCTCAAGATTGGAATGGGAAGGAGTTGTATATGATATCTCAGGCCATAGGAAGGGTCTCAGGTTTGGTATAAGCATGGAGATATCACTTCTCATGCTATAGGAAGGGTCTCAGGATTGGAATGGGAAGGAGTTGGATATCACATCTCATTTTATAGGAAGGATCTCAGGTTTGGTATTAGAAGCATTGAGACATCACATCTCATGTTATAGGAAGGGTCTCAGGATTGGAATGGGAAGAAGTTGGATATCACATCTCATGCTATAGGAAGGGTCTCAGGTTTGGTATAAGCATTGAGATATCACATCTCATGCTATAGGAAGGGTATCAGGATTGGAATGGGAAGGAGTTGGATATCAAATTTCATGCTATACGAAGGGTCTCAGGATTTTAATGAGAAGGAGTTGTATATGACATCTCAGGCCATAGGAAGGGTCTCAGGTTTGGTATAAGCATTGAGATATCACATCTCTGCTATCGGAAGGGTCTCAGGATTCTAATGGGAAGGACTTGGATGTCACATCTCATGCTATAGGGAGGGTCTCAAGTTTGATATTAGAAGCATTGAGATAACAAATCTCATGATATCGGAAGGGTCTCAGGATTGGAATGGGAAGGAGTTGGATATCACATCTCATGATAAAGGAAGGGTCTAAGGTTTGGAAGGGGAAGGATTTGGATATCACATCCCATGTTATAGGATGGGTCTCAGGTTTGGTATTAGAAGCATTGAGATATCAAGTCTCATGGTATAGGAAGGGTCTCAGAATTGGAATGGGAAGGAGTTGGATATCACATCTCAAGCTATAGGAAGGGTCTCAGGATTGGAATGGGAAGGAGTTTGTTATCACATCTCATGCCATAGTATGGGTCTCAGGTTTTGTAGAAGCATTGGGATATCACATCTCATGCTATCGGAAGGGTCTCAGGTTGGAATGGGAAGGAGTTGGATATCACATCTCATTTTATAGGAAGTGTCTCAGGATTGGAATGGGAAGGAGTTGGATATCACATCTCATGTTATAGGAAGAATCTCAGGTTTGGTATTAGAAGCATTGAGACATCACATCTCATGTTATAGGAAGGGTCTCAGGATTGGAATGGGAAGAAGTTGGATATCACATCTCATGCTATAGGAAGGGTCTCAGGTTTGGTATAAGCATTGAGATATCACATCTCATGCTATAGGAAGGGTCTCAGGATTTTAATGAGAAGGAGTTGTATATGACATCTCAGGCCATAGGAAGGGTCTCAGGTTTGGTATAAGCATTGAGATATCACATCTCTGCTATCGGAAGGGTCTCAGGATTCTAATGGGAAGGACTTGGATGTCACATCTCATGCTATAGGTAAGGTCTCAATTTTGATATTAGAAGCATTGAGATAACAAATCTCATGATATCGGAAGGGTCTCAGGATTGGAATGGGAAGGAGTTGGATATCACATCTCATGATAAAGGAAGGGTCTAAGGTTTGGAAGCGGAAGGATTTGGATATCACATCCCATGTTATAGGATGGGTCTCAGGTTTGGTATTAGAAGCATTGAGATATCAAGTCTCATGGTATAGGAAGGGTCTCAGAATTGGAATGGGAAGGAGTTGGATATCACATCTCAAGCTATAGGAAGGGTCTCAGGAATGGAATGGGAAGGAGTTTGATATCACATCTCATGCCATAGTATGGTTCTCAGGTTTGGTAGAAGCATTGGGATATCACATCTCATGCTATCGGAAGGGTCTCAGGTTGGAATGGGAAGGAGTTGGATATCACATTTCATGTTATAGGAAGGGTCTCAGGATTGGAATGGGAAGGATTTGGATATCACATCTCATGTTATAGGAAGGGTCTCAGGATTGGAATGGGAAGGACTTGGATATCATATCTCATGCTATGGGAAGGCTCTCAGGTTTGGAAGGGGAAGGAGTTGGATATCACATTTCATGTTATAGGAAGGATCTCAGGTTTGGTATTAGAAACATTCAGACATCACATCTCATGCTATAGGAAGGGTCTCAGGATTGGAATGGGAAGGAGTTGGATATCCCATCTCATGCTATAGGAAGGGTCTCAGGTTGGAATGGGAAGGAGTTGGATATCCCATCTCATGCTATAGAAAGGGTCTCAGGATTGGAATGGGAAGGAGTTGGATATCCCATCTCATGCTATAGGAAGGGTCTCAGGTTGGAATGGGAAGGAGTTGGATATCACATCTCATGCTATAGGAAGGGTCTCAGGATTGGAATGGGAAGGAGTTGGATATCACATCTCATGTTATAGGAAGGATCTCAGGTTTGCTATTAGAAGCATTCAGACATCAGATCTCATGCTATAGGAAGGGTCTCAGGATTGGAATGGGAAGGAGTTGGATATCACATCTCATGCTATAGGAAGGGTCTCAGGATTTTAATGGGAAGGAGTTGTATATGACATCTCAGGCCATAGGAAGGGTCTCAGGTTTGGTATAAGCATTGAGATATCACATCTCTGCTATCGGAAGTGTCTCAGGATTTTAATGGGAAGGACATGGATGTCACATCTCATGCTATAGGGAGGGTCTCAAGTTTGATATTAGAAGCATTGAGATAACAAATCTCATGATATCGGAAGGGTCTCAGGATTGGAAAGGGAAGGAGTTGGATATCACATCTCATGATAAAGGAAGGGTCTAAGGTTTGGAAGGGGAAGGATTTGGATATCACATCCCATGTTATAGGATGGGTCTCAGGTTTGGTATTAGAAGCATTGAGATATCAAGTCTCATGGTATAGGAAGGGTCTCAGAATTGGAATGGGAAGGAGTTGGATATCACATCTCAAGCTATAGGAAGGGTCTCAGGATTGGAATGGGAAGGAGTTTGATATCACATCTCATGCCATAGTATGGGTCTCAGGTTTGGTAGAAGCATTGGGATATCACATCTCATGCTATCGGAAGGGTATCAGTATTGGATATGGAAGGAGTTGGATATCCCATCTCATGCTATAGGAAGGACCTCAGGTTGGAATGGGAAGGAGTTGGATATCACATCTCATTTTATAGGAAGGGTCTCAGGATTGGAATGGGAAGGACTTGGATATCATATCTCATGCTATGGGAAGGCTCTCAGGTTTGGAAGGGGAAGGAGTTGGATATCACATTTCATGTAAGAGGAAGGATCTCAGGTTTGGTATTAGAGGCATTGAGATATCACATCTCACGCTATAGGAAGGGTCTCAGGATTGGAATGGGAAGGAGTTGGATATCACATCTAAAGCTATAGGAAGGGTCTCAGGTTTGGTATAAGCATTGAGATATCACATCTCATGCTATAGGAAGGGTCTCAGAATTGGAATGGGAAGGAGTTGGATATCACATCTCATGTTATAGGAAAGATCTCAGGTTTGGTATTAGAAGCATTGAGACATCACATCTCATGTTATAGGAAGGGTCTCAGGATTGGAATGGGAAGGATTTGGATATCACATCTCATGTCATATGAAGGATCTCAGGTTTGGTATTAGAAGCATTGATATATCACATCTCATGCTATAGGAATGGTCTCAGGATTGGAATGGGTAGGAGTTGGATATTACATTCTTGCTATAGGAAGGGTCTCATGTTTGGAATGGGAAGGAGTTGGATATCACATATGCTATAGGAAGTGTCTCAGGTTTGGAACGGGAAGGAGTTGGATATCACATCTCATGTTATAGGAAGGGTCTCAGGTTTGGTATAAGCATTGAGATATCACATCTCTGCAATCGGAAGTGTCTCAGGATTGGGATGGGAAGGAGTTGGATATCACATCTCATGCTATAGGAAGGGTCTCAGGTTTGGAAGGGGAAGGAGTTGGATATCCCATCTCATGTTATAGGACTGGTCTTAGGTTTGGTATTAGAAGCATTGAGATATCACATTGCATGCTGTAGGAAGGGTCTCAGGTTTGGAATGGGAAGGAGTTGGATATCCCATCTCATGTTATAGGACAGGTCTCTGGTTTGGTATTAGAATCATTGAGATATCCATCGCATGCTGTAGGAAGGGTCTAAGGATTGGAATGGGATGGACTTGGATATCACATCTCATGCTATAGGTAGGCTCTCAGGTTTGGTATAAGCATTGAGATATCACATCTCATGCTATAGGAAGGGTCTCAGGATTGGAATGGGAAGGATTTGGATATCACATCTCATGCTATAGGAAGGGTCTCAGGTTTGGTATAAGCATGGAGATAGCACTTCTCATGCTACAGGAAGGGTCTCAGGATTGGAATGGGAAGGAGTTGGATATCACATCTCATGTTATAGGAAGGATCTCAGGTTTGGTATTAGAAGCATTGAGACATCACATCTCATGCTATAGGAAGGGTCTCAGGATTGGAATGGGAAGGAGTTGGATATCACATCTCATGCTATAGGAAGGGTCTCAGATTTGGTATAAGCATTGAGATATCACATCTCATGCTATAGGAAGGGTCTCAGGATTGGAATGGGAAGGAGTTGTATATGACATCTCAGGCCATAGGAAGGGTCTCAGGTTTGGTATAAGCATTGAGATATCACATCTCTGCTATCGGAAGGGTCTCAGGATTTTAATGGGAAGGACTCGGATGTCACATCTCATGCTATAGGGAGGGTCTCAAGTTTGATATTAGAAGCATTGAGATAACAAATCTCATGATATCGGAAGGGTCTCAGGATTGGAATGGGAAGGAGTTGGATATCACATCTCATGATAAAGGAAGGGTCTAAGGTTTGGAAGGGGAAGGATTTGGATATCACATCTCATGTTATAGGATGGGTCTCAGGTTTGGTATTAGAAGCATTGAGATATCAAGTCTCATGGTATAGGAAGGGTCTCGGAATTGGAATGGGAAGGAGTTGGATATCACATCTCAAGCTATAGGAAGGGACTCAGGATTGGAATGGGAAGGAGTTTGATATCACATCTCATGCCATAGTATGGGTCTCAGGTTTGATAGAAGCATTGGGATATCACATCTCATGCTATCGGAAGGGTATCAGAATTGGATTTGGAAGGAGTTGGATATCCCATCTCATGCTATAGGAAGGGTCTCAGGTTGAAATGGGAAGGAGTTGGATATCACATCTCATGTTATAGGAAGGGTCTCAGGATTGGTATTAGAGGCATTGAGATATCACATCTCATGCTATCAGAAGGGTCTCAGGATTGGAATGGGAAGGAGTTGGATATCACATCTCATGTTATAGGAAGGGTCTCAGGATTGGAATGGGAAGGACTTGGATATCATATCTCATGCTATGGGAAGGCTCTCAGGTTTGGAAGGGGAAGGAGTTGGATATCACATTTCATGTTAGAGGAAGGATCTCAGGTTTGGCATTAGAAGCATTGAGATATCACATCTCATGCTATAGGAAGGGTCTCAGGATTGGAATGGGAAGGAGTTGGATATCACATCTCAAGCTATAGGAAGAGTCTCAGGTTTGGTATAAGCATTGAGATATCACATCTCATGCTATATAAAGGGTCTCAGAATTGGAATGGGAAGGAGTTGGATATCACATCTCATGTTATAGGAAAGATCTCAGGTTTGGTATTAGAAGCATTGAGACATCACATCTCATGTTATAGGAAGGGTCTCAGGATTGGAATGGGAAGAAGTTGGATCTCACATCTCATGCTATAGGAAGGGTCTCAGGTTTGGTATAAGCATTGAGATATCACATCTCATGCTATAGGAAGGGTCTCAGGATTGGAATGGGAAGGAGTTGTATATGACATCTCATGCCATAGGAAGGGTCTCAGGTTTGGTATAAGCATTGAGATATCACATCACATGCTATAGGAAGGGTCTCAGGATTGGAATGGGAAGGACTTGGATATCACATCTCATGCTATAGGCAGGGTCTCAGGTTTGGAAAGGGAAGGAGTTGGATATCACATTTCATGTTAGAGGTAGGATCTCAGGTTTGGTATTAGAGGCATTGAGATATCACATCTCATGCTATCAGAAGGGTCTCAGGATTGGAATGGGAAGGAGTTGGATATCACATCTCATGCTAAAGGGGGAGTCTCAGGTTTGGAAGGGGAAGGATTTGGATATCACATCTCATGTTATAGGAAGGATCTCAGGTTTGGTATTAGAAGCATTGAGATATCACATCTCATGCTATCGTAAGTATCTCAGGTTTGGTATTAGAGGCATTGAGATATCACATCTCATGCTATCATAAGGGTCTCAGGATTGGAATGGGAAGGAGTTGGATAGCACATCTCATGCTAAAGGGATGGTCTCAGGTTTGGAACGGGAAGGAGTTGGATATCACATCTCATGTTATAGGAAGAGTCTCAGGTTTGGTATAAGCATTGAGATATCACATCTCATGCTATCGGAAGGGTATCAGAATTGGATTTGGAAGGAGTTGGATATCCCATGTCATGCTATAGGAAGGGTCTCAGGTTGAAATGGGAAGGAGTTGGATATCACATCTCATGTTATAGGAAGGGTCTCAGGATTGGTATTAGAGGCATTGAGATATCACATCTCATGCTATCAGAAGGGTCTCAGGATTGGAATGGGAAGGAGTTGGATATCACATCTCATGTCATAGGAAGGATCTCAGGTTTGGTATTAGAAGCATTGAGATATCAGATCTCATGCTATAGGAATGGTCTCAGGATTGGAATGGGAAGGAGTTGGATATTACATTCTTGCTATAAGAAGGGTCTCATGTTTGGAATGGGAAGGAGTTGGATATCACATATGCTATAGGAAGGATCTCAGGTTTGGTATTAGAAGCATTGAGATATCACATCTCATGCTATCGGAAGGGTCTCAGGATTGGAATCGGAAGGAGTTGGATATCACATCTCATGCTATAGGATGGGTCTCAGGTTTGGAACGGGAAGGAGTTGGATATCACATCTCATGTTATAGGAAGAGTCTCAGGTTTGGTATAAGCATTGAGATATCACATCTCTGCAATCGGAAGTGTCTCAGGATTGGGATGGGAAGGAATTGGATATCACATCTCATGCTATAGGAAGGGTCTCAGGTTTGGAATGGGAAGGAGTTGGATATCCCATCTCATGTTATAGGACGGGTCTCAGGTTTCTTATTAGAATCATTGAGATATCATATTGCATGCTGTAGGAAGGGTCTAAGGATTGGAATGGGAAGGACTTGGATATCACATCTCATGCTATAGGTAGGCTCTCAGGTTTGGAAAGGAAAGGAGTTGGATATCACATTTCATGTTAGAGGAAGGATCTCAGGTTTGGTATTAGAGGCATTGAGATATCACATCTCATGCTATAGGAAGGGTCTCAGGATTGGAATCGGAAGGAGTTGGATATCACATCTCATGCTATAGGAAGGGTCTCCGGTTTGGTATAAGCATTGAGATATCACATCTCATGCTATAGGAAGGGTCTCAGGATTGGAATGGGAAGGAGTTGGATATCACATCTCATGTTATAGGAAGGATCTCAGGTTTGGTATTAGAAGCATTGAGACATCACATCTCATGCTATATGAAGGGTCTCAGGATTGGAATGGGAAGGAGTTTGATATCACATCTCATGCCATAGTATGGGTCTCAGGTTTGGTAGAAGCATTGTAATATCACATCTCATGCTATCGGAAGGGTATCAGAATTGGATTTGGAAGGAGTTGGATATCCCATCTCATGCTATAGGAAGGGTCTCAGGTTGAAATGGGAAGGAGTTGGATATCACATCTCATGTTATAGGAAGGGTCTCAGGATTGGTATTAGAGGCATTGAGATATCACATCTCATGCTATCAGAAGGGTCTCAGAATTGGAATGGGAAGGAGTTGGATATCACATCTCATGTTATAGGAAAGATCTCAGGTTTGGTATTAGAAGCATTGAGACATCACATCTCATGTTATAGGAAGGGTCTCAGGATTGGAATGGGAAGAAGTTGGATATCACATCTCATGCTATAGGAAGGGTCTCAGGATTGGAATGGGAAGGAGTTGGATATCACATCTCAAGCTATAGGAAGGGTCTCAGGTTTGGTATAAGCATTGAGATATCACATCTCATGCTATAGGAAGGGTCTCAGAATTGGAATGGGAAGGAGTTGGATATCACATCTCATGTTATAGGAAAGATCTCAGGTTTGGTATTAGAAGCATTGAGACATCACATCTCATGTTATAGGAAGGGTCTCAGGATTGGAATGGGAAGAAGTTGGATATCACATCTCATGCTATAGGAAGGGTCTCAGGATTGGAATGGGAAGGAGTTGTATATGACATCTCATGCCATAGGAAGGGTCTCAGGTTTGGTATAAGCATTGAGATATCACATCACATGCTATAGGAAGGGTCTCAGGATTGGAATGGGAAGGACTTGGATATCACATCTCATGCTATAGGCAGGGTCTCAGGTTTGGAAAGGGAAGGAGTTGGATATCACATTTCATGTTAGAGGTAGGATCTCAGGTTTGGTATTAGAGGCATTGAGATATCACATCTCATGCTATCAGAAGGGTCTCAGGATCGGAATGGGAAGGAGTTGGATATCACATCTCATGCTAAAGGGAGGGTCTCAGGTTTGGAAGGGGAAGGATTTGGATATCACATCTCATGTTATAGGAAGGATTCAGGTTTGGTATTAGAAGCATTGAGATATCACATCTCATGCTATCGGAAGTATCTCAGGTTTGGTATTAGAGGCATTGAGATATCACATCTCATGCTATCATAAGGGTCTCAGGATTGGAATGGGAAGGAGTTGGATAGCACATCTCATGCTAAAGGGAGGGTCTCAGGTTTGGAAGGGGAAGGATTTGGATATCACATCACATGTTATAGGAAGGATCTCAGGTTTGGTATTAGAAGCATTGAGATATCACATCTCATGCTATCGGAAGGGTCTCAGGATTGGAATCGGAAGGAGTTGGATATCACATCTCATGCTATAGGAAGGGTCTCAGGTTTGGAACGGGAAGGAGTTGGATATCACATCTCATGTTATAGGAAGAGTCTCAGGTTTGGTATAAGCATTGAGATATCACATCTCTGCAATCGGAAGTGTCTCAGGATTGGGATGGGAAGGAGTTGGATATCACATCTCATGCTATAGGAAGGGTCTCAGGTTTGGAAGGGGAAGGAGTTGGATATCCCATCTCATGTTATAGGACTGGTCTCAGGTTTGGTATTAGAAGCATTGAGATATCACATCTCATGCTATAGGAATGGTCTCAGGATTGGAATGGGAAGGAGTTGGATATTACATTCTTGCTATAGGAAGGGTCTCATGTGTGGAATGGGAAGGAGTTGGATATCACATATGCTATAGGAAGGGTCTCAGGTTTGGAACGGGAAGGAGTTGGATATGACATCTCATGTTATAGGAAGGGTCTCAGGTTTGGTATAAGCATTGAGATATCACATCTATGCTATCAGAAGTGTCTCAGGATTGGAATGGGAAGGAGTTGGATATCCCATCTCATGTTATAGGACGGGTCTCAGGTTTGTTATTAGAATCATTGAGATATCATATTGCATGCTGTAGGAAGGGTCTAAGGATTGGAATGGGAAGGACTTGGATATCACATCTCATGCTATAGGTAGGCTCTCAGGTTTGGAAAGGAAAGGAGTTGGATATCACATTTCATGTCAGAGGAAGGATCTCAGGTTTGGTATTAGAGGCATTGAGATATCACATCTCATGCTATAGGAAGGGTCTCAGGATTGGAATCGGAAGGAGTTGGATATCACATCTCATGGTATAGGAAGGGTCTCAGGTTTGGTATAAGCATTGAGATATCACATCTCATGCTATAGGAAGGGTCTCAGGATTGGAATGGGAAGGATTTGGATATCACATCTCATGTTATAGGAAGGATCTCAGGTTTGGTATTAGAAGCATTGAGACATCACATCTCATGCTATAGGAAGGGTCTCAGGATTGGAATGGGAAGGAGTTTGATATCACATCTCATGCCATAGTATGGGTCTCAGGTTTGGTAGAAGCATTGGGATATCACATCTCATGCTATCGGAAGGGTATCAGAATTGGATTTGGAAGGAGTTGGATATCCCATGTCATGCTATAGGAAGGGTCTCAGGTTGAAATGGGAAGGAGTTGGATATCACATCTCATGTTATAGGAAGGGTCTCAGGATTGGTATTAGAGGCATTGAGATATCACATCTCATGCTATCAGAAGGGTCTCAGGATTGGAATGGGAAGGAGTTGGATATCACATCTCATGCTAAAGGGAGGGTCTCAGGTTTGGAACGGGAAGGAGTTGGATATCACATCTCATGTTATAGGAAGAGTCTCAGGTTTGGTATAAGCATTGAGATATCACATCTCTGCAATCGGAAGTGTCTCAGGATTGGGATGGGAAGGAGTTGGATATCACATCTCATGCTATAGGAAGGGTCTCAGGTTTGGAAGGGGAAGGAGTTGGATATCCCATCTCATGTTATAGGACTGGTCTCAGGTTTGGTATTAGAAGCATTGAGATGTCACATCTCATGCTATAGGAATGGTCTCAGGATTGGAATGGGAAGGAGTTGGATATTACATTCTTGCTATAGGAAGGGTCTCATGTTTGGAATGGGAAGAAGTTGGATATCACATATGCTATAGGAAGAGTCTCAGGTTTGGAACGGGAAGGAGTTGGATATCACATCTCATGTTATAGGAAGGGTCTCAGGTTTGGTATAAGCATTGAGATATCACATCTCTGCTATCGGAAGTGTCTCAGGATTGGAATGGGAAGGAGTTGGATATCCCATCTCATGTTATAGGACGGGTCTCAGGTTTGTTATTAGAATCATTGAGATATCATATTGCATGCTGTAGGAAGGGTCTAAGGATTGGAATGGGAAGGACTTGGATATCACATCTCATGCTATAGGTAGGCTCTCAGGTTTGGAAAGGAAAGGAGTTGGATATCACATTTCATGTTAGAGGAAGGATCTCAGGTTTGGTATTAGAGGCATTGAGATATCACATCTCATGCTATAGGAAGGGTCTCAGGATTGGAATCGGAAGGAGTTGGATATCACATCTCATGCTATAGGAAAGGTCTCAGGTTTGGTATAAGCATTGAGATATCACATCTCATGCTATAGGAAGGGTCTCAGGATTGGAATGGGAAGGAGTTGGATATCACATCTCATGTTATAGGAAGGATCTCAGGTTTGGTATTAGAAGCATTGAGACATCACATCTCATGCTATAGGAAGGGTCTCAGGATTGGAATGGGAAGGAGTTTGATATCACATCTCATGCCATAGTATGGGTCTCAGGTTTGGTAGAAGCATTGGGATATCACATCTCATGCTATCGGAAGGGTATCAGAATTGGATTTGGAAGGAGTTGGATATCCCATCTCATGCTATAGGAAGGGTCTCAGGTTGAAATGGGAAGGAGTTGGATATCACATCTCATGTTATAGGAAGGGTCTCAGGATTGGTATTAGAGGCATTGAGATATCACATCTCATGCTATCAGAAGGGTCTCAGAATTGGAATGGGAAGGAGTTGGATATCACATCTCATGTTATAGGAAAGATCTCAGGTTTGGTATTAGAAGCATTGAGACATCACATCTCATGTTATAGGAAGGGTCTCAGGATTGGAATGGGAAGAAGTTGGATATCACATCTCATGCTATAGGAAGGGTCTCAGGATTGGAATGGGAAGGAGTTGGATATCACATCTCAAGCTATAGGAAGGGTCTCAGGTTTGGTATAAGCATTGAGATATCACATCTCATGCTATAGGAAGGGTCTCAGAATTGGAATGGGAAGGAGTTGGATATCACATCTCATGTTATAGGAAAGATCTCAGGTTTGGTATTAGAAGCATTGAGACATCACATCTCATGTTATAGGAAGGGTCTCAGGATTGGAATGGGAAGAAGTTGGATATCACATCTCATGCTATAGGAAGGGTCTCAGGATTGGAATGGGAAGGAGTTGTATATGACATCTCATGCCATAGGAAGGGTCTCAGGTTTGGTATAAGCATTGAGATATCACATCACATGCTATAGGAAGGGTCTCAGGATTGGAATGGGAAGGACTTGGATATCACATCTCATGCTATAGGCAGGGTCTCAGGTTTGGAAAGGGAAGGAGTTGGATATCACATTTCATGTTAGAGGTAGGATCTCAGGTTTGGTATTAGAGGCATTGAGATATCACATCTCATGCTATCAGAAGGGTCTCAGGATCGGAATGGGAAGGAGTTGGATATCACATCTCATGCTAAAGGGAGGGTCTCAGGTTTGGAAGGGGAAGGATTTGGATATCACATCTCATGTTATAGGAAGGATCTCAGGTTTGGTATTAGAAGCATTGAGATATCACATCTCATGCTATCGGAAGTATCTCAGGTTTGGTATTAGAGGCATTGAGATATCACATCTCATGCTATCATAAGGGTCTCAGGATTGGAATGGGAAGGAGTTGGATAGCACATCTCATGCTAAAGGGAGGGTCTCAGGTTTGGAAGGGGAAGGATTTGGATATCACATCACATGTTATAGGAAGGATCTCAGGTTTGGTATTAGAAGCATTGAGATATCACATCTCATGCTATCGGAAGGGTCTCAGGATTGGAATCGGAAGGAGTTGGATATCACATCTCATGCTATAGGAAGGGTCTCAGGTTTGGAACGGGAAGGAGTTGGATATCACATCTCATGTTATAGGAAGAGTCTCAGGTTTGGTATAAGCATTGAGATATCACATCTCTGCAATCGGAAGTGTCTCAGGATTGGGATGGGAAGGAGTTGGATATCACATCTCATGCTATAGGAAGGGTCTCAGGTTTGGAAGGGGAAGGAGTTGGATATACCATCTCATGTTATAGGACTGGTCTCAGGTTTGGTATTAGAAACATTGAGATATCACATCTCATGCTATAGGAATGGTCTCAGGATTGGAATGGGAAGGAGTTGGATATTACATTCTTGCTATAGGAAGGGTCTCATGTGTGGAATGGGAAGGAGTTGGATATCACATATGCTATAGGAAGGGTCTCAGGTTTGGAACGGGAAGGAGTTGGATATGACATCTCATGTTATAGGAAGGGTCTCAGGTTTGGTATAAGCATTGAGATATCACATCTATGCTATCAGAAGTGTCTCAGGATTGGAATGGGAAGGAGTTGGATATCCCATCTCATGTTATAGGACGGGTCTCAGGTTTGTTATTAGAATCATTGAGATATCATATTGCATGCTGTAGGAAGGGTCTAAGGATTGGAATGGGAAGGACTTGGATATCACATCTCATGCTATAGGTAGGCTCTCAGGTTTGGAAAGGAAAGGAGTTGGATATCACATTTCATGTCAGAGGAAGGATCTCAGGTTTGGTATTAGAGGCATTGAGATATCACATCTCATGCTATAGGAAGGGTCTCAGGATTGGAATCGGAAGGAGTTGGATATCACATCTCATGGTATAGGAAGGGTCTCAGGTTTGGTATAAGCATTGAGATATCACATCTCATGCTATAGGAAGGGTCTCAGGATTGGAATGGGAAGGATTTGGATATCACATCTCATGTTATAGGAAGGATCTCAGGTTTGGTATTAGAAGCATTGAGACATCACATCTCATGCTATAGGAAGGGTCTCAGGATTGGAATGGGAAGGAGTTTGATATCACATCTCATGCCATAGTATGGGTCTCAGGTTTGGTAGAAGCATTGGGATATCACATCTCATGCTATCGGAAGGGTATCAGAATTGGATTTGGAAGGAGTTGGATATCCCATGTCATGCTATAGGAAGGGTCTCAGATTGAAATGGGAAGGAGTTGGATATCACATCTCATGTTATAGGAAGGGTCTCAGGATTGGTATCAGAGGCATTGAGATATCACATCTCATGCTATCAGAAGGGTCTCAGGATTGGAATGGGAAGGAGTTGGATATCACATCTCATGCTAAAGGGAGGGTCTCAGGTTTGGAACGGGAAGGAGTTGGATATCACATCTCATGTTATAGGAAGAGTCTCAGGTTTGGTATAAGCATTGAGATATCACATCTCTGCAATCGGAAGTGTCTCAGGATTGGGATGGGAAGGAGTTGGATATCACATCTCATGCTATAGGAAGGGTCTCAGGTTTGGAAGGGGAAGGAGTTGGATATCCCATCTCATGTTATAGGACTGGTCTCAGGTTTGGTATTAGAAGCATTGAGATGTCACATCTCATGCTATAGGAATGGTCTCAGGATTGGAATGGGAAGGAGTTGGATATTACATTCTTGCTATAGGAAGGGTCTCATGTTTGGAATGGGAAGAAGTTGGATATCACATATGCTATAGGAAGAGTCTCAGGTTTGGAACGGGAAGGAGTTGGATATCACATCTCATGTTATAGGAAGGGTCTCAGGTTTGGTATAAGCATTGAGATATCACATCTCTGCTATCGGAAGTGTCTCAGGATTGGAATGGGAAGGAGTTGGATATCCCATCTCATGTTATAGGACGGGTCTCAGGTTTGTTATTAGAATCATTGAGATATCATATTGCATGCTGTAGGAAGGGTCTAAGGATTGGAATGGGAAGGACTTGGATATCACATCTCATGCTATAGGTAGGCTCTCAGGTTTGGAAAGGAAAGGAGTTGGATATCACATTTCATGTTAGAGGAAGGATCTCAGGTTTGGTATTAGAGGCATTGAGATATCACATCTCATGCTATAGGAAGGGTCTCAGGATTGGAATCGGAAGGAGTTGGATATCACATCTCATGCTATAGGAAAGGTCTCAGGTTTGGTATAAGCATTGAGATATCACATCTCATGCTATAGGAAGGGTCTCAGGATTGGAATGGGAAGGAGTTGGATATCACATCTCATGTTATAGGAAGGATCTCAGGTTTGGTATTAGAAGCATTGAGACATCACATCTCATGCTATAGGAAGGGTCTCAGGATTGGAATGGGAAGGAGTTTGATATCACATCTCATGCCATAGTATGGGTCTCAGGTTTGGTAGAAGCATTGGGATATCACATCTCATGCTATCGGAAGGGTATCAGAATTGGATTTGGAAGGAGTTGGATATCCCATCTCATGCTATAGGAAGGGTCTCAGGTTGAAATGGGAAGGAGTTGGATATCACATCTCATGTTATAGGAAGGGTCTCAGGATTGGTATTAGAGGCATTGAGATATCACATCTCATGCTATCAGAAGGGTCTCAGAATTGGAATGGGAAGGAGTTGGATATCACATCTCATGTTATAGGAAAGATCTCAGGTTTGGTATTAGAAGCATTGAGACATCACATCTCATGTTATAGGAAGGGTCTCAGGATTGGAATGGGAAGAAGTTGGATATCACATCTCATGCTATAGGAAGGGTCTCAGGATTGGAATGGGAAGGAGTTGGATATCACATCTCAAGCTATAGGAAGGGTCTCAGGTTTGGTATAAGCATTGAGATATCACATCTCATGCTATAGGAAGGGTCTCAGAATTGGAATGGGAAGGAGTTGGATATCACATCTCATGTTATAGGAAAGATCTCAGGTTTGGTATTAGAAGCATTGAGACATCACATCTCATGTTATAGGAAGGGTCTCAGGATTGGAATGGGAAGAAGTTGGATATCACATCTCATGCTATAGGAAGGGTCTCAGGATTGGAATGGGAAGGAGTTGTATATGACATCTCATGGCATAGGAAGGGTCTCAGGTTTGGTATAAGCATTGAGATATCACATCACATGCTATAGGAAGGGTCTCAGGATTGGAATGGGAAGGACTTGGATATCACATCTCATGCTATAGGCAGGGTCTCAGGTTTGGAAAGGGAAGGAGTTGGATATCACATTTCATGTTAGAGGTAGGATCTCAGGTTTGGTATTAGAAGCATTGAGACATCACATCTCATGCTATAGGAAGGGTCTCAGGATTGGAATGGGAAGGAGTTTGATATCACATCTCATGCCATAGTATGGGTCTCAGGTTTGGTAGAAGCATTGGGATATCACATCTCATGCTATCGGAAGGGTATCAGAATTGGATTTGGAAGGAGTTGGATATCCCATGTCATGTTATAGGAAGGGTCTCAGGATTGGTATTAGAGGCATTGAGATATCACATCTCATGCTATCAGAAGGGTCTCAGGATTGGAATGGGAAGGAGTTGGATATCGCATCTCATGTCATAGGAAGGATCTCAGGTTTGGTATTAGAAGCATTGAGATATCACATCTCATGCTATAGGAATGGTCTCAGGATTGGAATGGGAAGGAGTTGGATATTACATTCTTGCTATAGGAAGGGTCTCATGTTTGGAATGGGAAGGAGTTGGATATCACATATGCTATAGGAAGGGTCTCAGGTTTGGAACGGGAAGGAGTTGGATATCACATCTCATGCTATAGGAAGGGTCTCAGGTTTGGTATAAGCATTGAGATATCACATCTCATGCTATAGGAAGGGTCTCAGGATTGGAATGGGAAGGAGTTGTATATGACATCTCATGCCATAGGAAGGGTCTCAGGTTTGGTATAAGCATTGAGATATCACATCACATGCTATAGGAAGGGTCTCAGGATTGGAATGGGAAGGACTTGGATATCACATCTCATGCTATAGGCATGGTCTCAGGTTTGGAAAGGGAAGGAGTTGGATATCACATTTTATGTTAGAGGTAGGATCTCAGGTTTGGTATTAGAGGCATTGAGATATCACATCTCATGCTATCAGAAGGGTCTCAGGATTGGAATGGGAAGGAGTTGGATATCACATCTCATGCTAAAGGGAGGGTCTCAGGTTTGGAAGGGGAAGGATTTGGATATCACATCTCATGTTATAGGAAGGATCTCAGGTTTGGTATTAGAAGCATTGAGATATCACATCTCATGCTATCGGAAGTATCTCAGGTTTGGTATTAGAGGCATTGAGATATCACATCTCATGTTATCATAAGGGTCTCAGGATTGGAATGGGAAGGAGTTGGATAGCACATCTCATGCTAAAGGGAGGGTCTAAGGTTTGGAAGGGGAAGGATTTGGATATCACATCACATGTTATAGGAAGGATCTCAGGTTTGGTATTAGAAGCATTGAGATATCACATCTCATGCTATCGGAAGGGTCTCAGGATTGGAATCGGAAGGAGTTGGATATCACATCTCATGCTATAGGAAGGGTCTCAGGTTTGGAACGGGAAGGAGTTGGATATCACATCTCATGTTATAGGAATAGTCTCAGGTTTGGTATAAGCATTGAGATATCACATCTCTGCAATCGGAAGTGTCTCAGGATTGGGATGGGAAGGAGTTGGATATCACATCTCATGCTATAGGAAGGGTCTCAGGTTTGGAAGGGGAAGGAGTTGGATATCCCATCTCATGTTATAGGACTGGTCTCAGGTTTGGTATTAGAAGCATTGAGATATCACATCTCATGCTATAGGAATGGTCTCAGGATTGGAATGGGAAGGAGTTGGATATTAGATTCTTGCTATAGGAAGGGTCTCATGTGTGGAATGGGAAGGAGTTGGATATCACATATGCTATAGGAAGGGTCTCAGGTTTGGAACGGGAAGGAGTTGGATATCACATCTCATGTTATAGGAAGGGTCTCAGGTTTGGTATAAGCATTGAGATATCACATCTCTGCTATCGGAAGTGTCTCAGGATTGGAATGGGAAGGAGTTGGATATCCCATCTCATGTTATAGGACGGGTCTCAGGTTTGTTATTAGAATCATTGAGATATCATATTGCCTGCTGTAGGAAGGGTCTAAGGATTGGAATGGGAAGGACTTGGATATCACATCTCATGCTATAGGTAGGCTCTCAGGTTTGGAAAGGAAAGGAGTTGGATATCACATTTCATGTTAGAGGAAGGATCTCAGGTTTGGTATTAGAGGCATTGAGATATCACATCTCATGCTATAGGAAGGGTCACAGGATTGGAAGCGGAAGGAGTTGGATATCACATCTCATGCTATAGGAAGGGTCTCAGGTTTGGTATAAGCATTGAGATATCACATCTCATGCTATAGGAAGGGTCTCAGGATTGGAATGGGACGGAGTTGGATATCACATCTCATGTTATAGGAAGGATCTCAGGTTTGGTATTAGAAGCATTGAGACATCACATCTCATGCTATAGGAAGGGTCTCAGGATTGGAATGGGAAGGAGTTTGATATCACATCTCATGCCATAGTATGGGTCTCAGGTTTGGTAGAAGCATTGGGATATCACATCTCATGCTATCGGAAGGGTATCAGAATTGGATTTGGAAGGAGTTGGATATCCCATCTCATGCTATAGGAAGGGTCTCAGGTTGAAATGGGAAGGAGTTGGATATCACATCTCATGTTATAGGAAGGGTCTCAGGATTGGTATTAGAGGCATTGAGATATCACATCTCATGCTATCAGAAGGGTCTCAGAATTGGAATGGGAAGGAGTTGGATATCACATCTCATGTTATAGGAAAGATCTCAGGTTTGGTATTAGAAGCATTGAGACATCACATCTCATGTTATAGGAAGGGTCTCAGGATTGGAATGGGAAGAAGTTGGATATCACATCTCATGCTATGGGAAGGGTCTCAGGATTGGAATGGGAAGGAGTTGGATATCACATCTCAAGCTATAGGAAGGGTCTCAGGTTTGGTATAAGCATTGAGATATCACATCTCATGCTATAGGAAGGGTCTCAGAATTGGAATGGGAAGGAGTTGGATATCACATCTCATGTTATAGGAAAGATCTCATGTTTGGTATTAGAAGCATTGAGACATCACATCTCATGTTATAGGAAGGGTCTCAGGATTGGAATGGGAAGAAGTTGGATATCACATCTCATGCTATAGGAAGGGTCTCAGGTTTGGTATAAGCATTGAGATATCACATCTCATGCTATAGGAAGGGTCTCAGGATTGGAATGGGAAGGAGTTGTATATGACATCTCATGCCATAGGAAGGGTCTCAGGTTTGGTATAAGCATTGAGATATCACATCACATGCTATAGGAAGGGTCTCAGGATTGGAATGGGAAGGTCTTGGATATCACATCTCATGCTATAGGCAGGGTCTCAGGTTTGGAAAGGGAAGGAGTTGGATATCACATTTCATGTTAGAGGTAGGATCTCAGGTTTGGTATTAGAGGCATTGAGATATCACATCTCATGCTATCAGAAGGGTCTCAGGATTGGAATGGGAAGGAGTTGGATATCACATCTCATGCTAAAGGGAGGGTCTCAGGTTTGGAAGGGGAAGGATTTGGATATCACATCTCATGTTATAGGAAGGATCTCAGGTTTGGTATTAGAAGCGTTGAGATATCACATCTCATGCTATCGGAAGTATCTCAGGTTTGGTATTAGAGGCATTGAGATATCACATCTCATGCTATCATAAGGGTCTCAGGATTGGAATGGGAAGGAGTTGGATAGCACATCTCATGCTAAAGGGAGGGTCTCAGGTTTGGAAGGGGAAGGATTTGGATATCACATCACATGTTATAGGAAGGATCTCAGGTTTGGTATTAGAAGCATTGAGATATCACATCTCATGCTATCGGAAGGGTCTCAGGATTGGAATCGGAAGGAGTTGGATATCACATCTCATGCTATAGGAAGGGTCTCAGGTTTGGAACGGGAAGGAGTTGGATATCACATCTCATGTTATAGGAAGAGTCTCAGGTTTGGTATAAGCATTGAGATATCACATCTCTGCAATCGGAAGTGTCTCAGGATTGGGATGGGAAGGAGTTGGATATCACATCTCATGCTATAGGAAGGGTCTCAGGTTTGGAAGGGGAAGGAGTTGGATATCCCATCTCATGTTATAGGACTGGTCTCAGGCTTGGTATTAGAAGCATTGAGATATCACATCTCATGCTATAGGAATGGTCTCAGGATTGGAATGGGAAGGAGTTGGATATTACATTCTTGCTATAGGAAGGGTCTCATGTGTGGAATGGGAAGGAGTTGGATATCACATATGCTATAGGAAGGGTCTCAGGTTTGGAACGGGAAGGAGTTGGATATCACATCTCATGTTATAGGAAGGGTCTCAGGTTTGGTATAAGCATTGAGATATCACATCTCTGCTATCGGAAGTGTTTCAGGATTGGAATGGGAAGGAGTTGGATATCCCATCTCATGTTATAGGACGGGTCTCAGGTTTGTTATTAGAATCATTGAGATATCATATTCCATGCTGTAGGAAGGGTCTAAGGATTGGAATGGGAAGGACTTGGATATCACATCTCATGCTATAGGTAGGCTCTCAGGTTTGGAAAGGAAAGGAGTTGGATATCACATTTCATGTTAGAGGAAGGATCTCAGGTTTGGTATTAGAGGCATTGAGATATCACATCTCATGCTATAGGAAGGGTCTCAGGATTGGAATCGGAAGGAGTTGGATATCACATCTCATGCCATAGTATGGGTCTCAGGTTTGGTAGAAGCATTGGGATATCACATCTCATGCTATCGGAAAGGGTATCAGAATTGGATTTGGAAGGAGTTGGATATCCCATGTCATGCTATAGGAAGGGTCTCAGGTTGAAATGGGAAGGAGTTGGATATCACATCTCATGTTATAGGAAGGGTCTCAGGATTGGTATTAGAGGCATTGAGATATCACATCTCATGCTATCAGAAGGGTCTCAGGATTGGAATGGGAAGGAGTTGGATATCACATCTCATGTCATAGGAAGGATCTCAGGTTTGGTATTAGAAGCATTGAGATATCACATCTCATGCTATAGGAATGGTCTCAGGATTGGAATGGGAAGGAGTTGGATATTACATTCTTGCTATAGGAAGGGTCTCATGTTTGGAATGAGAAGGAGTTGGATATCACATATGCTATAGGAAGGGTCTCAGGTTTGGAACGGGAAGGAGTTGGATATCACATCTCATGTTATAGGAAGGGTCTCAGGTTTGGTATAAGCATTGAGATATCACATCTCTGCTATCGGAAGTGTCTCAGGATTGGAATGGGAAGGAGTTGGATATCCCATCTCATGTTATAGGACGGGTCTCAGGTTTGTTATTAGAATCATTGAGATATCATATTGCATGCTGTAGGAAGGGTCTAAGGATTGGAATGGGAAGGACTTGGATATCACATCTCATGCTATAGGTAGGCTCTCAGGTTTGGAAAGGAAAGGAGTTGGATATCACATTTCATGTTAGAGGAAGGATCTCAGGTTTGGTATTAGAGGCATTGAGATATCACATCTCATGCTATAGGAAGGGTCTCAGGATTGGAATCGGAAGGAGTTGGATATCACATCTCATGCTATAGGAAGGGTTTCAGGTTTGGTATAAGCATTAAGATATCACATCTCATGCTATAGGAAGGGTCTCAGGAATGGAATGGGAAGGAGTTGGATATCACATCTCATGTTATAGGAAGGATCTCAGGTTTGGTATTAGAAGCATTGAGACATCACATCTCATGCTATAGGAAGGGTCTCAGGATTGGAATGGGAAGGAGTTTGATATCAAATCTCATGCCATAGTATGGGTCTCAGGTTTGGTAGACGCATTGGGATATCACATCTCATGCTATCGGAAGGGTATCAGAATTGGATTTGGAAGGAGTTGGATATCCCATCTCATGCTATAGGAAGGGTCTCAGAATTGGAATGGGAAGGAGTTGGACATCACATCTCATGTTATAGGAAAGATCTCAGGTTTGGTATTAGAAGCATTGAGACATCACATCTCATGTTATAGGAAGGGTCTCAGGATTGGAATGGGAAGAAGTTGGATATCACATCTCATGCTATAGGAAGGGTCTCAGGATTGGAATGGGAAGGAGTTGGATATCACATCTCAAGCTATAGGAAGGGTCTCAGGTTTGGTATAAGCATTGAGATATCACATCTCATGCTATAGGAAGGATCTCAGAATTGGAATGGGAAGGAGTTGGATATCACATCTCATGTTATAGGAAAGATCTCAGGTTTGGTATTAGAAGCATTGAGACATCACATCTCATGTTATAGGAAGGGTCTCAGGATTGGAATGGGAAGAAGTTGGATATCACATCTCATGCTATAGGAAGGGTCTCAGGTTTGGTATAAGCATTGAGATATCACATCTCATGCTATAGGAAGGGTCTCAGGATTGGATTGGGAAGGAGTTGTATATGACATCTCATGACATAGGAAGGGTCTCAGGTTTGGTATAAGCATTGAGATATCACATCACATGCTATAGGAAGGGTCTCAGGATTGGAATGGGAAGGACTTGGATATCACATCTCATGCTATAGGCAGGGTCTCAGGTTTGGAAAGGGAAGGAGTTGGATATCACATTTCATGTTAGAGGTAGGATCTCAGGTTTGGTATTAGAGGCATTGATATATCACATCTCATGCTATCGGAAGTATCTCAGGTTTGGTATTAGAGGCATTGAGATATCACATCTCATGCTATCATAAGGGTCTCAGGATTGGAATGGGAAGGAGTTGGATAGCACATCTCATGCTAAAGGGAGGGTCTCAGGTTTGGAAGGGGAAGGATTTGGATATCACATCACATGTTATAGGAAGGATCTCAGGTTTGGTATTAGAAGCATTGAGATATCACATCTCATGCTATCGGAAGGGTCTCAGGATTGGAATCGGAAGGAGTTGGATATCACATCTCATGCTATAGGAAGGGTCTCAGGTTTGGAACGGGAAGGAGTTGGATATCACATCTCATGTTATAGGAAGAGTCTCAGGTTTGGTATAAGCATTGAGATATCACATCTCTGCAATCGGAAGCATCTCAGGATTGGGATGGGAAGGAGTTGGATATCACATCTCATGCTATAGGAAGGGTCTCAGGTTTGGAAGGGGAAGGAGTTGGATATCCCATCTCATGCTATAGGAATGGTCTCAGGATTGGAATGGGAAGGAGTTGGATATTACATTCTTGCTATAGGAAGGGTCTCATGTGTGGAATGGGAAGGAGTTGGATATCACATATGCTATAGGAAGGGTCTCAGCTTTGGAACGGGAAGGAGTTGGATATCACATCTCATGTTATAGGAAGGGTCTCAGGTTTGGTATAAGCATTGAGATATCACATCTCTGCTATCGGAAGTGTCTCAGGATTGGAATGGGAAGGAGTTGGATATCCCATCTCATGTTATAGGACGGGTCTCAGGTTTGTTATTAGAATCATTGAGATATCATATTGCATGCTGTAGGAAGGGTCTAAGGATTGGAATGGGAAGGACTTGGATATCACATCTCATGCTATAGGTAGGCTCTCAGGTTTGGAAAGGAAAGGAGTTGGATATCACATTTCATGTTAGAGGAAGGATCTCAGGTTTGGTATTAGAGGCATTGAGATATCACATCTCATGCTATAGGAAGGGTCTCAGGATTGGAATTGGAAGGAGTTGGATATCACATCTCATGCTATAGGAAGGGTCTCAGGTTTGGTATAAGCATTGAGATATCACATCTCATGCTATAGGAAGGGTCTCAGGATTGGAATGGGAAGGAGTTGGATATCACATCTCATGTTATAGGAAGGATCTCAGGTTTGGTATTAGAAGCATTGAGACATCACATCTCATGCTATAGGAAGGGTCTCAGGATTGGAATGGGAAGGAGTTTGATATCACATCTCATGCCATAGTATGGGTCTCAGGTTTGGTAGAAGCATTGGGATGTCACATCTCATGCTATCGGAAGGGTATCAGAATTGGATTTGGAAGGAGTTGGATATCCCATGTATTAGAGGCATTGAGATATCACATCTCATGCTATAGGAAGGGTCTCAGGATTGGAATTGGAAGGAGTTGGATATCACATCTCATGCTATAGGAAGGGTCTCAGGTTTGGTATAAGCATTGAGATATCACATCTCATGCTATAGGAAGGGTCTCAGGATTGGAATGGGAAGGAGTTGGATATCACATCTCATGTTATAGGAAGGGTCTCAGGATTGGTATTAGAGGCATTGAGATATCACATCTCATGCTATCAGAAGGGTCTCAGGATTGGAATGGGAAGGAGTTGGATATCACATCTCATGTCATAGGAAGGATCTCAGGTTTGGTATTAGAAGCATTGAGATATCAAATCTCATGCTATAGGAATGGTCTCAGGATTGGAATGGGAAGGAGTTGGATATTACATTCTTGCTATAGGAAGGGTCTCATGTTTGGAATGGGAAGGAGTTGGATATCACATATGCTATAGGAAGGGTCTCAGGTTTGCAACGGGAAGGAGTTGGATATCACATCTCATGTTATAGGAAGGGTCTCAGGTTTGGTATAAGCATTGAGATATCACATCTCTGCAATCGGAAGTGTCTCAGGATTGGAATGGGAAGGAGTTGATATCCCATCTCATGTTATAGGACGGGTCTCAGGTTTGTTATTAGAATCATTGAGATATCATATTGCATGCTGTAGAAAGGGTCTAAGGATTGGAATGGGAAGGACTTGGATATCACATCTCATGCTATAGGTAGGCTCTCAGGTTTGGAAAGGAAAGGAGTTGGATATCACATTTCATGTTAGAGGAAGGATCTCAGGTTTGGTATTAGAGGCATTGAGATATCACATCTCATGCTATAGGAAGGGTCTCAGGATTGGAATCGGAAGGAGTTGGATATCACATCTCATGCTATAGGAAGGGTCTCAGGTTTGGTATAAGCATTAAGATATCACATCTCATGCTATAGGAAGGGTCTCAGGATTGGAATGGGAAGGAGTTGTATATCACATCTCATGTTATAGGAAGGATCTCAGGTTTGGTATTAGAAGCATTGAGACATCACATCTCATGCTATAGGAAGGGTCTCAGGATTGGAATGGGAAGGAGTTTGATATCACATCTCATGCCATAGTATGGGTCTCAGGTTTGGTAGAAGCATTGGGATATCACATCTCATGCTATCGGAAGGGTATCAGAATTGGATTTGGAAGGAGTTGGATATCCCATCTCATGCTATAGGAAGGGTCTCAGGTTGAAATGGGAAGGAGTTGGATATCACATCTCATGCTATCAGAAGGGTCTCAGTATTGGAATGGGAAGGAGTTGGATATCACATCTCATGCTAAAGGGAGGGTCTCAGGTTTGGAAGGGGAAGGATTTGGATATCACATCTCATGTTATAGGAAGGATATCAGGTTTGGTATTAGAAGCATTGAGATATCACATCTCATGCTATCGGAAGGATCTCAGGTTTGGTATTAGAAGCATTGAGATATCACATCTCATGCTATCAGAAGGGTCTCAGGATTGGAAAGGGAAGGAGTTGGATATCACATCTCATGCTAAAGGGAGGGTCTCAGGTTTGGAAGGGGAAGGATTTGGATATCACATCTCATGTTATCGGAAGGATATCAGGTTTGGTATTAGAGGCATTGAGATATCACATCTCATGCTATAGGAAGGGTCTCAGGATTGGAATTGGAAGGAGTTGGATATCACATCTCATGCTATAGGAAGGGTCTCAGGTTTGGTATAAGCATTGAGATATCACATCTCATGCTATAGGAAGGGTCTCAGGATTGGAATGGGAAGGAGTTGGATATCACATCTCATGTTATAGGAAGGATCTCAGGTTTGGTATTAGAAGCATTGAGACATCACATCTCATGCTATAGGAAGGGTCTCAGGATTGGAATGGGAAGGAGTTTGATATCACATCTCATGCCATAGTATGGGTCTCAGGTTTGGTAGAAGCATTGGGATGTCACATCTCATGCTATCGGAAGGGTATCAGAATTGGATTTGGAAGGAGTTGGATATCCCATGTATTAGAGGCATTGAGATATCACATCTCATGCTATAGGAAGGGTCTCAGGATTGGAATTGGAAGGAGTTGGATATCACATCTCATGCTATAGGAAGGGTCTCAGGTTTGGTATAAGCATTGAGATATCACATCTCATGCTATAGGAAGGGTCTCAGGATTGGAATGGGAAGGAGTTGGATATCACATCTCATGTTATAGGAAGGGTCTCAGGATTGGTATTAGAGGCATTGAGATATCACATCTCATGCTATCAGAAGGGTCTCAGGATTGGAATGGGAAGGAGTTGGATATCACATCTCATGTCATAGGAAGGATCTCAGGTTTGGTATTAGAAGCATTGAGATATCAAATCTCATGCTATAGGAATGGTCTCAGGATTGGAATGGGAAGGAGTTGGATATTACATTCTTGCTATAGGAAGGGTCTCATGTTTGGAATGGGAAGGAGTTGGATATCACATATGCTATAGGAAGGGTCTCAGGTTTGCAACGGGAAGGAGTTGGATATCACATCTCATGTTATAGGAAGGGTCTCAGGTTTGGTATAAGCATTGAGATATCACATCTCTGCAATCGGAAGTGTCTCAGGATTGGAATGGGAAGGAGTTGATATCCCATCTCATGTTATAGGACGGGTCTCAGGTTTGTTATTAGAATCATTGAGATATCATATTGCATGCTGTAGAAAGGGTCTAAGGATTGGAATGGGAAGGACTTGGATATCACATCTCATGCTATAGGTAGGCTCTCAGGTTTGGAAAGGAAAGGAGTTGGATATCACATTTCATGTTAGAGGAAGGATCTCAGGTTTGGTATTAGAGGCATTGAGATATCACATCTCATGCTATAGGAAGGGTCTCAGGATTGGAATCGGAAGGAGTTGGATATCACATCTCATGCTATAGGAAGGGTCTCAGGTTTGGTATAAGCATTAAGATATCACATCTCATGCTATAGGAAGGGTCTCAGGATTGGAATGGGAAGGAGTTGTATATCACATCTCATGTTATAGGAAGGATCTCAGGTTTGGTATTAGAAGCATTGAGACATCACATCTCATGCTATAGGAAGGGTCTCAGGATTGGAATGGGATGGAGTTTGATATCACATCTCATGCCATAGTATGGGTCTCAGGTTTGGTAGAAGCTTTGGGATATCACATCTCATGCTATCGGAAGGGTATCAGAATTGGATTTGGAAGGAGTTGGATATCCCATCTCATGCTATAGGAAGGGTCTCAGGTTGAAATGGGAAGGAGTTGGATATCACATCTCATGCTATCAGAAGGGTCTCAGTATTGGAATGGGAAGGAGTTGGATATCACATCTCATGCTAAAGGGAGGGTCTCAGGTTTGGAAGGGGAAGGATTTGGATATCACATCTCATGTTATAGGAAGGATATCAGGTTTGGTATTAGAAGCATTGAGATATCACATCTCATGCTATCGGAAGAATCTCAGGTTTGGTATTAGAAGCATTGAGATATCACATCTCATGCTATCAGAAGGGTCTCAGGATTGGAAAGGGAAGGAGTTGGATATCACATCTCATGCTAAAGGGAGGGTCTCAGGTTTGGAAGGGGAAGGATTTGGATATCACATCTCATGTTATCGGAAGGATCTCAGGTTTGGTATTAGAGGTATTGAGATATCACATCTCATGCTATAGGAAGGGTCTCAGGATTGGAATGGGAAGGAGTTGGATATCACATCTCATGCTAAAGGAAGGGTCTCAGGTTTGGTAGAAGCATTGAGATATCACATCTCATGCTATCGGAAATGTCTCAGGATTGGAATGGGAAGGAGCTGGATATCACATCTCATGCTAAAGGAAGGGTCTCAGGTTTGGAACGGGAAGGAGTTGGATATCACATCTCATGTTATAGGAAGGGTCTCAGGTTTGGTATAAGCATTGAGATATCACATCTCTGCTATCGGAAGTGTCTCAGGATTGGAATGGGAAGGAGTTGGATATCCCATCTCATGTTATAGGACTGGTCTCAGGTTTGTTATTAGAATCATTGAGATATCATATTGCATGCTGTAGGAAGGGTCTAAGTATTGGAATGGGAAGGACTTGGATATCACATCTCATGCTATAGATAGGCTCTCAGGTTTGGAAAGGGAAGGAGTTGGATATCACATTTCATGTTAGAGGAAGGATCTCAGGTTTGGTATTAGAGGCATTGAGATATCACATCTCATGCTATAGGAAGGGTCTCAGGATTGGAATGGGAAGGAGTTGGATATCACATCTCATGCTATAGGAAGGGTCTCAGGTTTGGTATAAGCATTGAGATATCACATCTCATGCTATAGGAAGGGTCTCTGGATTGGAATGGAATGAGTTGGATATCACATCTCATGTTATAGGAAGGATCTCAGGTTTGGTATTAGAAGCATTGAGGCATCACATCCATGCTATAGGAAAGGTCTCAGGATTGGAATTGGAAGGAGTTGGATATCACATCTCATGCCGTAGGAAGCATCTCAGGTTTGGTATAAGCATTGAGATATCACATCTCTGCAATCGAAAGGGTCTCAGGATTGGAATGGGAAGGAGTTGGATATCCCATCTCATGTTATAGGAAGAGTCTCAGGTTTGGTATTAGAAGCATTGAGATATCACATCTCATGCTATAGGAAGTGTCTCAGGATTGGAATGGGAAGGACTTGGATATCACATCTCATGCTATAGGGAGGGTCTCAAGTTTGATATTAGAAGCATTGAGATATCACATCTCATGCTATAGGAAGGGTCTCAGGATTGGAATGGGAAGGAGTTGGATATCACATCTCATGCTATAGGAAGGTCTCAGGTTTGATATAAGCAGTGAGATATCACATCCCATGCTATAGGAAGTGTCTCAGGATTGGAATGGGAAGGAGTTGGATATCACATCTCATGTTATAGGAAGGATCTCAGGTTTGGTATAAGCAGTGAGATATCACATCTCATGCTATAGGAAGTGTCTCAGGATTGGAATGGGAAGGAGTTGGATATCACATCTCATGTTGTAGGAAGGATCTCAGGTTTGGCATAAGCATTCAGATATCACATCTCTGCTATCGGAAGGGTTTCAGGATTGGAATGGGAAGGAGTTGGATATTCCCATCTCATGTTATAGGAAGGGTCTCAGGTTTGGTATTAGAAGCATTGAGATATCACATCTCATGCTATAGGAAGGGTCTCAGGATTGGAATGGGAAGGACTTGGATATCACATCTCATGCTATAGGGAGGGTCTCAAGTTTGATATTAGAAGCATTGAGATATCACATCTCATGATATCGGAAGTGTCTCAGGATTGGAATGGGAAGGAGTTGGATATCCCATCTCATGTTATAGGACGGGTCTCAAGTTTGTTATTAGAATCATTGAGATATCATATTGCATGCTGTAGGAAGGGTCTAAGGATTGGAATGGGAAGGACTTGGATATCACATCTCATGCTATAGGTAGGCTCTCAGGTTTGGAAAGGAAAGGAGTTGGATATCACATTTCATGTTAGAGGAAGGATCTCAGGTTTGGTATTAGAGGCATTGAGATATCACATCTCATGCTATAGGAAGGGTCTCAGGATTGGAATCGGAAGGAGTTGGATATCACATCTCATGCTATAGGAAGGGTCTCAGGTTTGGTATAAGCATTGAGATATCACATCTCATGCTATAGGAAGGGTCTCAGGATTGGAATGGGAAGGAGTTGGATATCACATCTCATGTTATAGGAAGGATCTCATTTATTTAACATTTATAAAGCGCTCACACAGCCCACAGGCATCGAGGCGCTGTTACAGGAATTGTTTGTTTTTCTTAGTTGTGTAATTGTGTTGTTTTTTTTTTTTTTTTTGTCTTAGTTACGTATTTGTAACGCGCTTAAACACCCAGAGGTTTCTAAGCGCGGACCCGGGGATCGAACCTGTTGTTGCTTCGTGTTGTCTTGCTTCCAAGACGCGCACGCTGCCGCTGAGCTATCCTCCCGGGACGATTAGAAGCATTGAGACATCACATCTCATGCTATAGGAAGGGTCTCAGGATTGGAATGGGAAGGAGTTTGATATCACATCTCATGCCATAGTATGGGTCTCAGGTTTGGTAGAAGCATTGGGATGTCACATCTCATGGTATCGGAAGGGTATCAGAATTGGATTTGGAAGGAGTTGGATATCCCATGTCATGCTAAAGGAAGGGTCTCAGGTTGAAATGGGAAGGAGTTGGATATCACATCTCATGTTATAGGAAGGGTCTCAGGATTGGTATTAGAGGCATTGAGATATCACATCTCATGCTATCAGAAGGGTCTCAGGATTGGAATGGGAAGGAGTTGGATATCACATCTCATGTCATAGGAAGGATCTCAGGTTTGGTATTAGAAGCATTGAGATATCACATCTCATGCTATAGGAATGGTCTCAGGATTGGAATGGGAAGGAGTTGGATATTACATTCTTGCTATAGGAAGGGTCTCATGTTTGGAATGGGAAGGAGTTGGATATCACATATGCTATAGGAAGGGTCTCAGGTTTGGAACGGGAAGGAGTTGGATATCACATCTCATGTTATAGGAATGGTCTCAGGTTTGGTATAAGCATTGAGATATCACACCTCTGCTATCGGAAGTGTCTCAGGATTGGAATGGGAAGGAGTTGATATCCCATCTCATGTTATAGGACGGGTCTCAGGTTTGTTATTAGAATCATTGAGATATCATATTGCATGCTGTAGGAAGGGTCTAAGGATTGGAATGGGAAGGACTTGGATATCACATCTCATGCTATAGGTAGGCTCTCAGGTTTGGAAAGGAAAGGAGTTGGATATCACATTTCATGTTAGAGGAAGGATCTCAGGTTTGGTATTAGAGGCATTGAGATATCACATCTCATGCTATAGGAAGGGTCTCAGGATTGGAATGGGAAGGAGTTGGATATCACATCTCATGTTATAGGAAGGATCTCAGGTTTGGTATTAGAAGCATTGAGACATCACATCTCATGCTATAGGAAGGGTCTCAGGATTGGAATGGGAAGGAGTTTGATATCACATCTCATGCCATAGTATGGGTCTCAGGTTTGGTAGAAGCATTGGGATATCACATCTCATGCTATCGGAAGGGTATCAGAATTGGATTTGGAAGGAGATGGATATCCCATCTCATGCTATAGGAAGGGTCTCAGGATTGGTATTAGAGGCATTGGGATATCACATCTCATGCTATCAGAAGGGTCTCAGGATTGGAATGGGAAGGAGTTGGATATCACATCTCATGCTAAAGGGAGGGTCTCAGGTTTGGAAGGGGAAGGATTTGGATATCACATCTCATGTTATAGGAAGGATATCAGGTTTGGTATTAGAAGCATTGAGATATCACATCTCATGCTATCGGAAGGATCTCAGGTTTGGTATTAGAAGCATTGAGATATCATATCTCATGCTATCAGAAGGGTCTCAGGATTGGAAAGGGAAGGAGTTGGATATCACATCTCATGCTAAAGGGAGGGTCTCAGGTTTGGAAGGGGAAGGATTTGGATATCACATCTCATGTTATCGGAAGGATCTCAGGTTTGGTATTAGAGGTATTGAGATATCACATCTCATGCTATAGGAAGGGTCTCAGGATTGGAATGGGAAGGAGTTGGATATCACATCTCATGCTAAAGGAAGGGTCTCAGGTTTGGTAGAAGCATTGAGATATCACATCTCATGCTATCGGAAATGTCTCAGGATTGGAATGGGAAGGAGCTGGATATCACATCTCATGCTAAAGGAAGGGTCTCAGGTTTGGAACGGGAAGGAGTTGGATATCACATCTCATGTTATAGGAAGGGTCTCAGGTTTGGTATAAGCATTGAGATATCATATCTCTGCTATCGGAAGTGTCTCAGGATTGGAATGGGAAGGAGTTGGATATCCCATCTCATGTTATAGGACTGGTCTCAGGTTTGTTATTAGAATCATTGAGATATCATATTGCATGCTGTAGGAAGGGTCTAAGTATTGGAATGGGAAGGACTTGGATATCACATCTCATGCTATAGATAGGCTCTCAGGTTTGGAAAGGGAAGGAGTTGGATATCACATTTCATGTTAGAGGAAGGGTCTCAGGTTTGGTATAAGCATTGAGATATCACATCTCATGCTATAGGAAGGGTCTCTGGATTGGAATGGAATGAGTTGGATATCACATCTCATGTTATAGGAAGGATCTCAGGTTTGGTATTAGAAGCATTGAGACATCACATCCATGCTATAGGAAAGGTCTCAGGATTGGAATTGGAAGGAGTTGGATATCACATCTCATGCCGTAGGAAGCGTCTCAGGTTTGGTATAAGCATTGAGATATCACATCTCTGCAATCGAAAGGGTCTCAGGATTGGAATGGGAAGGAGTTGGATATCCCATCTCATGTTATAGGAAGAGTCTCAGGTTTGGTATTAGAAGCATTGAGATATCACATCTCATGCTATAGGAAGTGTCTCAGGATTGGAATGGGAAGGACTTGGATATCACATCTCATGCTATAGGGAGGGTCTCAAGTTTGATATTAGAAGCATTGAGATATCACATCTCATGCTATAGGAAGGGTCTCAGGATTGGAATGGGAAGGAGTTGGATATCACATCTCATGCTATAGTAAGGGTCTCAGGTTTGGTATAAGCAGTGAGATATCACATCTCATGCTATAGGAAGTGTCTCAGGATTGGAATGGGAAGGAGTTGGATATCACATCTCATGTTATAGGAAGGATCTCAGGTTTGGTATAAGCAGTGAGATATCACATCTCATGCTATAGGAAGTGTCTCAGGATTGGAATGGGAAGGAGTTGGATATCACATCTCATGTTGTAGGAAGGATCTCAGGTTTGGCATAAGCATTCAGATATCACATCTCTGCTATCGGAAGGGTCTCAGGATTGGAATGGGAAGGAGTTGGATATTCCCATCTCATTTTATAGGAAGGGTCTCAGGTTTGGTATTAGAAGCATTGAGATATCACATCTCATGCTATAGGAAGGGTCTCAGGATTGGAATGGGAAGGACTTGGATATCACATCTCATGCTATAGGGAGGGTCTCAAGTTTGATATTAGAAGCATTGAGATATCACATCTCATGATATCGGAAGGGTCTCAGGATTGGAATGGGAAGGAGTTGGATATCACATCTCAAGCTATAGCATGGGTCTCAGGTTTGGTAGAAGCATTGGGATATCAAATCTCATGCTATCGGAAGGGTATCAGAATTGGATATGGAAGGAGTTGGATATCCGATCTCATGCTATAAGAAGGGTCTCAGGTTGGAATGGGAAGGAGTTGGATATCACATCTCATTGTTAAGACGGATTTCTGAACTCTGTCCTGGTGGCGCAGAAGTTCAGAAGGCCAACCTAATTACTTGGAACAGGGTAACCTCTGGACGAGCCAGACCAATCAAGGTAGCGATCGCGGCGGTCAAGACTAGGTCTCAAGAGGGGTGAGGGTGACTGAAAGCCCGCAATGAGCACACAAAGCAAGATCACTTACAAACTACTCCAAACAGTTTTTATATTAAAAATATATACACATTTATTTCAAGGCCTTTAAAACAATGACTGTAGCGAGAAAATCACAATATAACTATATTAAACCAACACATACCATATCAACACAATATATATACAAATACGACAGTCTCAAGCGTTATATGCACGAAATGGGTAGTCCACCTAAAAGGGAAGGAAGACAGGCAGTGCGAAATAATGCTTAGACCCAGTTCGCCTTCAGAGGCACCTAACTAGATGGAAGTCTGAGCCCTGCGAAGAGTGGAGCCTTGTGCTCAAAAGTACCTGCACGCGCTGGTGCCAACGGGCAAAAGGAGAAGCTCTTCGAGGGAAATCAGGCAGTTCAGTTTAGTGCACAAAAGAAGAAGAACAAGTTCCGCGACTCAAGCGCAACCTCCACAGTGGGCAGAAGCAGAGCGCGAGTACGGAAAAGGGTTGCTGTTTTACACAGCGGGGAAAAGCAATAGGCTCCTGCAGGAGGGCGACCAGATCCTAGCTATGCTACTCACCGGTCCCCGATGCAAGCAGACCCATGCTTCTCCGCGTCAGTTTCTGCAGCTGGCAGGTTCAGAAGAGCAGGGAACGCCTTGTCGTCGTGTTGAGTAAAAAGACGTCCCAATCGAAGAAACCTGCACAGTTTGTTACCACAGCAGGGCAACGGAGCGGCCGTGTGTATCTGAGCCAAATGTACACTACTCACTTCCGACTTGGGAACGCCAAGTGTACGAAGCGTGTGAGAGTGACAAGGACTTGAAATACTACACAACCTGGCGGCGGTTACAGAGCAAGACTCCCGTGTAAGCTGGTCAGTCAGCTGGATGGCCCAGAGACACTTCCGAAGGCTTACTGGCAGGAGATGGTGAAGATGCCGAGAATAGCTGTTCCCGCTATTCCAAAGGGTCGAAGTACCAGTACAGGCCTTCTGGTTCGATCAAAGGTGAAAAGGGTTTCACAAGACGACATTAGTGCAGAGGAGAAGTCCTTCAGCGGGTCACCAGCGATTCCTCGGTTCAGCCTCTTGGTTGCAGGATACTTGGCTCCTGTATTCCTTCGTTTGTGAGAACTCAGGAGATCGACATGGTAGTGGTGTTTCCAGCCCCCTCTTATCCACGGTTCCCTTCGCGCCAAAACGGAGGGGACCCAATGGGAGATCCGCTCATCAACACTCACACCATTCGTGGACCAATCACGGACCACGGTGGTCCCAGGCATTCACACCACCCTAGACTCTCTGGCACCCAGGATGTGTATTGGGACCAGACATCCCAGCCCACATCCTGGAGGCACACACAAGACATGTAGAAGCCCGCGAAAGCATCCGTGTTTCGTGGGAAAGTACATGCCCAAATAAGGAAGGCCCCGGGTCGGCTCGACCTGGGGAAGGTGAAGGGAGCAAGACGGTCAGCGGACAGGACAAAGGAGCCTCGTGGTCTGGCCATTTTGGGAGCCAGGCCACCATTTTGGGTTAAGCACGGAAAACACGCTTAGAACGCCAAAAGGAGCTCAAAACACAAGAAACGATCGCTGCCACCATTCCCGTCCCTGAATCACTTGCACCGATCAGATACAATCCTAAACAAGTATCTAGGGCCTGTAGAAGGCTAGAGACCCAAGAGAGCTGTAACTTAGCTTACAGTGCCCTCTTGTGTCATGTTGCACGAAAGCCGCAACATTATAAAAGAAACTACGGGAAACAGCGTTCCCCGGTACTGACTGTCTTAAGGGCATGTCAGTTTCCCCGTAAGAAAGGAGCGAAAGCCCAGAGGAGTGCGGCAGAAGGCTGCACTTCTCTGGCAAAGTCAAGAACAAGGTGAAAAACAACAGCAAAAAGTTTAGGGTTTGCCACATGGAAGGAAAATTACCTACAATTACGAAATCTTTCCTAACACTCGCCCCTCCCAGACTATGGACAGGGGGAACTAATCCACCCCTGGATGAGTCTCTTGTTCAGGTCGGTTAAACATTCTGGACAACCCATCAGCATTGCTATGTTGGACACCTGGCCTATGCTCAATAGTGAAGTCGAAGCCTTGTAGACTTATGGACCACCTAAGCAACTTTGGATTCTCCCCCTTCATGTTCATTAGCCACTTTAAAGGCTTATGGTCAGTTTGCACAGTAAAGTGGGTCCCATAGAGGTAGGGCCTCAGCTTCCTTAGGGCCCACACAACAGAGAAACATTCTTTCTCTACCGTGGACCATCTGAGCTCTCTGTCCTTAAGCTGGCGGCTAATAAAACCAATAGGGTGTTCCTTACCCTTCTCATCTACTTGTGATAGTACAGCTCCAATCCCAGTGTCAGAGGCGTCCGTCTGCACGATAAAAGGTCTTTGATAATCAGGGGCCCTGAGGACAGGGGCCTGGCACAAGGAGTCTTTAAAGCCATTGAAGGCCTTCTCACACTCGTCGGTACAAGTTACCTTCTTGGGTTTCTTCGGAGTTGTGAGGGCAGTCAGAGGGGCAGCTATGGTGCCATAGTCTGCCACAAAATTGCGGTAATACCCCGTGAGTCCTAAGAAGGCTCTCACTTGGGTTTGTGTAGTGGGGGTAGGCCAGTCTCGTACTGTTTGTACTTTACTGGGAAGAGGCTGTATCCTCCCTCCACCTACTTCATGTCCAAGGTAAACCACAGAGCCTTGTCCAATCTGGCATTTACTAGCCTTTATGGTCAGGTGTGCTTTCTGAAGAGCCTGGAGCACAATCCCGAGGTGTTTCACATGGTCTTCCCAGGTGGCACTGAAAACTGCTATATCGTCCAGATATGCAAGACAGAATTCGTCCAACCCATTCAACACATGATTCACAAGCCTCTGGAAAGTGGCAGGTGCATTCTTCAACCCGAACGGTATTACCCGGAATTGGTAAAGGCCGTCTGGAGTAGAAAATGCTGTCTTCTCCTAGGCATGTTCTGCTAAATCTATTTGCCAATAGCCAGCAGTGAGGTCAAACGTGCTGAGGTACTTGGAGGCACCCAAAGTATCCACCAGCTCATCTGTTCGAGGCAAGGGGTGTGCATCTGTCTTGGTGACAGCATTCAGAGCCCTGTAGTCCACGCAGAACCTCAATTCAGAAGTGCCTGCCTTTGGAACCAAAACCACAGGGCTGGACCAAGGACTACTAGAGGTTTCAATCACCCCAAGGTCTAACATTTTGTTGACCTCGGTCTTAATATAAGACCGTACTTTATCTGACATCCTGTATCCCCTACTTTTGGTAGGTACACTGTCTCCTGTGTCAATGTTATGTGTGCACCAAGGTGTCAAACCAGGCGACTGTGAGAACAGGGGGGAAAACTGCCTAAGCAAACTTTTCACCTCAGCCTGCTGATCAGAAGTCAGGTGAGGGGCCACTCGGACACCCTCAAAGGAGCTATCTGAAGGACCGCTTTGGAACAGGTCGGGGAGAGGTTCAGACTCCTCTTCCTCAACATCTGAAGCCAGTAGCAGTGCTGCGATTTCGACTCTTGGGACGAAAGCCTTCACCCTATTCACGTGGAACACTTTTGGAGCCTGTCCAGGCCTTCCAAGGTCCACTAAATAGTTAACCTCACCCAGGGGCTCCACCACTGTGTAAGGGCCTGACCATTTGTCCTGTAAATCTCGAGGCCTTATGGGATTCATGATCAGGACTTGCTGACCAGGTGTAAAGTTGATGAGGGAAGCTTTCTGGTCGTACCAATGTTTCACCAGCGCTTGTCCTGCCTTCAATTTATCACTAGCCAAGCCCATCAGAAGTACCATCCGTTTTCTGAGCCCTAGCACATAATCAACTACGTTGGTAGTAACAGGGGGAGTGGGCATCTCCCATCCCTCTTTGACGATGGCTAAGGGTCCCCTTACGGGATGACCGAACAGAAGTTCGAAGGGGCTGAAGCCAACACCCTCCTGTGGTACCTCTCGGTAGGCAAACAGTAAGCATGATAAAAGAAGATCCCATTTTCTTCTCTGAGGTTCCTCCAGAGCCCCAATCATGCTCTTTAACGTTCTGTTGAAACGTTCCATCAGACCATTGGTCTGGGGGTGGTATGCAGAAGAGAACTTGTAGGTGACCCCACATTCTTTCCACATAGCCTGCATATACTTCGACATAAAGTTGGTGCCACGATCCGACACAACTTCTTTAGGGAAGCCAACCCTAGTAAATATGCCAAGTAAAGCTTTTGCAACTGACTTGGCAGTTACAGTTTTCAATGGGATGGCCTCAGGATATCTGGTTGCATGGTCGACCAGCACCAGGATAAACATATTGCCCGAGGATGTTTGCGGGTCAAGGGGACCAACGATGTCGATCCCTACCCTTTCAAATGGTACCCCCACAACTGGGAGCGGTAGCAACGGAGCTTGGATTGTCGCGCCAACCTTACCAGACAACTAGCAGGAGGCACAACTCCTGCAGTGACTTTCTACTTGCACCCCCATCTTGGGCCAGTAGAAGTGCATGGATAACCTTTGCTTGGTCCTCTTCATACCAAGGTGACCAGCAAGGGGAACTTCATGCACCAACTGCAGGAGGAAGGGCCTAACAGCAAGGGGAACCACCAACCTCCTATGGTCTCCTTCTGTAGACTCTGTGGGCTCACTATACAGGAGTCCACCTTCCCAATAAATCCTATGCGTCCCAGGAGGTTCACCCTCAAGCTGGGAGCAGGCATGTCTCCTTAGGCCTTCCAGAGATGGGCACTCACGTTGGCCTTTACTGAATTCGTCCCTATCAGGAACCTCCTTCAACTAACAAGTCTTTTAGTTCAGGATGATCGTTGGGGTCAAATACTTCAGGCATCGCCACCTCCTCGTCAGGCCCGGGCGATTGACCAACTTTCTCCACCGCAGTGGTAGGCGAGCTCGGGGGAATATCCTCTTTCCCTCGTCTTTACTTGTCGACTCCTTTCGCCTTGGGTTTCCCCTTCGGCTGGGGCGGCGTATTGGTCTTGGCCAATGCTGCCCGTGCTTGAGACCGTGTGTAGGGTCTTTCGGGAGTGTCTCCTACGAGCCCTAAAGCTCTGAGATCATTACCTAACAAGACCTTTCCCCGGACGTTTCTCTGAATGCTCACTGGAATCCTGACTGCTGTACCATTAAAAGTAAGATTTACAGGTATTACTGGGAACATACGGAGTGGGCCGTCAGCCAACTTAGTGGGCATCAGAGTAGCTCTGGCAACTTCCTCTGAGTCTACCAAGGTAGAATCCACTACAGTGCGACTGCACCCACTATCCCTAAGAGCTGGAGTATCTACCCCATTGATCAGCACACTGTCTTTAAAGTAGTGCTTGGTATTATCCGGAATCCTAGCATAAGCCTCTGCGACTTTAGGCTCCCAGGAACCCAGGGAAACTAAAACTACCTCAGCCTCTATCCCGCTGGGAAATGAGTCTGAGGAGAAGGATGCTCCTGTAATCTCTTCTTCCTCGTAGGAGGAGAAGGCCAGATTAGCGGAGTGGACCCCCAAAGGTCTAACCTTACACCGCGGATCCCCCTTCACGTGGTCAGTTGCTCCACAAGCAAAACAAGATCCATTGGGTCTGTTTACATAGGGAGGCTTATTGTGACCAGAGTTCTGTTTCGGAGGCTGACCTCCACTACCCTGCGAGTTCTCTTGTGTCTTACCCTTTTGTTTCTTTTTGTGGCCCTTATGAGAAGAAGATTTAGCAGATTCTCCACCCTCCATATCTTTGGACTTTTTCCCTTCCTCCTGCTTACCAGGATGAGTTTTGTCCTTATGGGACACTCGATGTGACACCCATAAGTCTGCTGCAATGGCCAGCTTCTTAGGATCTATCTCCTTCGAATCGGCCAAATGCTGCTTAAGCTCCGGCGAAGAAGATGCAAAAATGTGTTCCAGCATGACAAGATTTATCATGCCTTCGAAGGTAGAAACCTTATAACCTTCGACCCAGCCAGTTAAGTTTTTCAAGGATTCAGTGACATAAGATACCCAAGTACCACCTTCCTTTTTCTTATACTCTCTGAAAGGTTTCAAATATTGGGCCGGAGTCTTCCCAAACTTTAAAATGAGAGTTTGCTTTAACATTGCGAAATCAGCTTGCTCAGCCTTCGACATTTCCATAATGGCACTACAGCCAGAATGGGGCAGTCTGCTGAGTAACCAGGCAATCTTATCAGCATTGTCAACTTGTTGAACTTCGCATGCATACTCAAACGCATTCAGCCAGTCCATAATGTCATTCCTTTCTTCATACACACTGAGCAGATCTTTCGGAAACCGTGGATGAGAAGAGGCCCCAGACCCATGTCTAGGACCCTTGGACCCATTTGCAAACTGAAGCTTGGCCAGTTCCAACTGGTGATCCCTGTCTTTTTGTTTTTCTGCCTGTTCGATTTTTAGTTTGGCTATGCTGAATTCAAGCTCCTGCTGCCTAAACCGCAGCTCTTGCTTCTTGAATTCAAGCATAGCCTCCCCATCAGCACTGGCAGAGGAAACATTAGACATCTCGTCCTCCCTGTCCTCGTAGTCGCGATGGATCAGTGCAGCGGCAGAACCGTCGGTTCTACCAGTGAGAGCAGCCCCACCACCTTCCGCACTATCCTCAGAAGTTATAGCGTCAAGCTGCGCTTCTTGCCACGCCACGATTCTTTGGACCATTTCCAATTTCGTGCCTTGAGAGGAAACACCTCTCTCCGCACACATCTTTTTCAATGTTTCTGATTTGGAAGCATTTAAAGTTAACAAGGTATTTGTTTCCATACTGTTAGATAGGACTATGGCCTTTTTAAAGTTATACTACAACAATTCACTACGTGTCCTGGTTGGAATAACCTGAAATGCCTTAGTTCGTGCGCAACACTGGATACCTTCAGTCGTATCCCACCGCTGTACACCAATTTGTTAAGACAGATTTCTGAACTCTGTCCTGGTGGCGCAGAAGTTCAGAAGGCCAACCTAATTACTTGGAACAGGGTAACCTCTGGACGAGCCAAACCAATCAAGGTAGCGATCTCGGCGGTCAAGACTAGGTCTCAAGAGGGGTGAGGGTGACTGAAAACCCGCAATGAGCACACAAAGCAAGATCACTTACAAACTACTCCAAACAGTTGTTATATTAAAAATATATACACATTTATTTCAAGGCCTTTAAAACAATGACCGTAGCGAGAAAATCACAATATAACTATATTAAACCAACATATACCATATCAACACAATATATATACAAATACGACAGTCTCAAGCGTTATATGCACGAAATGGGTAGTCCACCTAAAAGGGAAGGAAGACAGGCAGTGCGAAATAATGCTTAGACCCAGTTCGCCTTCAGAGGCACCTAACTAGATGGAAGTCCGAGCCCTGCGAAGAGTGGAGCCTTGTGCTCAAAAGTACCTGCACGCACTGGTGCCAACGGGCAAAAGGAGAAGCTCTTCGAGGGAAATCAGGCAGTTCAGTTTAGTGCACAAAAGAAGAAGAACAAGTTCCGCGACTCAAGCGCAGCCTCCACAGTGGGCAGAAGCAGAGCGCGAGTACGGAAAAGGGTTGCTGTTTTACACAGCGGGGAAAAGCAATGGGCTCCTGCAGGAGGGCGACCAGATCCAAGCTATGCTACTCACCGGTCCCCGATGCAAGCAGACCCAGGCTTCTCCGCATCAGTTTCAGCAGCTGGCAGGTTCAGAAGAGCAGGGAACGCCTCGTCGTCGTGTTGAGTAAAAAGACGTCCCAATCGAAGAAACCTGCACAGTTTGTTACCACAGCAGGGCAACGGAGCGGCCATGTGTATCTGAGCCAAATGTACACTACTCACTTCCGACTTGGGAACGCCAAGTGTACGAAGCGTGTGAGAGTGACAAGGACTCGAAATACTACACAACCTGGCGGCGGTTACAGAGCAAGACTCCCGTGTAAGCTGGTCAGTCAGCTGGATGGCCCAGAGACACATCCGAAGGCTTACTGGCAGGAGATGGTGAAGATGCCGAGAATAGCTGTTCCCGCTATTCCAAAGGGTCGAAGTACCAGTACAGGCCTTCTGGTTCGATCAAAGGTGAAAAGGGTTTCACAAGACGACAGCAGTGCAGAGGAGAAGTCCTTCAGCGGGTCACCAGCGATTCCTCGGTTCAGCCTCTTGGTTGCATGATACTTGGCTCCTGTATTCCTTCGTTCGTGAGAACTCAGGAGATCGACATGGTAGTGGTGTTTCCAGCCCCCTCTTATCCACGGTTCCCTTCGTGCCAAAACAGAGGGGACCCAATGGGAGATCCGCTCATCAACACTCACACCATTCGTGGACCAATCACGGACCACGGTGGTCCCAGACATTCACACCACCCTAGACTCTCTGGCACCCAGGATGTGTATTGGGACCAGACATCCCAGCCCACATCCTGGAGGCACACACAAGACATGTAGAAGCTCGCGAAAGCATCCGTGTTTCGCGGGAAAGTACATGCCCAAATAAGGAAGGCCCTGGGTCGGCTCGACCTGGGGAAGGTGAAGGGAGCAAGACGGTCAGCGGACAGGACAAAGGAGCATCGTGGACTGGCCATTTTGGGAGCCAGGCCACCATTTTGGGTTAAGCGTGGAAAACGCGCTTAGAACGCCAAAAGGAGCTCAAAACACAAGAAACGATCGCTGCCACCATTCCCGTCCCTGAATCACTTGCACCGATCAGATACAATCCTAAACGAGTATCTAGGGCCTGTAGAAGGCTAGAGACCCAAGAGAGCTGTAACTTAGCTTACAGTGCCTTCTTGTGTCATGTTGCACGAAAGCCGCAACATGATAAAATAAACTACGGGAAACAGCGTTCCCCGGTACTGAATGTCTTAAGGGCATGTCAGTTTCCCCGTAAGAAAGGAGCGAAAGCCCAGAGGAGTGCGGCAGAAGGCTGCACTTCTCTGGCAAAGTCAAGAACAAGGTAAAAAACAACAGCAAAAAGTTTAGGGGTTGCCACATGGAAGGAAAATTACCTACAATTACGGAATCTTTCCTAACACTCATGTTATAGGAAGGGTCTCAGGATTGGTATTAGAGGCATTGAGATATTACATCTCATGCTATCAGAAGGGTCTCAGGATTGGAATGGGAAGGAGTTAGATATCACATCTCATGCTAAAGGGAGGGTCTCAGGTTTGGAAGGGGAAGGATTTGGATATCACATCTCATGCTAAAGGGAGGGTCTCAGGTTTGGAAGGGGAAGGAGTTTGATATCACATCTCATGTTATAGGAAGGATCTCAGGTTTGGTATTAGAAGCATTGAGATATCACATCTCATGCTATAGGAAGGGTCTCAGGATTGGAATGGGAAGGAGTTGGATATCACATCTCATGCTATAGGAAGGGTCTCAGGTTTGGTATAAGCATTGAGATATCCCATCTCATGCTATAGGAAGGGTCTCAGGATTGGAATCGGAAGGAGTTGTATATGACATCTCATGCCATAGGAAGGGTCTCAGGTTTGGTATAAGCATTGAGATATCACATCTCTGCTATCGGAAGGGTCTCAGGATTAGAATGGGAAGGAGTTGGATATCCCATCTCGTTATAAGAAGGGTCTCAGGTTTGGTATTAGAAGCATTGAGATATCACATCTCATGCTATAGGAAGGGTCTAAGGTTTGGAAGGGGAAGGATTTGTAAATCACATCTCATGTTATAGGACCGTTCTCAGGTTTGGTATTAGAAGCATTGAGATATCAAGTCTCATGGTATAGGATGGGTCTTAGAATTGGAATGGGAAGGAGTTGGATATCACATCTCAAGCTATAGGAAGGGTCTCAGGATTGGAATGGGAAGGACTTGGATATCACATCTCATGTTATAGGAAGGGTCTCAGGTTTGGTATTAGAAGCATTGAGATATCAAGTCTCATGGTATAGGACGGGTCTCAGAATTGGAATGGGAAGGAGTTGGATATCACATCTCAAGATATAGGAAGGGTCTCAGGATTGGAATGGGAAGGAGTTGGATATCACATCTCATGCTAAAGGGAGGGTCTCAGGTTTTGAAGGGGAAGGATTTGGATATCACATCTCATGCTAAAGGGAGGGTCTCAGGTTTGGAAGGGGAAGGAGTTTGATATCACATCTCATGTTATATGAAGGATCTCAGGTTTGGTATTAGAAGCATTGAGATATCACATCTCATGCTATAGGAAGGGTCTCAGGATTGGAATGGGAAGGAGTTGGATATCACATCTCATGCTATAGGAAGGGTCTCAGGTTTGGTATAAGCATTGAGATATCCCATCTCATGCTATAGGAAGGGTCTCAGGATTGGAATCGGAAGGAGTTGTATATGACATCTCATGCCATAGGAAGGGTCTCAGGTTTGGTATAAGCATTGAGATATCACATCTCTGCTATCGGAAGGGTCTCAGGATTGGAATGGGAAGGAGTTGGATATCCCATCTCGTTATAAGAAGGGTCTCAGGTTTGCTATTAGAAGCATTGAGATATCACATCTCATGCTATAGGAAGGGTCTAAGGTTTGGAAGGGGAAGGATTTGTATATCACATCTCATGTTAACGGACCGGTCTCAGGTTTGGTATTAGAAGCATTGAGATATCAAGTCTCATGGTATAGGATGGGTCTCAGAATTGGAATGGGAAGGAGTTGGATATCACATCTCAAGCTATAGGAAGGGTCTCAGGATTGGAATGGGAAGGACTTGGATATCACATCTCATGTTATAGGAAGGGTCTCAGGTTTGGTATTAGAAGCATTGAGATATCAAGTCTCATGGTATAGGACGGGTCTCAGAATTGGAATGGGAAGGAGTTGGATATCACATCTCAAGCTATAGGAATGGACTCAGGATTGGAATGGGAAGGAGTTGGATATCACATCTCAAGCGCTAGGAAGAGTCTCAGGATTGGAATGGGAAGGAGTTTGATATCACATCTCATGCCATGGTATGGGTCTCAGTTTTTGTAGAAGCATTGGGATATCACATCTCATGCTATCGGAAGGGTATCAGGATTGGATTTGGAAGGAGTTGGATATCCCATCTCATGTTATAGGAAGGGTCTCAGGATTGGAATGGGAAGGACTTGGATGTCATATCTCATTCTATAGGAAGGCTCTCAGGGTTGGAAGGGGAAGGGGTTGGATATCACATTTCATGTTAGAGGTAGGATCTCAGGTTTGGCTTTAGAGGCATTGAGATATCACATCTCATGCTATCAGAAGGGTCTCAGGATTGGAATGGGAAGGAGTTGGATATCACATTTCATGCTAAAGGGAGGGTCTACGGTTCGGAAGGAGAAGGATTTGGATATCACATCTCATGTTATAGGAAGGATCTCAGGTTTGGTATTAGAAGCATTGAGATATCACATCTCATGCTATCGGAAGGGTCTCAGGTTTGGTATAAGCATTGAGATATCACATATCTGCTATCGGAAGGGTCTCAGGATTGGAATGGGAAGGACTTGGATATCACAATTCATGTTATAGGAAGGGTCTCAGGTTTGGTATTAGAAGCATTCAGATATCACATCTCATGCTATAGGAAGGGTCTCAGGATTGGAATGGGAAGGACTTGGATATCACATCTCATGTTATAGGAAGGGTCTCAGGTTTGGTATTAGAAGCATTGAGATATCACATCTCATTCTATAGGAAGGGTCTCAGGAATGGAATGGGAAGGAGTTGGATATCACATCTCATGATAAAGGAAGGGTCTAAGGTTTGGAAGGGGAAGGATTTGGATATCACATCTCATGGTATTGGACCGGTCTCAGGTTTGGTATTAGAAGCATTGAGATATCAAGTCTCATGGTATAGGACGGGAGTTTGATATCACATCTAATGCCATGGTATGGGTCTCAGGATTTGTAGAAGCATTGGGATATCACATCTCATGCTATCGGAAGGGTATCAGGATTGGATTTGGAAGGAGTTGGATATCCCATCTCATGCTATAGGAAGGGTCTCAGGTTGGAATAGGAAGGAGTTGGATATCACATCTCATGTTATAGGAAGGGTCTCAGGATTGGAATGGGAAGGACTTGGAAATCACATCTCATGCTGTAGGAAGGCTCTCAGGTTTGGAAAGGGAAGGAGTGGGCTATCACATTTCATGTTAGAGGTAGGATCTCAGGTTTGGTATTAGAGGCATTGAGATATCACATCTCATGGTATCAGAAGTGCATCAGGATTGGAATGGGAAGGAGTTGGATATCACATCTCCTGCTAAAGGGAGGGTCTCAGGTTTGGAAGGGGAAGGATTTGGATATCACATCTCATGTTATAGGAAGGATCTCAGGTTTGGTATTAGAAGCATTGAGATATCACAACTCATGCTATCGGAAGGATCTCAGGTTTGGTATTAGAAGCATTGAGATATCACATCTCATGCTATAGGAAGGGTCTCAGGATTGGAATGGGAAGGAGTTGGATATCACATCTCATGTTATAGGAAGGATCTCAGGTTTGGTATTAGATGCATTGAGATATCACATCTCATGCTATAGGAAGAGTCTCAGGATTGGAATGGGAAGGAGTTGGATATCACGTCTCATGTTATAGGAAGGGTCTCAGGATTGGAATGGGAAGGAGTTGGATATCACATCTCATGCTAAAGGAAGGGTCTCAGGTTTGATAGAAGCATTGAGATATCACATCTCATTCTATAGGAAGGAAGTCGGGATTGGAATGGGAAGGAGTTGGATATCACATCTCATGCCATAGGAAGGGTCATCAGGTATGGTATAAGCATTGAGATATCACATCTCTGCTATCGGAAGGGTCTCAGGATAGGAATGGGAAGGACTTAGATATCACATCTCATACTATAGGGAGGGTCTCAGTTTTGATATTAGAAGCATTGAGATATCACATCTCATGCTATCAGAAGGGTCTCAGGATTGAAATGGGATGGAGTTGGATATCACATTGAATGGGAAGGAGTTTGATATCACATCTCAAGCTATAGGAAAGGTCTCAGGTTTGGAAAGGGAATGATTTGGATTTCACATCTCATGTTATAGGATGGTTCTCATGTTTGGTTTTAGAAGCATTGAGATATCATATCTCATGCTATCGGAAGGGTCTCGGATTGGAATGGGATGGAGTTGGATATCACATCTCAAGCTATCTCAGGATTGGAATGGGAAGGAGTTTGATATCACATCTCAAGCTATAGGAATGGTCTCAGGTTTGGAAGGGGAAGGATTAGGATCTCACATCTCATGTTTTAGGACGGGTCTCAGGTTTGGTATTAGAAGCATTGAGATATCACATCTCATGGTATAGGAAGGGTCTCAGGATTGGAATGGGAAGGAGTTGGATATCACATCTCAAGCTATCTCAGGATTGGAATGGGAAGGAGTTTGATATCACATCTCAAGCTATAGGAAGGGTCTCAGGTTTGGAAAGGGAAGGATCTGGATTTCACATCTCATGTTATAGGATGGTTCTCATGTTTGGTTTTTGAAGCATTGAGATATCACATCTCATGCTATCGGAAGGGTCTCAGGTTTAGAAAGGGAAGGAGTTGGATATCACATCTCATGCTAAAGGAAAGGTCTCAGGTTTGGAAGGGGAAGGATTTGGATCTCACATCTCATGTTTTACGACGGGTCTCAGGTTTGGTATTAGAATCATTGAGATATCACATCTCATGGTATAGGAAGGGTCTCAGGATTGGAATGGGAAGGAGTTGTATATCACATTGAATGGGAAGGAGTTTGATATCACATCTGAAACTATAGGAAGGGTCTCAGGTTTGGAAAGGGAATGATTTGGATTTCACATCTCATGTTATAGGATGGTTCTCATGTTTGGTTTTAGAAGCATTGAGATATCACATCTCATGCTATAGGAAGAGTCTCATGATTGGAATGGGAAGGAGTTGGATATCACGTCTCATGTTATAGGAAGGGTCTCAGGATTGGAATGGGAAGGAGTTGGATATCACATCTCATGCTAAAGGAAGGGTCTCAGGTTTGATAGAAGCAAAGGTTTGGAATGGGAAGGAGTTTGATATCACATTTCATTTTATAGGAAGGATCTCTGGTTTGGTATTAGAAGCATTGAGATATCACATCTCATGCTATAGGAAGGGTCTCAGGATTGGAATGGGAAGGAGTTGGATATCACATCTCATGCTATAGGAAGGGTCTCTGGATTGGAATGGGAAGCAGTTGGATATCACATTCCATGCTAAAGGAAGGGTATCAGGTTTGATAGAAGCATTGAGATATCACATCTCATGCTATAGGAAGGAACTCAGGATTGGAATGGGAAGGACTTGGATATCACATCTCATGCCATAGGAAGGGTCATCAGGTTTGGTATAAGCATCGAGATATCACATCTCTGCTCTCGGAAGGGTCTCAGGATAGGAATGGGAAGGACTTAGATATCACATCTCATACTATAGGGAGGGTCTCAGTTTTGATATTAGAAGCATTGAGATATCACATCTCATGCTATCAGAAGGGTCTCAGGATTGGAATGGGATGGAGTTGGATATCACATCTCAAGCTATCTCAGGATTGGAATGGGAAGGAGTTTGATATCACATCTCATGCCATAGTATGGGTCTCAGGTTTGGTAGAAGCATTGGGATATCACATCTCATGCTATCGGAAGGGTATCAGTATTGGATTTGGAAGGAGTTGGATATCACATCTCAAGCTATCTCAGGATTGGAATGGGAAGGAGTTTGATATCACATCTCAAGCTATAGGAAGGGTCTCAGGTTTGGAAAGGGAAGGATCTGGATTTCACATCTCATGTTATAGGATGGTTCTCATGTTTGGTTTTTGAAGCATTGAGATATCACATCTCATGCTATCGGAAGGGTCTCAGGTTTAGAAAGGGAAGGAGTTGGATATCACATCTCATGCTAAAGGAAAGGTCTCAGGTTTGGAAGGGGAAGGATTTGGATCTCACATCTCATGTTTTACGACGGGTCTCAGGTTTGGTATTAGAATCATTGAGATATCACATCTCATGGTATAGGAAGGGTGTCAGGATTGGAATGGGAAGGAGTTGTATATCACATTGAATGGGAAGGAGTTTGATATCACATCTGAAACTATAGGAAGGGTCTCAGGTTTGGAAAGGGAATGATTTGGATTTCACATCTCATGTTATAGGATGGTTCTCATGTTTGGTTTTAGAAGCATTGAGATATCACATCTCATGCTATAGGAAGAGTCTCATGATTGGAATGGGAAGGAGTTGGATATCACGTCTCATGTTATAGGAAGGGTCTCAGGATTGGAATGGGAAGGAGTTGGATATCACATCTCATGCTAAAGGAAGGGTCTCAGGTTTGATAGAAGCAAAGGTTTGGAATGGGAAGGAGTTTGATATCACATTTCATTTTATAGGAAGGATCTCTGGTTTGGTATTAGAAGCATTGAGATATCACATCTCATGCTATAGGAAGGGTCTCAGGATTGGAATGGGAAGGAGTTGGATATCACATCTCATGCTATAGGAAGGGTCTCTGGATTGGAATGGGAAGCAGTTGGATATCACATCTCATGCTAAAGGAAGGGTATCAGGTTTGATAGAAGCATTGAGATATCACATCTCATGCTATAGGAAGGAACTCAGGATTGGAATGGGAAGGAGTTGGATATCACATCTCATGCCATAGGAAGGGTCATCAGGTTTGGTATAAGCATCGAGATATCACATCTCTGCTCTCGGAAGGGTCTCAGGATAGGAATGGGAAGGACTTAGATATCACATCTCATACTATAGGGAGGGTCTCAGTTTTGATATTAGAAGCATTGAGATATCACATCTCATGCTATCAGAAGGGTCTCAGGATTGGAATGGGATGGAGTTGGATATCACATCTCAAGCTATCTCAGGATTGGAATGGGAAGGAGTTTGATATCACATCTCATGCCATAGTATGGGTCTCAGGTTTGGTAGAAGCATTGGGATATCACATCTCATGCTATCGGAAGGGTATCAGTATTGGATTTGGAAGGAGTTGGATATCACATCTCAAGCTATCTCAGGATTGGAATGGGAAGGAGTTTGATATCACATCTCAAGCTATAGGAATGGTCTCAGGTTTGGAAAGGGAAGGATCTGGATTTCACATCTTATGTTATAGGATGGTTCTCATGTTTGGTTTTAGAAGCATTGAGATATCACATCTCATGCTATCGGAAGGGTCTCAGGTTTGGAAAGGGAAGGATTTGGATTTCACATGTTATAGGATGGTTCTCAGGTTTGGTTTTAGAAGCATTAAGATATAAAATGTCATGCTATAGGAAGGGTCTCAGGTTTGGAATGGGAAGGAGTTGGATATCACATCTCATGCTAAAGGAAAGGTCTCGGGTTTGGAAGGGGAAGGATTTGGATCTCACAGCTCATGTTTTAGGACGGGTCTCAGGTTTGGTATTAGAAGCATTGAGATATCACATCTCTGCTATCGGAAGGGTCTCAGGATTGGATTGGGAAGGAGTTGGATATCCCTTCTCATGCTATAGGAAGGATCTCAGGTTGGAATGGGAAGGAGTTGGATATCATATCTCATGTTATAGGAAGGGTCTCAAGATTGGAATGGGAAGGATTTGGATATCACATCTCATGCTAAAGGAAGGGTCTCAGGTTTGGAAGGGGAAGGATTTGGATATCATATTTCATGTTATAGGACGGGTCCCAGGTTTGGTATTAGAAGCATTGAGATATCACATCTCATGGTATAGGAAGGGTCTCAGGATTGGAATGGGAAGGAGTTGGATATCCCTTCTCATGCTATAGGAAGGGTCTCAGGTTGGAATGGGAAGGAGTTGGATATCACATCTCGTTATAGGAAGGGTCTCAGGATTTGAATGGGAAGGATTTGGATATCACATCTCTTGCTATAGGAAGGTCTCAGGTATTTTATTAGAAACATTGAGATATCACATCTCATGCTATAGGAAGGGTTTCAGGATTGGAATGGGAAGGATTTGGATATCACATCTCATGCTAAAGGAAGGGTCTCAGGTTTGGAAGGGGAAGGATTTGGATATCATATCTCATGTTATAGGACTGGTCCCAGGTTTGGTATTAGAAGCATTGAGATATCACATCTCATGCTATAGGAATAGTCTCAGGATTGGAATGGGAAGGAGTTGGATATCTCGTCTATAGGAAGGGTCTCAGGATTGGAATGGGAAGGAGTTGGATATCACATCTCATGCTAAAGGAAGGGTCTTAGGTTTGATAGAAGCATTGAGATATAACATCTCATGTTATAGGAAGGAACTCAGGATTGAAATGGGAAGGAGTTGGATATCACATCTCATGCCATAGGAAGGGTCATCAGGTTTGGTATAAGCATTGAGATATCACATCTCTGCTATCGGAAGGGTCTCAGGATAGGAATGGGAAGGACTTAGATATCACATCTCATACTATAGGGAGGGTCTCAGTTTTGATATTAGAAGCATTGAGATATCATATCTCATGCTATCGGAAGGGTCTCGGATTGGAATGGGATGGAGTTGGATATCACATCTCAAGCTATCTCAGGATTGGAATGGGAAGGAGTTTGATATCACATCTCAAGCTATAGGAATGGTCTCAGGTTTGGAAGGGGAAGGATTAGGATCTCACATCTCATGTTTTAGGACGGGTCTCAGGTTTGGTATTAGAAGCATTGAGATATCACATCTCATGGTATAGGAAGGGTCTCAGGATTGGAATGGGAAGGAGTTGGATATCACATCTCAAGCTATCTCAGGATTGGAATGGGAAGGAGTTTGATATCACATCTCAAGCTATAGGAAGGGTCTCAGGTTTGGAAAGGGAAGGATCTGGATTTCACATCTCATGTTATAGGATGGTTCTCATGTTTGGTTTTCGAAGCATTGAGATATCACATCTCATGCTATCGGAAGGGTCTCAGGTTTAGAAAGGGAAGGAGTTGGATATCACATCTCATGCTAAAGGAAAGGTCTCAGGTTTGGAAGGGGAAGGATTTGGATCTCACATCTCATGTTTTACGACGGGTCTCAGGTTTGGTATTAGAATCATTGAGATATCACATCTCATGGTATAGGAAGGGTCTCAGGATTGGAATGGGAAGGAGTTGTATATCACATTGAATGGGAAGGAGTTTGATATCACATCTGAAACTATAGGAAGGGTCTCAGGTTTGGAAAGGGAATGATTTGGATTTCACATCTCATGTTATAGGATGGTTCTAATGTTTGGTTTTAGAAGCATTGAGATATCACATCTCATGCTATAGGAAGAGTCTCAGGATTGGAATGGGAAGGAGTTGGATATCACGTCTCATGTTATAGGAAGGGTCTCAGGATTGGAATGGGAAGGAGTTGGATATCACATCTCATGCTAAAGGAAGGGTCTCAGGTTTGATAGAAGCAAAGGTTTGGAATGGGAAGGAGTTTGATATCACATCTCATGTTATAGGAAGGATCTCAGGTTTGGTATTAGAAGCATTGAGATATCACATCTCATGCTATATGAAGGGTCTCAGGATTGGAATGGGAAGGAGTTGGATATCACATCTCATGCTATAGGAAAGGTCTCAGGTTTGGTATAAGCATTGAGATATCCCATCTCATGCTATAGGAAGGGTCTCAGGATTGGAATCGGAAGGAGTTGTATATGACATCTCATGCCATAGGAAGGGTCACAGGTTTGGTATAAGCATCGAGATATCACATCTCTGCTATAGGAAGGGTCTCAGGATTGGAATGGGAAGGAGTTGGATATCCCATCTCGTTATCGGAAGGGTCTCAGGTTTGGTATTAGAAGCATTGAGATATCACATCTCATGCTATAGGAAGGGTCTAAGGTTTGGAAGGGGAAGGATTTGGATATCACATCTCATGCTATCGGAAGGGTATCAGGATTGGATTTGAAAGGAGTTGGATATCCCATCTCATGCTATAGGAAGGGTCTAAGGTTGGAATGGGAAGGAGTTAGATATCACATCTCATGTTATAGGAAGGGTCTCAGGATTGGAATGGGAAGGACTTGGATATAACATCTCATTCTATAGGAAGGCTCTCAGGGTTGGAAGGGGAAGGAGTTGGATATCACATTTCATGTTAGAGGTAGGATCTCAGGTTTGGTATTAGAGGCATTGAGATATCACATCTCATGCTATAGGAAGGGTCTAAGGTTGGAATGGGAAGGAGTTGGATATCACATCTCATGTTATAGGAAGGGTCTCAGGATTGGAATGGGAAGGACTTGGATATAACATCTCATTCTATAGGAAGGCTCTCAGGGTTGGAAGGGGAAGGAGTTGGATATCACATTTCATGTTAGAGGTAGGATCTCAGGTTTGGTATTAGAGGCATTGAGATATCACATCTCATGCTATCAGATGGGTCTCAGGATTGGAAGGGGAAGGATTTGGATATCACATCCTACCTCTAACATGAAATGTGATATCCAACTCCTTCCCTTTCCAAACCTGAGAGCCTTCCTACAGCATGAGATGTGATATCCAAGTCCTTCCCATTCCAATCCTGAGATCCATCCTATAACATGAGATGTGATATCCAACTCCTTCAGTCACCCTCACCCCTCTTGAGACCTAGTCTTGACCGCCGCGATCGCTACCTTGATTGGTCTGGCTCGTCCAGAGGTTATCCTGTTCCAAGATGTGATATCAAACTCCTTCCCATTCCAATCCTGAGACCCTTCCTATAGCTTGAGATGTGATATCCAACTCCTTCCCATTCCAATTCTGAGACCCTTCCTATACCATGAGACTTGATATCTCAATGCTTCTAATACCAAACCTGAGACCCGTCCTATAACATGAGATGTGATATCCAAATCCTTCCCCTTCCAAACCTTAGACCCTTCCTTTACCATGAGATGTGATATCCAACTCCTTCCCATTCCAATCCTGAGACCCTTCCGATATCATGAGATGTGATATCTCAATGCTTCTAATATCAAACTTGAGACCCTGCCTATAGCATAAGATGTGATATCTCAATGCTTCTAATACCAAACCTGAGAACCTTCCTATAACATGAGATGGGAATATCCAACTCCTTCCCATTCCAATCCTGACACCCTTCCGATAGTGGAGATGTGATATCTCAATGCTTATACCAAACCTGAAATCCTTCCTATAACATGATTTGTGATATCCAACTCCTTCCCATTCCAATCCTGAGACACTTCCTATAGCATGAGATGTGATATCTCACTGCTTATACCAAACCTGAGACCCTTCCTATAGCATGAGATGTGATATCCAACTCCTTCCCATTCCAATCCTGAGACCCTTCCTATAGCATGAGATGTGATATCTCAATGCTTCTAATATCAAACTTGAGACCCTCCCTATAGCATGAGATGTGATATCCAAGTCCTTCCCATTCCAATCCTGAGACACTTCCTATAGCATGAGATGTGATATCTCAATGCTTCTAATACCAAACCTGAGACTCTTCCTATAACATGAGATGGGATATCCAACTCCTTCCCATTCCAATCCTGAGACCCTTCCAATAGCAGAGGTGTGATATCTCAATGCTTATACCAAACCTGAGACCCTTCCTATGGCATGAGATGTGATATCTCAATGTTTATACCAAACCTGAGACCCTTCCTATAGCATGAGATGTGATATCCAACTCCTTCCCATTCCAATCCTGAGACCCTTCCTATAGCATGAGATGTGATATCTCAATGTTTATACCAAACCTGGGACCCTTCCTATAGCATGAGATGTGATATCCAACTCATTCCCATTCCAATCCTGAGACCCTTCCTATAGCATGAGATGTGATGTCTCAATGCTTCTAATACCAAACCTGAGATCCTTCCTATAACATGAGATGTGATATCCAACTCCTTCCCATTCCAATCCTGAGACCCTTCCTATAGCATGAGATGTGATATCTCAATGCTTATACCAAACCTGAGACCCTTCCTATAGCATGAGATGTGATATCCAACTCCTTCCCATTCCAATCCTGAGACCCTTCCTATAGCAGGAGTTGTGATATTTCAATGCCTCTAATACCAAACCTGAGATCCTTCCTCTAACATGAAATGTGATATCCAACTCCTTCCCTTTCCAAACCTGAGAGCCTACCTATAGCATGAGATGTGATATCCAAGTGCTTCCCATTCCAATCCTTATACCCTTCTACAGCATGCAATATGATATCTCAATGATTCTAATAACAAACCTGAGACCCGTCCTATAACATGAGATGGGATATCCAACTCCTTCCCATTCCAATCCTGAGACACTTCCGATAGCAGAGATGTGATATCTCAATGCTTATACCAAACCTGAGACCCTTCCTATAGCATATGTGATATCCAACTCCTTCCCATTCCAAACATGAGACCCTTCCTATAGCATGCGATGTGATATCTCAATGCTTCTAATACCAAACCTGAGACCAGTCTCATAACATGAGATGGGATATCCAACTCCTTCCCGTTCCAAACCTGAGACCCTTCCTATAGCATGAGATGTGATATCCAACTCCTTCCCATCCCAATCCTGAGACACTTCCGATTGCAGAGATGTGATATCTCAATCCTTATACCAAACCGGAGACTCTTCCTATAACATGAGATGTGATATCCAACTCCTTCCCGTTCCAAACCTGAGATCCTTCCTATAGCATCAGATGTGATATCCAACTCCTTCCCATTCCAATCCTGAGACCCTTCCGATAGCATGAGATGTGATATCTCAATGCTTCTAATACCAAACCTGAGATCCTTCCTATAACATGAGATGTGATATCCAACTCCTTCCCATTCCAATCCTGAGACCCTTCATATAGCATGAGATGTGATATCTCAATGCCTCTAATACCAAACATGAGATCGTACCTCTAACATGAAATGTAATATCCAACTCCTTCCCTGTCCAAACCTGAGACCCTGCCTATAGCATGAGATGTGATATCCAAGTCCTTACCATTCCAATCCTGAGACCCTTCCTATAGCATGTGATGTGATATCTCAATGCTTATACCAAACCTGGGACCCTTCCTATGGCATGAGATGTCATATACAACTCCCTTCCATTCTAATCCTGAGACCCGTCCTATAGCATGAGATGTGATAACTCAATGCTTATACCAAACCTGAGACCCTTCCTATAGCATGAGATGTGATATCCAACTTCTTCCCATTACAATCCTGAGACCCTTCCTATAACATGAGATTTGATGTCTCAATGCCTCTAATAGCAAACCTGAGATCTTTCCTATAACATGATGTGATATCCAACTCCTTCCCATTCCAAACCTGAGACCCTTCCTATAGCATGAGATGTGATATCTCAATGCTTATACCAAACCTGAGACCCTTCCTATGGCATGAGATGTCATATACAACTCCTTCCCATTCCAATCATGAGACCCTTCCTATAGCATGAGATGTGATATCTCAATGCTTATACCAAACCTGAGACCCTTCCTATAGCATGAGATGTGATATCCAACTTCTTCCCATTCCAATCCTGAGACCCTTCCTATAACATGAGATGTGATGTCTCAATGCTTCTAATACCAAACCTGAGATCTTTCCTATAACATGAGATGTGATATCCAACTCCTTCCCATTCCAATCCTGAGACCCTTCCTATAGCATGAGATGTGATATCTCAATGCTTATACCAAAACTGAGACCCTTCCTATAGCTTGAGATGTGATATCCAACTCCTCCCCATTCCAATCCTGAGACCCTTCCTATAGCATGAGATGTGATATCTCAATGCCTCTAGTACCAAACCTAAGATCCTTCCTCTAACATGAAATATGATATCCAACTCCTTCCCCTTCCAAACCTGAGAGCCTTCCTATAGCATGAGATATGATATCCAAGTCCTTCCCATTCCAATCCTGAGACCCTTCCTATAACATGAGATGTGATATCCAACTCCTTCCCATTCCAACCTGAGACACTTCCGATAGCAGATATGTGATATCTCAATGCTTATACCAAACCTGAGATCCTTCCTATAGCATATGTGATATCCAACTCCTTCCCATTCCAAACATGAGACCCTTCCTATAGCAAGAATGTAATATCCAACTCCTTCCCATTCCAATCCTGAGACCATTCCTATAGCATGAGATGTGATATCTCAATGCTTCTAATACCAAACCTGAGATCCTTCCTATGACATGAGATGTGATATCCAATTCCTTCCCATTCCAAACCTGAGACCCTTCCTACAGCATGTGATGTGATATCTCAATGCTTCTAATACCAAACCTGAGACCAGTCTTATAACATGAGATGGGATATCCAACTCCTTCCCGTTCCAAACCTGAGACCCTTCCTATAGCATGAGATGTGATATCCAACTCCTTCCCATCCCAATCCTGAGACACTTCCGATTGCAGAGATGTGATATCTCAATGCTTATACCAAACCTGAGACTCTTCCTATAACATGAGATGTGATATACAACTCCTTCCCGTTCCAAACCTGAGACCCTTCCTATAGCATGAGATGTGATATCCAACTCCTTCCCATTCCAATCCTGAGACCCTTCCGATAGCATGAGATGTGATATCTCAATGCTTCTAATACCAAACCTGAGATCCTTCCTATAACATGTGATGTGATATCCAAATCCTTCCCCTTCCAAACCTGAGACCCTCCATTTAGCATGAGATGTGATATCCAACTACTTCCCATTCCAATCCTGAGACCCTTATGATAGCATGAGATGTGATATCTCAATGCCTCTAATACCAAACCTGAGATACTTCCGATAGCATGAGATGTGATATCTCAATGCTTCTAATACCAAACCTGAGACCCTTCCTAAAACATGAGATGTGATATCCAAATCCTCCCCCTTCCAAACCTGAGACCCTGCCTATAGCATGAGATGTGATATCCAAGTCCTTCCCATTCCAATCCTGAAACCCTTCCTATAGCATGTGATGTGATATCTCAATGCTTATACCAAACCTGAGACCCTTCCTATGGTATGAGATGTCATATACAACTCCTTCCCATTCCAAACCTGAGACCCTTCCTATAGCATGAGATGTGATATCTCAATGCTTATACCAAAGCTGAGACCCTTCCTATAGCATGAGATGTGATATCCAACTTCTTCCCATTCCAATCATGAGACCCTTCCTATAACATGAGATGTGATGTCTCACTGCTTCTAATACCAAACCTGAGATCTTTCCTATAACATGAGATGTGATATCCAACTCCTCCCCATTCCAATCCTGAGACCCTTCCTATAGCATGAGATGTGATATCTCAATGCTTATACCAAACCTGAGAACCTTCCTATAGCTCGAGATGTGATATCCAACTCCTTCCCATTCCAATCCTGAGACCCTTCCTATAGCATGAGATGTGATATCTCAATGCCTCTAATACCAAACCTGAGATCCTTCCTCTAACATGAAATGTGATATCCAACCCCTTCCCCTTCCAAACCTGAGAGCCTTCCTATAGCATGAGATATGATATCCACGTCCTTCCCATTCCAATCCTGAGACCCTTCCTATAACATGAGATGTGATATCCAACTCCTTCCCATTCCAACCTGAGACCCTTCCTATAGCATGAAATGGGATATCCAACTCCTTCCAAATCCAATCCTGATACCCTTCCGATAGCATGAGATGTGATATCCTAATGCTTCTACCAAACCTGAGACCCATACTATGGCATGAGATGTGATATCAAACTCCTTCCCATTCCAATCCTGAGACCCTTCCTATAGCTTGAGATGTGATATCCAACTCCTTCCCATTCCAATTCTGAGACCCTTCCTATACCATGAGACTTGATATCTCAATGCTTCTAATACCAAACCTGAGACACGTCCTATAACATGAGATGTGATATCCAAATCCTTCCCCTTCCAAACCTTAGACCCGTCCTTCATCATGAGATGTGATATCCAACTCCTTCCCATTCCAATCCTGAGACCCTTCCGATATCATGAGATTTGTTATCTCAATGCTTCTAATATCAAACTTGAGACCCTCCCTAGAGCATGAGATGTGACATCCAAGTCCTTCCCATTCCATTCCTGAGACCCTTCCTATAGCATGAGGTGTGATATCTCAATGCTTATACCAAATCTGAGACCCTTCCTATAGCATGAGATGTGATATCCAACTCCTTCCCATTCCAATCCTGAGACCCTTCCTATAGCATGAGGTGTGATATCCCAATGCTTATACCAAACCTGAGACCCTTCCTATGGCATGAGATGTGATATCCAACTCCTTGCCATTCAAATCCTGAGACCCTCCCTATAACAAGAGATGTCATATCCAACTCCTTCCCATTCCAAACCTGAGACCCTTCCTTTAGCATGAGATGTGATATCCAATTCCTTCACATTCCAATCCTGAGACCCTTCCTATAGCAAGAATGTAATATCCAACTCCTACCCATTCCAATCCTGAGACCATTCCTATAGCATGAGATGTGATATATCAATGCTTCTAATACCAAACCTGAGATCCTTCCTATGACATGAGATGTGATATCCAAATCCTTCCCATTCCAATCCTGAGACCCTTCCTATAGCAAGAGATGTGATATCCAAATCCTTCCCATTCCAACCTGAGACCCTTCCTATAGCATGAGATGTGATATCCAACTCCTTCCCATTCCAATCCTGAGACCCTTCCGATAGCATGAGATGTGATATCTCAATGCTTCTAATACCAAACCTGAGATCCTTCCTATAACATGAGATGGGATATCCAACTCCTTCCAAATCCAATACTGATACCCTTCCGATAGCATGAGATGTGATATCCCAATGCTTCTACCAAACCTGAGACCCATACTATGGCATGAGATGTGATATCAAACTCCTTCCCATTCCAATCCTGAGACCCTTCCTATAGCTTGAGATGTGATATCCAACTCCTTCCCATGTCAATTCTGAGACCCTTCCTATACCATGAGACTTGATATCTCAATGCTTCTAATACCAAACCTGAGACCCGTCCTATAACATGAGATGTGATATCCAAATCCTTCCCCTTCCAAACCTTAGACCCTTCCTTTATCATGAGATGTGATATCCAACTCCTTCCCATTCCAATCCTGAGACCCTTCCGATATCATGAGATTTGTTATCTCAATGCTTCTAATATCAAACTTGAGACCCTCCCTATAGCATGAGATATGATATCCACGTCCTTCCCATTCCAATCCTGAGACCCTTCCTATAACATGAGATGTGATATCCAACTCCTTCCCATTCCAACCTGAGACCCTTCCTATAGCATGAAATGGGATATCCAACTCCTTCCAAATCCAATCCTGATACCCTTCCGATAGCATGAGATGTGATATCCTAATGCTTCTACCAAACCTGAGACCCATACTATGGCATGAGATGTGATATCAAACTCCTTCCCATTCCAATCCTGAGACCCTTCCTATAGCTTGAGATGTGATATCCAACTCCTTCCCATTCCAATTCTGAGACCCTTCCTATACCATGAGACTTGATATCTCAATGCTTCTAATACCAAACCTGAGACACGTCCTATAACATGAGATGTGATATCCAAATCCTTCCCCTTCCAAACCTTAGACCCGTCCTTTATCATGAGATGTGATATCCAACTCCTTCCCATTCCAATCCTGAGACCCTTCCGATATCATGAGATTTGTTATCTCAATGCTTCTAATATCAAACTTGAGACCCTCCCTAGAGCATGAGATGTGACATCCAAGTCCTTCCCATTCCATTCCTGAGACCCTTCCTATAGCATGAGGTGTGATATCTCAATGCTTATACCAAATCTGAGACCCTTCCTATAGCATGAGATGTGATATCCAACTCCTTCCCATTCCAATCCTGAGACCCTTCCTATAGCATGAGGTGTGATATCCCAATGCTTATACCAAACCTGAGACCCTTCCTATGGCATGAGATGTGATATCCAACTCCTTGCCATTCAAATCCTGAGACCCTCCCTATAACAAGAGATGTCATATCCAACTCCTTCCCATTCCAAACCTGAGACCCTTCCTTTAGCATGAGATGTGATATCCAATTCCTTCACATTCCAATCCTGAGACCCTTCCTATAGCAAGAATGTAATATCCAACTCCTACCCATTCCAATCCTGAGACCATTCCTATAGCATGAGATGTGATATATCAATGCTTCTAATACCAAACCTGAGATCCTTCCTATGACATGAGATGTGATATCCAAATCCTTCCCATTCCAATCCTGAGACCCTTCCTATAGCAAGAGATGTGATATCCAAATCCTTCCCATTCCAACCTGAGACCCTTCCTATAGCATGAGATGTGATATCCAACTCCTTCCCATTCCAATCCTGAGACCCTTCCGATAGCATGAGATGTGATATCTCAATGCTTCTAATACCAAACCTGAGATCCTTCCTATAACATGAGATGGGATATCCAACTCCTTCCAAATCCAATACTGATACCCTTCCGATAGCATGAGATGTGATATCCCAATGCTTCTACCAAACCTGAGACCCATACTATGGCATGAGATGTGATATCAAACTCCTTCCCATTCCAATCCTGAGACCCTTCCTATAGCTTGAGATGTGATATCCAACTCCTTCCCATGTCAATTCTGAGACCGTTCCTATACCATGAGACTTGATATCTCAATGCTTCTAATACCAAACCTGAGACCCGTCCTATAACATGAGATGTGATATCCAAATCCTTCCCCTTCCAAACCTTAGACCCTTCCTTTATCATGAGATGTGATATCCAACTCCTTCCCATTCCAATCCTGAGACCCTTCCGATATCATGAGATTTGTTATCTCAATGCTTCTAATATCAAACTTGAGACCCTCCCTATAGCATGAGATGTGACATCTAAGTCCTTCCCATTCCAATCCTGAGACCCTTCCTATAGCATGAGATGTGATATCTCAATGCATCTAATACCAAACCTGAGACCCTTCCTATAACATTAGATGGGATATCCAACTCCTTCCCATTCCAATCCTGAGACCCTTCCGATAGCAGAGATGTTATATCTCAATGCTTATACCAAACCTGAGACCCTTCCTATGGCCTGAGATGTCATATACAACTCCTTCCCATTCCAATCCTGAGACCCTTCCTATAGCATGAGATGTGATATCTCAATGCTTATACCAAATCTGAGACCCTTCCTATAGCATGAGATGTGATATCCAACTCCTTCCCATTCCAATCCTGAGACCCTTCAAATAGCATGAGAAGTGATATCTCCATGCTTATACCAAACCGGAGACCCTTCCTATAGCATGAGATGTGATATCCAAATCCTTCCCATTCCAATCCTGAGACCCTTCCTATAGCATGAGATGTGATATCTAAATGCTTATCCCAAACCTGAGAGCCTACCTATAGCATGAGATGTGATATCCAACTTCTTCCCATTCCAATCCTGAGACCCTTCCTATAACATGAGATGTGATGTCTCAATGCTTCTAATACCAAACCTGAGATCCTTCCTATAACATGAGATGGGATATCCAACTCCTTCCAAATCCAATACTGATACCCTTCCGATAGCATGAGATGTGATATCCCAATGCTTCTACCAAACCTGAGACCCATACTATGGCATGAGATGTGATATCAAACTCCTTCCCATTCCAATCCTGAGACCCTTCCTATAGCTTGAGATGTGATATCCAACTCCTTCCCATGTCAATTCTGAGACCCTTCCTATACCATGAGACTTGATATCTCAATGCTTCTAATACCAAACCTGAGACCCGTCCTATAACATGAGATGTGATATCCAAATCCTTCCCCTTCCAAACCTTAGACCCTTCCTTTATCATGAGATGTGATATCCAACTCCTTCCCATTCCAATCCTGAGACCCTTCCGATATCATGAGATTTGTTATCTCAATGCTTCTAATATCAAACTTGAGACCCTCCCTATAGCATGAGATGTGACATCTAAGTCCTTCCCATTCCAATCCTGAGACCCTTCCTATAGCATGAGATGTGATATCTCAATGCATCTAATACCAAACCTGAGACCCTTCCTATAACATTAGATGGGATATCCAACTCCTTCCCATTCCAATCCTGAGACCCTTCCGATAGCAGAGATGTTATATCTCAATGCTTATACCAAACCTGAGACCCTTCCTATGGCCTGAGATGTCATATACAACTCCTTCCCATTCCAATCCTGAGACCCTTCCTATAGCATGAGATGTGATATCTCAATGCTTATACCAAATCTGAGACCCTTCCTATAGCATGAGATGTGATATCCAACTCCTTCCCATTCCAATCCTGAGACCCTTCAAATAGCATGAGAAGTGATATCTCCATGCTTATACCAAACCGGAGACCCTTCCTATAGCATGAGATGTGATATCCAAATCCTTCCCATTCCAATCCTGAGACCCTTCCTATAGCATGAGATGTGATATCTAAATGCTTATCCCAAACCTGAGAGCCTACCTATAGCATGAGATGTGATATCCAAGTCCATCCCATTCCAATCCTTAGACCCTTCCTACAGCATGCAATGTGATATCTCAATGATTCTAATACCAAACCAGAGACCCGTCCTATAACATGAGATGGGATATCCAACTCCTTCCCATTCCAATCCTGAGCCACTTCCAATAGCAGAGATGTGATATCTCAATGCTTATACCAAACCTGAGACCCTTCCTATAACATGAGATGTGATATCCAACTCCTTCCCGTTCCAAACCTGAGACACTTCCGATAGCATATGTGATATCCAACTCCTTCCCATTCCAAACATTAGACCCTTCCTATAGCAAGAATGTAATATCCAACTCCTACCCATTCCAATCCTGAGACCATTCCTATAGCATGAGATGTGATATATCAATGCTTCTAATACCAAACCTGAGATCCTTCCTATGACATGAGATGTGATATCCAAATCCTTCCCATTCCAATCCTGAGACCCTTCCTATAGCAAGAGATGTGATATCCAAATCCTTCCCATTCCAATCCTGAGACCCTTCCTATAAACATGAGTTGTGATATCCAACTCCTTCCCATTCCAACCTGAGACCCTTCCTATAGCATGAGAAGGGATATCCAACTCCTTCCCATTCCAATCCTGAGACCCTTCCTATAGCATGAGATGTGATATCCAACTCCTTCCCATTCCAACCTGAGACCCTTCCTATAGCATGAGATGGGATATCCAACTCCTTCCCATTCCAATCCTGAGACCCTTCCTATAGCATGAGATGTGATGTCTGAATGCTTCTAATACCAAACCTGAGATCCTTCCTATAACATGAAATGTGATATCCAACTCCTTCCCCTTCCAAACCTGAGAGCCTTCCCATAGCATGAGATATGATATCCAAGTCCTTCCCATTCCAACCTGAGACCCTTCCGAAAGCATGAGATGTGATATCCCAATGCTTCTACCAAACCTGAGACCCATACTATGGCATGAGATGTGATATCAAACTCCTTCCCATTCCATTCCTGAGACCCTTCCTATAACATGAGATGTGATATCCAACTCCTTCCCATTCCAACCTGAGACCCTTCCGATAGCATGAGATGTGATATCCCAATGCTTCTACCAAACCTGAGACCCATACTATGGCATGAGATGTGATATCAAACTCCTTCCCATTCCATTCCTGAGACACTTCCTATAGCTTGAGATGTGATATCCAAGTCCTTCCCATTCCAATCCTGAGACCCTTCCTATAACATGAGATGTGATATCCAAATCCTTCCCATTCCAATCCTGAGACCCTTCCTATAACATGAGATGTGATATCCAACTCCTTCCCATTCCAACCTGAGACCCTTCCGATAGCATGAGATGTGATATCCCAATGTTTCTACCAAACCTGAGACCCATACTATGGCATGAGATGTGATATCAAACTCCTTCCCATTCCATTCATGAGACCCTTCCTATAGCTTGAGATGTGATATCCAACTCCTTCCCATTCCAATTCTGAGACCCTTCCAATACCATGAGACTTGATATCTCAATGCTTCTAATACCAAACCTGAGACCCATCCTATAACATGGGATGTGATATCCAAATCCTTCCGCTTCCAAACCTTAGACCCTTCCTTTATCATGAGATGTGATATCCAACTCCTTCCCATTCCAATCCTGAGACCCTTCCGATATCATGAGATTTGTTATCTCAATGCTTCTAATATCAAAATTATGACCTTACCTATAGCATGAGATGTGACATACAAGTCCTTCCCATTAGAATCCTGAGACCCTTCCGATAGCAGAGATGTGATATCTCAGTGCTTATACCAAACCTGAGACCCGTCCTATAACATGAGATGTGATATCCAAATCCTTCCCCTTCCAAACCTTAGACCCTTCCTTTATCATGAGATGTGATATCCAACTCCTTCCCATTCCAATCCTGAGACCCTTCCGATATCATGAGATTTGTTATCTCAATGCTTCTAATATCAAACTTGAGACCCTCCCTATAGCATGAGATGTGACATCTAAGTCCTTCCCATTCCAATCCTGAGACCCTTCCTATAGCATGAGATGTGATATCTCAATGCATCTAATACCAAACCTGAGACCCTTCCTATAACATGAGATGGGATATCCAACTCCTTCCCATTCCAATCCTGAGACCCTTCCGATAGCAGAGATGTTATATCTCAATGCTTATACCAAACCTGAGACCCTTCCTATGGCCTGAGATGTCATATACAACTCCTTCCCATTCCAATCCTGAGACCCTTCCTATAGCATGAGATGTGATATCTCAATGCTTATACCAAATCTGAGACCCTTCCTATAGCATGAGATGTGATATCCAACTCCTTCCCATTCCAATCCTGAGACCCTTCCTATAGCATGAGAAGTGATATCTCCATGCTTATACCAAACCGGAGACCCTTCCAAACCTGAGAGCCTTCCCATAGCATGAGATATGATATCCAAGTCCTTCCCATTCCAATCCTGAGACCCTTACTATAACATGAGATGTGATATCCAAATCCTTCCCATTCCAATCCTGAGACCCTTCCTATAACATGAGATGTGATATCCAACTCCTTCCCATTCCAACCTGAGACCCTTCCGATAGCATGAGATGTGATATCCCAATGCTTCTACCAAACCTGAGACCCATACTATGGCATGAGATGTGATATCAAACTCCTTCCCATTCCATTCCTGAGACCCTTCCTATAACATGAGATGTGATATCCAACTCCTTCCCATTCCAACCTGAGACCCTTCCGATAGCATGAGATGTGATATCCCAATGCTTCTACCAAACCTGAGACCCATACTATGGCATGAGATGTGATATCAAACTCCTTCCCATTCCATTCCTGAGACACTTCCTATAGCTTGAGATGTGATATCCAAGTCCTTCCCATTCCAATCCTGAGACCCTTCCTATAACATGAGATGTGATATCCAAATCCTTCCCATTCCAATCCTGAGACCCTTCCTATAACATGAGATGTGATATCCAACTCCTTCCCATTCCAACCTGAGACCCTTCCGATAGCATGAGATGTGATATCCCAATGTTTCTACCAAACCTGAGACCCATACTATGGCATGAGATGTGATATCAAACTCCTTCCCATTCCATTCATGAGACCCTTCCTATAGCTTGAGATGTGATATCCAACTCCTTCCCATTCCAATTCTGAGACCCTTCCAATACCATGAGACTTGATATCTCAATGCTTCTAATACCAAACCTGAGACCCATCCTATAACATGGGATGTGATATCCAAATCCTTCCGCTTCCAAACCTTAGACCCTTCCTTTATCATGAGATGTGATATCCAACTCCTTCCCATTCCAATCCTGAGACCCTTCCGATATCATGAGATTTGTTATCTCAATGCTTCTAATATCAAAATTATGACCTTACCTATAGCATGAGATGTGACATACAAGTCCTTCCCATTAGAATCCTGAGACCCTTCCGATAGCAGAGATGTGATATCTCAGTGCTTATACCAAACCTGAGACCCGTCCTATAACATGAGATGTGATATCCAAATCCTTCCCCTTCCAAACCTTAGACCCTTCCTTTATCATGAGATGTGATATCCAACTCCTTCCCATTCCAATCCTGAGACCCTTCCGATATCATGAGATTTGTTATCTCAATGCTTCTAATATCAAACTTGAGACCCTCCCTATAGCATGAGATGTGACATCTAAGTCCTTCCCATTCCAATCCTGAGACCCTTCCTATAGCATGAGATGTGATATCTCAATGCATCTAATACCAAACCTGAGACCCTTCCTATAACATGAGATGGGATATCCAACTCCTTCCCATTCCAATCCTGAGACCCTTCCGATAGCAGAGATGTTATATCTCAATGCTTATACCAAACCTGAGACCCTTCCTATGGCCTGAGATGTCATATACAACTCCTTCCCATTCCAATCCTGAGACCCTTCCTATAGCATGAGATGTGATATCTCAATGCTTATACCAAATCTGAGACCCTTCCTATAGCATGAGATGTGATATCCAACTCCTTCCCATTCCAATCCTGAGACCCTTCCTATAGCATGAGAAGTGATATCTCCATGCTTATACCAAACCGGAGACCCTTCCAAACCTGAGAGCCTTCCCATAGCATGAGATATGATATCCAAGTCCTTCCCATACCAATCCTGAGACCCTTACTATAACATGAGATGTGATATCCAAATCCTTCCCATTCCAATCCTGAGACCCTTCCTATAACATGAGATGTGATATCCAACTCCTTCCCATTCCAACCTGAGACCCTTCCGATAGCATGAGATGTGATATCCCAATGCTTCTACCAAACCTGAGTCCCATACTATGGCATGAGATGTGATATCAAACTCCTTCCCATTCCATTCCTGAGACCCTTCCTATAACATGAGATGTGATATCCAACTCCTTCCCATTCCAACCTGAGACCCTTCCGATAGCATGAGATGTGATATCCCAATGCTTCTACCAAACCTGAGACCCATACTATGGCATGAGATGTGATATCAAACTCCTTCCCATTCCATTCCTGAGACACTTCCTATAGCTTGAGATGTGATATCCAAGTCCTTCCCATTCCAATCCTGAGACCCTTCCTATAACATGAGATGTGATATCCAAATCCTTCCCATTCCAATCCTGAGACCCTTCCTATAACATGAGATGTGATATCCAACTCCTTCCCATTCCAACCTGAGACCCTTCCGATAGCATGAGATGTGATATCCCAATGTTTCTACCAAACCTGAGACCCATACTATGGCATGAGATGTGATATCAAACTCCTTCCCATTCCATTCATGAGACCCTTCCTATAGCTTGAGATGTGATATCCAACTCCTTCCCATTCCAATTCTGAGACCCTTCCAATACCATGAGACTTGATATCTCAATGCTTCTAATACCAAACCTGAGACCCATCCTATAACATGGGATGTGATATCCAAATCCTTCCGCTTCCAAACCTTAGACCCTTCCTTTATCATGAGATGTGATATCCAACTCCTTCCCATTCCAATCCTGAGACCCTTCCGATATCATGAGATTTGTTATCTCAATGCTTCTAATATCAAAATTATGACCTTACCTATAGCATGAGATGTGACATACAAGTCCTTCCCATTAGAATCCTGAGACCCTTCCGATAGCAGAGATGTGATATCTCAGTGCTTATACCAAACCTGAGACCCGTCCTATAACATGAGATGTGATATCCAAATCCTTCCCCTTCCAAACCTTAGACCCTTCCTTTATCATGAGATGTGATATCCAACTCCTTCCCATTCCAATCCTGAGACCCTTCCGATATCATGAGATTTGTTATCTCAATGCTTCTAATATCAAACTTGAGACCCTCCCTATAGCATGAGATGTGACATCTAAGTCCTTCCCATTCCAATCCTGAGACCCTTCCTATAGCATGAGATGTGATATCTCAATGCATCTAATACCAAACCTGAGACCCTTCCTATAACATGAGATGGGATATCCAACTCCTTCCCATTCCAATCCTGAGACCCTTCCGATAGCAGAGATGTTATATCTCAATGCTTATACCAAACCTGAGACCCTTCCTATGGCCTGAGATGTCATATACAACTCCTTCCCATTCCAATCCTGAGACCCTTCCTATAGCATGAGATGTGATATCTCAATGCTTATACCAAATCTGAGACCCTTCCTATAGCATGAGATGTGATATCCAACTCCTTCCCATTCCAATCCTGAGACCCTTCCTATAGCATGAGAAGTGATATCTCCATGCTTATACCAAACCGGAGACCCTTCCAAACCTGAGAGCCTTCCCATAGCATGAGATATGATATCCAAGTCCTTCCCATTCCAATCCTGAGACCCTTACTATAACATGAGATGTGATATCCAAATCCTTCCCATTCCAATCCTGAGACCCTTCCTATAACATGAGATGTGATATCCAACTCCTTCCCATTCCAACCTGAGACCCTTCCGATAGCATGAGATGTGATATCCCAATGCTTCTACCAAACCTGAGACCCATACTATGGCATGAGATGTGATATCAAACTCCTTCCCATTCCATTCCTGAGACCCTTCCTATAACATGAGATGTGATATCCAACTCCTTCCCATTCCAACCTGAGACCCTTCCGATAGCATGAGATGTGATATCCCAATGCTTCTACCAAACCTGAGACCCATACTATGGCATGAGATGTGATATCAAACTCCTTCCCATTCCATTCCTGAGACACTTCCTATAGCTTGAGATGTGATATCCAAGTCCTTCCCATTCCAATCCTGAGACCCTTCCTATAACATGAGATGTGATATCCAAATCCTTCCCATTCCAATCCTGAGACCCTTCCTATAACATGAGATGTGATATCCAACTCCTTCCCATTCCAACCTGAGACCCTTCCGATAGCATGAGATGTGATATCCCAATGTTTCTACCAAACCTGAGACCCATACTATGGCATGAGATGTGATATCAAACTCCTTCCCATTCCATTCATGAGACCCTTCCTATAGCTTGAGATGTGATATCCAACTCCTTCCCATTCCAATTCTGAGACCCTTCCAATACCATGAGACTTGATATCTCAATGCTTCTAATACCAAACCTGAGACCCATCCTATAACATGGGATGTGATATCCAAATCCTTCCGCTTCCAAACCTTAGACCCTTACTTTATCATGAGATGTGATATCCAACTCCTTCCCATTCCAATCCTGAGACCCTTCCGATATCATGAGATTTGTTATCTCAATGCTTCTAATATCAAAATTGAGACCTTACCTATAGCATGAGATGTGACATACAAGTCCTTCCCATTAGAATCCTGAGACCCTTCCGATAGCAGAGATGTGATATCTCAGTGCTTATACCAAACCTGAGACCCGTCCTATAACATGAGATGTGATATCCAAATCCTTCCCCTTCCAAACCTTAGACCCTTCCTTTATCATGAGATGTGATATCCAACTCCTTCCCATTCCAATCCTGAGACCCTTCCGATATCATGAGATTTGTTATCTCAATGCTTCTAATATCAAACTTGAGACCCTCCCTATAGCATGAGATGTGACATCTAAGTCCTTCCCATTCCAATCCTGAGACCCTTCCTATAACATGAGATGTGATATCTCAATGCTTATACCAAACCTGAGACCCTTCCTATGGCCTGAGATGTCATGTACAACTCCTTCCCATTCCAATCCTGAGACCCTTCCTATAGCATGAGATGTGATATCTCAATGCTTATACCAAATCTGAGACCCTTCCTATAGCATGAGATGTGATATCCAACTCCTTCCCATTCCAATCCTGAGACCCTTCCTATAGCATGAGAAGTGATATCTCCATGCTTATACCAAACCGGAGACCCTTCCTATAGCATGAGATGTGATATCCAAATCCTTCCCATTCCAATCCTGAGACCCTTCCTATAGCATGAGATGTGATATCTAAATGCTTATCCCAAACCTGAGAGCCTACCTATAGCATGAGATGTGATATCCAAGTCCATCCCATTCCAATCCTTGGACCCTTCCTACAGCATGCAATGTGATATCTCAATGATTCTAATACCAAACCAGAGACCCGTCCTATAACATGAGATGGGATATCCAACTCCTTCCCATTCCAATCCTGAGCCACTTCCAATAGCAGAGATGTGATATCTCAATGCTTATACCAAACCTGAGACCCTTCCTATAACATGAGATGTGATATCCAACTCCTTCCCGTTCCAAACCTGAGACACTTCCTATAGCATATGTGATATCCAACTCCTTCCCATTCCAAACATTAGACCCTTCCTATAGCAAGAATGTAATATCCAACTCCTACCCATTCCAATCCTGAGACCATTCCTATAGCATGAGATGTGATATATCAATGCTTCTAATACCAAACCTGAGATCCTTCCTATGACATGAGATGTGATATCCAAATCCTTCCCATTCCAATCCTGAGACCCTTCCTATAGCAAGAGATGTGATATCCAAATCCTTCCCATTCCAATCCTGAGACCCTTCCTATAACATGAGTTGTGATATCCAACTCCTTCCCATTCCAACCTGAGACCCTTCCTATAGCATGAGAACGGATATCCAACTCCTTCCCATTCCAATCCTGAGACCCTTCCTATAGCATGAGATGTGATATCCAACTCCTTCCCATTCCAACCTGAGACCCTTCCTATAGCATGAGATGGGATATCCAACTCCTTCCCATTCCAATCCTGAGACCCTTCCTATAGCATGAGATGTGATGTCTGAATGCTTCTAATACCAAACCTGAGATCCTTCCTATAACATGAAATGTGATATCCAACTCCTTCCCCTTCCAAACCTGAGAGCCTTCCCATAGCATGAGATATGATATCCAAGTCCTTCCCATTCCAATCCTGAGACCCTTCATATAACATGAGATGTGATATCCAAATCCTTCCCATTCCAATCCTGAGACCCTTCCTATAACATGAGATGTGATATCCAACTCCTTCCCATTCCAACCTGAGACCCCTCCGATAGCATGAGATGTGATATCCCAATGCTTCTACCAAACCTGAGACCCATACTATGGCATGAGATGTGATATCAAACTCCTTCCCATTCCATTCCTGAGACCCTTCCTATAACATGAGATGTGATATCCAACTCCTTCCCATTTCAACCTGAGACCCTTCCGATAGCATGAGATGTGATATCCCAATGCTTCTACCAAACCTGAGACCCATACTATGGCATTAGATGTGATATCAAACTCCTTCCCATTCCATTCCTGAGACCCTTCCTGTAGCTTGAGATGTGATATCCAAGTCCTTCCCATTCCAATCCTGAGACCCTTCCTATAACATGAGATGTGATATCCAAATCCTTCCCATTCCAATCCTGAGACCCTTCCTATAACATGAGATGTGATATCCAACTCCTTCCCATTCCAACCTGAGACCCTTCCGATAGCATGAGATGTGATATCCCAATGTTTCTACCAAACCTGAGACCCATACTATGGCATGAGATGTGATATCAAACTCCTTCCCATTCCATTCATGAGACCCTTCCTATAGCTTGAGATGTGATATCCAACTCCTTCCCATTCCAATTCTGAGACCCTTCCTATACCATGAGACTTGATATCTCAATGCTTCTAATACCAAACCTGAGACCCATCCTATAACATGGGATGTGATATCCAAATCCTTCCGCTTCCAAACCTTAGACCCTTCCTTTATCATGAGATGTGATATCCAACTCCTTCCCATTCCAATCCTGAGACCCTTCCGATATCATGAGATTTGTTATCTCAATGCTTCTAATATCAAAATTGAGACCTTACCTATAGCATGAGATGTGACATACAAGTCCTTCCCATTAGAATCCTGAGACCCTTCCGAAAGCAGAGATGTGATATCTCAGTGCTTATACCAAACCTGAGACCCTTCCTATGGCCTGAGATGTCATATACAACTCCTTCTCATTAAAATCCTGAGACCCTTCCTATAGCATGAGATGTGATATCCAACTCCTTTCCATTCCAATCCTGATACCCTTCCTATAGCATGAGATGTGATATCTCAATGCTTATACCAAACCTGAGACCCTTCCTATAGCATGAGATGTGATATCCAACTTCTTCCCATTCCAATCCTGAGACCCTTCCTATAACATGAGATGTGATGTCTCAATGCTTCTAATACCAAACCTGAGATCCTTCCTATAACATGAGATGTGATATCCAACTCCTTCCCATTCCCATCCTGAGACACTTCCTATAACATGAGATGTGATATCCAACTCCTTCCCATTCCAACCTGAGACCCTTCCGATAGCATGAGATGTGATATCCCAATGCTTCTACAAAACCTGAGACCCATACTATGGCATGAGATGTGATAACAAACTCCTTCCCATTCCAATCCTGAGACCCTTCCTATAGCTTGAGATGTGATATCCAACTCCTTCCCATTCCAATTCTGAGACCCTTCCTATACCATGAGACTTTATATCTCAATGCTTCTAATACCAAACCTGAGACCCATCCTATAACATGGGATGTGATATCCAAATCCTTCCCCTTCCAAACCTTAGACCCTTCCTTTATCATGAGATGTGATATCCAACTCCTTCCCATTCCAATCCTGAGACCCTTCCGATATCATGAGATTTGTTATCTCAATGCTTCTAATATCAAACTTGAGACCCTCCCTATAGCATGAGATGTGACATCCAAGTCCTTCCCATTAGAATCCTGAGACCCTTCCGATAGCAGAGATGTGATATCTCAATGCTTATACCAAACCTGAGACCCTTCCTATGGCCTGAGATGTCATATACAACTCCTTCTCATTAAAATCCTGAGACCCTTCCTATAGCATGAGATTTGATATCCAACTCCTTCCCATTCCAATCCTGATACCCTTCCTATAGCATGAGATGTGATATCTCAATGCTTATACCAAACCTGAGACCCTTCCTATAGCATGAGATGTGATATCCAACTTCTTCCCATTCCAATCCTGAGACCCTTCCTATAACATGAGATGTGATGTCTCAATGCTTCTAATACCAAACCTGAGATCCTTCCTATAACATGAGATGTGATATCCAACTCCTTCCCATTCCAATCCTGAGACCCTTCCTATAGCATGAGAAGTGATATCTCCATGCTTATACCAAACCTGAGACCCTTCCTATGGCCTGAGATATCATATACAACTCCTTCCCATTCCAATCTTGAGGCCCTTCCTATAGCATGAGTTGTGATATCCAACTCCTTCCCATTCCAACCTGAGACCCTTCCTATAGCATGAGATGGGATATCCAACTCCTTCCAAATCCAATACTGATACCCTTCCGATAGCATGAGATGTGATATCCCAATGCTTCTACCAAACCTGAGACCCATACTATGGCATGAGATGTGATATCAAACTCCGTCCCATGTCAATTCTGAGACCCTTCCTATACCATGAGACTTGATATCTCAATGCTTCTAATACCAAACCTGAGACCCGTCCTATAACATGAGATGTGATATCCAAATCCTTCCCCTTCCAAACTTTAGACCCTTCCTTTATCATGAGATGTGATATCCAACTCCTTCCCATTCCAATCCTGAGACCCTTCCGATATCATGAGATTTGTTATCTCAATGCTTCTAATATCAAACTTGAGACCCTCCCTATAGCATGAGATGTGACATCTAAGTCCTTCCCATTCCAATCCTGAGACCCTTCCTATAGCATGAGATGTGATATCTCAATGCATCTAATACCAAACCTGAGACCCTTCCTATAACATGAGATGGGATATCCAACTCCTTCCCATTCCAATCCTGAGACCCTTCCGATAGCAGAGATGTTATATCTCAATGCTTATACCAAACCTGAGACCCTTCCTATGGCCTGAGATGTCATATACAACTCCTTCCCATTCCAATCCTGAGACCCTTCCTATAGCATGAGATGTGATATCTCAATGCTTATACCAAATCTGAGACCCTTCCTATAGCATGAGATGTGATATCCAACTCCTTCCCATTCCAATCCTGAGACCCTTCCTATAGCATGAGATGTGATGTCTCAATGCTTCTAATACCAAACCTGAGATCCTTCCTATAACATGAGATGTGATATCCAACTCCTTCCCATTCCAATCCTGAGACCCTTCCTATAGCATGAGAAGTGATATCTCCATGCTTATACCAAACCGGAGACCCTTCCTATAGCATGAGATGTGATATCCAAATCCTTCCCATTCCAATCCTGAGACCCTTCCTATAGCATGAGATGTGATATCTAAATGCTTATCCCAAACCTGAGAGCCTACCTATAGCATGAGATGTGATATCCAAGTCCATCCCATTCCAATCCTTAGACTCTTCCTACAGCATGCAATGTGATATCTCAATGATTCTAATACCAAACCAGAGACCCGTCCTATAACATGAGATGGGATATCCAACTCCTTCCCATTCCAATCCTGAGCCACTTCCAATAGCAGAGATGTGATATCTCAATGCTTATACCAAACCTGAGACCCTTCCTATAACATGAGATGTGATATCCAACTCCTTCCCGTTCCAAACCTGAGACACTTCCTATAGCATATGTGATATCCAACTCCTTCCCATTCCAAACATTAGACCCTTCCTATAGCAAGAATGTAATATCCAACTCCTACCCATTCCAATCCTGAGACCATTCCTATAGCATGAGATGTGATATATCAATGCTTCTAATACCAAACCTGAGATCCTTCCTATGACATGAGATGTGATATCCAAATCCTTCCCATTCCAATCCTGAGACCCTTCCTATAGCAAGAGATGTGATATCCAAATCCTTCCCATTCCAATCCTGAGACCCTTCCTATAACATGAGTTGTGATATCCAACTCCTTCCCATTCCAACCTGAGACCCTTCCTATAGCATGAGAAGGGATATCCAACTCCTTCCCAATCCAATCCTGAGACCCTTCCGATAGCAGAGATGTGATATCACAATGCTTATACCAAACCTGAGACCCTTCCTATGGCATGAGATGTGATATCCAACTCCTTGCCATTCAAATCCTGAGACCCCTACTATAGCATGAGATGTGATATCTCAATGCTTCTACCAAACCTGAGACCCTTCCTTTAGCATGAGATGTGATATCCAACTCCTTCCCATTCCAACCCTGAGACCCTTCCTATACCATGAGATGTGATATCTCAATGCTTCTAATACCAAACCTGGGACCCGTCCTATAACATGAGATATGATATCCAAATCCTTCCCCTTCCAAACCTGAGACCCTTCCTTTGGCATGAGATGTGATATCCAAATCCTTCCCATTCCAATCCTAAAACCCTTCCTATAGCATGAGATGTGATATCTCAATGTTTCTAATAAAAAACCTTAGACCCTTCCTATAGCAAGAGATGTGATATCCAAATTCTTCCCATTCCAATCCTGAGACCCTTCCTATAACATGAGATGTGATATCCAACTCCTTCCCATTCCAACCTGAGACCCTATAGTATGAGAAGGGATATCCAACTCCTTCCCAATCCAATCCTGAGACCCTTCCGATAGCAGAGATGTGATATCTCAATGCTTATACCAAACCTGAGACCCTTCCTATGGCATGAGATGTGATATCCAACTCCTTGCCATTCAAATCCTGAGACCCTCCCTATAACAAGATATGTCATATCCAACTCCTTCCCATTCCAAACCTGAGACCCTTCCTTTAGCATGAGATGTGATATCCAAATCCTTCACATTCCAATCCTGAGACCCTTCCGATAGCATGAGATGTGATATCTCAATGCTTCAAAAACCAAAAATGAGAACCATCCTATAACATGAGATGTGAAATCCAAATCCTTCCCTTCCCAAACCTGAGACTCTTCCTATAGCATGAGATGTGATATCTCAATGCTTCTACCAAACCTGAAACCCTTCCTATAGCATGAGATGTGATATCCAACTCCTTCCCATTCCAATCCTGACACACTTCCTATAGCATGAGATGTGATATCTCAATGCTTCTAATACCAAACCTGAGACCCGTCCTATAACATGAGATGTGATATCCAAATCCTTCCCCTTCCAAACCTGAGACCCTTCCTTTAGCATGAGATGTGATATCCAGCTCCTCCCATTCCAATCCTGAGACCCTTCCTATAGCATGAGATGTGATATCTCAATGCTTCTAATATCAAAATTGAGACCCTCCCTATAGCATGAGATGTGATATCTAAGTCCGTCCCATTCCAATCCGGAGACCCTTCCGATAGCAGAGATGTGATATCTCAATGCTTATACCAAACCTGAGACCCTTCCTATAGCATGAGATGTGATATCCAACTCCTTCCCATTCCAATCCTGAGCCCTCCCTATAGCATGAGATGTGATATCTCAATGCTTCTACCAAAACTGAGACCCTTCCTTTAGCATGAGATGTCATATCCAACTCCTTCCCATTCCAATCCTGAGACCCTTCCTATAGCATGAGATGTGATATCTCAATGCTTCTAATACCAAACCTGAGACCCTTCCTACAACATGAGATGTGATATCCAACTCCTTCCCATTCCAATCCTGAGACCCTTCCTATAGCATGAGATGTGATATCTCAATGCTTCTAATACCAAACCTGAGATCCTTCCGATAGCATGAGTTGTGCTATTCTCAATGCTTATAATACCAAACCTGGGATCCTTCCTATAACATGAGATGTGATATCCAAATCCTTCCCCTTCCAAACCTGAGACCCTCCCTTTAGCATGAGATGTGATATCCAACTCCTTCCCATTCCAATCCTGATACCCTTCTGATAGCATGAGATGTGATATCTCAATGCCTCTAATACCAAACCTGAGATCCTACCTCTAACATGAAATGTGATAGCCCACTCCTTCCCTTTCCAAACCCGAGAGCCTTCCTACAGCATGAGATGTGATATCCAAGTCCTTCCCATTCCAATCCTGAGACCCTTCCTATAACATGAGATGTGATATCCAACTCCTTCCCATTCCAATCCTGACACCCTTCCGATAGCATGAGATGTGATATCTCAATGCTTCTAATATCAAAACTGAGACCCTCCCTATAGCATGAGATGTGATATCTAAGTCCTTCCCATTCCAATCCTGAGACCCTTCCGATAGCAGAGATGTGATATCTCAATGCTTATACCAAACCTGAGACCCTTCCTATAGCATGAGATGTGATATCCAACTCCATCCCAGTCCAATCCTGAGAACCTTCCTATAGCATGAGATGTGATATCTCAATGCTTCTAATACCAAACCTGAGATCCTTCCTATAACATGAAATGTGATATCCAACTCCTTCCCATTCCAATCCTGAGACCCTTCCTATAGCATGAGATGTGATATCTCAATGCTTCTAATACCAAACCTGAGATCCTTCCGATAGCATGAGTTGTGATATCTCAATGCTTCTAATACCAAACCTGAGATCCTTCCTATAACATGAGATGTGATATCCAAATCCTTCCCCTTCCAAACCTGAGACCCTCCCTTTAGCATGAGATGTGATATCCAACTCCTTCCCATTCCAATCCTGATACCCTTCTGATAGCATGAGATGTGATATCTCAATGCCTCTAATACCAAACCTGAGATCCTACCTCTAACATGAAATGTGATAGCCCACTCCTTCCCTTTCGAAACCTGAGAGCCTTCCTACAGCATGAGATGTGATATCCAAGTCCTTCCCATTCCAATCCTGAGACCCTTCCTATAACATGAGATGTGATATCCAACTCCTTCCCATTCCAACCTTAGACCCTTCCTATAGCATGAGATGGGATATCCAACTCCTTCCAAATCCAATCCTGATACCCTTCCGATAGCATGAGATGTGATAGCCCAATGCTTCTACAAAACCTGAGACCCATACCATGGCATGAGATGTGATATCAAACTCCTTCCCATTCCAATCCTGAGACTCATCCTGTAGCTTGAGATGTGATATCCAACTCCTTCCCATTCCAATCCTGAGACCCTTCCTATAGCTTGAGATGGGATATCCAACTCCTTCCCATTCCAATTCTGAGGCCCGTACTATACCATGAGACTTGATATCTCAATGCTTCTAATACCAAACCTGAGACCCTTCCTATAACATGTCGATGTGATATCCAAGTCCTTCCCATTACAATCCTGAGACCCTTCCCATAGCTTGAGATGTGATATCCAACTCCTTACCATTCCAATTCTGAGACCCGTCCTATACCATGAGACTTGATATCTCAATGCTTCTAATGCCAAACCTGAGACCGGTCCTACACCATGAGATGTGATATACAAATCCTTCCCCTTCCAAACCTTAGACCCTTCCTATAGCATGAGATGTGATATCGCAATGCTTCTAATACCAAACCTGAGACCCTTCTTATAACGAGATGGGATATCCAACTCCTTCCCATTCCAATCCTGAGACCCTTCCTATAGCAGAGATGTGATATCTCAATGCTTTTACCAAACCTGAGACCCTTCCTATGGCATGAGATGTCATATACAACTCCTTCCGATTCCAATCCTGAGACCCTTCCTATAGCATGAGATGGGATATCTCAATGCTTATACCAAACCTGAGACCCTTCCTATAGCATGAGATGTGATATCCAACTCCTTCCCGTTCCAAACCTGTTACCCTTCCTATAGCATGAGATGTGATATCCAACTCCTTCCCATCCCAATCCTGAGACACCTCCGATAGCAGAGATGTGATATCTCAATGCTTATACCAAACCTGAGACTCTTCCTATGACATGAGATGTGATATCCAACTCCTTCCCGTTCCAAACCTGATACCCTTCCTATAGCATGAGATGTGATATCCAACTCCTTCCCATTCCAATCCTGAGACCTTTCCGATAGCATGAGATGTGATATCTCAATGCTTCTAATACCAAACCTGTGATCCTTCCTATAACATGAGATGTGATATCCAAATCCTTCCCCTTCCAAACCTGAGACCCTCCCTTTAGCATGAGATGTGATATCCAACTCCTTCCCATTCCAATCCTGAGACCCTTCTGATAGCATGAGATGTGATATCTCAATGCCTCTAATAGCAAACCTGAGATCCTTCCGATAGCATGAGATGTGATATCTCAATGCTTCTAATACCAAACCTGAGATCCTTCCTATAACATGAGATGTGATATCCAAATCCTTCCCCTTCCAAACCTGAGACCCTCCCTTTAGCATGAGATGTGATATCCAACTCCTTCCCATTCCAATCCTGAGACCCTTCTGATAGCATGAGATGTGATATCTCAATGAGTCTAATACCAAACCTGAGATCCTTCCGATAGCATGAGATGTGATAGCTCAATGCTTCTAATACCAAACCTGAGATCCTTCCTATAACATGAGATGGGATATCCAACTCCTTCCCATTCCAATCCTGAGACCCTTCTGATAGCAGAGATGTGATATCTCAATGCTTATACCAAACCTGAGACCCTTCCTATGGCATGAGATGTCATATACAACTCCTTCCCATTCCAATCCTGAGACCCTTCCTATAGCATGAGATGTGATATACCAATGCTTATACCAAACCTGAGACCATTCCTATAGCATAAGATGTGATATCCAACTCCTTCCCATTACAATCCTGAGACCCTTCCTATAACATGAGATGTGATGTCTCAATGCTTCTAATACCAAACCTGAGATCCTTCCTATGGCATGAGATGTCATATAAAACTCCTTCCCATTCCAAACCTGAGACCCTTCCTACGGCATGAGATGTCATATACAACTCCTTCCCATTCCAATCCTGAGACCCTTTCTATAGCATGAGATGTGATATCTCAATGCTTATACCAAACCTGAGACTCTTCCTATAACATGAGATGTGATATCCAATTCCTTCCAATTCCAAACCTGAGACCCTTCCTATAGCATGAGATGTGATATCCAACTCCTTCCCATTCCAATCCTGAGACCCTTCCTATAGCATGAGATTTGATATCTCAATGCTTCTAAGACCAAACCTGAGATCCTTCCTATAACATGAGATGTGATATCCAAATCCGTCCCCTTCCAAACCTGAGACCCTCTCTTTAGCATGAGATGTGATATCCAACTCCTTCCCATTCCAATCCTGAGACCGTTCTGATAGCATGAGATGTGATATTTCAATGCCTCTAATACCAAACCTGAGATCCTTCCGATAGCATGAGATGTGCTATCTCAATTCTTCTAATACCAAACCTGAGATCATTCCTATAACACGAGATGTGATATCCAAATCCTTCCCCTTCCAAAACTGAGACCCTCCCTTTAGCATGAGATGTGATATCAAACTCCTTCCCATTCCAATCCTGATACCCTTCTGATAGCATGAGATGTGATATCTCAATGCCTCTAATACCAAACCTGAGATCCTACCTCTAACATGAAATGTGATACCCAACTCCTTCCCCTTCCAAACCTGAGAGCCTTCCTATAGCATGAGATGTGATATCGAAGTATTTCCCATTCCAATCCTGAGACCTTTCCTATAACATGAGATGTGATATCCAACTCCTTCCCATTCCAACCTGAGACCCTTCCTATAGCATGAGATGGGATATCCAACTACTTACAAATCCAATCCTGATACCCTTCCGATAGCATGAGATGTGATATCTCAATCCCTCTAATACCAAACCTGAGATCCTTCGGATAGCATGAGATGTGATATCTCAATGCTTCTAATACCAAACCTGAGATCCTTCCTATAACATGAGATGTGATATCAAAATTCTTCAACTTCCAAACCTGAGACCCTCCCTTTAGCATGAGATGTGATATCCAAATCCTTCCAATTCCAATCCTGAGACCCTTCTCATAGCATGAGATGTGATATCTCAATGCCTCTAATACCAAACCTGAGATCCTACCTCTAACATGAAATGTGATATCCAACTCCTTCCCTTTCCAAATGTGAGACCCTCCCTATAGCATGAGATGTGATATCCAAGTCCTTCCCATTCCAATCCTGAGACCCTTCCTATAGCATGAGATGTGATATCTCAATGCTTCCAATACCAAACCTGACACCCTTCCTATAACATAAGATGGGATATCCAACTCCTTCCCATTACAATCCTGAGACCCTTCCAATAGCAGAGATGTGATATCTCAATGCTTATACCAAACCTGAGACCCTTCCTGTGGCATGAGATGTCATATAGAACTCCTTCCCATTCCAATCCTGAGACCCTTCCTATAGCATGAGATGTGATATCTCAATGCTTATACCAAACCTGAGACCCTTCCTATAGCATGAGATGTGATATCCAACTCCTTCCCATTCCAATCCTGAGACCCTTCCTATAACATGAGATGGTATGTCTCAATGCTTCTAATACGAAACCTGAGATCCTTCCTATGGCATGAGATGTCATATAAAACTCCTTCCCATTCCATTCCTGAGACCCTTCCTATAGCATGAGATGTGATATCCAACTCCTTCCCATTCCAATCCTGAGAACCTTCCTATAGCATAAGATGTGATATCTCAATGCTTCTAAGACCAAACCTGAGATCCTTCCTATAACATGAGATGTGATATCCAAATCCTTCCCCTTCCAAACCTGAGACCCTCCCTTTAGCATGAGATGTGATATCCAACTCCATCCCATTCCAATCCTGAGACCGTTCTGATAGCATGAGATGTGATATTCCAATGCTTCTAATACCAAACCTGAGATCCTTCCGATAGCATGAGATGTGATATCTCAATTCTTCTAATACCAAACTTGAGATCCTTCCTATAACACGAGATGGGATATCCAAATCCTTCCTCTTCCAAACCTGAGACCCTCCCTTTAGCATGAGATGTGATAACCAACTCCTTCCCATTCCAATCCTGAGACCCTTCTGATAGCATGAGATGTTATATCTCAATGCCTCTAATACCAAACCTGAGATCCTACCTCTAACATGAAATGTGATATCCAAATCCTTCCCCTTCCAAACCTGGGAGCGTTCCTATAACATGAGATTTGATATCGAAGTCCTTCCCATTCCAATCCTGAGACCCTTCCTATAACATGAGATGTGATATCCAACTCCTTCCCATTCCAATCCTGAGACCCTTCCTATAGCATGAGATGTGATGTCTCAATGCTTCTAATACCAAATCTGAGATCCTTCCTATAACATGAGATGTGATATCCAACTCCTTCCCATTCCAATCCTGAGACCCTTCCTATAGCATGAGATGTGATATCTCAATGCTTATACCAAACCTGAGACCCTTCCTATTGCATGAGATGTGATATCCAAATCCTTCCCATTCCAATCCTGAGACCCTTACTATAGCATGAGATGTGATATCTCAATGCCTCTAATACCAAACCTGAGATCCTTCCTCTAACATGAAATGTGATATCCAACTCCTTCCCTTTCCAAACCTGAGAGCCTACCTATAACATGAGATGTGATATCCAACTCCTTCCCATTCCAACCTGAGACCCTTCCTATAGCATGAGATGGGATATCCAACTACTTCCAAATCCAATCCTGATACCCTTCCAATAGCATGAGATGTGATATCTCAATCCCTCTAATACCAAACCTGAGATCCTTCGGATAGCATGAGATGCGATATCTCAATGCTTCTAATACCAAACCTGAGATCCTTCCTATAACATGAGATGTGATATCAAAATCCTTCCCCTTCCAAACCTGAGACCCTCCCTTTAGCATGAGATGTGATATCCAACTCCTTCCAATTCCAATCCTGAGACCCTTCTCATAGAATGAGATGTGATATCTCAATGCCTCTAATACCAAACCTGAGATCCTACCTCTAACATGAAATCTGATATCCAACTCCTTCCCTTTCCAAACGTGAGACCCTCCGTATAGCATGAGATGTGATATCCAAGTCCTTCCCATTCCAATCGTGAGACCCTTCCTATAGCATGAGATGTGATATCTCAATGCTTATAATACCAAACCTGAGACCCTTCCTATAACATAAGATGGGATATCCAACCCATTCCCATTACAATCCTGAGACCCTTCCAATAGCAGAGATGTGATATCCCAATGCTTATACCAAACCTGAGACCTTCCTGTGGCATGAGATGTCATATACAACTCCTTCCCATTCCAATCCTGAGACCCTTCGTATAGCATGAGATGTGATATCTCAATGCTTATACCAAACCTGAGACCCTTCCGATAGCATGAGATGTGATATCCAACTCCTTCCCATTCCAATCCTGAAACCCTTCCTATAACATGAGATGGTATGTCTCAATGCTTCTACTACCAAACCTGAGATCCTCCCTATGGCATGAGATGTCATATAAAACTCCTTCCTATTCCATTCCTGAGACCCTTCCTATAGCATGAGATGTGATATCCAACTCCTTCCCATTCCAATCCTGAGACCCTTCCTATAGCATGAGGTGTGATATCTCAATGCTTCTAAGACCAAACCTGAGTTCCTTCCTATAACATGAGATGTGATATCCAAATCCTTCCCCTTCCAAAACTGAGACCCTCCCTTTACCATGAGATGTGATATCCAACTCCTTCCCATTCCAATCCTGAGACCGTTCTGATAGCATGAGATGTGATATTTCAATGCTTCTAATACCAAACCTGAGATCCTTCCGATAGCATGAGATGTGATATCTCAATTCTTCTAATACCAAGCCTGAGATCCTTCCTATAACACGAGATGTGATATCCAAATCCTTCCCCTTCCAAACCTGAGACCCTCCCTTTAGCATGAGATGTGATATCCAAGTCCTTCCCATTCCAATCCTGAGACCCTTCCTATAGCATGAGATGTGATATCTCAATGCTTCTAATACCAAACCTGAGACCCTTCCTATAACATAAGATGGGATATCCAACTCCTTCCCATTACAATCCTGAGACCCTTCCAATAGCAGAGATGTGATATCTCAATGCTTATACCAAACCTGAGACCCTTCCTATGGCATGAGATGTCATATACAACTCCTTCCCATTCCAATCCTGAGACCCTTCCTATAGCATGAGATGTGATGTCTAAATGCTTATACCAAACCTGAGACCCTTCCTATAGCATGAGATGTGATATCCAACTCCTTCCCATTCCAATCCTGAGACCGCTCTGATAGCATGAGATGTGATATTTCAATGCTTCTAATACCAAACCTGAGACCCTTCCTATACCATGAGATGTGATATCTCAATGCTGCTAATACCAAACCTGGGACCCGTCCTATAACATGAGATATGATATCCAAATCCTTCCCCTTCCAAACCTGAGACCCTTCCTTTAGCATGAGATGTGATATCAAACTCCTTCCCATTCCAATCCTGAGACCCTTCCTATAGCATGAGGTGTGATATCTCAATGCTTCTAAGACCAAACCTGAGATCCTTCCTATAACATGAGATGTGATATCCAAATCCTTCCCCTTCCAAACCTGAGACCCTCCCTTTAGCATGAGATGTGATATCCAACTCCATCCCATTCCAATCCTGAGACCGTTCTGATAGCATGAGATGTGATATTTCAATGCTTCTAATACCAAACCTGAGATCCTTCCGATAGCATGAGATGTGATATCTCAATTCTTCTAATACCAAACTTGAGATCCTTCCTATAACACGAGATGGGATATCCAAATCCTTCCTCTTCCAAACCTGAGACCCTCCCTTTAGCATGAGATGTGATAACCAACTCCTTCCCATTCCAATCCTGAGACCCTTCTGATAGCATGAGATGTTATATCTCAATGCCTCTAATACCAAACCTGAGATCCTACCTCTAACATGAAATGTGATATCCAAATCCTTCCCCTTCCAAACCTGGGAGCGTTCCTATAACATGAGATTTGATATCGAAGTCCTTCCCATTCCAATCCTGAGACCCTTCCTATAACATGAGATGTGATATCCAACTCCTTCCCATTCCAATCCTGAGACCCTTCCTATAGCATGAGATGTGATGTCTCAATGCTTCTAATACCAAATCTGAGATCCTTCCTATAACATGAGATGTGATATCCAACTCCTTCCCATTCCAATCCTGAGACCCTTCCTATAGCATGAGATGTGATATCTCAATGCTTATACCAAACCTGAGACCCTTCCTATTGCATGAGATGTGATATCCAAATCCTTCCCATTCCAATCCTGAGACCCTTACTATAGCATGAGATGTGATATCTCAATGCCTCTAATACCAAACCTGAGATCCTTCCTCTAACATGAAATGTGATATCCAACTCCTTCCCTTTCCAAACCTGAGAGTCTACCTATAACATGAGATGTGATATCCAACTCCTTCCCATTCCAACCTGAGACCCTTCCTATAGCATGAGATGGGATATCCAACTACTTCCAAATCCAATCCTGATACCCTTCCAATAGCATGAGATGTGATATCTCAATCCCTCTAATACCAAACCTGAGATCCTTCGGATAGCATGAGATGTGATATCTCAATGCTTCTAATACCAAACCTGAGATCCTTCCTATAACATGAGATGTGATATCAAAATCCTTCCCCTTCCAAACCTGAGACCCTCCCTTTAGCATGAGATGTGATATCCAACTCCTTCCAATTCCAATCCTGAGACCCTTCTCATAGCATGAGATGTGATATCTCAATGCCTCTAATACCAAACCTGAGATCCTACCTCTAACATGAAATCTGATATCCAACTCCTTTCCTTTCCAAACGTGAGACCCTCCGTATAGCATGAGATGTGATATCCAAGTCCTTCCCATTCCAATCGTGAGACCCTTCCTATAGCATGAGATGTGATATCTCAATGCTTCTAATACCAAACCTGAGACCCTTCCTATAACATAAGATGGGATATCCAACTCATTCCCATTACAATCCTGAGACCCTTCCAATAGCAGAGATGTGATATCCCAATGCTTATACCAAACCTGAGACCTTCCTGTGGCATGAGATGTCATATACAACTCCTTCCCATTCCAATCCTGAGACCCTTCGTATAGCATGAGATGTGATATCTCAATGCTTATACCAAACCTGAGACCCTTCCGATAGCATGAGATGTGATATCCAACTCCTTCCCATTCCAATCCTGAAACCCTTCCTATAACATGAGATGGTATGTCTCAATGCTTCTACTACCAAACCTGAGATCCTCCCTATGGCATGAGATGTCATATAAAACTCCTTCCCATTCCATTCCTGAGACCCTTCCTATAGCATGAGATGTGATATCCAACTCCTTCCCATTCCAATCCTGAGACCCTTCCTATAGCATGAGGTATGATATCTCAATGCTTCTAAGACCAAACCTGAGATCCTTCCTATAACATGAGATGTGATATCCAAATCCTTCCCCTTCCAAAACTGAGACCCTCCCTTTACCATGAGATGTGATATCCAACTCCTTCCCATTCCAATCCAGAGACCGTTCTGATAGCATGAGATGTGATATTTCAATGCTTCTAATACCAAACCTGAGATCCTTCCGATAGCATGAGATGTGATATCTCAATTCTTCTAATACCAAGCCTGAGATCCTTCCTATAACACGAGATGTGATATCCAAATCCTTCCCCTTCCAAACCTGAGACCCTCCCTTTAGCATGAGATGTGATATCCAAGTCCTTCCCATTCCAATCCTGAGACCCTTCCTATAGCATGAGATGTGATATCTCAATGCTTCTAATACCAAACCTGAGACCCTTCCTATAACATAAGATGGGATATCCAACTCCTTCCCATTACAATCCTGAGACCCTTCCAATAGCAGCGATGTGATATCTCAATGCTTATACCAAACCTGAGACCCTTCCTATGGCATGAGATGTCATATACAACTCCTTCCCATTCCAATCCTGAGACCCTTCCTATAGCATGAGATGTGATGTCTCAATGCTTATACCAAACCTGAGACCCTTCCTATAGCATGAGATGTGATATCCAACTCCTTCCCATTCCAATCCTGAGACCGTTCTGATAGCATGAGATGTGATATTTCAATGCTTCTAATACCAAACCTGAGACCCTTCCTATACCATGAGATGTGATATCTCAATGCTGCTAATACCAAACCTGGGACCCGTCCTATAACATGAGATATGATATCCAAATCCTTCCCCTTCCAAACCTGAGACCCTTCCTTTAGCATGAGATGTGATATCCAACTCCTTCCCATTCCAATCCTGAGACCCTTCCTATAGCATGAGGTGTGATATCTCAATGCTTCTAAGACCAACCCTGAGATCCTTCCTATAACATGAGATGTGATATCCAAATCCTTCCCCTTCCAAACCTGAGACCCTCCCTTTAGCATGAGATGTGATATCCAACTCCTTCCCATTCCAATCCTGAGACCGTTCTGATAGCATGAGATGTGATATTTCAATGCTTCTAATACCAAACCTGAGATCCTTCCGATAGCATGAGATGTGATATCTCAATTCTTCTAATACCAAGCCTGAGATCCTTCCTATAACACGAGATGTGATATCCAAATCCTTCCCCTTCCAAACCTGAGACCCTCCCTTTAGCATGAGATGTGATATCCAAGTCCTTCCCATTCCAATCCTGAGAAACTTCCTATAGCATGAGATGTGATATCTCAATGCTTCTAATACCAAACCTGAGACCCTTCCTATAACATAAGATGGGATATCCAACTCCTTCCCATTACAATCCTGAGACCCTTCCAATAGCAGAGATGTGATATCTCAATGCTTATACCAAACCTGAGACCCTTCCTATGGCATGAGATGTCATATACAACTCCTTCCCATTCCAATCCTGAGACCCTTCCTATAGCATGAGATGTGATGTCTCAATGCTTATACCAAACCTGAGACCCTTCCTATAGCATGAGATGTGATATCCAACTCCTTCCCATTCCAATCCTGAGACCGTTCTGATAGCATGAGATGTGATATTTCAATGCTTCTAATACCAAACCTGAGATCCTTCCGATAGCATGAGATGTGATATCTCAATTCTTCTAATACCAAACCTGAGATCCTTCCTATAACACGAGATGTGATATCAAATCCTTCCCCTTCCAAACCTGAGACCCTCCCTTTAGCATGAGATGTGATATCCAACTCCTTCCCATTCCAATCCTGAGACTCTTCTGATAGCATGAGATGTTATATCCCAATGCCTCTAATAACAAACCTGAGATCCTACCTCTAACATGAAATGTGATATCCAACTCCTTCCCCTTCCAAACCTGGGAGCGTTCCTATAACATAAGATTTGATATCGAAGTCCTTCCCATTCCAATCCTGAGACCCTTCCTATAACATGAGATGTGATATCCAACTCCTTCCCATTCCAATCCTGAGACCCTTCCTATAGCATGAGATGTGATATCTCAATGCTTCTAATACCAAACCAGAGACCCGTCCTATAACATGAGATGGGATATCCAACTCCTTCCCGTTCCAAACCTGATACCCTTCCTATAGCATGAGATGTGATATCCAACTCCTTCCCATCCCAATCCTGAGACACCTCCGATAGCAGAGATGTGATATCTCAATGCTTATACCAAACCTGAGACTCTTCCTATGACATGAGATGTGATATCCAACTCCTTCCAGTTCCAAACCTGAGACCCTTCCTATGGCATGAGATGTGATATCCAACTCCTTCCCATTCCAATCCTGAGACCCTTCCGATAGCATGAGATGTGATATCTCAATGCTTCTAATACCAAACCTGAGACCCGTCCTATAACATGAGATGGGATATCCAACTCCTTCCCGTTCCAAACCTGATACCCTTCCTATAGCATGAGATGTGATATCCAACTCCTTCCCATCCCAATCCTGAGACACCTCCGATAGCAGAGGTGTGATATCTCAATGCTTATACCAAACCTGAGACTCTTCCTATGACATGAGATGTGATATCCAACTCCTTCCCGTTCCAAACCTGATACCCTTCCTATAGCATGAGATGTGATATCCAACTCCTTCCCATTCCAATCCCGAGACCCTTCCGATAGCATGAGATGTGATATCTCAATCCTTCTAATACCAAACCTGTGATCCTTCCTATAACATGAGATGTGATATCCAAATCCTTCCCCTTCCAAACCTGAGACCCTCCCTTTAGCATGAGATGTGATATCCAACTCCTTCCCATTCCAATCCTGAGACCCTTCTGATAGCATGTGATGTGATATCTCAATGCCTCTAATACCAAACCTGAGATCCTACCTCTAACATGAAATGTGATATCCAACTCCTTCCCTTTCCAAACGTGAGACCCTCCCTATAGCATGAGATGTGATATCCAAGTCCTTCCCATTCCAGTCCTGAGACCCTTCCTATAACATGAGATGTGATATCTCAATGCTTCTAATATCAAACCTGAGACCCTTCCTATAACATAAGATGGGATATCCAACTCCTTCCCATTCCAATCCTGAGACCCTTCTGATAGCATAGATGTGATATCTCAATGCTTATACCAAACCTGAGACCCTTCCTATGGCATGAGATGTCATATACAACTCCTTCCCATTCCAATCCTGAGACCCTTCCTATAGCATGAGATCTGATATATCAATGCTTATACCAAACCTGAGACCATTCCTATAGCATAAGATGTGATATCCAACTCCTTCCCATTCCAATCCTGAGACCCTTCCTATAACATGAGATGTGATGTCTCAATGCTTCTAATACCAAACCTGAGATCCTTCCTATGGCATGAGATGTCATATAAAACTCCTTCCCATTCCAAACCTGAGACCCTTCCTACGGCATGAGATGTCATATACAACTCCTTCCCATTCCAATCCTGAGACCCTTTATATAGCATGAGATGTGATATCTCAGTGCTTATACCAAACCTGAGACTCTTCCTATAACATGAGATGTGATATCCAACTCCTTCCAGTTCCAAACCTGAGACCCTCCCTTTAGCATGAGATGTATTATCCAACTCCTTCCCATTCCAATCCTGAGACCGTTCTGATAGCATGAGATGTGATATTTCAATGCTTCTAATACCAAACCTGAGATCCTTCCGATAGCATGAGATGTGATATCTCAATGCTTCTAATACCAAACCTGAGATCCTTCCTATAACATGAGATGTGATATCCAAATCCTTCCCCTTCCAAACCTGAGACCCTCCCTTTAGCATGAGATGTGATATCCAACTCCTTCCCATTCCAATCCTGAGACCGTTCTGATAGCATGAGATGTGATATTTCAATGCTTCTAATACCAAACCTGAGATCCTTCCGATAGCATGAGATGTGATATCTCAATTCTTCTAATACCAAGCCTGAGATCCTTCCTATAACACGAGATGTGATATCAAAATCCTTCCCCTTCCAAACCTGAGACCCTCCCTTTAGCATGAGATGTGATATCCAAGTCCTTCCCATTCCAATCCTGAGACCCTTCCTATAGCATGAGATGTGATATCTCAATGCTTCTAATACCAAACCTGAGACCCTTCCTATAACATAAGATGGGATACCAACTCCTTCCCATTACAATCCTGAGACCCTTCCAATAGCAGAGATGTGATATCTCAATGCTTATACCAAACCTGAGACCCTTCCTATGGCATGAGATGTCATATACAACTCCTTCCCATTCCAATCCTGAGACCCTTCCTATAGCATGAGATGTGATGTCTCAATGCTTATACCACACCTGAGACCCTTCCTATAGCATGAGATGTGATATCCAACTCCTTCCCATTCCAATCCTGAGACCGTTCTGATAGCATGAGATGTGATATTTCAATGCTTCTAATACCAAACCTGAGATCCTTCCGATAGCATGAGATGTGATATCTCAATTCTTCTAATACCAAACCTGATATCCTTCCTATAACACGAGATGTGATATCCAAATCCTTCCCCTTCCAAACCTGAGACCCTCCCTTTAGCATGAGATGTGATATCCAACTCCTTCCCATTCCAATCCTGAGACTCTTCTGATAGCATGAGATGTTATATCCCAATGCCTCTAATAACAAACCTGAGATCCTACCTCTAACATGAAATGTGATATCCAACTCCTTCCCCTTCCAAACCTGGGAGCGTTCCTATAACATGAGATTTGATATCGAAGTCCTTCCCATTCCAATCATGAGACCCTTCCTATAACATGAGATGTGATATCCAACTCCTTCCCATTCCAATCCTGAGACCCTTCCTATAGCATGAGATGTGATATCTCAATGCTTCTAATACCAAACCTGAGACCCGTCCTATAACATGAGATGGGATATCCAACTCCTTCCCGTTCCAAACCTGATACCCTTCCTATAGCATGAGATGTGATATCCAACTCCTTCCCATCCCAATCCTGAGACACCTCCGATAGCAGAGATGTGATATCTCAATGCTTATACCAAACCTGAGACTCTTCCTATGACATGAGATGTGAGTAGAAGCATTAAGATATCACATCTCATGCTATAGGAAGCGTCTCAGGATTTGAATGGCAAGGAGTTGGATATCACATCTCATGCCATAGGAAGGGTCTCAGGTTTGGTATAAGCATTGCGATATCAAATCTCTGCTATCGGAAGGGTCTCAGGATTGGATTGGGAAGGAGTTGGATATCACTTCTCATGCTATAGGAAGGGTCTCAGGATTGGAATGGGAAGGATGTGGATATCACATCTCTTGCTATAGGAAGAGTCTCAGGTTCTTTATTAGAAACATTGAGATATCACATCTCATGCTATAGGAAGGGTTTCAGGATTGTAATGGGAAGGATTTGGATATCACATCTCATGCTAAAGGAAGGGTCTCAGGTTTGGAAGGGGAAGGATTTGGATATCATATCTCATGTTATAGGACGGGTCCCAGGTTTGGTATTAGAAGCATTGAGATATCACATCCCATGGTATAGGAAGGGTCTCAGGATTGAAATGGGAGGAGCTGGATATCACATCTCATGCTAAAGGAAGGGTCTCAGGTTTGGAAGGGGAAGGATTTGGATATCACATCTCATGTTATAGGACGGGTCCCAGGTTTGGTATTAGAAGCATTGAGATATCACATCCCATGGTATAGGAAGGTTCTCAGGATTGGAATGGGAGGAGCTGGATATCACATTTCATGCTAAAGGAAGTGTCTCAGGATTGGAATGGGAAGGAGTTGGATATCACATCTCATGCTATAGGAAGGGTTTCAGGTTTGGTAGAAGCATTGAGATATCACATCTCATGCTATAGGAAGAGTCTCAGGTTTTGGATGGGAAGGATTTGGATATCATATCTCATGTTATAGGACGGGTCCCAGGTTTGGTATTAGAAGCATTGAGATATCACATCTCTGCTATCGGAAGGGTCTCAGGATTGGATTGGGAAGGAGTTGGATATCCCTTCTCATGCTATAGGAAGGGTCTCAGGTTGGAATGGGAAGGATTTGGATATCACATCTCTTGCTATAGGAAGGGTCTCAGGATTGGAATGGGAAGGATTTGGATATCACATCTCATGTCATAGGAAGGATCTCAGGTTTGGTATTAGAAGCATTGATATATCACATCTCATGCTATAGGAATGGTCTCAGGATTGGAATGGGTAGGAGTTGGATATTACATTCTTGCTATAAGAAGGGTCTCATGTTTGGAATGGGAAGGAGTTGGATATCACATATGCTATAGGAAGTGTCTCAGGTTTGGAACGGGAAGGAGTTGGATATCACATCTCATGTTATAGGAAGGATCTCAGGATTGGAATGGGAAGGAGTTGGATATCACATCTCATGCTATAGGAAGGGTATAAGCATTGAGATATCACACCTCATGCTATAGGAAGGGTCTCAGGATTGGAATGGGAAGGAGTTTGATATCACATCTCATGCTATAGGAAGGGTCTCAGATTTGGTATAAGCATTGAGATATCACACCTCATGCTATAGGAAGGGTCTCAGGATTCGTATAAGCATTGAGATATCACATCTCTGCTATCGGAAGGGTCTCAGGATTGGAATGGGAAAGAGTTGGATATCCCATCTCATGTTATAGGAAGGGTCTCAGGTTTGGTATTAGAAGCATTGAGATATCACATCTCATCCAATAGGAAGGGTCTCAGGTTTGGAATGGGAAGGAATTGGATATCACATCTCATGTTATAGGAAGGATCTCAGGTTTGGTATTAGAAGCATTGAGATATCACATCTCATGCTATAGGAAGGGTCTCAGGATTGGAATGTGAAGGGCTTGGATATCACATCTCATTCTAAAAGAAGGGTCTCAGGTTTGGTAGAAGCATTAAGATATCACATCTCATGCTATAGGAAGGGTCTCAGGATTTGAATGGCAAGGAGTTGGATATCACATCTCATGCCATAGGAAGGGTCTCAGGTTTGGTATAAGCATTGAGATATCAAATCTCTGCTATCGGAAGGGTCTCAGGATTGGATTGGGAAGGAGTTGGATATCACTTCTCGTGCTATAGGAAGGGTGTCAGGTTGGAATGGGAAGGAGTTGGATATCACATCTCATGTTACAGGAAGGGTCTCAGGATTGGAATGGGAAGGATGTGGATATCACATCTCTTGCTATAGGAAGAGTCTCAGGTTCTTTATTAGAAACATTGAGATATCACATCTCATGCTATAGGAAGGGTTTCAGGATTGTAATGGGAAGGATTTGGATATCACATCTCATGCTAAAGGAAGGGTCTCAGGTTTGGAAGGGGAAGGATTTGGATATCATATCTCATGTTATAGGACGGGTCCCAGGTTTGGTATTAGAAGCATTGAGATATCACATCCCATGGTATAGGAAGGGTCTCAGGATTGGAATGGGAGGAGCTGGATATCACATCTCATGCTAAAGGAAGGGTCTCAGGTTTGGAAGGGGAAGGATTTGGATATCACATCTCATGTTATAGGACGGGTCTCAGGTTTGCTATTAGAAGCATTGAGATATCACATCTCATGCTATAGGAAGTGTCTCAGGATTGGAATGGGAAGGAGTTGGATATCACATCTCATGCTATAGGAAGGGTTTCAGGTTTGGTAGAAGCATTGAGATATCACATCTCATGCTATAGGAAGAGTCTCAGGTTTTGGATGGGAAGGATTTGGATATCATATCTCATGTTATAGGACGGGTCCCAGGTTTGGTATTGGAAGCATTGAGATATCACATCTCTGCTATCGGAAGGGTCTCAGGATTGGATTGGGGAGGAGTTGGATATCCCTTCTCATGCTATAGGAAGGGTCTCAGGTTGGAATGGGAAGGATTTGGATATCACATCTCTTGCTATAGGAAGGGTCTCAGGATTGGAATGGGAAGGATTTGGATATCACATCTCATGTCATAGGAAGGATCTCAGGTTTGGTATTAGAAGCATTGATATATCACATCTCATGCTATAGGAATGGTCTCAGGATTGGAATGGGTAGGAGTTGGATATTACATTCTTGCTATAGGAAGGGTCTCAGGATTGGAATGTGAAGGAATTGGATATCACATCTCATGCTAAAGGAAGGGTCTCAGGTTTGGAATTGGAAGGAGTTGGATATGACATCTCTTGTTATAGGGAGGGTCTCAGGATTTGAATGGCAAGGAGTTGGATATCACATCTCATGCCATAGGAAGGGTCTCAGGTTTGGTATAAGCATTGGGATATCACACCTCATGCTATAGGAAGGGTCTCAGGATTGGAATGGGAAGGAGTTGGATATCACATCTCATGCTATAGGAAGGGTCTCAGATTTGGTATAAGCATTGAGATATCACACCTCATGCTATAGGAAGGGTCTCAGGATTGGTATAAGCATTGAGATATCACATCTCTGATATCGGAAGGGTCTCAGGATTGGAATGGGGAGGAGTTGGATATCCCATCTCATGTTATAGGAAGGGTCTCAGGTTTGGTATTAGAAGCATTGAGATATCACATCTCATGCTATAGGAAGGGTCTCAGGAATGGAATGGGAAGGACTTGGATGTCACATCTCATGCTCTAGGGAGGGTCTCAAGTTTGATATTAGAAGCATTGAGATAACAAATCTCATGATATCGGAAGGGTCTCAGGATTGGAATGGGAAGGAGTTGGATATCACATCTCATGATGAAGGACGGGTCTAAGGTTTGGAATGGGAAGGACTTGGATGTCACATCTCATGCTCTAGGGAGGGTCTCAAGTTTGATATTAGAAGCATTGAGATAACAAATCTCATGATATCGGAAGGGTCTCAGGATTGGAATGGGGAGGAGTTGGATATCACATCTCATGTTATAGGAAAGATCTCAGGTTTGGTATTAGAAGCAGTGAGACATCACATCTCATGTTATAGGAAGGGTCTCATGATTGGAATGGGAAGAAGTTGGATATCACATCTCATGCTATAGGAAGGGTCTCAGCTTTGGTATAAGCATTGAGATATCACATCTCATGCTATAGGAAGGGTCTCAGGTTTGGAATGGGAAGGAGTTGTATATGACATCTCATACCATAGGAAGGGTCTCAGGTTTGGTATAAGCATTGAGATATCACATCAAATGCTATAGGAAGGGTCTCAGGATTGGAATGGGAAGGACTTGGATATCACATCTCATGCTATAGGCAGGGTCTCAGGTTTGGAAGGGGGAGGATTTGGATATCACATCTCATGTTTTAGGAAGGATCTCAGGTTTGGTATTAGAAGCATTGAGATATCACATCTCATGCTATCGGAAGTATCTCAGGTTTGGTATTAGAGGCATTGAGATATCACATCTCATGCTATCATAAGGGTCTCAGGATTGGAATGGGAAGGAGTTGGATATCACATCTCATGCTAAAGGGAGGGTCTCAGGTTTGGAAGGGGAAGGATTTGGATATCACATCACATGTTATAGGAAGGATCTCAGGTTTGGTATTAGAAGCATTGAGATATCACATCTCATGCTATCGGAAGGGTCTCAGGATTGGAATGGGAAGGAGTTGGATATCACATCTCATGCTATAGGAAGGGTCTCAGGTTGGAATGGGAAGGATTTGGATATCACATCTCTTGCTATAGGAAGGGTCTCAGGATTGGAATGGGAAGGATTTGGATATCACATCTCATGTCATAGGAAGGATCTCAGGTTTGGTATTAGAAGCATTGATATATCACATCTCATGCTATAGGAGTGGTCTCAGGATTGGAATGGGTAGGAGTTGGATATTACATTCTTGCTATAGGAAGGGTCTCAGGATTGGAATGTGAAGGAATTGGATATCACATCTCATGCTAAAGGAAGGGTCTCAGGTTTGGAATGGGAAGGAGTTGGATATGACATCTCTTGTTATAGGGAGGGTCTCAGGATTTGAATGGCAAGGAGTTGGATATCACATCTCATGCCATAGGAAGGGTCTCAGGTTTGGTATAAGCATTGGGATATCACACCTCATGCTATAGGAAGGGTCTCAGGATTGGAATGGGAAGGATTTGGATATCATATCTCATGTTATAGGACGGGTCCCAGGTTTGGTATTAGAAGCATTGAGATATCACATCCCATGGTATAGGAAGGGTCTCAGGATTGGAATGGGAGGAGCTGGATATCACATCTCATGCTAAAGGAAGGGTCTCAGGTTTGGAAGGGGAAGGATTTGGATATCACATCTCATGTTATAGGACGGGTCTCAGGTTTGCTATTAGAAGCATTGAGATATCACATCTCATGCTATAGGAAGTGTCTCAGGATTGGAATGGGAAGGAGTTGGATATCACATCTCATGCTATAGGAAGGGTTTCAGGTTTGGTAGAAGCATTGAGATATCACATCTCATGCTATAGGAAGAGTCTCAGGTTTTGGATGGGAAGGATTTGGATATCATATCTCATGTTATAGGACGGGTCCCAGGTTTGGTATTAGAAGCATTGAGATATCACATCTCTGCTATCGGAAGGGTCTCAGGATTGGATTGGGAAGGAGTTGGATATCCCTTCTCATGCTATAGGAAGGGTCTAAGGTTGGAATGGGAAGGATTTGGATATCACATCTCTTGCTATAGGAAGGGTCTCAGGATTGGAATGGGAAGGATTTGGATATCACATCTCATGTCATAGGAAGGATCTCAGGTTTGGTATTAGAAGCATTGATATATCACATCTCATGCTATAGGAATGGTCTCAGGATTGGAATGGGTAGGAGTTGGATATTACATTCTTGCTATAGGAAGGGTCTCAGGATTGGAATGTGAAGGAATTGGATATCACATCTCATGCTAAAGGAAGGGTCTCAGGTTTGGAATGGGAAGGAGTTGGATATGACATCTCTTGTTATAGGGAGGGTCTCAGGATTTGAATGGCAAGGAGTTGGATATCACATCTCATGCCATAGGAAGGGTCTCAGGTTTGGTATAAGCATTGGGATATCACACCTCATGCCATAGGAAGGGTCTCAGGATTGGAATGGGAAGGAGTTGGATATCACATCTCATGCTATAGGAAGGGTCTCAGATTTGGTATAAGCATTGAGATATCACACCTCATGCTATAGGAAGGGTCTCATGATTGGTATAAGCATTGAGATATCACATCTCTGCTATCGGAAGGGTCTCAGGATTGGAATGGGAAGGAGTTGGATATCCCATCTCATGTTATAGGAAGGGTCTCAGGTTTGGTATTAGAAGCATTGAGATATCACATCTCATGCTATAGGAAGCTTCTCAGGAATGGAATGGGAAGGACTTGGATGTCACATCTCATGCTCTAGGGAGGGTCTCAAGTTTGATATTAGAAGCATTGAGATAACAAATCTCATGATATCGGAAGGGTCTCAGGATTGGAATGGGAAGGAGTTGGATATCACATCTCATGATGAAGGACAGGTCTAAGGTTTGGAATGGGAAGGACTTGGATGTCACATCTCATGCTCTAGGGAGGGTCTCAAGTTTGATATTAGAAGCATTGAGATAACAAATCTCATGATATCGGAAGGGTCTCAGGATTGGAATGGGGAGGAGTTGGATATCACATCTCATGTTATAGGAAAGATCTCAGGTTTGGTATTAGAAGCAGTGAGACATCACATCTCATGTTATAGGAAGGGTCTCATGATTGGAATGGGAAGAAGTTGGATATCACATCTCATGCTATAGGAAGGGTCTCAGCTTTGGTATAAGCATTGAGATATCACATCTCATGCTATAGGAAGGGTCTCAGGTTTGGAATGGGAAGGAGTTGTATATGACATCTCATACCATAGGAAGGGTCTCAGGTTTGGTATAAGCATTGAGATATCACATCACATGCTATAGGAAGGGTCTCAGGATTGGAATGGCAAGGACTTGGATATCACATCTCATGCTATAGGCAGGGTCTCAGGTTTGGAAGGGGGAGGATTTGGATATCACATCTCATGTTTTAGGAAGGATCTCAGGTTTGGTATTAGAAGCATTGAGATATCACATCTCATGCTATCGGAAGTATCTCAGGTTTGGTATTAGAGGCATTGAGATATCACATCTCATGCTATCATAAGGGTCTCAGGATTGGAATGGGAAGGAGTTGGATATCACATCTCATGCTAAAGGGAGGGTCTCAGGTTTGGAAGGGGAAGGATTTGGATATCACATCACATGTTATAGGAAGGATCTTAGGTTTGGTATTAGAAGCATTGAGATATCACATCTCATGCTATCGGAAGGGTCTCAGGATTGGAATGGGAAGGAGTTGGATATCACATCTCATGCTATAGGAAGGGTCTCAGGTTGGAATGGGAAGGATTTGGATATCACATCTCTTGCTATAGGAAGGGTCTCAGGATTGGAATGGGAAGGATTTGGATATCACATCTCATGTCATAGGAAGGATCTCAGGTTTGGTATTAGAAGCATTGAGATATCACATCTCATGCTATCGGAAGGGTCTCAGGATTGGAATGGGAAGGAGTTGGATATCACATCTCATGCTATAGGAAGGGTCTCAGGTTGGAATGGGAAGGATTTGGATATCACATCTCTTGCTATAGGAAGGGTCTCAGGATTGGAATGTGAAGGAATTGGATATCACATCTCATGCTAAAGGAAGGGTCTCAGGTTTGGAATGGGAAGGAGTTGGATATGACATCTCTTGTTATAGGGAGGGTCTCAGGATTTGAATGGCAAGGAGTTGGATATCACATCTCATGCCATAGGAAGGGTCTCAGGTTTGGTATAAGCATTGGGATATCACACCTCATGCTATAGGAAGGGTCTCAGGATTGGAATGGGAAGGAGTTGGATATCACATCTCATGCTATAGGAAGGGTCTCAGATTTGGTATAAGCATTGAGATATCACACCTCATGCTATAGGAAGGGTCTCAGGAATGGAATGGGAAGGACTTGGATGTCACATCTCATGCTCTAGGGAGGGTCTCAAGTTTGATATTAGAAGCATTGAGATAACAAATCTCATGATATCGGAAGGGTCTCAGGATTGGAATGGGAAGGAGTTGGATATCACATCTCATGATGAAGGACGGGTCTAAGGTTTGGAAGGGGAAGGATTTGGATATCACATCTCATGTTATAGGACGTGTCTCAGGTTTGGTATTAGAAGCATTGAGATATCAAGTCTCATGGTATAGGAAGGGTCTCAGAATTGGAATGGGAAGGAGTTGGATATCACATCTCAAGCTATAGGAAGGGTCTCAGGATTGGAATGGGAAGGAGTTTGATATCACATCTCATGCCATAGTATGGGTCTCAGGTTTGGTAGAAGCATTAGGATATCACATCTCATGCTATCGGAAGGGTATCAGGATTGGATTTGGAAGGAGTTGGATATCCCATTTCATGCTATAGGAAGGGTCTCAGGTTGGAATGGGAAGGAGTTGGATATCACATCTCATGTTATAGGAAGGGTCTCAGGATTGGAATGGGAAGGACGTGGATATCATATCTCATGCTATAGGAAGGCTCTCAGGTTTGGAAGGGGAAGGGGTTGGATATCACATTTCATGTTAGAGGAAGGATCTCAGGTTTGGTATTAGAGGCATTGAGATATCACATCTCATGCTATAGGAAGGGTCTCAGGATTGGAATGGGAAGGAGTTGGATATCACATCTCGAGCTATAGGAAGGTTCTCAGGTTTGGTATAAGCATTGAGATATCACATCTCATGCTATAGGAAGGGTCTCAGGATTGGAATGGGGAGGAGTTGGATATCACATCTCATGTTATAGGAAAGATCTCAGGTTTGGTATTAGAAGCAGTGAGACATCACATCTCATGTTATAGGAAGGGTCTCATGATTGGAATGGGAAGAAGTTGGATATCACATCTCATGCTATAGGAAGGGTCTCAGCTTTGGTATAAGCATTGAGATATCACATCTCATGCTATAGGAAGGGTCTCAGGTTTGGAATGGGAAGGAGTTGTATATGACATCTCATACCATAGGAAGGGTCTCAGGTTTGGTATAAGCATTGAGATATCACATCACATGCTATAGGAAGGGTTTCAGGATTGGAATGGGAAGGACTTGGATATCACATCTCATGCTATAGGCAGGGTCTCAGGTTTGGAAGGGGGAGGATTTGGATATCACATCTCATGTTTTAGGAAGGGTCTCAGGTTTGGTATTAGAAGCATTGAGATATCACATCTCATGCTATCGGAAGTATCTCAGGTTTGGTATTAGAGGCATTGAGATATCACATCTCATGCTATCATAAGGGTCTCAGGATTGGAATGGGAAGGAGTTGGATATCACATCTCATGCTAAAGGGAGGGTCTCAGGTTTGGAAGTGGAAGGATTTGGATATCACATCACATGTTATAGGAAGGATCTCAGGTTTGGTATTAGAAGCATTGAGATATCACATCTCATGCTATCGGAAGGGTCTCAGGATTGGAATGGGAAGGAGTTGGATATCACATCTCATTCTATAGGAAGGGTCTCAGGTTTGGAACGGGAAGGAGTTGTATATCACATCTCATGTTATAGGAAGAGTCTCAGGTTTGGTATAAGCATTGAGATATCACATCTCTGCAATCGGAAGTGTCTCAGGATTGGGATGGGAAGGAGTTGGATATCACATCTCATGCTATAGGAAGGGTCTCAGGTTTGGAACGGGAAGGAGTTGGATATCCCATCTCATGTTATAAGACTGGTCTCAGGTTTGGTATTAGAAGCATTGAGATATCACATCACATGCTGTAGGAAGGGTCTCAGGTTTGGAATGGGAAGGAATTGGATATCACATCTCATGTCATAGGAAGGATCTCAGGTTTGGTATTAGAAGCATTGAGATATCACATCTCATGCTATAGGAATGGTCTCAGGATTGGAATGGGAAGGAGTTGGATATTACATTCTTGCTATAGGAAGGGTCTCATGTTTGGAATGGGAAGGAGTTGGATATCACATATGCTATAGGAAGGATCTCAGGTTTGGTATAAGCATTGAGATATCACATATCTGCTATCGGAAGTGTCTCAGGTTGGAATGGGAAGGAGTTGGATATCACATCTCATGTTATAGGAAGGGTCTCAGGATTGGAATGGGAAGGACTTGGATATCATATCTCATGCTATAGGAAGGCTCTCAGGTTTGGAAGGGGAAGGAGTTGGATATCATATTTCATGTTAGAGGAAGGATCTTAGGTTTGGTACTAGAGGCATTGAGATATCACATCTCATGCTATAGGAAGGGTCTCAGGATTGGAATGGGGAGGAGTTGGATATCACATCTCAAGCTATAGGAAGGGTCTCAGTTTTGGTATAAGCATTGAGATATCACATCTCATGCTATAGGAAGGGTCTCAGGATTGGAATGGGAAGGAGTTGGATATCACATCTCATGTTATAGGAAAGATCTCAGGTTTGGTATTAGAAGCATTGAGACATCACATCTCATGTTATAGGAAGGGTCTCAGGATTGGAATGGGAAGAAGTTGGATATCACATCTCATGCTATAGGAAGGGTCTCAGGTTTGGTATAAGCATTGAGATATCACATCTCATGCTATAGGAAGGGTCTCATGATTGGAATGGGAAGGAGTTGTATATGACATCTCATGCCATAGGAAGGGTCTCAGGTTTGGTATAAGCATTGAGATATCACATCTCATGCTATAGGAAGGGTCTCAGGTTTGGAATGGGAAGGAGTTGGATATCACATCTCATGTTATAGGAAAGATCTCAGGTTTGCTATTAGAGGCATTGAGACATCAAATCTCATGTTATAGGAAGGGTCTCAGGATTGTAATGGGAAGAAGTTGGATATCACATCTCATGCTATAGGAAGGGTCTCAGGTTTGGTATAAGCATTGAGCTATCACATCTCATGCTATAGGACGGGTCTCAGGATTAGAATGGAAGGGAGTTGTATATGACATCTCATGCCATAGGAAGGGTCCCAGGTTTGGTATAAGCATTGAGATATCACATCACATGCTATAGGAAGGGTCTCAGGATTGGAATGGTAAGGACTTGGATATCACATCTCATGCTATAGGCAGGGTCTCAGGTTTGGACAGGGAAGGAGTTGGATGTTACATTTCATGTTAGAGGTACGATCTCATGTTTGGTATTAGAGGCATTGAGATATCACATCTCATGCTACATGAAGGGTCTCAGGATTGGAATGGGAAGGAGTTGGATATCACATCTCATGTTATAGGAAGGATCTCAGGTTTGGTATTAGAAGCATTGAGATATCACATCTCATGCTATAGGTAGGCTCTCAGGTTTGGAAAGGGAAGGAGTTGGATATCACATTTCATGTTAGAGGAAGGATCTCAGGTTTGGTATTAGAGGCATTGAAATATCACAACTCCTGCTATAGGAAGGGTCTCAGGATTGGAATGGGAAGGAGTTGGATATCACATCTCATGCTATAGGAAGGGTCTCAGGTTTGGTATAAGCATTGAGATATCACATCTCATGCTATAGGAAGGGTCTCAGGATTGGAATGGGAAGGAGTTGGATATCACATCTCATGTTATAGGAAGGATCTCAGGTTTGGTATTAGAAGCATTGAGACATCACATCTCATGCTATAGGAAGGGTCTCAGGATTGGAATGGGAATGAGTTGGATATCACATCTCATGCTATAGGAAGGGTCCCAGGTTTGGTATAAACATTGAGATATCACATCTCATGCTATAGGAAGGGTCTCAGGATTGGAATGGGAAGGAGTTGGATATCACATCTCATGCTATAGGAAGGGTCTCAGGTTTGGTATAAACATTGAGATATCACATCTCATGCCATAGGAAGGGTCTCAGGTTTGGTATAAGCATTGAGATATCACACCTCTGCTATTGGAAGGGTCTCAGGATTGGAATGGGAAGGAATTGGATATCCCATCTCATGTTATAGGAAGAGTCTCAGGTTTGGTATTAGAAGCATTGAGATATCACATCTCATGCTATAGGAAGTGTCTCAGGATTGGAATGGGAAGGACTTGGATATCACATCTCATGCTATAGGGAGGGTCTCAAGTTTGATATTAGAAGCATTGAGATATCACATCTCATGCTATAGGAAGGGTCTCAGGATTGGAATGGGAAGGAGTTGGATATCACATCTCATGCTATAGGAAGGGTCTCAGGTTTGGTATAAGCAGTGAGATATCACATCTCATGCTATAGGAAGTGTCTCAGGATTGGAATGGGAAGGAGTTGGATATCACAAATCATGTTATAGGAAGGATTTCAGGTTTGGTATAAGCATTGAGATATCACATCTCCACTATCGGAAAGGTGTCAGGATTGGAATGGGAAGGAGTTGGATATTCCCATCTCATGTTATAGGAAGGTTCTCAGGTTTGGTATTAGAAGCATTGAGATATCACATCTTATGCTATAGGAAGGGACTCAAGTTTGATATTAGAAGCATTGAGATATCACATCTCATGCTATAGGAAGTGTCTCTCGATTGGAATGGGAAGGACTTGGATATAACATCTCATGCTATAGGCAGGGTCTCAAGTTTGATATTAGAAGCATTGAGATATCACATCTCATGATATCGGAAGGGTCTCAGGATTGGAATGGGAAGGAGTTGGATATCACATCTCATGGTAAAGGAAGGGTCTAAGGTTTGGAAGGGGAAGGATTTGGATATCACATCTCATGTTATAGGACGGGTCTCAGGTTTGGTATTAGAAGCATTGAGATATCAAGTCTCATGGTATAGGAAGGGTCTCAGAATTGGAATGGGAAGGAGTTGGATATCACATCTCAAGCTATAGGAAGGGTCTCAGGATTGGAATGGGAAGGAGTTTGATATCACATCTTGGAACAGGATAACCTCTGGACGAGCCAGACCAATCAAGGTAGCGATCGCGGCGGTCAAGACTAGGTCTCAAGAGGGGTGAGGGTGACTGAAGGAGTTGGATATCACATCTCATGTTATAGGATGGATCTCAGGATTGGAATGGGAAGGACTTGGATATCACATCTCATGCTGTAGGAAGGCTCTCAGGTTTGGAAAGGGAAGGAGTTGGATATCACATTTCATGTTAGAGGTAGGATGTGATATCCAAATCCTTCCCCTTCCAATCCTGAGACCCATCTGATAGCATGAGATGTGATATCTCAATGCCTCTAATACCAAACCTGAGATCCTACCTCTAACATGAAATGTGATATCCAACTCCTTCCCCTTCCAACCCTGAGAGCCTTCCTATAGAATGAGATGTTATATCCAAGTCCTTCCCATTCCAATCCTGAGACCCTTCCTATAACATGAGATGTGATATCCAACTCCTTCCCATTCCAACCTTAGACCCTTCCTATAGCATGAGATGTGATATCTCAATGCCTCTAATACCAAACCTGAGATCCTACCTCTAACATGAAATGTGATATCCAACTCCTTCCCCTTCCAACCCTGAGAGCCTTCCTATAGAATGAGATGTTATATCCAAGTCCTTCCCATTCCAATCCTGAGACCCTTCCTATAACATGAGATGTGATATCTAACTCCTTCCCATTCCAACCTTAGACCCTTCCTATAGCATGAGATGGGATATCCAACTCCTTTCAAATCCAATCCTGATACCCTTCCGATAGCATGAGATGTGATATCCAAATCCTTCCCCTTCCAAACCTTAGACCCTTCCTATAGCATGAGATGTGATATCTCAATGCTTCTAATACCAAACCTGAGACCCTTCCGATAACGAGATGGGATATCCAACTCCTTCCCATTCCAATCCTGAGACCCTTCCTATAGCAGAGATGTGATATCTCGATGCTTATACCAAACCTGTGACACTTCCTATGGCATGAGATGTCATATACAACTCCTTCCGATTCCAATCCTGAGACCCTTCCTATAGCATGAGATGGGATATCTCAATGCTTATACCAAACCTGAGACCTTTCCTATAGCATGAGATGTGATATCCAACTCCTTCCCATTCCAATCCTGAGACCCTTCATATAGCATGAGATGTGATATCTCAATGCTTCTAATACCAAACCTGAGATCCTTCCTATAACATGAGATGTGATATCAAACTCCTTCCCATTCCAAACCTTTGCTTCTATCAAACCTGAGACCCTTCCTTTAGCATGAGATGTGATATCCAACTCCTTCCCATTCCAATCCTGAGACCCTTCCTATAACATGAGACGTGATATCCAACTCCTTCCCATTCCAATCCTGAGACTCTTCCTATAGCATGAGATGTGATATCTCAATGCTTCTAAAACCAAACATGAGAACCATCCTATAACATGAGATGTGAAATCCAAATCATTCCCTTTCCAAACCTGAGACCCTTCCTATAGTTTCAGATGTGATATCAAACTCCTTCCCATTCAATGTGATATACAACTCCTTCCCATTCCAATCCTGAGACCCTTCCTATACCATGAGATGTGATATCTCAATGATTCTAATACCAAACCTGAGACCCGTCGTAAAACATGAGATGTGAGATCCAAATCCTTCCCCTTCCAAACCTGAGACCTTTCCTTTAGCATGAGATGTGATATCCAACTCCTTCCCTTTCTAAACCTGAGACCCTTCCGATAGCATGAGATGTGATATCTCAATGCCTCGAAAACCAAACATGAGAACCATCCTATAACATGAGATGTGAAATCCAGATCCTTCCCTTTCCAAACCTGAGACCCTTCCTATAGCTTGAGATGTGATATCAAACTCCTTCCCATTCCAATCCTGAGATAGCTTGAGATGTGATATCCAACTCCTTCCCATTCCAATCCTGAGACCCTTCCTATACCATGAGATGTGATATCTCAATGCTTCTAATACCAAACCTGAGACCCGTCCTAAAACATGAGATGTGAGATCCTAATCCTTCCCCTTCCAAACCTGAGACCATTCCTATAGCTTGAGATGTGATATCAAACTCCTTCCCATTCCAATCCTGAGATAGCTTGAGATGTGATATCCAACTCCATCCCATTCCAATCCGAGACCCTTCCGATAGCATGAGATATGATATCTCAATGCTTCTAATATCAAAACTGAGACCCTCCCTATAGTATGAGATGTGATATCTAAGTCCTTCCCATTCCTATCCTGAGACCCTTCCGATAGCAGAGATGTGATATCTCAATGCTTATACCAAACCTGATGACCCTTCCTATGGCATGAGATGTGATATCCAACTCCTTCCCATTTCAATCCTGAGTTCCTTCCTATAACATGAGATGTTATATCTCAATGCTTCTATCAAACCTAAGACCCTTCCTTTAGCATGAGATGTGATATCCAACTCCTTCCCATTCCAATCCTGAGACCCTTCCTATAGACGAGATATCCAACTCCTTCCCATTCCAATCCTGAGACTATTCCTATAGCATGAGATGTGATATCTCAATGCTTCTAATACCAAACCTGGGACCAGTCCTATAACATGAGATATGATATCCAAATCCTTCCCCTTCCAAACCTGAGACCCTTCCTTTAGCATGAGATGTGATATCCAAATCCTTCCCATTCCAATCCTGAAACCCTTCCTATAGCATGAGATGTGATATCTCAATGTTTCTAATAAAATACCTGAGACCTTCCTATAGCAAGAGATGTGATATCCAAATCCTTCCCATTCAAATCCTGAGACCCTTCCTATAACGAGATGTGATATCCAACTCCTTCCCATTCCAACCTGAGACCCTTCCTATAGCATGAGAAGGGATATCCAACTCCTTCCCATTCCAATCCTGAGACCCTTCCTATACCATGAGATGTGATATCTCAATGCTTCTAATACCAAACCTGGGACCCGTCCTATAACATGAGATATGATATCCAAATCCTTCCCCTTCCAAACCTGAGACCCTTCCTTTAGCATGAGATGTGATATCCAAATCCTTCCCATTCCAATCTTGAGACCCTTCCTATAACATGAGATATGATATCCAACTCCTTCCCATTCCAACCTGAGATCCTTCCTATAGCATGAGAAGGGATATCCAACTCCTTCCCAATCCAATCCTGAGACCCTTCCGATAGCAGAGATGTGATATCTCAATGCTTCTAATACCAAACCTGAGACCCGTCCTAAAACATGAGCTGTGAGATCCAAATCCTTCCCCTTCCAAACCCGAGACCTTTCCTTTAGCATGAGATGTGATATCCAACTCCTTCCCATTCCAAACCTGAGACCCTTCCTATAGCATGACATTTTATATCTTAATGCTTCTAAAACCAAACCTGAGAACCATCCTATAACATGTGAAATCCAAATCCTTCCCTTTCCAAACCTGAGACCCTTCCGATAGCATGAGATGTGATATCTCAATGCTTCTAAAACCAAACATGAGAACCATCCTATAACATAAGATGTGAAATCCAGATCCTTCCCTTTCCAAACCTGAGACCATTCCTATAGCTTGAGATGTGATATCAAACTCCTTCCCATTCCAATCCTGAGATAGCTTGAGATGTGATATCCAACTCCTTCCAAATCCAATACTGATACCCTTCCGATAGCATGAGATGTGATATCCCAATGCTTCTACCAAACCTGAGACCCATACTATGGCATGAGATGTGATATCAAACTCCTTCCCATTCCAATCCTGAGATAGCTTGAGATGTGATATCCAACTCCATCCCATTCCAATCCTGAGACCCTTCTGATAGCATGAGATGTGATATCTCAATGCTTCTAATATCAAAACTGAGACCCTCCCTATAGTATGAGATGTGATATCTAAGTCCTTCCCATTCCTATCCTGAGACCCTTCCGAGAGCAGAGATGTGATATCTCGATGCTTATACCAAACCTGATGACCCTTCCTATGGCATGAGATGTGATATCCAACTCCTTCCCATTCCAATCCTGAGTTCCTTCCTATAGCATGAGATGTGATATCTCAATGCTTCTATCAAACCTGATACCCTTCCTTTAGCATGAGATGTGATATCCAACTGCTTCCCATTCCAATCCAGAGACCCTTCCTATAGCATGAGATGTGATATCCAACTCCTTCCCATTCCAATCCTGAGACCCTTCCTATAGCATGAGATGTGATATCTCAATGCTTCTAATACCAAACCAGAGATCCTTCCTATAAAATGAAATGTGATATCAAACTCCTTCCCATTCCAAACCTTTGCTTCTATCAAACCTGAGACCCTTCCTTTAGCATGAGATGTGATATCCAACTCCTTCCCATTCCAATCCTGAGACCCTTCCTATAACATGAGACGTGATATCCAACTCCTTCCCATTCCAATCATGAGACTCTTCCTATAGCATGAGATGTGATATCTCAATGCTTCTAAAACCAAACATGAGAACCATCCTATAACATGAGATGTGCAATCCAAATCATTCCCTTTCCAAACCTGAGACCCTTCCTATAGTTTCAGATGTGATATCAAACTCCTTCCCATTCAATGTGATATACAACTCCTTCCCATTCCAATCCTGAGACCCTTCCTATACCATGAGATGTGATATCTCAATGATTCTAATACCAAACCTGAGACCCGTCGTAAAACATGAGATGTGAGATCCAAATCCTTCCCCTTCCAAACCTGAGACCTTTCCTTTAGCATGAGATGTGATATCCAACTCCTTCCCTTTCTAAACCTGAGACCCTTCCGATAGCATGAGATGTGATATCTCAATGCTTCAAAAACCAAACATGAGAACCATCCTATAACATGAGATGTGAAATCCAGATCCTTCCCTTTCCAAACCTGAGACCCTTCCTATAGCTTGAGATGTGATATCAAACTCCTTCCCATTCCAATCCTGAGATAGCTTGAGATGTGATATCCAACTCCTTCCAAATCCAATACTGATACCCTTCCGATAGCATGAGATGTGATATCCCAATGCTTCTACCAAACCTGAGACCCATACTATGGCATGAGATGTGATATCAAACTCCTTCCCATTCCAATCCTGAGATAGCTTGAGATGTGATATCCAACTCCATCCCATTCCAATCCTGAGACCCTTCTGATAGCATGAGATGTGATATCTCAATGCTTCTAATATAAAAACTGAGACCCTCCCTATAGTATGAGATGTGATATCTAAGTCCTTCCCATTCCTATCCTGAGACCCTTCCGAGAGCAGAGATGTGATATCTCGATGCTTATACCAAACCTGATGACCCTTCCTATGGCATGAGATGTGATATCCAACTCCTTCCCATTCCAATCCTGAGTTCCTTCCTATAGCATGAGATGTGATATCTCAATGCTTCTATCAAACCTGATACCCTTCCTTTAGCATGAGATGTGATATCCAACTGCTTCCCATTCCAATCCAGAGACCCTTCCTATAGCATGAGATGTGATATCCAACTCCTTCCCATTCCAATCCTGAGACCCTTCCTATAGCATGAGATGTGATATCTCAATGCTTCTAATACCAAACCAGAGATCCTTCCTATAAAATGAAATGTGATATCAAACTCCTTCCCATTCCAAACCTTTGCTTCTATCAAACCTGAGACCCTTCCTTTAGCATGAGATGTGATATCCAACTCCTTCCCATTCCAATCCTGAGACCCTTCCTATAACATGAGACGTGATATCCAACTCCTTCCCATTCCAATCATGAGACTCTTCCTATAGCATGAGATGTGATATCTCAATGCTTCTAAAACCAAACATGAGAACCATCCTATAACATGAGATGTGACATCCAAATCATTCCCTTTCCAAACCTGAGACCCTTCCTATAGTTTCAGATGTGATATCAAACTCCTTCCCATTCAATGTGATATACAACTCCTTCCCATTCCAATCCTGAGACCCTTCCTATACCATGAGATGTGATATCTCAATGATTCTAATACCAAACCTGAGACCCGTCGTAAAACATGAGATGTGAGATCCAAATCCTTCCCCTTCCAAACCTGAGACCTTTCCTTTAGCATGAGATGTGATATCCAACTCCTTCCCTTTCTAAACCTGAGACCCTTCCGATAGCATGAGATGTGATATCTCAATGCTTCAAAAACCAAACATGAGAACCATCCTATAACATGAGATGTGAAATCCAGATCCTTCCCTTTCCAAACCTGAGACCCTTCCTATAGCTTGAGATGTGATATCAAACTCCTTCCCATTCCAATCCTGAGATAGCTTGAGATGTGATATCCAACTCCTTCCCATTCCAATCCTGAGACCCTTCCTATACCATGAGATGTGATATCTCAATGCTTCTAATACCAAACCTGAGACCCGTCCTAAAACATGAGATGTGAGATCCTAATCCTTCCCCTTCCAAACCTGAGACCATTCCTATAGCTTGAGATGTGATATCAAACTCCTTCCCATTCCAATCCTGAGATAGCTTGAGATGTGATATCCAACTCCATCCCATTCCAATCCGAGACCCTTCCGATAGCATGAGATATGATATCTCAATGCTTCTAATATCAAACCTGAGACCCTCCCTATAGTATGAGATGTGATATCTAAGTCCTTCCCATTCCTATCCTGAGACCCTTCCGATAGCAGAGATGTGATATCTCAATGCCTATACCAAACCTGATGACCCTTCCTATGGCATGAGATGTGATATCCAACTCGTTCCCATTTCAATCCTGAGTTCCTTCCTATAACATGAGATGTTATATCTCAATGCTTCTATCAAACCTAAGACCCTTCCTTTAGCATGAGATGTGATATCCAACTCCTTCCCATTCCAATCCTGAGACCCTTCCTATAGACGAGATATCCAACTCCTTCCCATTCCAATCCTGAGACTATTCCTATAGCATGAGATGTGATATCTCAATGCTTCTAATACCAAACCTGGGACCAGTCCTATAACATGAGATATGATATCCAAATCCTTCCCCTTCCAAACCTGAAACCCTTCCTTTAGCATGAGATGTGATATCCAAATCCTTCCCATTCCAATCCTGAAACCCTTCCTATAGCATGAGATGTGATATCTCAATGTTTCTAATAAAATACCTGAGACCTTCCTATAGCAAGAGATGTGATATCCAAATCCTTCCCATTCAAATCCTGAGACCCTTCCTATAACGAGATGTGATATCCAACTCCTTCCCATTCCAACCTGAGACCCTTCCTATAGCATGAGAAGGGATATCCAACTCCTTCCCATTCCAATCCTGAGACCCTTCCTATACCATGAGATGTGATATCTCAATGCTTCTAATACCAAACCTGGGACCCGTCCTATAACATGAGATATGATATCCAAATCCTTCCCCTTCCAAACCTGAGACCCTTCCTTTAGCATGAGATGTGATATCCAAATCCTTCCCATTCCAATCTTGAGACCCTTCCTATAACATGAGATGTGATATCCAACTCCTTCCCATTCCAACCTGAGATCCTTCCTATAGCATGAGAAGGGATATCCAACTCTTCCCAATCCAATCCTGAGACCCTTCCGATAGCAGAGATGTGATATCTCAATGCTTCTAATACCAAACCTGAGACCAGTCCTAAAACATGAGCTGTGAGATCCAAATCCTTTCCCTTCCAAAGCTGAGACCTTTCCTTTAGCATGAGATGTGATATCCAACTCCTTCCCATTCCAAACCTGAGACCCTTCCTATAGCACGACATTTTATATCTTAATGCTTCTAAAACCAAACCTGAGAACCATCCTATAACATGTGAAATCCAAATCCTTCCCTTTCCAAACCTGAGACCCTTCCGATAGCATGAGATGTGATATCTCAATGCTTCTAAAACCAAACATGAGAACCATCCTATAACATAAGATGTGAAATCCAGATCCTTCCCTTTCCAAACATGAGACCCTTCCTATAGCTTGAGATGTGATATCAAACTCCTTCCCATTCCAATCCTGAGATAGCTTGAGATGTGATATCCAACTCCTTCCAAATCCAATACTGATACCCTTCCGATAGCATGAGATGTGATATCCCAATGCTTCTACCAAACCTGAGACCCATACTATGGCATGAGATGTGATATCAAACTCCTTCCCATTCCAATCCTGAGATAGCTTGAGATGTGATATCCAACTCCATCCCATTCCAATCCTGAGACCCTTCTGATAGCATGAGATGTGATATCTCAATGCTTCTAATATCAAAACTGAGACCCTCCCTATAGTATGAGATGTGATATCTAAGTCCTTCCCATTCCTATCCTGAGACCCTTCCGAGAGCAGAGATGTGATATCTCGATGCTTATACCAAACCTGATGACCCTTCCTATGGCATGAGATGTGATATCCAACTCCTTCCCATTCCAATCCTGAGTTCCTTCCTATAGCATGAGATGTGATATCTCAATGCTTCTATCAAACCTGATACCCTTCCTTTAGCATGAGATGTGATATCCAACTGCTTCCCATTCCAATCCAGAGACCCTTCCTATAGCATGAGATGTGATATCCAACTCCTTCCCATTCCAATCCTGAGACCCTTCCTATAGCATGAGATGTGATATCTCAATGCTTCTAATACCAAACCAGAGATCCTTCCTATTACATGAAATGTGATATCAAACTCCTTCCCATTCCAAACCTTTGCTTCTATCAAACCTGAGACCCTTCCTTTAGCATGTGATGTGATATCCAACTCCTTCCCATTCCAATCCTGAGACCCTTCCTATAACATGATACGTGATATCCAACTCCTTCCCATTCCAATCCTGAGACTCTTCCTATAGCATGAGATGTGGTATCTCAATGCTTCTAAAACCAAACATGAGAACCATCCTATAACATGAGATGTGAAATCCAAATCATTCCCTTTCCAAACCTGAGACCTTTCCTATAGCTTGAGATGTGATATCAAACTCCTTCCCATTCAATGTGATATCCAACTCCATCCCATTTCAATCCTGAGACCCTTCTGATAGCATGAGATGTGATATCTCAATGCTTCTAATATCAAAACTGAGACCCTCCCTATAGTATGAGATGTGATATCTAAGTCCTTCCCATTCCTATCCTGAGACCCTTCCGATAGCAGAGATGTGATATCTCAATGCTTATACCATACCTGATGACCCTTCCTATGGCATGAGATGTGATATCCAACTCCTTCCCATTCCAATCCCGACTTCCTTCCTATAGAATGAGATGTGATATCTCAATGCTTCTATCAAACCTGAGACCCTTCCTTTAGCATGAGATGTGATATCCAACTCCTTCCCATTCCAATCCTGAGACCCTTCCTATAACATGAGACGTGATATCCAACTCCTTCCCATTCCAATCCTGAGACTCTTCCTATAGCATGAGATGTGATATCTCAATGCATCTAATACCAAACCTGAGATCCTTCCTATAACATGAGATGTGATATCCAACTCCTTTCCATTCCAATCCTGAGACCCTTCCTATAGCATGAGATGTGATATCTCAATGCTTCTAATACCAAACCTGAGATCCTTCCGATAGCATGAGTTGTGATATCTCAATGCTTCTAATACCAAACCTGAGATCCTTCCTATAACATGAGATGTGATATCCAAATCCTTCCCCTTCCAAACCTGAGACCCTCCCTTTAGCAGGAGATGTGATATCCAACTCCTTCCCATTCCAATCCTGATGCACTTCTGATACCATGAGATGTGATATCTCAATGCCTCTAATACCAAACCTGAGATCCTACCTCTAACATGAAATGTGATAGCCCACTCCTTCCCTTTCCAAACCTGAGAGCCTTCCTACAGCATGAGATGTGATTTCCAAGTCCTTCCCATTCCAATCCTGAGACCCTTCCTATAACATGAGATGGGATATCCAACTCCTTCCAAATCCAATCCTGATACCCTTCCGATAGCATGAGATGTGATATCCCAATGCTTCTACAAATCCTGAGACCCATACCATGGCATTAGATGTGATATCAAACTCCCGTCCTATACCATGAGACTTGATATCTCAATGCTTCTAATACCAAACCTGAGACCGGTCCAATACCATGAGATGTGATATCCAAATCCTTCCCTTTCCAAACCTTAGACCCTTCCTTTATCATGAGATGTGATATCCAACTCCTTCCCATTCCATTCCTGAGACCCTTCCTATAGAATGAGATGTGATATCTCAATGCTTCTAATACCAAACCTGAGACCCTTCCTATAACATGAGATGTGATATCCAAGTCCTTCCCATTCCAATCCTGAGACCCTTCCTATAGCATGAGATGTGATATCTGAATGCTTCTAATACCAAACCTGAGACCCTTCCTATAACATGAATTGTGATATCCAAGTCCTTCCCATTCCAATCCTGAGACCCTTCCGATAGCAGATATGTGATATCTCAATGCTTATACCAAACCTGAGACCCTTCCGATAGCATGAGATGTGATATCTCAATGCTTCTAATACCAAACCTGAGATCCTTCCTATAACATGAGATGTGATATCCAAATCCTTCTCCTTCCGAACCGTAGACCCTCCCTTTAGCATGAAATGTGATATCCAACTCCTTCCCATTCCAATCCTGAGACCCTTCTGATAGCATGAGATGTGATATCTCAATGCCTCTAAAGCCAAACCTGAGATCCTACCTCTAACATGAAATGTGATATCCAACCCCTTCCCCTTCCAACCCTGAGAGCCTTCCTATAGAATGAGATATGACATCCAAGTCCTTCCCATTCCAATCCTGAGACCCTTCCTATAACATGAGATGTGATATCCAAATCCTTCCCATTCCAACCTTAGACCCTTCCTATAGCATGAGATGGGATATCCAACTCCTTCCAAATCCAATCCTGATACCCTTCCGATAGCATGAGATGTGATATCCCAATGCTTCTACAAAAACTGAGACCCATACCATGGCATGAGATGTGATATCAAACTCCTTCCCATTCCAATCCTGAGACTCTTCCTAGCGCTTGAGATGTGATATCCAACTCCTTCCCATTCCAATCCTGAGTCCATTCCTATAGCTTGAGATGTGATATCCAACTCCTTCCCATTCCAATTCTGAGACCCGTCCTATACCATGAGACTTGATATCTCAATGCTTCTAATACCAAACCTGAGACCCTTCCTATAACATGAGATGTGATATCCAAGTCCTTCCCATTCCAATCCTGAGACCCTTCCTATAGCTTGAGATGTGATATCCAACTCCTTCCCATTCCAATTCTGAGACCCATCCTATACCATGAGACTTGATATCTCAATGCTTCTAATACCAAACCTGAGACCGGTCCGTTAACATGAGATGTGATATACAAATCCTTCCCCTTCCAAACCTTAGACCCTTCCTATAGCATGAGATGTGATATCTCAATGCTTCTAATAGCAAACCTGAGACCCTTCTTATAACGAGATGGGATATCCAACTCCTTCCCATTCCAATCCTGAGACCCTTCCGATAGCAGAGATGTGATATCTCAATGCTTATACCAAACCTGAGACCCTTCCTATGGCATGAGATGTCATATACAACTCCTTCCGATTCCAATCCTGAGACCCTTCCTATAGCATGAGATGGGATATCTCAATGCTTATACCAAACCTGAGACCCTTCCTATAGCATGAGATGTGATATCCAACTCCTTCCCATTCCAATCCTGAGACCCTTCCTATAGCATGAGATGTGATATCTCAATGCTTCTAATACCAAACCTGAGATCCTTCATATAACATGAGATGTGATATCAAACTCCTTCCCCTTCCAAACCTGAGACCCTCCCTTTAGCATGAGATGTGATATCCAAATCCTTCCCCTTCAAAACCTGAGACCCTCCCTTTAGCATGAGATGTGATATCCAACTCCTTCCCATTCCAATCCTGAGACCCTTCCTATATCTTGAGATGTGATATCCAACTCCTTCCCATTCCAATTCTGAGACCCGTCCTATACCATGAGACTTGATATCTCAATGCTTCTAATACCAAACCTGAGACCCTTCCTATAACATGAGATGTGATATCCAAGTCCTTCCCATTCCAATCCTGAGACCCTTCCTATAGCTTGAGATGTGATATCCAACTCCTTCCCATTCCAATTCTAAGACCCATCCTATACCATGAGACTTGATATCTCAATGCTTCTAATACCAAACCTGAGACCGGTCCTATAACATGAGATGTGATTTACAAATCCTTCCCCTTCCAAACCTTAGACCCTTCCTATAGCATGAGATGTGATATCTCAATGCTTCTAATACCAAACCTGAGACCCTTCTTATAACGAGATGGGATATCCAACTCCTTCCCATTCCAATCCTGAGACCCTTCCGATAGCAGAGATGTGATATCTCAATGCTTATACCAAACCTGAGACCCTTCCTATGGCATGAGATGTCATATACAACTCCTTCCGATTCCAATCCTGAGACCCTTCCTATAGCATGAGATGGGATATCTCAATGCTTATACCAAACCTGAGACCCTTCCTATAGCATGAGATGTGATATCCAACTCCTTCCCATTCCAATCCTGAGACCCTTCCTATAGCATGAGATGTGATATCTCAATGCTTCTAATACCAAACCTGAGATCCTTCCTATAACATGAGATGTGATATCAAACTCCTTCCCCTTCCAAACCTGAGACCCTCCCTTTAGCATGAGATGTGATATCCAAATCCTTCCCCTTCCAAACCTGAGACCCTCCCTTTAGCATGAGATGTGATATCCAACTCCTTCCCATTCCAATCCTGAGACCCTTCTGATAGCATGAGATGTAATATCTCAATGCCTCTAATACCAATCCTGAGACCCTTCCTATAACATGAGTGTTAGGAAAGATTCCATAATTGTAGGTAATTTTCCTTCCATGTGGCAACCCCTAAACTTTTTGCTGTTGTTTTTTACCTTGTTCTTGACTTTGCCAGAGAAGTGCAGCCTTCTGCCGCACTCCTCTGGGCTTTCGCTCCTTTCTTACGGGGAAACTGACATGCCCTTAAGACATTCAGTACCGGGGAACGCTGTTTCCCGTAGTTTATTTTATCATGTTGCGGCTTTCGTGCAACATGACACAAGAAGGCACTGTAAGCTAAGTTACAGCTCTCTTGGGTCTCTAGCCTTCTACAGGCCCTAGATACTCGTTTAGGATTGTATCTGATCGGTGCAAGTGATTCAGGGACGGGAATGGTGGCAGCGATCGTTTCTTGTGTTTTGAGCTCCTTTTGGCGTTCTAAGCGCGTTTTCCACGCTTAACCCAAAATGGTGGCCTGGCTCCCAAAATGGCCAGTCCACGATGCTCCTTTGTCCTGTCCGCTGACCGTCTTGCTCCCTTCACCTTCCCCAGGTCGAGCCGACCCAGGGCCTTCCTTATTTGGGCATGTACTTTCCCGCGAAACACGGATGCTTTCGCGAGCTTCTACATGTCTTGTGTGTGCCTCCAGGATGTGGGCTGGGATGTCTGGTCCCAATACACATCCTGGGTGCCAGAGAGTCTAGGGTGGTGTGAATGTCTGGGACCACCGTGGTCCGTGATTGGTCCACGAATGGTGTGAGTGTTGATGAGCGGATCTCCCATTGGGTCCCCTCTGTTTTGGCACGAAGGGAACCGTGGATAAGAGGGGGCTGGAAACACCACTACCATGTCGATCTCCTGAGTTCTCACGAACGAAGGAATACAGGAGCCAAGTATCATGCAACCAAGAGGCTGAACCGAGGAATCGCTGGTGACCCGCTGAAGGACTTCTCCTCTGCACTGCTGTCGTCTTGTGAAACCCTTTTCACCTTTGATCGAACCAGAAGGCCTGTACTGGTACTTCGACCCTTTGGAATAGCGGGAACAGCTATTCTCGGCATCTTCACCATCTCCTGCCAGTAAGCCTTCGGAAGTGTCTCTGGGCCATCCAGCTGACTGACCAGCTTACACGGGAGTCTTGCTCTGTAACCGCCGCCAGGTTGTGTAGTATTTCGAGTCCTTGTCACTCTCACACGCTTCGTACACTTGGCGTTCCCAAGTCGGAAGTGAGTAGTGTACATTTGGCTCAGATACACATGGCCGCTCCGTTGCCCTGCTGTGGTAACAAACTGTGCAGGTTTCTTCGATTGGGACGTCTTTTTACTCAACACGACGACGAGGCGTTCCCTGCTCTTCTGAACCTGCCAGCTGCTGAAACTGATGCGGAGAAGCCTGGGTCTGCTTGCATCGGGGACCGGTGAGTAGCATAGCTTGGATCTGGTCGCCCTCCTGCAGGAGCCCATTGCTTTTCCCCGCTGTGTAAAACAGCAACCCTTTTCCGTACTCGCGCTCTGCTTCTGCCCACTGTGGAGGCTGCGCTTGAGTCGCGGAACTTGTTCTTCTTCTTTTGTGCACTAAACTGAACTGCCTGATTTCCCTCGAAGAGCTTCTCCTTTTGCCCGTTGGCACCAGTGCGTGCAGGTACTTTTGAGCACAAGGCTCCACTCTTCGCAGGGCTCGGACTTCCATCTAGTTAGGTGCCTCTGAAGGCGAACTGGGTCTAAGCATTATTTCGCACTGCCTGTCTTCCTTCCCTTTTAGGTGGACTACCCATTTCGTGCATATAACGCTTGAGACTGTCGTATTTGTATATATATTGTGTTGATATGGTATGTGTCGGTTTAATACAGTTATATTGTGATTTTCTCGCTACGGTCATTGTTTTAAAGGCCTTGAAATAAATGTGTATATATTTTTAATATAACAACTGTTTGGAGTAGTTTGTAAGTGATCTTGCTTTGTGTGCTCATTGCGGGTTTTCAGTCACCCTCACCCCTCTTGAGACCTAGTCTTGACCGCCGAGATCGCTACCTTGATTGGTCTGGCTCGTCCAGAGGTTACCCTGTTCCAAGTAATTAGGTTGGCCTTCTGAACTTCTGCGCCACCAGGACAGAGTTCAGAAATCTGTCTTAACAAATTGGTGTACAGCGGTGGGATACGACTGAAGGTATCCAGTGTTGCGCACGAACTAAGGCATTTCAGGTTATTCCAACCAGGACACGTAGTGAATTGTTGTAGTATAACTTTAAAAAGGCCATAGTCCTATCTAACAGTATGGAAACAAATACCTTGTTAACTTTAAATGCTTCCAAATCAGAAACATTGAAAAAGATGTGTGCGGAGAGAGGTGTTTCCTCTCAAGGCACGAAATTGGAAATGATCCAAAGAATCGTGGCGTGGCAAGAAGCGCAGCTTGACGCTATAACTTCTGAGGATAGTGCGGAAGGTGGTGGGGCTGCTCTCACTGGTAGAACCGACGGTTCTGCCGCTGCACTGATCCATCGCGACTACGAGGACAGGGAGGACGAGATGTCTAATGTTTCCTCTGCCAGTGCTGATGGGGAGGCTATGCTTGAATTCAAGAAGCAAGAGCTGCGGTTTAGGCAGCAGGAGCTTGAATTCAGCATAGCCAAACTAAAAATCGAACAGGCAGAAAAACAAAAAGACAGGGATCACCAGTTGGAACTGGCCAAGCTTCAGTTTGCAAATGGGTCCAAGGGTCCTAGACATGGGTCTGGGGCCTCTTCTCATCCACGGTTTCCGAAAGATCTGCTCAGTGTGTATGAAGAAAGGAATGACATTATGGACTGGCTGAATGCGTTTGAGTATGCATGCGAAGTTCAACAAGTTGACAATGCTGATAAGATTGCCTGGTTACTCAGCAGACTGCCCCATTCTGGCTGTAGTGCCATTATGGAAATGTCGAAGGCTGAGCAAGCTGATTTCGCAATGTTAAAGCAAACTCTCATTTTAAAGTTTGGGAAGACTCCGGCCCAATATTTGAAACCTTTCAGAGAGTATAAGAAAAAGGAAGGTGGTACTTGGGTATCTTATGTCACTGAATCCTTGAAAAACTTAACTGGCTGGGTCGAAGGTTATAAGGTTTCTACCTTCGAAGGCATGATAAATCTTGTCATGCTGGAACACATTTTTGCATCTTCTTCGCCGGAGCTTAAGCAGCATTTGGCCGATTCGAAGGAGATAGATCCTAAGAAGCTGGCCATTGCAGCAGACTTATGGGTGTCACATCGAGTGTCCCATAAGGACAAAACTCATCCTGGTAAGCAGGAGGAAGGGAAAAAGTCCAAAGATATGGAGGGTGGAGAATCTGCTAAATCTTCTTCTCATAAGGGCCACAAAAAGAAACATAAGGGTAAGACACAAGAGAACTCGCAGGGTAGTGGAGGTCAGCCTCCGAAACAGAACTCTGGTCACAATAAGCCTCCCTATGTAAACAGACCCAATGGATCTTGTTTTGCTTGTGGAGCAACTGACCACGTGAAGGGGGATCCGCGGTGTAAGGTTAGACCTTTGGGGGTCCACTCCGCTAATCTGGCCTTCTCCTCCTACGAGGAAGAAGAGATTACAGGAGCATCCTTCTCCTCAGACTCATTTCCCAGCGGGATAGAGGCTGAGGTAGTTTTAGTTTCCCTGGGTTCCTGGGAGCCTAAAGTCGCAGAGGCTTATGCTAGGATTCCGGATAATACCAAGCACTACTTTAAAGACAGTGTGCTGATCAATGGGGTAGATACTCCAGCTCTTAGGGATAGTGGGTGCAGTCGCACTGTAGTGGATTCTACCTTGGTAGACTCAGAGGAAGTTGCCAGAGCTACTCTGATGCCCACTAAGTTGGCTGACGGCCCACTCCGTATGTTCCCAGTAATACCTGTAAATCTTACTTTTAATGGTACAGCAGTCAGGATTCCAGTGAGCATTCAGAGAAACGTCCGGGGAAAGGTCTTGTTAGGTAATGATCTCAGAGCTTTAGGGCTCGTAGGAGACACTCCCGAAAGACCCTACACACGGTCTCAAGCACGGGCAGCATTGGCCAAGACCAATACGCCGCCCCAGCCGAAGGGGAAACCCAAGGCGAAAGGAGTCGACAAGTCAAGACGAGGGAAAGAGGATATTCCCCCGAGCTCGCCTACCACTGCGGTGGAGAAAGTTGGTCAATCGCCCGGGCCTGACGAGGAGGTGGCGATGCCTGAAGTATTTGACCCCAACGATCATCCTGAACTAAAAGACTTGTTAGTTGAAGGAGGTCCTGATAGGGACGAATTCAGTAAAGGCCAACGTGAGTGCCCATCTCTGGAAGGCCTAAGGAGACATGCCTGCTCCCAGCTTGAGTGTGAACCTCCTGGGACGCATAGGATTTATTGGGAAGGTGGACTCCTGTATAGTGAGCCCACAGAGTCTACAGAAGGAGACCATAGGAGGTTGGTGGTTCCCCTTGCTGTTAGGCCCTTCCTCCTGCAGTTGGTGCATGAAGTTCCCCTTGCTGGTCACCTTGGTATGAAGAGGACCAAGCAAAGGTTATCCATGCACTTCTACTGGCCCAAGATGGGGGTGCAAGTAGAAAGTCACTGCAGGAGTTGTGCCTCCTGCTAGTTGTCTGGTAAGGTTGGCGCGACAATCCAAGCTCCGTTGCTACCGCTCCCAGTTGTGGGGGTACCATTTGAAAGGGTAGGGATCGACATCGTTGGTCCCCTTGACCCGCAAACATCCTCGGGCAATATGTTTATCCTGGTGCTGGTCGACCATGCAACCAGATATCCTGAGGCCATCCCATTGAAAACTGTAACTGCCAAGTCAGTTGCAAAAGCTTTACTTGGCATATTTACTAGGGTTGGCTTCCCTAAAGAAGTTGTGTCGGATCGTGGCACCAACTTTATGTCGAAGTATATGCAGGCTATGTGGAAAGAATGTGGGGTCACCTACAAGTTCTCTTCTGCATACCACCCCCAGACCAATGGTCTGATGGAACGTTTCAACAGAACGTTAAAGAGCATGATTGGGGCTCTGGAGGAACCTCAGAGAAGAAAATGGGATCTTCTTTTATCATGCTTACTGTTTGCCTACCGAGAGGTACCACAGGAGGGTGTTGGCTTCAGCCCCTTCGAACTTCTGTTCGGTCATCCCGTACGGGGACCCTTAGCCATCGTCAAAGAGGGATGGGAGATGCCCACTCCCCCTGTTACTACCAACGTAGTTGATTATGTGCTAGGGCTCAGAAAACGGATGGTACTTCTGATGGGCTTGGCTAGTGATAAATTGAAGGCAGGACAAGCGCTGGTGAAACATTGGTATGACCAGAAAGCTTCCCTCATCAACTTTACACCTGGTCAGCAAGTCCTGATCATGAATCCCATAAGGCCTCGAGATTTACAGGACAAATGGTCAGGCCCTTACACAGTGGTGGAGCCCCTGGGTGAGGTTAACTATTTAGTGGACCTTGGAAGGCCTGGACAGGCTCCAAAAGTGTTCCACGTGAATAGGCTGAAGGCTTTCGTCCCAAGAGTCGAAATCGCAGCACTGCTACTGGCTTCAGATGTTGAGGAAGAGGAGTCTGAACCTCTCCCCGACCTGTTCCAAAGCGGTCCTTCAGATAGCTCCTTTGAGGGTGTCCGAGTGGCCCCTCACCTGACTTCTGATCAGCAGGCTGAGGTGAAAAGTTTGCTTAGGCAGTTTTCCCCCCTGTTCTCACAGTCGCCTGGTTTGACACCTTGGTGCACACATAACATTGACACAGGAGACAGTGTACCTACCAAAAGTAGGGGATACAGGATGTCAGATAAAGTACGGTCTTATATTAAGACCGAGGTCAACAAAATGTTAGACCTTGGGGTGATTGAAACCTCTAGTAGTCCTTGGTCCAGCCCTGTGGTTTTGGTTCCAAAGGCAGGCACTTCTGAATTGAGGTTCTGCGTGGACTACAGGGCTCTGAATGCTGTCACCAAGACAGATGCACACCCCTTGCCTCGAACAGATGAGCTGGTGGATACTTTGGGTGCCTCCAAGTACCTCAGCACGTTTGACCTCACTGCTGGCTATTGGCAAATAGATTTAGCAGAACATGCCTAGGAGAAGACAGCATTTTCTACTCCAGACGGCCTTTACCAATTCCGGGTAATACCGTTCGGGTTGAAGAATGCACCTGCCACTTTCCAGAGGCTTGTGAATCATGTGTTGAATGGGTTGGACGAATTCTGTCTTGCATATCTGGACGATATAGCAGTTTTCAGTGCCACCTGGGAAGACCATGTGAAACACCTCGGGATTGTGCTCCAGGCTCTTCAGAAAGCACACCTGACCATAAAGGCTAGTAAATGCCAGATTGGACAAGGCTCCGTGGTTTACCTTGGACATGAAGTAGGTGGAGGGAGGATACAGCCTCTTCCCAGTAAAGTACAAACAGTACGAGACTGGCCTACCCCCACTACACAAACCCAAGTGAGAGCCTTCTTAGGACTCACGGGGTATTACCGCAATTTTGTGGCAGACTATGGCACCATAGCTGCCCCTCTGACTGCCCTCACAACTCCGAAGAAACCCAAGAAGGTAACTTGTACCGACGAGTGTGAGAAGGCCTTCAATGGCTTTAAAGACTCCTTGTGCCAGGCCCCTGTCCTCAGGGCCCCTGATTATCAAAGACCTTTTATCGTGCAGACGGACGCCTCTGACACTGGGATTGGAGCTGTACTATCACAAGTAGATGAGAAGGGTAAGGAACACCCTATTGGTTTTATTAGCCGCCAGCTTAAGGACAGAGAGCTCAGATGGTCCACGGTAGAGAAAGAATGTTTCTCTGTTGTGTGGGCCCTAAGGAAGCTGAGGCCCTACCTCTATGGGACCCACTTTACTGTGCAAACTGACCATAAGCCTTTAAAGTGGCTAATGAACATGAAGGGGGAGAATCCAAAGTTGCTTAGGTGGTCCATAAGTCTACAAGGCTTCGACTTCACTATTGAGCATAGGCCAGGTGTCCAACATAGCAATGCTGATGGGTTGTCCAGAATGTTTAACCGACCTGAACAAGAGACTCATCCAGGGGTGGATTAGTTCCCCCTGTCCATAGTCTGGGAGGGGCGAGTGTTAGGAAAGATTTCGTAATTGTAGGTAATTTTCCTTCCATGTGGCAAACCCTAAACTTTTTGCTGTTGTTTTTCACCTTGTTCTTGACTTTGCCAGAGAAGTGCAGCCTTCTGCCGCACTCCTCTGGGCTTTCGCTCCTTTCTTACGGGGAAACTGACATGCCCTTAAGACAGTCAGTACCGGGGAACGCTGTTTCCCGTAGTTTCTTTTATAATGTTGCGGCTTCCGTGCAACATGACACAAGAGGGCACTGTAAGCTAAGTTACAGCTCTCTTGGGTCTCTAGCCTTCTACAGGCCCTAGATACTTGTTTAGGATTGTATCTGATCGGTGCAAGTGATTCAGGGACGGGAATGGTGGCAGCGATCGTTTCTTGTGTTTTGAGCTCCTTTTGGCGTTCTAAGCGTGTTTTCCGTGCTTAACCCAAAATGGTGGCCTGGCTCCCAAAATGGCCAGACCACGAGGCTCCTTTGTCCTGTCCGCTGACCGTCTTGCTCCCTTCACCTTCCCCAGGTCGAGCCGACCCGGGGCCTTCCTTATTTGGGCATGTACTTTCCCACGAAACACGGATGCTTTCGCGGGCTTCTACATGTCTTGTGTGTGCCTCCAGGATGTGGGCTGGGATGTCTGGTCCCAATACACATCCTGGGTGCCAGAGAGTCTAGGGTGGTGTGAATGCCTGGGACCACCGTGGTCCGTGATTGGTCCACGAATGGTGTGAGTGTTGATGAGCGGATCTCCCATTGGGTCCCCTCCGTTTTGGCGCGAAGGGAACCGTGGATAAGAGGGGGCTGGAAACACCACTACCATGTCGATCTCCTGAGTTCTCACAAACGAAGGAATACAGGAGCCAAGTATCCTGCAACCAAGAGGCTGAACCGAGGAATCGCTGGTGACCCGCTGAAGGACTTCTCCTCTGCACTAATGTCGTCTTGTGAAACCCTTTTCACCTTTGATCGAACCAGAAGGCCTGTACTGGTACTTCGACCCTTTGGAATAGCGGGAACAGCTATTCTCGGCATCTTCACCATCTCCTGCCAGTAAGCCTTCGGAAGTGTCTCTGGGCCATCCAGCTGACTGACCAGCTTACACGGGAGTCTTGCTCTGTAACCGCCGCCAGGTTGTGTAGTATTTCAAGTCCTTGTCACTCTCACACGCTTCGTACACTTGGCGTTCCCAAGTCGGAAGTGAGTAGTGTACATTTGGCTCAGATACACACGGCCGCTCCGTTGCCCTGCTGTGGTAACAAACTGTGCAGGTTTCTTCGATTGGGAGATCTTTTTACTCAACACGACGACAAGGCGTTCCCTGCTCTTCTGAACCTGCCAGCTGCAGAAACTGACGCGGAGAAGCATGGGTCTGCTTGCATCGGGGACCGGTGAGTAGCATAGCTAGGATCTGGTCGCCCTCCTGCAGGAGCCTATTGCTTTTCCCCGCTGTGTAAAACAGCAACCCTTTTCCGTACTCGCGCTCTGCTTCTGCCCACTGTGGAGGTTGCGCTTGAGTCGCGGAACTTGTTCTTCTTCTTTTGTGCACTAAACTGAACTGCCTGATTTCCCTCGAAGAGCTTCTCCTTTTGCCCGTTGGCACCAGCGCGTGCAGGTACTTTTGAGCACAAGGCTCCACTCTTCGCAGGGCTCAGACTTCCATCTAGTTAGGTGCCTCTGAAGGCGAACTGGGTCTAAGCATTATTTCGCACTGCCTGTCTTCCTTCCCTTTTAGGTGGACTACCCATTTCGTGCATATAACGCTTGAGACTGTCGTATTTGTATATATATTGTGTTGATATGGTATGTGTTGGTTTAATATAGTTATATTGTGATTTTCTCGCTACAGTCATTGTTTTAAAGGCCTTGAAATAAATGTGTATATATTTTTAATATAAAAACTGTTTGGAGTAGTTTGTAAGTGATCTTGCTTTGTGTGCTCATTGCGGGCTTTCAGTCACCCTCACCCCTCTTGAGACCTAGTCTTGACCGCCGCGATCGCTACCTTGATTGGTCTGGCTCGTCCAGAGGTTACCCTGTTCCAAGTAATTAGGTTGGCCTTCTGAACTTCTGCGCCACCAGGACAGAGTTCAGAAATCCGTCTTAACAATGAGATGTGATATCCAACTCCTTCCCATTCCAACCTGAGACCCTTCTTATAGCATGAGATCGGATATCCAACTCCTTCCCTATCCAATTCTGATACCCTTCCGATAGCATGAGATTTGATATCCCAATGCTTCTACCAAACCTGAGACCCATGCTATAGCTTGAGATGTGATATCCAACTCCTTCCCATTCCAATCCTGAGACCCTTCCGATATCATGAGATGTGATATCTCAATGCTTCTAATATCAAACTTGAGACCCTCCCTATAGCATGAGATGTGATATCCAAGTCCTTCCCATTCCAATCCTGAGACCCTTCCTATAGCATGAGATGTGATATCTCAATGCTTCTAATACCAAACCTGAGACCCTTCCTATAAAATGAGATGGGAATATCCAACTCCTTCCCATTCCAATCCTGAGACCCTTCCGATAGCAGAGATGTGATATCTGAATGCTTATGCCAAACCTGAGATCCTTCCTACAACATGAGATGTGATATCCAACTCCTTCCCATTCCAATCCTGAGACACTTCCTATAGCATGAGATGTGATATCTCACTGCTTATACCAAACCTGAGATCCTTCCTATAACATGAGATGTGATATCCAACTCCTTCCCATTCCAATCCTGAGACACTTCCTATAGCATGAGATGTGATATCTCACTGCTTATACCAAACCTGAGACCCTTACTATAGCATGAGATGTGATATCCAACTCCTTCCCATTCCAATCCTGAGACCCTTCCTATAGCATGAGATGTGATATCTCAATGCTTCTAATATCAAACTTGAGACCCTCCCTATAGCATGAGATGTGATATCCAAGTCCTTCCCATTCCAATCCTGAGACACTTCCTATAGCATGAGATGTGATATCTCAATGCTTCTAATACCAAACCTGAGACTCTTCCTATAACATGAGATGGGATATCCAACTCCTTCCCATTCCAATCCTGAGACCCTTTCGATTGCAGAGATGTGATATCTCAATGCTTATACCAAACCTGAGACGCTTCCTACGGCATGAGATGTGATATCCAACTCCTTCCAATTCCAATCCTGAGACCTTTCCTATAGCATGGATGTGATGTCTCAATGCTTCTAATACCAAACCTGAGATCCTTCCTATAACATGAGATGTGATATCCAACTCATTCCATTCCAATCCAGAGACCCTTCCTATAGCATGAGATGTGATATCTCAATGCTTATACCAAACCTGAGACCCTTCCTCTAACATGAAATGTGATATCCAACTCCTTCCCTTTCCAAACCTGAGAGCCTATCTATAGCATGAGATGTGATATCCAAGTCCTTCCCATTCCAATACTTAGACCCTTCCTACAGCATGCAATATGATATCTCAATGATTCTAATAACAAACCTGAGACCAGTCCTATAACATGAGATGGGATATCCAACTCCTTCCCATTCCAATCCTGAGACACTTCCGATAGCAGAGATATGATATCTCAATGCTTATACCAAACCTGAGACCCTTCCTATAACATGAGATGTGATATCCAACTCCTTCCCGTTCCAAACCTGAGACCCTTCCTTTAGCATGAGATGTGATATCCAGCTCCTTCCCATTCCAATCCTGAGACATTTCCGATAGCATGAGATGTGATATCTCAATGCTTCTACCAAACCTGAGACCCTTCCTTTAGCATGAGATGTGATATCCAACTCCTTCCCATTCCAATCCTGAGACCCTTCCTATAGCATGAGATGTGATATCTCAATACCTCTAATACCAAACCTGAGATCCTTCCGATAACATGAGATGTGATATCCAAATCCTTCCCCTTCCAAACCTGAGACCCTCCCTTTAGCATGAGATGTGATATCCAACTCCTTCCCTTTCCAATCCTGAGACCCTTCTGATAGCATGAGATATGATATCTCAATGCTTCTAATACCAAACCTGAGATCCTTCCGATAGCATGAGATGTGATATCTCAATGCTTCTAATACCAAACCTGATATCCTTCCTATAACATGAGATGTGATATCCAAATCCTTCCCCTTCCAAACCTGAGACCCTCCCTTTAGCATGAGATGTGATATCCAACTCCTTCCCATTCCAATCCTGAGACCCTTCTGATAGCATGAGATGTGATATCCCAATGCCTCTAATACCAATCCTGAGACCCTTCCTATAGCATGAGATGGGATATCCATCTCCTTCCAAATCCAATTCTGATACCCTTCCGATAGCATGAGATGTGATATCCCAATGCTTCTACCAAACCTGAGACCCATACTATGGCATGAGATGTGATATCAAACTCCTTCCCATTCCAATCCTGAGACCCTTCCTATAGCATGAGATGTGATGTCTCAATGCTTCTAATACCAAACCTGAGATCCTTCCTATAACATGAGATGTGATATCCAACTCCTTCCCATTCCAATCCTGAGACCCTTCCTATAGCATGAGATGTGATATCTTAATGCTTATACCAAACCTGAGACCCTTCCTATAGCATGAGATGTGATATCCAACTCCTTCCGATTCCAATCCTGAGACCCTTCCTATAGCATGAGATGTGATATCTCAATGCCTCTAATACCAAACCTGAGATCCTTCCTCTAACATGAAATGTGATATCCAACTCCTTTCCTTTCCAAACCTGAGAGCCTACCTATAGCATGAGATGTGATATCCAAGTCCTTCCCATTCCAATCCTTAGACCCTTCCTACAGCATGCAATATGATATCTCAATGATTCTAATAACAAACCTGAGACCCGTCCTATAACATGAGATGGGATATCAACTCCTTCCCATTCCAATCCTGAGACACTTCCGATAGCAGAGGTGTGATATCTCAATGCTTATACCAAACCTGAGACCATTCCTATAACATGAGATGTGATATCCAACTCCTTCCCGTTCCAAACCTGAGACCCTTCCTATAGCATATGTGATATCCAACTCCTTCCCATTCCAAACATGAGACCCTTCCTATAGCAAGAATGTAATATCCAACTCCTTCCCATTCCAATCCTGAGACCATTCCTATAGCATGAGATGTGATATCTCAATGCTTCTAATACCAAACCTGAGATCCTTCCTATGACATGAGATGTGATATCCAACTCCTTCCCATTCCAATCCTGAGACCCTTCTGATAGCATGAGATGTGATATCTCAATGCCTCTAATACCAATCCTGAGACCCTTCCTATAACATGAGATGTGATATCCAACTCCTTCCCATTTCAACCTGAGACCCTTCCTTTAGCATGACATGGGATATCCAACTCCTTCCAAATCCAATTCTGATACCCTTCCGATAGCATGAGATGTGACATCCCAATGCTTCTACCAAACCTGAGACCCATACTATGGCATGAGATGTGATATCAAACTCCTTCCCATTCCAATCCTGAGACCCTTCCTATAGCATGAGATGTGATGTCTCAATGCTTCTAATCGTCCCGGGAGGATAGCTCAGCGGCAGCGTGCGCGTCTTGGAAGCAAGACAACACGAAGCAACAACAGGTTCGATCCCCGGGTCCGCGCTTAGAAACCTCTGGGTGTTTAAGCGCGTTACAAATACGTAACTAAGACAAAAAAAAAAAAAAAAACAACACAATTACACAACTAAGAAAAACAAACAATTCCTGTAACAGCGCCTCGATGCCTGTGGTCTGTGTGAGCGCTTTATAAATGTTAAATAAATGAGATCCTTCCTATAACATGAGATGTGATATCCAACTCCTTCCCATTCCAATCCTGAGACCCTTCCTATAGCATGAGATGTGATATCTCAATGCTTATACCAAACCTGAGACCCTTCCTATAGCATGAGATGTGATATCCAACTCCTTCCGATTCCAATCCTGAGACCCTTCCTATAGCATGAGATGTGATATCTCAATGCCTCTAATACCAAACCTGAGATCCTTCCTCTAACATGAAATGTGATATCCAACTCCTTTCCTTTCCAAACCTGAGAGCCTACCTATAGCATGAGATGTGATATCCAAGTCCTTCCCATTCCAATCCTTAGACCCTTCCTACAGCATGCAATATGATATCTCAATGATTCTAATAACAAACTTGAGACCCGTCCTATAACATGAGATGGGATATCCAACTCCTTCCCATTCCAATCCTGAGACACTTCCGATATCATGAGATGTGATATCTCAATGCTTCTAATATCAAACTTGAGACCCTCCCTATAGCATGAGATGTGATATCCAAGTCCTTCCCATTCCAATCCTGAGACCCTTCCTATAGCATGAGATGTGATATCTCAATGCTTCTAATACCAAACCTGAGACCCTTCCTATAACATGAGATGGGAATATCCAACTCCTTCCCATTCCAATCCTGAAACCCTTCCGATAGCAGAGATGTGATATCTGAATGCTTATGCCAAACCTGAGATCCTTCCTACAACATGAGATGTGATATCCAACTCCTTCCCATTCCAATCCTGAGACACTTCCTATAGCATGAGATGTGATATCTCACTGCTTATACCAAACCTGAGATCCTTCCTATAACATGAGATGTGATATCCAACTCCTTCCCATTCCAATCCTGAGACACTTCCTATAGCATGGGATGTGATATCTCACTGCTTATACCAAACCTGAGACCCTTCCTATAGCATGAGATGTGATATCCAACTCCTTCCCATTCCAATCCTGAGACCCTTCCTATAGCATGAGATGTGATATCTCAATGCTTCTAATATCAAACTTGAGACCCTCCCTATAGCATGAGATGTGATATCCAAGTCCTTCCCATTCCAATCCTGAGACACTTCCTATAGCATGAGATGTGATATCTCAATGCTTCTAATACCAAACCTGAGACTCTTCCTATAACATGAGATGGGATATCCAACTCCTTCCCATTCCAATCCTGAGACCCTTTCGATTGCAGAGATGTGATATCTCAATGCTTATACCAAACCTGAGACGCTTCCTACGGCATGAGATGTGATATCCAACTCCTTCCAATTCCAATCCTGAGACCTTTCCTATAGCATGGATGTGATGCCTCAATGCTTCTAATACCAAACCTGAGATCCTTCCTATAACATGAGATGTGATATCCAACTCATTCCATTCCAATCCAGAGACCCTTCCTATAGCATGAGATGTGATATCTCAATGCTTATACCAAACCTGAGACCCTTCCTATAGCATGAGATGTGATATCCAACTCCTTCCCATTCCAATCCTGAGACCCTTCCTATAGCATGAGATGTGATATCTCAATGCCTCTAATACCAAACCTGAGATCCTTCCTCTAACATGAAATGTGATATCCAACTCCTTCCCTTTCCAAACCTGAGAGCCTATCTATAGCATGAGATGTGATATCCAAGTCCTTCCCATTCCAATACTTAGACCCTTCCTACAGCATGCAATATGATATCTCAATGATTCTAATAACAAACCTGAGACCAGTCCTATAACATGAGATGGGATATCCAACTCCTTCCCATTCCAATCCTGAGACACTTCCGATAGCAGAGATGTGATATCTCAATGCTTATACCAAACCTGAGACCCTTCCTATAACATGAGATGTGATATCCAACTCCTTCCCGTTCCAAACCTGAGACCCTTCCTTTAGCATGAGATGTGATATCCAGCTCCTTCCCATTCCAATCCTGAGACATTTCCGATAGCATGAGATGTGATATCTCAATGCTTCTACCAAACCTGAGACCCTTCCTTTAGCATGAGATGTGATATCCAACTCCTTCCCATTCCAATCCTGAGACCCTTCCTATAGCATGAGATGTGATATCTCAATACCTCTAATACCAAACCTGAGATCCTTCCGATAACATGAGATGTGATATCCAAATCCTTCCCCTTCCAAACCTGAGACCCTCCCTTTAGCATGAGATGTGATATCCAACTCCTTCCCTTTCCAATCCTGAGACCCTTCTGATAGCATGAGATGTGATATCTCAATGCTTCTAATACCAAACCTGAGATCCTTCCGATAGCATGAGATGTGATATCTCAATGCTTCTAATACCAAACCTGATATCCTTCCTATAACATGAGATGTGATATCCAAATCCTTCCCCTTCCAAACCTGAGACCCTCCCTTTAGCATGAGATGTGATATCCAACTCCTTCCCATTCCAATACTGAGACCCTTCTGATAGCATGAGATGTGATATCCAACTCCTTCCCATTTCAACCTGAGACCCTTCCTATAGCATGAGATGGGATATCCAACTCCTTCCAAATCCAATTCTGATACCCTTCCGATAGCATGAGATGTGATATCCCAATGCTTCTACCAAACCTGAGACCCATACTATGGCATGAGATGTGATATCAAACTCCTTCCCATTCCAATCCTGAGACCCTTCCTATAGCATGAGATGTGATGTCTCAATGCTTCTAATACCAAACCTGAGATCCTTCCTATAACATGAGATGTGATATACAACTCCTTCCCATTCCAATCCTGAGACCCTTCCTATAGCATGAGATGTGATATCTTAATGCTTATACCAAACCTGAGACCCTTCCTATAGCATGAGATGTGATATCCAACTCCTTCCGATTCCAATCCTGAGACCCTTCCTATAGCATGAGATGTGATATCTCAATGCCTCTAATACCAAACCTGAGATCCTTCCTCTAACATGAAATGTGATATCCAACTCCTTTCCTTTCCAAACCTGAGAGCCTACCTATAGCATGAGATGTGATATCCAAGTCCTTCCCATTCCAATCCTTAGACCCTTTCTACAGCATGCAATATGATATCTCAATGATTCTAATAACAAACCTGAGACCCGTCCTATAACATGAGATGGGATATCAACTCCTTCCCATTCCAATCCTGAGACACTTCCGATTGCAGAGATGTGATATCTCAATGCTTATACCAAACCTGAGACCCTTCCTATAACATGAGATGTGATATCCAACTCCTTCCCGTTGCAAACCTGAGACCCTTCCTATAGCATATGTGATATCCAACTCCTTCCCATTCCAAACATGAGACCCTTCCTATAGCAAGAATGTAATATCCAACTCCTTCCCATTCCAATCCTGAGACCATTCCTATAGCATGAGATTTGATATCTCAATGCTTCTAATACCAAACCTGAGATCCTTCCTATGACATGAGATGTGATATCCAACTCCTTCCCATTCCAATCCTGAGACCCTTCTGATAGCATGAGATGTGATATCTCAATGCCTCTAATACCAATCCTGAGACCCTTCCTATAACATGAGATGTGATATCCAACTCCTTCCCATTCCAATCCTGAGACCCTTCCTATAGCATGAGATGTGATATCTCAATGCTTATACCAAACCTGAGACCCTTCCTATAGCATGAGATGTGATATCCAACTCCTTCCAATTCCAATCCTGAGACCCTTCCTATAGCATGAGATGTGATATCTCAATGCCTCTAATACATGGGATATCCAACTCCTTCCAAATCCAATTCTGATACCCTTCCGATAGCATGAGATGTGACATCCCAATGCTTCTACCAAACCTGAGACCCATACTATGGCATGAGATGTGATATCAAACTCCTTCCCATTCCAATCCTGAGACCCTTCCTATAGCATGAGATGTGATGTCTCAATGCTTCTAATACCAAACCTGAGATCCTTCCTATAACATGAGATGTGATATCCAACTCCTTCCCATTCCAATCCTGAGACCCTTCCTATAGCATGAGATGTGATATCTCAATGCTTATACCAAACCTGAGACCCTTCCTATAGCATGAGATGTGATATCCAACTCCTTCCAATTCCAATCCTGAGACCCTTCCTATAGCATGAGATGTGATATCTCAATGCCTCTAATACCAAACCTGAGATCCTTCCGATAACATGAGATGTGATATCCAAATCCTTCCCCTTCCAAACCTGAGACCCTCCCTTTAGCATGAGATGTGATATCCAACTCCTTCCCTTTCCAATCCTGAGACCCTTCTGATAGCATGAGATGTGATATCTCAATGCTTCTAATACCAAACCTGAGATCCTTCCGATAGCATGAGATGTGATATCTCAATGCTTCTAATACCAAACCTGATATCCTTCCTATAACATGAGATGTGATATCCAAATCCTTCCCCTTCCAAACCTGAGACCCTCCCTTTAGCATGAGATGTGATATCCAACTCCTTCCCATTCCAATACTGAGACCCTTCTGATAGCATGAGATGTGATATCCAACTCCTTCCCATTTCAACCTGAGACCCTTCCTATAGCATGAGATGGGATATCCAACTCCTTCCAAATCCAATTCTGATACCCTTCCAATAGCATGAGATGTGATATCCCAATGCTTCTACCAAACCTGAGACCCATACTATGGCATGAGATGTGATATCAAACTCCTTCCCATTCCAATCCTGAGACCCTTCCTATAGCATGAGATGTGATGTCTCAATGCTTCTAATACCAAACCTGAGATCCTTCCTATAACATGAGATGTGATATACAACTCCTTCCCATTCCAATCCTGAGACCCTTCCTATAGCATGAGATGTGATATCTTAATGCTTATTCCAAACCTGAGACCCTTCCTATAGCATGAGATGTGATATCCAACTCCTTCCGATTCCAATCCTGAGACCCTTCCTATAGCATGAGATGTGATATCTCAATGCCTCTAATACCAAACCTGAGATCCTTCCTCTAACATGAAATGTGATATCCAACTCCTTTCCTTTCCAAACCTGAGAGCCTACCTATAGCATGAGATGTGATATCCAAGTCCTTCCCATTCCAATCCTTAGACCCTTTCTACAGCATGCAATATGATATCTCAATGATTCTAATAACAAACCTGAGACCCGTCCTATAACATGAGATGGGATATCAACTCCTTCCCATTCCAATCCTGAGACACTTCCGATTGCAGAGATGTGATATCTCAATGCTTATACCAAACCTGAGACCCTTCCTATAACATGAGATGTGATATCCAACTCCTTCCCGTTGCAAACCTGAGACCCTTCCTATAGCATATGTGATATCCAACTCCTTCCCATTCCAAACATGAGACCCTTCCTATAGCAAGAATGTAATATCCAACTCCTTCCCATTCCAATCCTGAGACCATTCCTATAGCATGAGATTTGATATCTCAATGCTTCTAATACCAAACCTGAGATCCTTCCTATGACATGAGATGTGATATCCAACTCCTTCCCATTCCAATCCTGAGACCCTTCTGATAGCATGAGATCTGATATCTCAATGCCTCTAATACCAATCCTGAGACCCTTCCTATAACATGAGATGTGATATCCAACTCCTTCCCATTCCAATCCTGAGACCCTTCCTATAGCATGAGATGTGATATCTCAATGCTTATACCAAACCTGAGACCCTTCCTATAGCATGAGATGTGATATCCAACTCCTTCCAATTCCAATCCTGAGACCCTTCCTATAGCATGAGATGTGATATCTCAATGCCTCTAATACATGGGATATCCAACTCCTTCCAAATCCAATTCTGATACCCTTCCGATAGCATGAGATGTGACATCCCAATGCTTCTACCAAACCTGAGACCCATACTATGGCATGAGATGTGATATCAAACTCCTTCCCATTCCAATCCTGAGACCCTTCCTATAGCATGAGATGTGAGGTCTCAATGCTTCTAATACCAAACCTGAGATCCTTCCTATAACATGAGATGTGATATCCAACTCCTTCCCATTCCAATCCTGAGACCCTTCCTATAGCATGAGATGTGATATCTCAATGCTTATACCAAACCTGAGACCCTTCCTATAGCATGAGATGTGATATCCAACTCCTTCCAATTCCAATCCTGAGACCCTTCCTATAGCATGAGATGTGATATCTCAATGCCTCTAATACCAAACCTGAGATCCTTCCTCTAACATGAAATGTGATATCCAACTCCTTTCCTTTCCAAACCTGAGAGCCTACCTATAGCATGAGATGTGATATCCAAGTCCTTCCCATTCCAATCCTTAGACCCTTCCTACAGCATGCAATATGATATCTCAATGATTCTAATAACAAACCTGAGACCCGTCCTATAACATGAGATGGGATATCCAACTCCTTCCCATTCCAATCCTGAGATACTTCCGATAGCAGAGATGTGATATCTCAATGCTTATACCAAACCTGAGACCCTTCCTATAACATGAGATGTGATATCCAACTCCTTCCCGTTCCAAACCTGAGACCCTTCCTATAGCATATGTGATATCCAACTCCTTCCCATTCCACACATGAGACCCTTCCTATAGCAAGAATGTAATATCCAACTCCTTCCCATTCCAATCCTGAGACCATTCCTATAGCATGAGATGGGATATCCAACTCCTTCCCCTTCCAAACCTGAGACCCTTCCTATAGCATGAGATGTGATATCCAACTCCTTCCCATCCCAATCCTGAGATGCTTCCGATTGCAGAGATGTGATATCTCAATGCTTATACCAAACCTGAGACTCTTCCTATAACATGAGATGTGATATCCAACTCCTTCCCGTTCCAAACCTGAGACCCTTCCTATAGCATGAGATGTGATATCCAACTCCTTCCGATTCCAATCCTGAGACCCTTCCGATAGCATGAGATGTGATATCTCAATGCTTCTAATACCAAACCTGAGATCCTTCCTATAACATGTGATGTGATATCCAAATCCTTCCCCTTCCAAACCTGAGACCCTCCCTTTAGCATGAGATGTGCTATCCAACTCCTTCCCATTCCAATCCTGAGACCCTTATGATAGCATGAGATGTGATATCTCAATGCCTCTAATACCAAACCTGAGATACTTCCGATAGCATGAGATGTGATATCTCAATGCCTCTAATACCAAACCTGAGATCCTACCTCTAACATGAAATGTGATATCCAACTCCTTCCCTTTCCAAACCTGAGACCCTGCCTATAGCATGAGATGTGATATCCAAGTCCTTCCCATTCCAATCCTGAGACCCTTCCTATAGCATGTGATGTGATATCTCAATGCTTATACCAAACCTGAGACCCTTCCTATGTCATGAGATGTCATATACAACTCCTTCCCAATCCAATCCTGAGACCCTTCCTATAGCATGAGATGTGATATCTCAATGCTTATACCAAACCTGAGACCCTTCCTATAGCATGAGATGTGATATCCAACTTCTTCCCATTCCAATCCTGAGACCCTTCCTATAACATGAGATGTGATGTCTCAATGCTTCTAATACCAAACCTGAGATCTTTCCTATAACATGAGATGTGATATCCAACTCCTTCCCATTCCAATTCTGAGATCCTTCCTATAGCATGAGATGTGATATCTCAATGCTTATACCAAACCTGAGACCCTTGCTATAGCTTGAGATGTGATATCCAACTCCTTCCCATTCCAATCCTGAGACCCTTCCTATAGCATGAGATGTGATATCCAACTTCTTCCCATTCCAATCCTGAGACCCTTCCTATAACATGAGATGTGATGTCTCAATGCTTCTAATACCAAACCTGAGATCTTTCCTATAACATGAGATGTGATGTCCAACTCCTTCCCATTCCAATTCTGAGACCCTTCTGATAGCATGAGATGTCATATCTCAATGCCTCTAATACCAATCCTGAGACCCTTCCTATAACATGAGATGTGATATCCAACTCCTTCCCATTTCAACCTGAGACCCTTCCTATAGCATGAGATGGGATATCCAACTCCTTCCAAATCCAATTCTGATACCCTTCCGATAGCATGAGATGTGATATCCCAATGCGTCTACCAAACCTGAGACCCATACTATGGCATGAGATGTGATATCAAACTCCTTCCCATTCCAATCCTGAGACCCTTCCTATAGCATGAGATGTGATGTCTCAATGCTTCTAATACCAAACCTGAGATCCTTCCTATAACATGAGATGTGATATCCAACTCCTTCCCATTCCATTCCTGAGACCCTTCCTATAGCATGAGATGTGATATCTTAATGCTTATACCAAACCTGAAACCCTTCCTATAGCATGAGATGTGATATCCAACTCCTTCCGATTCCAATCCTGAGACCCTTCCTATAGCATGAGATGTGATATCTCAATGCCTCTAATACCAAACCTGAGATCCTTCCTCTAACATGAAATGTGATATCCAACTCCTTTCCTTTCCAAACCTGAGAGCCTACCTATAGCAAGAGATGTGATATCCAAGTCCTTCCCATTCCAATCCTTAGACCCTTCCTACAGCATGCAATATGATATCTCAATGATTCTAATAACAAACCTGAGACCCGTCCTATAACATGAGATGGGATATCCAACTCCTTCCCATTCCAATCCTGAGACACTTCCGATAGCAGAGATGTGATATCTCAATGCTTATACCAAACCTGAGACCCTTCCTATAACATGAGATGTGATATCCAACTCCTTCCCGTTCCAAACCTGAGACCCTTCCTATAGCATATGTGATATCCAACTCCTTCTCATTCCAAACATGAGACCCTTCCTATAGCAAGAATGTAATATCCAACTCCTTCCCATTCCAATCCTGAGACCATTCCTATAGCATGAGATGTGATATCTCAATGCTTCTAATACCAAACCTGAGATCCTTCCTATGACATGAGATGTGATATCCAACTCCTTCCCATTCCAATCCTGAGACCCTTCTGATAGCATGAGATGTGATATCTCAATGCCTCTAATACCAATCCTGAGACCCTTCCTATAACATGAGATGTGATATCCAACTCCTTCCCATTTCAACCTGAGACCCTTCCTATAGCATGACATGGGATATCCAACTCCTTCCAAATCCAATTCTGATACCCTTTCCGATAGCATGAGATGTGATATCCCAATGCTTCTACCAAACCTGAGACCCATACTATGGCATGAGATGTGATATCCAACTCCTTCCGATTCCAATCCTGAGACCCTTCCTATAGCATGAGATGTGATATCTCAATGCCTCTAATACCAAACCTGAGATCCTTCCTCTAACATGAAATGTGATATCCAACTCCTTTCCTTTCCAAACCTGAGAGCCTACCTATAGCATGAGATGTGATATCCAAGTCCTTCCCATTCCAATCCTTAGACCCTTCCTACAGCATGGAATATGATATCTCAATGATTCTAATAACAAACCTGAGACCCGTCCTAAAACATGAGATGGGATATCCAACTCCTTCCCATTCCAATCCTGAAACACTTCCGATAGCAGAGATGTGATATCTCAATGCTTATACCAAACCTGAGACCCTTCCTATAACATGAGATGTGATATCCAACTCCTTCCCGTTCCAAACCTGAGACCCTTCCTATAGCATATGTGATATCCAACTCCTTCCCATTCCACACATGAGACCCTTCCTATAGCAAGAATGTAATATCCAACTCCTTCCCATTCCAATCCTGAGACCATTCCTATAGCATGAGATGTGATATCTCAATGCTTCTAATACCAAACCTGAGACCAGTCCTATAACATGAGATGGGATATCCAACTCCTTCCCCTTCCAAACCTGAGACCCTTCCTATAGCATGAGATGTGATATCCAACTCCTTCCCATCCCAATCCTGAGACACTTCCGATTGCAGAGATGTGATATCTCAATGCTTATACCAAACCTGAGACTCTTCCTATAACATGAGATGTGATATCCAACTCCTTCCCGTTCCAAACCTGAGACCCTTCCTATAGCATGAGATGTGATATCCAACTCCTTCCGATTCCAATCCTGAGACCCTTCCGATAGCATGAGATGTGATATCTCAATGCTTCTAATACCAAACCTGAGATCCTTCCTATAACATGTGATGTGATATCCAAATCCTTCCCCTTCCAAACCTGAGACCCTCCCTTTAGCATGAGATGTGCTATCCAACTCCTTCCCATTCCAATCCTGAGACCCTTATGATAGCATGAGATGTGATATCTCAATGCCTCTAATACCAAACCTGAGATACTTCCGATAGCATGAGATGTGATATCTCAACGCTTCTAATACCAAACCTGAGATCCTTCCTATAACATGAGATGTGATATCCAAATCCTTCCCCTTCCAAACCTGAGACCCTCCCTTTAGCATGAGATGTGATATCCAACTCCTTCCCATTCCAATCCTGAGACCCTTCTGATAGCATGAGATGTGATATCTCAATGCCTCTAATGCCAAACCTGAGATCCTACCTCTAACATGAAATGTGATATCCAACTCCTTCCCTTTCCAAACCTGAGACCCTGCCTATAGCATGAGATGTGATATCCAAGACCTTCCCATTCCAATCCTGAGACCCTTCCTATAGCATGTGATGTGATATCTCAATGCTTATACCAAACCTGAGACCCTTCCTATGGCATGAGATGTCATATACAACTCCTTCCCATTCCAATCCTGAGACCCTTCCTATAGCATGAGATGTGATATCTCAATGCTTATACCAAACCTGAGACCCTTCCTATAGCATGAGATGTGATATCCAACTTCTTCCCATTCCAATCCTGAGACCCTTCCTATAACATGAGATGTGATGTCTCAATGCTTCTAATACCAAACCTGAGATCTTTCCTATAACATGAGATGTGATATCCAACTCCTTCCCATTCCAATTCTGAGACCCTTCCTATAGCATGAGATGTGATATCTCAATGCTTATACCAAACCTGAGACCCTTCCTATAGCTTGAGATGTGATATCCAACTCCTTCCCATTCCAATCCTGAGACCCTTCCCATAGCATGAGATGTGATATCCAACTTCTTCCCATTCCAATCCTGAGACCCTTCCTATAACATGAGATGTGATGTCTCAATGCTTCTAATACCAAACCTGAGATCTTTCCTATAACATGAGATGTGATATCCAACTCCTTCCCATTCCAATTCTGAGACCCTTCTGATAGCATGAGATGTGATATCTCAATGCCTCTAATACCAATCCTGAGACCCTTCCTATAACATGAGATGTGATATCCAACTCCTTCCCATTTCAACCTGAGACCCTTCCTATAGCATGAGATGGGATATCCAACTCCTTCCAAATCCAATTCTGATACCCTTCCGATAGCATGAGATGTGATATCCCAATGCTTCTACCAAACCTGAGACCCATACTATGGCATGAGATGTGATATCAAACTCCTTCCCATTCCAATCCTGAGACCCTTCCTATAGCATGAGATGTGATGTCTCAATGCTTCTAATACCAAACCTGAGATCCTTCCTATAACATGAGATGTGATATCCAACTCCGTCCCATTCCAATCCTGAGACCCTTCCTATAGCATGAGATGTGATATCTCAATGCTTATACCAAACCTGAGACCCTTCCTATAGCATGAGATGTGATATCCAACTCCTTCCGCTTCCAATCCTGTGACCCTTCCTATAGCATGAGATGTGATATCTCAATGCCTCTAATACCAAACCTGAGATCCTTCCTCTAACATGAAATGTGATATCCAACTCCTTTCCTTTCCAAACCTGAGAGCCTACCTATAGCATGAGATGTGATATCCAAGTCCTTCCCATTCCAATCCTTAGACCCTTCCTACAGCAGGCAATATGATATCTCAATGATTCTAATAACAAACCTGAGACCCGTCCTATAACATGAGATGGGATATCCAACTCCTTCCCATTCCAATCCTGAGACACTTCCGATAGCAGAGATGTGATATCTCAATGCTTATACCAAACCTGAGACCCTTCCTATAACATGAGATGTGATATCCAACTCCTTCCCGTTCCAAACCTGAGACCCTTCCTATAGCATATGTGATATCCAACTCCTTCCCATTCCACACATGAGACCCTTCCTATAGCAAGAATCTAATATCCAACTCCTTCCCATTCCAATCCTGAGACCATTCCTATAGCATGAGATGTGATATCTCAATGCTTCTAATACCAAACCTGAGACCAGTCCTATAACATGAGATGGGATATCCAACTCCTTCCCCTTCCAAACCTGAGACCCTTCCTATAGCATGAGATGTGATATCCAACTCCTTCCCATCCCAATCCTGAGACACTTCCGATTGCAGAGATGTGATATCTCAATGCTTATACCAAACCTGAGACTATTCCTATAACATGAGATGTGATATCCAACTCCTTCCCGTTCCAAACCTGAGACCCTTCCTATTGCATGAGATGTGATATCCAACTCCTTCCGATTCCAATCCTGAGACCCTTCCGATAGCATGAGATGTGATATCTCAATGCTTCGAATACCAAACCTGAGATCCTTCCTATAACATGTGATGTGATATCCAAATCCTTCCCCTTCCAAACCTTAGACCCTCCCTTTAGCATGAGATGTGCTATCCAACTCCTTCCCATTCCAATCCTGAGACCCTTATGATAACATGAGATGTGATATCTCAATGCCTCTAATACCAAACCTGAGATACTTCCGATAGCATGAGATGTGATATCTCAATGCTTCTAATACCAAACCTGAGATCCTTCCTATAACATGAGATGTGATATCCAAATCCTTCCCCTTCCAAACCTGAGACCCTCCCTTTAGCATGAGATGTGATATCCAACTCCTTCCCATTCCAATCCTGAGACCCTTCTGATAGCATGAGATGTGATATCTCAATGCCTCTAATACCAAACCTGAGATCCTACCTCTAACATGAAATGTGATATCCAACTCCTTCCCTTTCCAAACCTGAGACCCTGCCTATAGCATGAGATGTGATATCCAAGACCTTCCCATTCCAATCCTGAGACCCTTCCTATAGCATGTGATGTGATATCTCAATGCGTATACCAAACCTGAGACCCTTCCTATGGCATGAGATGTCATATACAACTCCTTCCCATTCCAATCCTGAGACCCTTCCTATAGCATGAGATGTGATATCTCAATGCTTATACCAAACCTGAGACCCTTCCTATAGCATGAGATGTGATATCCAACTTCTTCCCATTCCAATCCTGAGACCCTTCCTATAACATGAGATGTGATGTCTCAATGCTTCTAATACCAAACCTGAGATCTTTCCTATAACATGAGATGTGATATCCAACTCCTTCCCATTCCAATTCTGAGACCCTTCCTATAGCATGAGATGTGATATCTCAATGCTTATACCAAACCTGAGACCCTTCCTATAGCTTGAGATGTGATATCCAACTCCTTCCCATTCCAATCCTGAGACCCTTCCCATAGCATGAGATGTGATATCCAACTTCTTCCCATTCCAATCCTGAGACCCTTCCTATAACATGAGATGTGATGTCTCAATGCTTCTAATACCAAACCTGAGATCTTTCCTATAACATGAGATGTGATATCCAACTCCTTCCCATTCCAATTCTGAGACCCTTCTGATAGCATGAGATGTGATATCTCAATGCCTCTAATACCAATCCTGAGACCCTTCCTATAACATGAGATGTGATATCCAACTCCTTCCCATTTCAACCTGAGACCCTTCCTATAGCATGAGATGGGATATCCAACTCCTTCCAAATCCAATTCTGATACCCTTCCGATAGCATGAGATGTGATATCCCAATGCTTCTACCAAACCTGAGACCCATACTATGGCATGAGATGTGATATCAAACTCCTTCCCATTCCAATCCTGAGACCCTTCCTATAGCATGAGATGTGATGTCTCAATGCTTCTAATACCAAACCTGAGATCCTTCCTATAACATGAGATGTGATATCCAACTCCGTCCCATTCCAATCCTGAGACCCTTCCTATAGCATGAGATGTGATATCTCAATGCTTATACCAAACCTGAGACCCTTCCTATAGCATGAGATGTGATATCCAACTCCTTCCGCTTCCAATCCTGTGACCCTTCCTATAGCATGAGATGTGATATCTCAATGCCTCTAATACCAAACCTGAGATCCTTCCTCTAACATGAAATGTGATATCCAACTCCTTTCCTTTCCAAACCTGAGAGCCTACCTATAGCATGAGATGTGATATCCAAGTCCTTCCCATTCCAATCCTTAGACCCTTCCTACAGCAGGCAATGTGATATCTCAATGATTCTAATAACAAACCTGAGACCCGTCCTATAACATGAGATGGGATATCCAACTCCTTCCCATTCCAATCCTGAGACACTTCCGATAGCAGAGATGTGATATCTCAATGCTTATACCAAACCTGAGACCCTTCCTATAACATGAGATGTGATATCCAACTCCTTCCCGTTCCAAACCTGAGACCCTTCCTATAGCATATGTGATATCCAACTCCTTCCCATTCCACACATGAGACCCTTCCTATAGCAAGAATCTAATATCCAACTCCTTCCCATTCCAATCCTGAGACCATTCCTATAGCATGAGATGTGATATCTCAATGCTTCTAATACCAAACCTGAGACCAGTCCTATAACATGAGATGGGATATCCAACTCCTTCCCCTTCCAAACCTGAGACCCTTCCTATAGCATGAGATGTGATATCCAACTCCTTCCCATCCCAATCCTGAGACACTTCCGATTGCAGAGATGTGATATCTCAATGCTTATACCAAACCTGAGACTATTCCTATAACATGAGATGTGATATCCAACTCCTTCCCGTTCCAAACCTGAGACCCTTCCTATAGCATGAGATGTGATATCCAACTCCTTCCGATTCCAATCCTGAGACCCTTCCGATAGCATGAGATGTGATATCTCAATGCTTCTAATACCAAACCTGAGATCCTTCCTATAACATGTGATGTGATATCCAAATCCTTCCCCTTCCAAACCTTAGACCCTCCCTTTAGCATGAGATGTGCTATCCAACTCCTTCCCATTCCAATCCTGAGACCCTTATGATAACATGAGATGTGATATCTCAATGCCTCTAATACCAAACCTGAGATACTTCCGATAGCATGAGATGTGATATCTCAATGCTTCTAATACCAAACCTGAGATCCTTCCTATAACATGAGATGTGATATCCAAATCCTTCCCCTTCCAAACCTGAGACCCTCCCTTTAGCATGAGATGTGATATCCAACTCCTTCCCATTCCAATCCTGAGACCCTTCTGATAGCATGAGATGTGATATCTCAATGCCTCTAATACCAAACCTGAGATCCTACCTCTAACATAAAATGTGATATCCAACTCCTTCCCTTTCCAAACCTGAGACCATGCCTATAGCATGAGATGTGATATCCAAGTCCTTCCCATTCCAATCCTGAGACCCTTCCTATAGCATGTGATGTGATATCTCAATGCTTATACCAAACCTGAGACCCTTCCTATGGCATGAGATGTCATATACAACTCCTTCCCATTCCAATCCTGAGACCCTTCCTATAGCATGAGATGTGATATCTCAATGCTTATACCAAACCTGAGACCCTTCCTATAGCATGAGATGTGATATCCAACTTCTTCCCATTCCAATCCTGAGACCCTTCCTATAACATGAGATGTGATGTCTCAATGCTTCTAATACCAAACCTGAGATCTTTCCTATAACATGAGATGTGATATCCAACTCCTTCCCATTCCAATTCTGAGACCCTTCCTATAGCATGAGATGTGATATCTCAATGCTTATACCAAACCTGAGACCCTTCCTATAGCTTGAGATGTGATATCCAACTCCTTCCCATTCCAATCCTGAGACCCTTCCCATAGCATGAGATGTGATATCCAACTTCTTCCCATTCCAATCCTGAGACCCTTCCTATAACATGAGATGTGATGTCTCAATGCTTCTAATACCAAACCTGAGATCTTTCCTATAACATGAGATGTGATATCCAACTCCTTCCCATTCCAATTCTGAGACCCTTCTGATAGCATGAGATGTGATATCTCAATGCCTCTAATACCAATCCTGAGACCCTTCCTATAACATGAGATGTGATATCCAACTCCTTCCCATTTCAACCTGAGACCCTTCCTATAGCATGAGATGGGATATCCAACTCCTTCCAAATCCAATTCTGATACCCTTCCGATAGCATGAGATGTGATATCCCAATGCTTCTACCAAACCTGAGACCCATACTATGGCATGAGATGTGATATCAAACTCCTTCCCATTCCAATCCTGAGACCCTTCCTATAGCATGAGATGTGATGTCTCAATGCTTCTAATACCAAACCTGAGATCCTTCCTATAACATGAGATGTGATATCCAACTCCGTCCCATTCCAATCCTGAGACCCTTCCTATAGCATGAGATGTGATATCTCAATGCTTATACCAAACCTGAGACCCTTCCTATAGCATGAGATGTGATATCCAACTCCTTCCGCTTCCAATCCTGTGACCCTTCCTATAGCATGAGATGTGATATCTCAATGCCTCTAATACCAAACCTGAGATCCTTCCTCTAACATGAAATGTGATATCCAACTCCTTTCCTTTCCAAACCTGAGAGCCTACCTATAGCATGAGATGTGATATCCAAGTCCTTCCCATTCCAATCCTTAGACCCTTCCTACAGCAGGCAATATGATATCTCAATGATTCTAATAACAAACCTGAGACCCGTCCTATAACATGAGATGGGATATCCAACTCCTTCCCATTCCAATCCTGAGACACTTCCGATAGCAGAGATGTGATATCTCAATGCTTATACCAAACCTGAGACCCTTCCTATAACATGAGATGTGATATCCAACTCCTTCCCGTTCCAAACCTGAGACCCTTCCTATAGCATATGTGATATCCAACTCCTTCCCATTCCACACATGAGACCCTTCCTATAGCAAGAATCTAATATCCAACTCCTTCCCATTCCAATCCTGAGACCATTCCTATAGCATGAGATGTGATATCTCAATGCTTCTAATACCAAACCTGAGACCAGTCCTATAACATGAGATGGGATATCCAACTCCTTCCCCTTCCAAACCTGAGACCCTTCCTATAGCATGAGATGTGATATCCAACTCCTTCCCATCCCAATCCTGAGACACTTCCGATTGCAGAGATGTGATATCTCAATGCTTATACCAAACCTGAGACTATTCCTATAACATGAGATGTGATATCCAACTCCTTCCCGTTCCAAACCTGAGACCCTTCCTATTGCATGAGATGTGATATCCAACTCCTTCCGATTCCAATCCTGAGACCTTTCCGATAGCATGAGATGTGATATCTCAATGCTTCGAATACCAAACCTGAGATCCTTCCTATAACATGTGATGTGATATCCAAATCCTTCCCCTTCCAAACCTTAGACCCTCCCTTTAGCATGAGATGTGCTATCCAACTCCTTCCCATTCCAATCCTGAGACCCTTATGATAACATGAGATGTGATATCTCAATGCCTCTAATACCAAACCTGAGATACTTCCGATAGCATGAGATGTGATATCTCAATGCTTCTAATACCAAACCTGAGATCCTTCCTATAACATGAGATGTGATATCCAAATCCTTCCCCTTCCAAACCTGAGACCCTCCCTTTAGCATGAGATGTGATATCCAACTCCTTCCCATTCCAATCCTGAGACCCTTCTGATAGCATGAGATGTGATATCTCAATGCCTCTAATACCAAACCTGAGATCCTACCTCTAACATGAAATGTGATATCCAACTCCTTCCCTTTCCAAACCTGAGACCCTGCCTATAGCATGAGATGTGATATCCAAGACCTTCCCATTCCAATCCTGAGACCCTTCCTATAGCATGTGATGTGATATCTCAATGCTTATACCAAACCTGAGACCCTTCCTATGGCATGAGATGTCATATACAACTCCTTCCCATTCCAATCCTGAGACCCTTCCTATAGCATGAGATGTGATATCTCAATGCTTATACCAAACCTGAGACCCTTCCTATAGCATGAGATGTGATATCCAACTTCTTCCCATTCCAATCCTGAGACCCTTCCTATAACATGAGATGTGATGTCTCAATGCTTCTAATACCAAACCTGAGATCTTTCCTATAACATGAGATGTGATATCCAACTCCTTCCCATTCCAATTCTGAGACCCTTCCTATAGCATGAGATGTGATATCTCAATGCTTATACCAAACCTGAGACCCTTCCTATAGCTTGAGATGTGATATCCAACTCCTTCCCATTCCAATCCTGAGACCCTTCCTATAGCATGAGATGTGATATCCAACTTCTTCCCATTCCAATCCTGAGACCCTTCCTATAACATGAGATGTGATGTCTCAATGCTTCTAATACCAAACCTGAGATCTTTCCTATAACATGAGATGTGATATCCAACTCCTTCCCATTCCAATTCTGAGACCCTTCTGATAGCATGAGATGTGATATCTCAATGCCTCTAATACCAATCCTGAGACCCTTCCTATAACATGAGATGTGATATCCAACTCCTTCCCATTTCAACCTGAGACCCTTCCTATAGCATGAGATGGGATATCCAACTCCTTCCAAATCCAATTCTGATACCCTTCCGATAGCATGAGATGTGATATCCCAATGCTTCTACCAAACCTGAGACCCATACTATGGCATGAGATGTGATATCAAACTCCTTCCCATTCCAATCCTGAGACCCTTCCTATAGCATGAGATGTGATGTCTCAATGCTTCTAATACCAAACCTGAGATCCTTCCTATAACATGAGATGTGATATCCAACTCCGTCCCATTCCAATCCTGAGACCCTTCCTATAGCATGAGATGTGATATCTCAATGCTTATACCAAACCTGAGACCCTTCCTATAGCATGAGATGTGATATCCAACTCCTTCCGCTTCCAATCCTGTGACCCTTCCTATAGCATGAGATGTGATATCTCAATGCCTCTAATACCAAACCTGAGATCCTTCCTCTAACATGAAATGTGATATCCAACTCCTTTCCTTTCCAAACCTGAGAGCCTACCTATAGCATGAGATGTGATATCCAAGTCCTTCCCATTCCAATCCTTAGACCCTTCCTACAGCAGGCAATGTGATATCTCAATGATTCTAATAACAAACCTGAGACCCGTCCTATAACATGAGATGGGATATCCAACTCCTTCCCATTCCAATCCTGAGACACTTCCGATAGCAGAGATGTGATATCTCAATGCTTATACCAAACCTGAGACCCTTCCTATAACATGAGATGTGATATCCAACTCCTTCCCGTTCCAAACCTGAGACCCTTCCTATAGCATATGTGATATCCAACTCCTTCCCATTCCACACATGAGACCCTTCCTATAGCAAGAATCTAATATCCAACTCCTTCCCATTCCAATCCTGAGACCATTCCTATAGCATGAGATGTGATATCTCAATGCTTCTAATACCAAACCTGAGACCAGTCCTATAACATGAGATGGGATATCCAACTCCTTCCCCTTCCAAACCTGAGACCCTTCCTATAGCATGAGATGTGATATCCAACTCCTTCCCATCCCAATCCTGAGACACTTCCGATTGCAGAGATGTGATATCTCAATGCTTATACCAAACCTGAGACTATTCCTATAACATGAGATGTGATATCCAACTCCTTCCCGTTCCAAACCTGAGACCCTTCCTATAGCATGAGATGTGATATCCAACTCCTTCCGATTCCAATCCTGAGACCCTTCCGATAGCATGAGATGTGATATCTCAATGCTTCTAATACCAAACCTGAGATCCTTCCTATAACATGTGATGTGATATCCAAATCCTTCCCCTTCCAAACCTTAGACCCTCCCTTTAGCATGAGATGTGCTATCCAACTCCTTCCCATTCCAATCCTGAGACCCTTATGATAACATGAGATGTGATATCTCAATGCCTCTAATACCAAACCTGAGATACTTCCGATAGCATGAGATGTGATATCTCAATGCTTCTAATACCAAACCTGAGATCCTTCCTATAACATGAGATGTGATATCCAAATCCTTCCCCTTCCAAACCTGAGACCCTCCCTTTAGCATGAGATGTGATATCCAACTCCTTCCCATTCCAATCCTGAGACCCTTCTGATAGCATGAGATGTGATATCTCAATGCCTCTAATACCAAACCTGAGATCCTACCTCTAACATAAAATGTGATATCCAACTCCTTCCCTTTCCAAACCTGAGACCATGCCTATAGCATGAGATGTGATATCCAAGTCCTTCCCATTCCAATCCTGAGACCCTTCCTATAGCATGTGATGTGATATCTCAATGCTTATACCAAACCTGAGACCCTTCCTATGGCATGAGATGTCATATACAACTCCTTCCCATTCCAATCCTGAGACCCTTCCTATAGCATGAGATGTGATATCTCAATGCTTATACCAAACCTGAGACCCTTCCTATAGCATGAGATGTGATATCCAACTCCTTCCCGTTCCAAACCTGAGACCCTTCCTATAGCATATGTGATATCCAACTCCTTCCCATTCCAAACATGAGACCCTTCCTATAGCAAGAATGTAATATCCAACTCCTTCCCATTCCAATCCTGAGACCATTCCTATAGCATGAGATGTGATATCTCAATGCTTCTAATACCAAACCTGAGATCCTTCCTATGACATGAGATGCGATATCCAACTCCTTCCCATTCCAATCCTGAGACCCTTCTGATAGCATGAGATGTGATTTCTCAATGCCTCTAATACCAATCCTGAGACCCTTCCTATAACATGAGATGTGATATCCAACTCCTTCCCATTTCAACCTGAGAACCTTCCTATAGCATGACATGGGATATCCAACTCCTTCCAAATCCAATTCTGATACCCTTCCGATAGCATGAGATGTGATATCCCAATGCTTCTACCAAACCTGAGACCCATACTATGGCATGAGATGTGATATCAAACTCCTTCCCATTCCAATCCTGAGACCCTTCCTATAGCATGAGATGTGATGTCTCAATGCTTCTAATACCAAACCTGAGATCCTTCCTATAACATGAGATGTGATATCCAAATCCTTCCCATTCCAATCCTGAGACCCTTCCTATAGCATGAGATGTGATATCTCAATGCTTATACCAAACCTGAGACCCTTCCTATAGCATGAGATGTGATATCCAACTCCTTCCGATTCCAATCCTGAGACCCTTCCTATAGCATGAGATGTGATATCTCAATGCCTCTAATACCAAACCTGAGATCCTTCCTCTGACATGAAATGTGATATCCAACTCCTTTCCTTTCCAAACCTGAGAGCCTACCTATAGCATGAGATGTGATATCCAAGTCCTTGCCATTCCAATCCTTAGACCCTTCCTACAGCATGCAATATGATATCTCAATGATTCTAATAACAAACCTGAGACCCGTCCTATAACATGAGATGGGATATCCAACTCCTTCCCATTCCAATCCTGAGACACTTCCGATAGCAGAGATGTGATATCTCAATGCTTATACCAAACCTGAGACCCTTCCTATAACATGAGATGTCATATCCAACTCCTTCCCGTTCCAAACCTGAGACCCTTCCTATAGCATATGTGATATCCAACTCCTTCCCATTCCACACATGAGACCCTTCCTATAGCAAGAATGTAATATCCAACTCCTTCCCATTCCAATCCTGAGACCATTCCTATAGCATGAGATGTGATATCTCAATGCTTCTAATACCAAACCTGAGACCAGTCCTATAACATGAGATGGGATATCCAACTCCTTCCTCTTCCAAACCTGAGACCCTTCCTATAGCATGAGATGTGATATCCAACTCCTTCCCATCCCAATCCTGAGACACTTCCGATTGCAGAGATGTGATATCTCAATGCTTATACCAAACCTGAGACTCTTCCTATAACATGAGATGTGATATCCAACTCCTTCCCGTTTCAAACCTGCGACCCTTCCTATAGCATGAGATGTGATATCCAACTCCTTCCGATTCCAATCCTGAGACCCTTCCGATAGCATGAGATGTGATATCTCAATGCTTCTAATACCAAACCTGAGATCCTTCCTATAACATGTGATGTGATATCCAAATCCTTCCCCTTCCAAACCTGAGACCCTCCCTTTAGCATGAGATGTGCTATCCAACTCCTTCCCATTCCAATCCTGAGACCCTTATGATAGCATGAGATGTGATATCTCAATGCCTCTAATACCAAACCTGAGATACTTCCGATAGCATGAGATGTGATATCTCAATGCTTCTAATACCAAACCTGAGATCCTTCCTATAACATGAGATGTGATATCCAAATCCTTCCCCTTCCAAACCTGAGACCCTCCCTTTAGCATGAGATGTGATATCCAACTCCTTCCCATTCCGATCCTGAGACCCTTCTGATAGCATGAGATGTGATATCTCAATGCCTCTAATACCAAACCTGAGATCCTACCTCTAACATGAAATGTGATATCCAACTCCTTCCCTTTCCAAACCTGAGACCCTGCCTATAGCATGAGATGTGATATCCAAGTCCTTCCCATTCCAATCCTGAGACCCTTCCTATAGCATGTGATGTGATATCTCAATGCTTATACCAAACCTGAGACCCTTCCTATGGCATGAGATGTCATATACAACTCCTTCCCATTCCAATCCTGAGACCCTTCCTATAGCATGAGATGTGATATCCAACTTCTTCCCATTCCAATCCTGAGACCCTTCCTATAACATGAGATGTGATGTCTCAATGCTTCTAATACCAAACCTGAGATCTTTCCTATAACATGAGATGTGATATCCAACTCCTTCCCATTCCAATTCTGAGACCCTTCCTATAGCATGAGATGTGATATCTCAATGCTTATACCAAACCTGAGACCCTTCCTATAGCTTGAGATGTGATATCCAACTCCTTCCCATTCCAATCCTGAGACCCTTCCTATAGCATGAGATGTGATATCCAACTTCTTCCCATTCCAATCCTGAGACCCTTCCTATAACATGAGATGTGATGTCTCAATGCTTCTAATACCAAACCTGAGATCTTTCCTATAACATGAGATGTGATATCCAACTCCTTCCCATTCCAATTCTGAGACCCTTCTGATAGCATGAGATGTGATATCTCAATGCCTCTAATACCAATCCTGAGACCCTTCCTATAACATGAGATGTGATATCCAACTCCTTCCCATTTCAACCTGAGACCCTTCCTATAGCATGAGATGGGATATCCAACTCCTTCCAAATCCAATTCTGATACCCTTCCGATAGCATGAGATGTGATATCCCAATGCTTCTACCAAACCTGAGACCCATACTATGGCATGAGATGTGATATCAAACTCCTTCCCATTCCAATCCTGAGACCCTTCCTATAGCATGAGATGTGATGTCTCAATGCTTCTAATACCAAACCTGAGATCCTTCCTATAACATGAGATGTGATATCCAACTCCTTCCCATTCCAATCCTGAGACCCTTCCTATAGCATGAGATGTGATATCTCAATGCTTATACCAAACCTGAGACCTTTCCTATAGCATGAGATGTGATATCCAACTCCTTCCGATTCCAATCCTGAGACCCTTCCTATAGCATGAGATGTGATATCTCAATGCCTCTAATACCAAACCTGAGATCCTTCCTCTAACATGAAATGTGATATCCAACTCCTTTCCTTTCCAAACCTGAGAGCCTACCTATAGCATGAGATGTGATATCCAAGTCCTTCCCATTCCAATCCTTAGACCCTTCCTACAGCATGCAATATGATATCTCAATGATTCTAATAACAAACCTGAGACCCGTCCTATAACATGAGATGGGATATCCAACTCCTTCCCATTCCAATCCTGAGACACTTCCGATAGCAGAGATGTGATATCTCAATGCTTATACCAAACCTGAGACCCTTCCTATAACATGAGATGTGATATCCAACTCCTTCCCGTTCCAAACCTGAGACTCTTCCTATAGCATATGTGATATCCAACTTCTTCCCATTCCAAACATGAGACCCTTCCTATAGCAAGAATGTAATATCCAACTCCTTCCCATTCCAATCCTGAGACCATTCCTATAGCATGAGATGTGACATCTCAATGCTTCTAATACCAAACCTGAGACCAGTCCTATAACATGAGATGGGATATCCAACTCCTTCCCCTTCCAAACCTGAGACCCTTCCTATAGCATGAGATGTGATATCCAACTCCTTCCCATCCCAATCCTGAGACACTTCCGATTGCAGAGATGTGATATCTCAATGCTTATACCAAACCTGAGACTCTTCCTATAACATGAGATGTGATATCCAACTCCTTCCCGTTCCAAACCTGAGACCCTCCCTTTAGCATGAGATGTGATATCCAACTCCTTCCCATTCCAATCCTGAGACCCTTCTGATAGCATGAGATGTGATATCTCAATGCCTCTAATACCAATCCTGAGACCCTTCCTATAACATGAGATGTGATATCCAACTCCTTCCCATTTCAAACTGAGACCCTTCCTATAGCATGACATGGGATATCCAACTCCTTCCAAATCCAATTCTGATACCCTTCCGATAGCATGAGATGTGATATCCCAATGCTTCTACCAAACCTGAGACCCATACTATGGCATGAGATGTGATATCAAACTCCTTCCCATTCCAATCCTGAGACCCTTCCTATAGCATGAGATGTGATGTCTCAATGCTTCTAATACCAAACCTGAGATCCTTCCTATAGCAAGAATGTAATATCCAACTCCTTCCCATTCCAATCCTGAGACCATTCCTATAGCATGAGATGTGATATCTCAATGCTTCTAATACCAAACCTGAGACCAGTCCTATAACATGAGATGGGATATCCAACTCCTTCCCCTTCCAAACCTGAGACCCTTCCTATAGCATGAGATGTGATATCCAACTCCTTCCCATCCCAATCCTGAGACACTTCCGATTGCAGAGATGTGATATCTCAATGCTTATACCAAACCTGAGACTATTCCTATAACATGAGATGTGATATCCAACTCCTTCCCGTTCCAAACCTGAGACCCTTCCTATAGCATGAGATGTGATATCCAACTCCTTCCGATTCCAATCCTGAGACCCTTCCGATAGCATGAGATGTGATATCTCAATGCTTCTAATACCAAACCTGAGATCCTTCCTATAACATGTGATGTGATATCCAAATCCTTCCCCTTCCAAACCTTAGACCCTCCCTTTAGCATGAGATGTGCTATCCAACTCCTTCCCATTCCAATCCTGAGACCCTTATGATAGCATGAGATGTGATATCTCAATGCCTCTAATACCAAACCTGAGATACTTCCGATAGCATGAGATGTGATATCTCAATGCTTCTAATACCAAACCTGAGATCCTTCCTATAACATGAGATGTGATATCCAAATCCTTCCCCTTCCAAACCTGAGACCCTCCCTTTAGCATGAGATGTGATATCCAACTCCTTCCCATTCCAATCCTGAGACCCTTCTGATAGCATGAGATGTGATATCTCAATGCCTCTAATACCAAACCTGAGATCCTACCTCTAACATAAAATGTGATATCCAACTCCTTCCCTTTCCAAACCTGAGACCATGCCTATAGCATGAGATGTGATGTCCAAGTCCTTCCCATTCCAATCCTGAGACCCTTCCTATAGCATGTGATGTGATATCTCAATGCTTATACCAAACCTGAGACCCTTCCTATGGCATGAGATGTCATATACAACTCCTTCCCATTCCAATCCTGAGACCCTTCCTATAGCATGAGATGTGATATCTCAATGCTTATACCAAACCTGAGACCCTTCCTATAGCATGAGATGTGATATCCAACTCCTTCCCGTTCCAAACCTGAGACCCTTCCTATAGCATATGTGATATCCAACTCCTTCCCATTCCAAACATGAGACCCTTCCTATAGCAAGAATGTAATATCCAACTCCTTCCCATTCCAATCCTGAGACCATTCCTATAGCATGAGATGTGATATCTCAATGCTTCTAATACCAAACCTGAGATCCTTCCTATGACATGAGATGTGATACCCAACTCCTTCCCATTCCAATCCTGAGACCCTTCCTATAGCATGACATGGGATATCCAACTCCTTCCAAATCCAATTCTGATACCCTTCCGATAGCATGAGATGTGATATCCCAATGCTTCTACCAAACCTGAGACCCATACTATGGCATGAGATGTGATATCAAAATCCTTCCCATTCCAATCCTGAGACCCTTCCTATAGCATGAGATGTGATGTCTCAATGCTTCTAATACCAAACCTGAGATCCTTCCTATAACATGAGATGTGATATCCAAATCCTTCCCATTTCAATCCTGAGACCCTTCCTATAGCATGAGATGTGATATCTCAATGCTTATACCAAACCTGAGACCCTTCCTATAGCATGAGATGTGATATCCAACTCCTTCCGATTCCAATCCTGAGACCCTTCCTATAGCATGAGATGTGATATCTCAATGCCTCTAATACCAAACCTGAGATCCTTCCTCTGACATGAAATGTGATATCCAACTCCTTTCCTTTCCAAACCTGAGAGCCTACCTATAGTATGAGATGTGATATCCAAGTCCTTCCCATTCCAATCCTTAGACCCTTCCTACAGCATGCAATATGATATCTCAATGATTCTAATGACAAACCTGAGACCCGTCCTATAACATGAGATGGGATATCCAACTCCTTCCCATTCCAATCCTGAGACACTTCCGATAGCAGAGATGTGATATCTCAATGCTTATACCAAACCTGAGACCCTTCCTATAACATGAGATGTCATATCCAACTCCTTCCCGTTCCAAACCTGAGACCCTTCCTATAGCATATGTGATATCCAACTCCTTCCCATTCCACACATGAGACCCTTCCTATAGCAAGAATGTAATATCCAACTCCTTCCCATTCCAATCCTGAGACCATTCCTATAGCATGAGATGTGATATCTCAATGCTTCTAATACCAAACCTGAGACCAGTCCTATAACATGAGATGGGATATCCAACTCCTTCCCCTTCCAAACCTGAGACCCTTCCTATAGCATGAGATGTGATATCCAACTCCTTCCCATCCCAATCCTGAGACACTTCCGATTGCAGAGATGTGATATCTCAATGCTTATACCAAACCTGAGACTCTTCCTATAACATGAGATGTGATATCCAACTCCTTCCCGTTCCAAACCTGAGACCCTTCCTATAGCATGATATGTGATATCCAACTCCTTCCGATTCCAATCCTGAGACCCTTCCGATAGCATGAGATGTGATATCTCAATGCTTCTAATACCAAACCTGAGATCCTTCCTATAACATGTGATGTGATATCCAAATCCTTCCCCTTCCAAACCTGAGACCCTCCCTTTAGCATGAGATGTGCTATCCAACTCCTTCCCATTCCAATCCTGAGACCCTTATGATAGCATGAGATGTGATATCTCAATGCCTCTAATACCAAACCTGAGATACTTCCGATAGCATGAGATGTGATATCTCAATGCTTCTAATACCAAACCTGAGATCCTTCCTATAACATGAGATGTGATATCCAAATCCTTCCCCTTCCAAACCTGAGACCCTCCCTTTAGCATGAGATGTGATATCCAACTCCTTCCCATTCCGATCCTGAGACCCTTCTGATAGCATGAGATGTGATATCTCAATGCCTCTAATACCAAACCTGAGATCCTACCTCTAACATGAAATGTGATATCCAACTCCTTCCCTTTCCAAACCTGAGACCCTGCCTATAGCATGAGATGTGATATCCAAGTCCTTCCCATTCCAATCCTGAGACCCTTCCTATAGCATGTGATGTGATATCTCAATGCTTATACCAAACCTGAGACCCTTCCTATGGCATGAGATGTCATATACAACTCCTTCCCATTCCAATCCTGAGACCCTTCCTATAGCATGAGATGTGATATCCAACTTCTTCCCATTCCAATCCTGAGACCCTTCCTATAACATGAGATGTGATGTCTCAATGCTTCTAATACCAAACCTGAGATCTTTCCTATCACATGAGATGTGATATCCAACTCCTTCCCATTCCAATTCTGAGACCCTTCCTATAGCATGAGATGTGATATCTCAATGCCTCTAATACCAATACTGAGACCCTTCCTATAACATGAGATGTGATATCCAACTCCTTCCCATTTCAACCTGAGACCCTTCCTATAGCATGAGATGGGATATCCAACTCCTTCCAAATCCAATTCTGATACCCTTCCGATAGCATGAGATGTGATATCCCAATGCTTCTACCAAACCTGAGACCCATACTATGGCATGAGATGTGATATCAAACTCCTTCCCATTCCAATCCTGAGACCCTTCCTATAGCATGAGATGTGATGTCTCAATGCTTCTAATACCAAACCTGAGATCCTTCCTATAACATGAGATGTGATATCCAACTCCGTCCCATTCCAATCCTGAGACCCTTCCTATAGCATGAGATGTGATATCTCAATGCTTATACCAAACCTGAGACCTTTCCTATAGCATGAGATGTGATATCCAACTCCTTCCGATTCCAATCCTGAGACCCTTCCTATAGCATGAGATGTGATATCTCAATGCCTCTAATACCAAACCTGAGATCCTTCCTCTAACATGAAATGTGATATCCAACTCCTTTCCTTTCCAAACCTGAGAGCCTACCTATAGCATGAGATGTGATATCCAAGTCCTTCCCATTCCAATCCTTAGACCCTTCCTACAGCATGCAATATGATATCTCAATGATTCTAATAACAAACCTGAGACCCGTCCTATAACATGAGATGGGATATCCAACTCCTTCCCATTCCAATCCTGAGACACTTCCGATAGCAAAGATGTGATATCTCAATGCTTATACCAAACCTGAGACCCTTCCTATAACATGAGATGTGATATCCAACTCCTTCCCGTTCCAAACCTGAGACTCTTCCTATAGCATATGTGATATCCAACTTCTTCCCATTCCAAACATGAGACCCTTCCTATAGCAAGAATGTAATATCCAACTCCTTCCCATTCCAATCCTGAGACCATTCCTATAGCATGAGATGTGACATCTCAATGCTTCTAATACCAAACCTGAGACCAGTCCTATAACATGAGATGGGATATCCAACTCCTTCCCCTTCCAAACCTGAGACCCTTCCTATAGCATGAGATGTGATATCCAACTCCTTCCCATCAAAATCCTGAGACACTTCCGATTGCAGAGATGTGATATCTCAAAGCTTATACCAAACCTGAGACTCTTCCTATAATATGAGATGTGATATCCAACTCCTTCCCGTTCCAAACCTGAGACCCTCCCTTTAGCATGAGATGTGATATCCAACTCCTTCCCATTCCAATCCTGAGACCCTTCTGATAGCATGAGATGTGATATCTCAATGCCTCTAATACCAATCCTGAGACCCTTCCTATAACATGAGATGTGATATCCAACTCCTTCCCATTTCAACCTGAGACCCTTCCTATAGCATGACATGGGATATCCAACTCCTTCCAAATCCAATTCTGATACCCTTCCGATAGCATGAGATGTGATATCCCAATGCTTCTACCAAACCTGAGACCCATACTATGGCATGAGATGTGATATCAAACTCCTTCCCATTCCAATCCTGAGACCCTTCCTATAGCATGAGATGTGATGTCTCAATGCTTCTAATACCAAACCTGAGATCCTTCCTATAACATGAGATGTGATATCAAAATCCTTCCCATTCCAATCCTGAGACCCTTCCTATAGCATGAGATGTGATATCTCAATGCTTATACCAAACCTGAGACCCTTCCTATACCATGAGATGTGATATCCAACTCCTTCCGATTCCAATCCTGAGACCCTTCCTATAGCATGAGATGTGATATCTCAATGCCTCTAATACCAAACCTGAGATCCTTCCTCTGACATGAAATGTGATATCCAACTCCTTTCCTTTCCAAACCTGAGAGCCTACCTATAGCATGAGATGTGATATCCAAGTCCTTCCCATTCCAATCCTTAGACCCTTCCTACAGCATGCAATATGATATCTCAATGATTCTAATAACAAACCTGAGACCCGTCCTATAACATGAGATGGGATATCCAACTCCTTCCCATTCCAATCCTGAGACACTTCTGATAGCATAGATGTGATATCTCAATGCTTATACCAAACCTGAGACCCTTCCTATAACATGAGATGTCATATCCAACTCCTTCCCGTTCCAAACCTGAGACCCTTCCTATAGCATATGTGATATCCAACTCCTTCCCATTCCACACATGAGACCCTTCCTATAGCAAGAATGTAATATCCAACTCCTTCCCATTCCAATCCTGAGACCATTCCTATAGCATGAGATGTGATATCTCAATGCTTCTAATACCAAACCTGAGACCAGTCCTATAACATGAGATGGGATATCCAACTCCTTCCCCTTCCAAACCTGAGACCCTTCCTATAGCATGAGATGTGATATCCAACTCCTTCCCATCCCAATCCTGAGACACTTCCGATTGCAGAGATGTGATATCTCAATGCTTATACCAAACCTGAGACTCTTCCTATAACATGAGATGTGATATCCAACTCCTTCCCGTTCCAAACCTGAGACCCTTCCTATAGCATGAGATGTGATATCCAACTCCTTCCGATTCCAATCCTGAGACCCTTCCGATAGCATGAGATGTGATATCTCAATGCTTCTAATACCAAACCTGAGATCCTTCCTATAACATGTGATGTGATATCCAAATCCTTCCCCTTCCAAACCTGAGACCCTCCCTTTAGCATGAGATGTGCTATCCAACTCCTTCCCATTCCAATCCTGAGACCCTTATGATAGCATGAGATGTGATATCTCAATGCCTCTAATACCAAACCTGAGATACTTCCGATAGCATGAGATGTGATATCTCAATGCTTCTAATACCAAACCTGAATCCTTCCTATAACATGAGATGTGATATCCAAATCCTTCCCCTTCCAAACCTGAGACCCTCCCTTTAGCATGAGATGTGATATCCAACTCCTTCCCATTCCGATCCTGAGACCCTTCTGATAGCATGAGATGTGATATCTCAATGCCTCTAATACCAAACCTGAGATCCTACCTCTAACATGAAATGTGATATCCAACTCCTTCCCTTTCCAAACCTGAGACCCTGCCTATAGCATGAGATGTGATATCCAAGTCCTTCCCATTCCAATCCTGAGACCCTTCCTATAGCATGTGATGTGATATCTCAATGCTTATACCAAACCTGAGACCCTTCCTATGGCATGAGATGTCATATACAACTCCTTCCCATTCCAATCCTGAGACCCTTCCTATAGCATGAGATGTGATATCCAACTTCTTCCCATTCCAATCCTGAGACCCTTCCTATAACATGAGATGTGATGTCTCAATGCTTCTAATACCAAACCTGAGATCTTTCCTATAACATGAGATGTGATATCCAACTCCTTCCCATTCCAATTCTGAGACCCTTCCTATAGCATGAGATGTGATATCTCAATGCTTATACCAAACCTGAGACCCTTCCTATAGCTTGAGATGTGATATCCAACTCCTTCCCATTCCAATCCTGAGACCCTTCCTATAGCATGAGATGTGATATCCAACTTCTTCCCATTCCAATCCTGAGACCCTTCCTATAACATGAGATGTGATGTCTCAATGCTTCTAATACCAAACCTGAGATCTTTCCTATAACATGAGATGTGATATCCAACTCCTTCCCATTCCAATTCTGAGACCCTTCTGATAGCATGAGATGTGATATCTCAATGCCTCTAATACCAATCCTGAGACCCTTCCTATAACATGAGATGTGATATCCAACTCCTTCCCATTTCAACCTGAGACCCTTCCTATAGCATGAGATGGGATATCCAACTCCTTCCAAATCCAATTCTGATACCCTTCCGATAGCATGAGATGTGATATCCCAATGCTTCTACCAAACCTGAGACCCATACTATGGCATGAGATGTGATATCAAACTCCTTCCCATTCCAATCCTGAGACCCTTCCTATAGCATGAGATGTGATGTCTCAATGCTTCTAATACCAAACCTGAGATCCTTCCTATAACATGAGATGTGATATCCAACTCCTTCCCATTCCAATCCTGAGACCCTTCCTATAGCATGAGATGTGATATCTCAATGCTTATACCAAACCTGAGACCTTTCCTATAGCATGAGATGTGATATCCAACTCCTTCCGATTCCAATCCTGAGACCCTTCCTATAGCATGAGATGTGATATCTCAATGCCTCTAATACCAAACCTGAGATCCTTCCTCTAACATGAAATGTGATATCCAACTCCTTTCCTTTCCAAACCTGAGAGCCTACCTATAGCATGAGATGTGATATCCAAGTCCTTCCCATTCCAATCCTTAGACCCTTCCTACAGCATGCAATATGATATCTCAATGATTCTAATAACAAACCTGAGACCCGTCCTATAACATGAGATGGGATATCCAACTCCTTCCCATTCCAATCCTGAGACACTTCCGATAGCAGAGATGTGATATCTCAATGCTTATACCAAACCTGAGACCCTTCCTATAACATGAGATGTGATATCCAACTCCTTCCCGTTCCAAACCTGAGACTCTTCCTATAGCATATGTGATATCCAACTTCTTCCCATTCCAAACATGAGACCCTTCCTATAGCAAGAATGTAATATCCAACTCCTTCCCATTCCAATCCTGAGACCATTCCTATAGCATGAGATGTGACATCTCAATGCTTCTAATACCAAACCTGAGACCAGTCCTATAACATGAGATGGGATATCCAACTCCTTCCCCTTCCAAACCTGAGACCCTTCCTATAGCATGAGATGTGATATCCAACTCCTTCCCATCAAAATCCTGAGACACTTCCGATTGCAGAGATGTGATATCTCAATGCTTATACCAAACCTGAGACTCTTCCTATAATATGAGATGTGATATCCAACTCCTTCCCGTTCCAAACCTGAGACCCTCCCTTTAGCATGAGATGTGATATCCAACTCCTTCCCATTCCAATCCTGAGACCCTTCTGATAGCATGAGATGTGATATCTCAATGCCTCTAATACCAATCCTGAGACCCTTCCTATAACATGAGATGTGATATCCAACTCCTTCCCATTTCAACCTGAGACCCTTCCTATAGCATGACATGGGATATCCAACTCCTTCCAAATCCAATTCTGATACCCTTCCGATAGCATGAGATGTGATATCCCAATGCTTCTACCAAACCTGAGACCCATACTATGGCATGAGATGTGATATCAAACTCCTTCCCATTCCAATCCTGAGACCCTTCCTATAGCATGAGATGTGATGTCTCAATGCTTCTAATACCAAACCTGAGATCCTTCCTATAACATGAGATGTGATATCCAAATCCTTCCCATTCCAATCCTGAGACCCTTCCTATAGCATGAGATGTGATATCTCAATGCTTATACCAAACCTGAGACCCTTCCTATACCATGAGATGTGATATCCAACTCCTTCCGATTCCAATCCTGAGACCCTTCCTATAGCATGAGATGTGATATCTCAATGCCTCTAATACCAAACCTGAGATCCTTCCTCTGACATGAAATGTGATATCCAACTCCTTTCCTTTCCAAACCTGAGAGCCTACCTATAGCATGAGATGTGATATCCAAGTCCTTCCCATTCCAATCCTTAGACCCTTCCTACAGCATGCAATATGATATCTCAATGATTCTAATAACAAACCTGAGACCCGTCCTATTACATGAGATGGGATATCCAACTCCTTCCCATTCCAATCCTGAGACACTTCTGATAGCATAGATGTGATATCTCAATGCTTATACCAAACCTGAGACCCTTCCTATAACATGAGATGTCATATCCAACTCCTTCCCGTTCCAAACCCGAGACCCTTCCTATCCATATGTGATATCCAACTCCTTCCCATTCCACACATGAGACCCTTCCTATAGCAAGAATGTAATATCCAACTCCTTCCCATTCCAATCCTGAGACCATTCCTATAGCATGAGATGTGATATCTCAATGCTTCTAATACCAAACCTGAGACCAGTCCTATAACATGAGTTAGGATATCCAACTCCTTCCCCTTCCAAACCTGAGACCCTTCCTATAGCATGAGATGTGATATCCAACTCCTTCCCATCCCAATCCTGAGACACTTCCGATTGCAGAGATGTGATATCTCAATGCTTATACCAAACCTGAGACTCTTCCTATAACATGAGATGTGATATCCAACTCCTTCCCGTTCCAAACCTGAGACCCTTCCTATAGCATGAGATGTGATATCCAACTCCTTCCGATTCCAATCCTGAGACCCTTCCGATAGCATGAGATGTGATATCTCAATGCTTCTAATACCAAACCTGAGATCCTTCCTATAACATGTGATGTGATATCCAAATCCTTCCCCTTCCAAACCTGAGACCCTCCCTTTAGCATGAGATGTGCTATCCAACTCCTTCCCATTCCAATCCTGAGACCCTTATGATAGCATGAGATGTGATATCTCAATGCCTCTAATACCAAACCTGAGATACTTCCGATAGCATGAGATGTGATATCTCAATGCTTCTAATACCAAACCTGAATCCTTCCTATAACATGAGATGTGATATCCAAATCCTTCCCCTTCCAAACCTGAGACCCTCCCTTTAGCATGAGATGTGATATCCAACTCCTTCCCATTCCGATCCTGAGACCCTTCTGATAGCATGAGATGTGATATCTCAATGCCTCTAATACCAAACCTGAGATCCTACCTCTAACATGAAATGTGATATCCAACTCCTTCCCTTTCCAAACCTGAGACCCTGCCTATAGCATGAGATGTGATATCCAAGTCCTTCCCATTCCAATCCTGAGACCCTTCCTATAGCATGTGATGTGATATCTCAATGCTTATACCAAACCTGAGACCCTTCCTATGGCATGAGATGTCATATACAACTCCTTCCCATTCCAATCCTGAGACCCTTCCTATAGCATGAGATGTGATATCCAACTTCTTCCCATTCCAATCCTGAGACCCTTCCTATAACATGAGATGTGATGTCTCAATGCTTCTAATACCAAACCTGAGATCTTTCCTATAACATGAGATGTGATATCCAACTCCTTCCCATTCCAATTCTGAGACCCTTCCTATAGCATGAGATGTGATATCTCAATGCTTATACCAAACCTGAGACCCTTCCTATAGCTTGAGATGTGATATCCAACTCCTTCCCATTCCAATCCTGAGACCCTTCCTATAGCATGAGATGTGATATCCAACTTCTTCCCATTCCAATCCTGAGACCCTTCCTATAACATGAGATGTGATGTCTCAATGCTTCTAATACCAAACCTGAGATCTTTCCTATAACATGAGATGTGATATCCAACTCCTTCCCATTCCAATTCTGAGACCCTTCTGATAGCATGAGATGTGATATCTCAATGCCTCTAATACCAATCCTGAGACCCTTCCTATAACATGAGATGTGATATCCAACTCCTTCCCATTTCAACCTGAGACCCTTCCTATAGCATGAGATGGGATATCCAACTCCTTCCAAATCCAATTCTGATACCCTTCCGATAGCATGAGATGTGATATCCCAATGCTTCTACCAAACCTGAGACCCATACTATGGCATGAGATGTGATATCAAACTCCTTCCCATTCCAATCCTGAGACCCTTCATATAGCATGAGATGTGATGTCTCAATGCTTCTAATACCAAACCTGAGATCCTTCCTATAACATGAGATGTGATATCCAACTCCTTCCCATTCCAATCCTGAGACCCTTCCTATAGCATGAGATGTGATATCTCAATGCTTATACCAAACCGGAGACCCTTCCTATAGCATGAGATGTGATATCCAACTCCTTCCGATTCCAATCCTGAGACCCTTCCTATAGCATGAGATGTGATATCTCAATGCCTCTAATACCAAACCTGAGATCCTTCCTCTAACATGAAATGTGATATCCAACTCCTTTCCTTTCCAAACCTGAGAGCCTACCTATAGCATGAGATGTGATATCCAAGTCCTTCCCATTCCAATCCTTAGACCCTTCCTACAGCATGCAATATGATATCTCAATGATTCTAATAAGAAACCTGAGACCCGTCCTATAACATGAGATGGGATATCCAACTCCTTCCCATTCCAAACCTGAGACCCTTCCTATAGCATGAGATGTGATATCCAACTCCTTCCCATCCCAATCCTGAGACACTTCCGATTGCAGAGATGTGATATCTGTTAGGAAAGATTTCGTTATTGTAGGGAACTTTCCTTCCATGTGGCAACCCCTAAACTTTTTGCTATTGTTTTCAACCTGTTTTCTTGACTTTGCCAGAGAAGTGCAGCCTTCTGCTGTACTCCTCTGGGCTTTCGCTCCTTTCTTACGGGGAAACTGACATGCCCTTAAGACAGTCAGTACCGGGGAACGCTGTTTCCCGTAGTTTCTTTTATCGTGTCGCCATTTTAGTGCAACACGACACAAGAGGGCACTGTAAGCTAAGTTACAGCTCTCTTGGGTCTCTAGCCTTCTACAGACCCTAGACACTCTTATAGGATGGTTTTTGGATCGGTGCAAGTCATTCAGGGACTGGGCTGGTGGCAGCGATCATTTGGTTTATTTTGAGCTCCTTTTGCCGTTCTGAGCACCTTTTTGCCGCGAACACAAAAGGGTGGCCCGGCTACCCAAAATGGCCGGACCACGAGGCTCCTTTGTCTCGTCCACTGTCCGTCTTGCTCCCTTTACCTTCCCCCGGGTCAGGCGACCCGGGGCCTTCCTTATTTGGGCATGTAGTTTCCCGCGAAACACGGTTGCGTTCGCGGGCTTCTACAGGTCGTTTGAGTGCCCCCAGGATGTGGGCTGGGCTGTCTGGTCCCAATACACATCCTGGGTGCCAGAGAGTCTAGGGTGGTGTGAATGCCTGGGACCACCGTGGTCCGTGATTGGTCCACGTATGGTATGTGTGTTGATGAGCGGATCTCCCATTGGCTCCCCTCCGTTTTGGCGCGAAGGGAACCGTGGATAAGAGGGAGCTGGAGAAGCTCGGGCCTGCTTGCTTCGGGGACCGGTGAGTAGATTAGCTAGGATCTGGTCGCCCTCCTGCAGTGCCCTTTGCTTTTCCCCGCTGTGAATACAGCACCCCTTGTCCGTACTCGCGCCCGGCTTCTGCCTCACAGTGGAGGCTGCGCTAGAGTCGCGGACCGTGTTCTCCTTCATTAGAGCTCCCTACAGAGCTGTTCAACGTCCTCCGAAGAGCTTCACCTTCTGCCCATTGGCACCGGCGTGTGCAGGTACTTTTGAGCGCTAGGCTCCACTCTTCGTAGGGATTGGACTACCATCCAGTTAGGGGCCTCAGAAGGCGGACATATCACTCGCATTGGTTCGCACTGCCTGTTTTCCTTCCCCTGCAGGTGGATAACATATTTCGTGCTGCTAATGCTGTGAAACTGTGTATTCTGTATATATATTGGGTGGATAGTGTATGTGTTGGTTTAATATCGTTGTATACCGCTGCTTTTACTGTGGTTATTAGTTTCAAGGCCTTATAATAAATGTGTATCTATTTTTGATATAAACAACTGTTTGGAGTAGTTTGTAAGCGCTCTTGCTTTGTGTGCTCATTGCGGGCTTTCAGTCACCCTCACCCCTCTTGAGACCTAGTCTTGACCGCCGCGATCGCTACCTTGATTGGTCTGGCTTGTCCAGAGGTTACCCTGTTCCAAGTAATTAGGTTGGCCTTCTGAACCTCTGCGCCACCAGGACAGAGTTCAGAAATCCGTCTTAACAATATCTCAATGCTTATACCAAACCTGAGACTCTTCCTATAACATGAGATGTGATATCCAACTCCTTCCCGTTCCAAACCTGAGACCCATCCTATAGCATGAGATGTGATATCCAACTCCTTCCGATTCCAATCCTGAGACCCTTCCGATAGCATGAGATGTGATATCTCAATGCTTCTAATACCAAACCTGAGATCCTTCCTATAGCATATGTGATATCCAACTCCTTCCCATTCCAAACATGAGACCCTTCTTATAGCAAGAATGTAATATCCAACTCCTTCCCATTCCAATCCTGAGACCATTCCTATAGCATGAGATCTGATATCTCAATGCTTCTAATACCAAACCTGAGATCCTTCCTATGACATGAGATGTGATATCCAACTCCTTCCCATTCCAATCCTGAGACCCTTCTGATAGCATGAGATGTGATATCTCAATGCCTCTAATACCAATCCTGAGACCCTTCCTATAACATGAGATGTGATATCCAAATCCTTCCCATTTCAACCTGAGACCCTTCCTATAGCATGACATGGGATATCCAACTCCTTCCAAATCCAATTCTGATACCCTTCCGATAGCATGAGATGTGATATCTCAATGCTTATACCAAACCTGAGACTCTTCCTATAACATGAGATGTGATATCCAACTCCTTCCCGTTCCAAACCTGAGACCATCCCTTTAGCATGAGATGTGCTATCCAACTCCTTCCCATTCCAATCCTGAGACCCTTATGATAGCATGAGATGTGATATCTCAATGCCTCTAATACCAAACCTGAGATACTTACGATAGCATGAGATGTGATATCTCAATGCTTCTAATACCAAACCTGAGATCCTTCCTATAACATGAGATGTGATATCCAAATCCTTCCCCTTCCAAACCTGAGACCCCCCCTTTAGCATGAGATGTGATATCCAACTCCTTCCCATTCCAATCCTGAGACCCTTCTGATAGCATGAGATGTGATATCTCAATGCCTCTAATACCAAACCTGAGATCCTACCTCTAACATGAAATGTGATATCCAACTCCTTCCCTTTCCAGACCTGAGACCCTGCCTATAGCATGAGATGTGATATCCAAGTCCTTCCCATTCCAATCCTGAGACCCTTCCTATAGCATGTGATGTGATATCTCAATGCTTATACCAAACCTGAGACCCTTCATATGGCATGAGATGTCATATACAACTCCTTCCCATTCCAATCCTGAGACCCTTCCTATAGCATGAGATGTGATATCTCAATGCTTATACCAAACCTGAGACCCTTCCTATAGCATGAGATGTGAGATCCAACTTCTTCCCATTCCAATCCTGAGACCCTTCCTATAACATGAGATGTGATGTCTCAATGCTTCTAATACCAAACCTGAGATCTTTCCTATAACATGAGATGTGATATCCAACTCCTTCCCATTCCAATTCTGAGACCCTTTATATAGCATGAGATGTGATATCTCAATGCTTATACCAAACCTGAGACTCTTCCTATAGCTTGAGATGTGATATCCAACTCCTTCCCATTCCAATCCTGAGACCCTTCCTATAGCATGAGATGTGATATCTCAATGCTTCTAATGCCAAACCTGAGATCCTTCCTCTAACATGAAATGTGATATCCAACTCCTTCCCCTTCCAAACCTGAGAGCCTTCCCATAGCATGAGATATGATATCCAAGTCCTTCCCATTCCAATCCTGAGACCCTTCCTATAACATGAGATGTGATATCCAACTCCTTCCCATTCCAATCCTGAGACCCTTCTGATAGCATGAGATGTGATATCTCAATGCCTCTAATACCAATCCTGAGACCCTTCCTATAACATGAGATGTGATATCCAACTCCTTCCCATTTCAACCTGAGACCCTTCCTATAGCATGAGATGGGATATCCAACTCCTTCCAAATCCAATTCTGATACCCTTCCGATAGCATGAGATGTGATATCCCAATGCTTCTATCAAACCTGAGACCCATACTATGGCATGAGATGTGATATCAAACTCCTTCCCATTCCAATCCTGAGTCCCTTCCTATAGCTTGAGATGTGATATCCAACTCCTTCCCATTCCAATTCCGAGACCCTTCCTATACCATGAGACTTGATATCTCAATGCTTCTAATACCAAACCTGAGACCCATCCTATAACATGAGATGTGATATCCAAATCCTTCCCCTTCCAAACCTTAGACCCTTCCTTTATCATGAGATGTGATATCCAACTCCTTCCCATTCCAATCCTGAGACCCTTCCGATATCATGAGATTTGTTATCTCAATGCTTCTAATATCAAACTTGAGACCCTCCCTATAGCATGAGATGTGACATCCGAGTCCTTCCCATTAAAATCCTGAGGCCCTTCCGATAGCAGAGATGTGATATCTCAATGCTTATACCAAACCTGAGACCCTTCCTATGGCCTGAGATGTCATATACAACTCCTTCCCATTCCAATCCTGAGACCCTTCCTATAGCATGAGATGTGATATCTCAATGCTTGTACCAAATCTGAGACCCTTCCTATAGCATGAGATGTGATATCCAACTCCTTCCCATTCCAATCCTGAGACCCTTCCTATAGCATGAGATGTGATGTCTCAATGCTTCTAATACCAAACCTGAGATCCTTCCTATAACATGAGATGTGATATCCAACTCCTTCCCATTCCAATCCTGAGACCCTTCCTGTAGCATGAGAAGTGCTATCTCCATGCTTATACCAAACCTGAGACCCTTCCTATAGCATGAGATGTGATATCCAAATCCTTCCCATTCCAATCCTGAGACCCTTCCTATAGCATGAGATGTGATATCTCAATGCTTATACCAAACCTGAGAGCCTACCTATAGCATGAGATGTGATATCCAAGTCCATCCCATTCCAATCCTTAGACCCTTCCTACAGCATGCGATGGATATCTCAATGATTCTAATACCAAACCAGAGACCTGTCCTATAACATGAGATGGGATATCCAACTCCTTCCCATTCCAAACCTGAGACCCTTCCTACAGCATGCAATGTGATATCTCAATGCTTCTAATACCAAACCTAAGACCAGTCCTATAACATGAGATGGGATATCCAACTCCTTCCCCTTCCAAACCTGAGACCCTTCCTATAGCATGAGATGTGATATCCAACTCCTTCCCATCCCAATCCTGAGACACTTCCGATTGCAGAGATGTGATATCTCAATGCTTATACCAAACCTGAGACCCTTCCTATAACATGAGATGTGATATCCAACTCCTTCCCGTTCCAAACCTGAGACACTTCCTATAGCATATGTGATATCCAACTCCTTCCCATTCCAAACATGAGACCCTTCCTATAGCAAGAATGTAATATCCAACTCCTACCCATTCCAATCCTGAGACCATTCCTATAGCATGAGATGTGATATATCAATGCTTCTAATACCAAACCTGAGATCCTTCATATGACATGAGATGTGATATCCAAATCCTTCCCATTCCAATCCTGAGACCCTTCCTATAACATGAGATGTGATGTCTCAATGCTTCTAATACCAAACCTGAGATCTTTCCTATAACATGAGATGTGATATCCAACTCCTTCCCATTCCAATTCTGAGACCCTTCCTATAGCATGAGATGTGATATCTCAATGCTTATACCAAACCTGAGACCCTTCCTATAGCTTTAGATGTGATATCCAACTCCTTCCCATTCCAATCCTGAGACCCTTCCTATAGCGTGAGATGTGATATCTCAATGCCTCTAATACCAAACCTGAGATCCTTCCTCTTACATGAAATGTGATATCCAACTCCTTCCCCTTCCAAACCTGAGAGCCTTCCCATAGCATGAGATATGATATCCAAGTCCTTCCCATTCCAATCCTGAGACCCTTCCTATAAAATGAGATGTGATATCCAACTCCTTCCCATTCCAACCTGAGGTCCTTCCTATAGCATGAGATGGGATATCCAACTCCTTCCATATCCAATACTGATACCCTTCCGATAGCATGAGATGTGATATCCCAATGCTTCTACCAAACCTGAGACCCATACTATGGCATGAGATGTGATATCAAACTCCTTCCCATTCCAATCCTGAGACCCTTCCTATAGCTTGAGATGTGATATCCAACTCCTTCCCATTCCAATTCTGAGACCCTTCCTATACCATGAGACTTGATATCTCAATGCTTCTAATACCAAACCTGAGACCCATCCTATAACATGGGATGTGATATCCAAATCCTTCCCCTTCCAAACCTTAGACCCTTCCTTTATCATGAGATGTGATATCCAACTCCTTCCCTTTCCAATCCTGAGACCCTTCCGATATCATGAGATTTGTTATCTCAATGCTTCTAATATCAAACTTGAGACCCTCCCTATAGCATGAGATGTGACATCCATGTCCTTCCCATTAAAATCCTGAGACACTTCCGATAGCAGAGATGTGATATCTCAATGCTTATACCAAACCTGAGACCCTTCCTATGGCCTGAGATGTCATATACAACTCCTTCCCATTAAAATCCTGAGACCCTTCCTATAGCATGAGATGTGATATCCAACTCCTTCCCATTCCAATCCTGAGACCCTTCCTATAGCATGAGATCTGATGTCTGAATGCTTCTAATAGCAAACCTGAGATCCTTCCTATAACATGAGATGTGATATCCAACTCCTTCCCATTCCAATCCTGAGACCCTTCCTATAGCATGAGATGTGATATCCAACTCCTTCCCATTCCAACCTGAGACCCTTCCTATAGCATGAGATGGGATATCCAACTCCTTCCCATTCCAATCCTGAGACCCTTTCTATAGCATGAGATGGGATATCCAACTCCTTCCCATTCCAACCTGAGACCCTTCCTATAGCATGAGATGGGATATCCAACTCCTTCCCATTCCAATCCTGAGACCCTTCCTATAGCATGAGATGTGATGTCTGAATGTTTCTAATACCAAACCTGAGATCCTTCCTATAACATGAAATGTGATATCCAACTCCTTCCCCTTCCAAACCTGAGAGCCTTCCCATAGCATGAGATATGATATCCAAGTCCTTCCCATTCCAATCCTGAGACCCTTCCTATAACATGAGATGTGATATCCAAATCCTTCCCATTCCAATCCTGAGACCCTTCCTATAACATGAAATGTGATATCCAACTCCTTCCCCTTCCAAACCTGAGAGCCTTCCCATAGCATGAGATATGACATCCAAGTCCTTCCCATTAGAATCCTGAGACCCTTCCGATAGCAGAGATGTGATATCTCAATGCTTATACCAAACCTGAGACCCTTCCTATGGCCTGAGATGTCATATACAACTCCTTCTCATTAAAATCCTGAGACCCTTCCTATAGCATGAGATGTGATATCTCAATGCTTATACCAAACCTGAGACCCTTCCCATAGCATGAGATGTGATATCCAACTTCTTCCCATTCCAATCCTGAGACCCTTCCTATAACATGAGATGTGATGTCTCAATGCTTCTAATACCAAACCTGAGATCCTTCCTATAACATGAGATGTGATATCCAACTCCTTCCCATTCCAATCCTGAGACACTTCCTATAAAATGAGATGTGATATCCAACTCCTTCCCATTCCAACCTGAGACCCTTCCGATAGCATGAGATGTGATATCCCAATGCTTCTACAAAACCTGAGACCCATACTATGGCATGAGATGTGATAACAAACTCCTTCCCATTCCAATCCTGAGACCCTTCCTATAGCTTGAGATGTGATATCCAACTCCTTCCCATTCCAATTCTGAGACCCTTCCTATACCATGAGACTTGATATCTCAATGCTTCTAATACCAAACCTGAGACCCATCCTATAACATGGGATGTGATATCCAAATCCTTCCCCTTCCAAACCTTAGACCCTTCCTTTATCATGAGATGTGATATCCAACTCCTTCCCATTCCAATCCTGAGACCCTTCCGATATCATGAGATTTGTTATCTCAATGCTTCTAATATCAAACTTGAGACCCTCCCTATAGCATGAGATGTGACATCCAAGTCCTTCCCATTAGAATCCTGAGACCCTTCCGATAGCAGAGATGTGATATCTCAATGCTTATACCAAACCTGAGACCCTTCCTATGGCCTGAGATGTCATATACAACTCCTTCTCATTAAAATCCTGAGACCCTTCCTATAGCATGAGATTTGATATCCAACTCCTTCCCATTCCAATCCTGATACCCTTCCTATAGCATGAGATGTGATGTCTGAATGTTTCTAATACCAAACCTGAGATCCTTCCTATAACATGAAATGTGATATCCAACTCCTTCCCCTTCCAAACCTGAGAGCCTTCCCATAGCATGAGATATGATATCCAACTCCTTCCCATTCCAACCTGAGACCCTTCCTATAGCATGAGATGGGATATCCAACTCCTTCCCATTCCAATCCTGAGACCCTTCCTATAGCATGAGATGTGATGTCTGAATGTTTCTAATACCAAACCTGAGATCCTTCCTATAACATGAAATGTGATATCCAACTCCTTCCCCTTCCAAACCTGAGAGCCTTCCCATAGCATGAGATATGATATCCAAGTCCTTCCCATTCCAATCCTGAGACCCTTCCTATAACATGAGATGTGATATCCAAATCCTTCCCATTCCAATCCTGAGACCCTTCCTATAACATGAAATGTGATATCCAACTCCTTCCCCTTCCAAACCTGAGAGCCTTCCCATAGCATGAGATATGACATCCAAGTCCTTCCCATTAGAATCCTGAGACCCTTCCGATAGCAGAGATGTGATATCTCAATGCTTATACCAAACCTGAGACCCTTCCTATGGCCTGAGATGTCATATACAACTCCTTCTCATTAAAATCCTGAGACCCTTCCTATAGCATGAGATGTGATATCTCAATGCTTATACCAAACCTGAGACCCTTCCTATAGCATGAGATGTGATATCCAACTTCTTCCCATTCCAATCCTGAGACCCTTCCTATAACATGAGATGTGATGTCTCAATGCTTCTAATACCAAACCTGAGATCCTTCCTATAACATGAGATGTGATATCCAACTCCTTCCCATTCCAATCCTGAGACACTTCCTATAAAATGAGATGTGATATCCAACTCCTTCCCATTCCAACCTGAGACCCTTCCGATAGCATGAGATGTGATATCCCAATGCTTCTACAAAACCTGAGACCCATACTATGGCATGAGATGTGATAACAAACTCCTTCCCATTCCAATCCTGAGACCCTTCCTATAGCTTGAGATGTGATATCCAACTCCTTCCCATTCCAATTCTGAGACCCTTCCTATACCATGAGACTTGATATCTCAATGCTTCTAATACCAAACCTGAGACCCATCCTATAACATGGGATGTGATATCCAAATCCTTCCCCTTCCAAACCTTAGACCCTTCCTTTATCATGAGATGTGATATCCAACTCCTTCCCATTCCAATCCTGAGACCCTTCCGATATCATGAGATTTGTTATCTCAATGCTTCTAATATCAAACTTGAGACCCTCCCTATAGCATGAGATGTGACATCCAAGTCCTTCCCATTAGAATCCTGAGACCCTTCCGATAGCAGAGATGTGATATCTCAATGCTTATACCAAACCTGAGACCCTTCCTATGGCCTGAGATGTCATATACAACTCCTTCTCATTAAAATCCTGAGACCCTTCCTATAGCATGAGATTTGATATCCAACTCCTTTCCATTCCAATCCTGATACCCTTCCTATAGCATGAGATGTGATATCTCAATGCTTATACCAAACCTGAGACCCTTCCTATAGCATGAGATGTGATATCCAACTTCTTCCCATTCCAATCCTGAGACCCTTCCTATAACATGAGATGTGATGTCTCAATGCTTCTAATACCAAACCTGAGATCCTTCCTATAAAATGAGATGTGATATCCAACTCCTTCCCATTCCAATCCTGAGACCCTTCCTATAGCATGAGAAGTGATATCTCCATGCTTATACCAAACCTGAGACCCTTCCTATGGCCTGAGATATCATATACAACTCCTTCCCATTCCAATCTTGAGGCCCTTCCTATAGCATGAGATGTGATATCCAACTCCTTCCCATTCCAACCTGAGACCCTTCCTATAGCATGAGATGGGATATCCAACTCCTTCCAAATCCAATACTGATACCCTTCCGATAGCATGAGATGTGATATCCCAATGCTTCTACCAAACCTGAGACCCATACTATGGCATGAGATGTGATATCAAACTCCTTCCCATGTCAATTCTGAGACCCTTCCTATACCATGAGACTTGATATCTCAATGCTTCTAATACCAAACCTGAGACCCGTCCTATAACATGAGATGTGATATCCAAATCCTTCCCCTTCCAAACCTTAGACCCTTCCTTTATCATGAGATGTGATATCCAACTCCTTCCCATTCCAATCCTGAGACCCTTCCGATATCATGAGATTTGTTATCTCAATGCTTCTAATATCAAACTTGAGACCCTCCCTATAGCATGAGATGTGACATCTAAGTCCTTCCCATTCCAATCCTGAGACCCTTCCTATAGCATGAGATGTGATATCTCAATGCATCTAATACCAAACCTGAGACCCTTCCTATAACATGAGATGGGATATCCAACTCCTTCCCATTCCAATCCTGAGACCCTTCCGATAGCAGAGATGTTATATCTCAATGCTTATACCAAACCTGAGACCCTTCCTATGGCCTGAGATGTCATATACAACTCCTTCCCATTCCAATCCTGAGACCCTTCCTATAGCATGAGATGTATTATCTCAATGCTTATACCAAATCTGAGACCCTTCCTATAGCATGAGATGTGATGTCTCAATGCTTCTAATACCAAACCTGAGATCCTTCCTATAACATGAGATGTGATATCCAACTCCTTCCCATTCCAATCCTGAGACCCTTCCTATAGCATGAGAAGTGATATCTCCATGCTTATACCAAACCGGAGACCCTTCCTATAGCATGAGATGTGCTATCTAAATGCTTATCCCAAACCTGAGAGCCTACCTATAGCATGAGATGTGATATCCAAGTCCATCCCATTCCAATCCTTAGACCCTTCCTACAGCATGCAATGTGATATCTCAATGATTCTAATACCAAACCAGAGACCCGTCCTATAACATGAGATGGGATATCCAACTCCTTCCCATTCCAATCCTGAGCCACTTCCAATAGCAGAGATGTGATATCTCAATGCTTATACCAAACCTGAGACCCTTCCTATAACATGAGATGTGATATTCAACTCCTTCCCGTTCCAAACCTGAGACACTTCCTATAGCATATGTGATATCCAACTCCTTCCCATTCCAAACATTAGACCCTTCCTATAGCAAGAATGTAATATCCAACTCCTACCTATTCCAATCCTGAGACCATTCCTATAGCATGAGATGTGATATATCAATGCTTCTAATACCAAACCTGAGATCCTTCCTATGACATGAGATGTGATATCCAAATCCTTCCCATTCCAATCCTGAGACCCTTCCTATAGCAAGAGATGTGATATCCAAATCATTCCCATTCCAATCCTGAGACCCTTCCTATAACATGAGTTGTGATATCCAACTCCTTCCCATTCCAACCTGAGACCCTTCCTATAGCATGAGAAGGGATATCCAACTCCTTCCCAATCCAATCCTGAGACCCTTCCGATAGCAGAGATGTGATATCACAATGCTTATACCAAACCTGAGACCCTTCCTATGGCATGAGATGTGATATCCAACTCCTTGCCATTCAAATCCTGAAACCCCTACTATAGCATGAGATGTGATATCTCAATGCTTCTACCAAACCTGAGACCCTTCCTTTAGCATGAGATGTGATATCCAAATCCTTCATATTCCAATCCTGAGGCCCTTCCTATTGGATGAGATGTGATATCCAACTCCTTCCCATTCCAACCCTGAGACCCTTCCTATACCATGAGATGTGATATCTCAATGCTTCTAATACCAAACCTGGGACCCGTCCTATAACATGAGATATGATATCCAAATCCTTCCCCTTCCAAACCTGAGACCCTTCCTTTGGCATGAGATGTGATATCCAAATCCTTCCCATTCCAATCCTAAAACCCTTCCTATAGCATGAGATGTGATATCTCAATGTTTCTAATAAAAAACCTTAGACCCTTCCTATAGCAAGAGATGTGATATCCAAATTCTTCCCATTCCAATCCTGAGACCCTTCCTATAACATGAGATGTGATATCCAACTCCTTCCCATTCCAACCTGAGACCCTATAGTATGAGAAGGGATATCCAACTCCTTCCCAATCCAATCCTGAGACCCTTCCGATAGCAGAGATGTGATATCTCAATGCTTATACCAAACCTGAGACCCTTCCTATGGCATGAGATGTGATATCCAACTCCTTGCCATTCAAATCCTGAGACCCTCCCTATAACAAGATATGTCATATCCAACTCCTTCCCATTCCAAACCTGAGACCCTTCCTTTAGCATGAGATGTGATATCCAAATCCTTCACATTCCAATCCTGAGACCCTTCCTATAGCATGAAATGTGATATCTCAATGCTTCTAATACCAAACCTGAGATCCTTCCTATAACATGAGATGTGATATCCAACTACTTCCCATTCCAAACCTGAGACCCTTCCGATAGCATGAGATGTGATATCTCAATGCTTCAAAAACCAAACATGAGAACCATCCTATAACATGAGATGTGACATCCAAATCCTTCCCTTCCCAAACCTGAGACTCTTCCTATAGCATGAGATGTGATATCTCAATGCTTCTAATACCAAACCTGAGACCCGTCCTATAACATGAGATGTGATATCCAAATCCTTCCCCTTCCAAACCTGAGACCCTTCCTTTAGCATGAGATGTGATATCCAGCTCCTCCCATCCCAATCCTGAGACACTTCCGATTGCAGAGATGTGATATCTCAATGCTTATACCAAACCTGAGACTCTTCCTATAACATGAGATGTGATATCCAACTCCTTCCCGTTCCAAACCTGAGACCCATCCTATAGCATGAGATGTGATATCCAACTCCTTCCGATTCCAATCCTGAGACCCTTCCGATAGCATGAGATGTGATATCTCAATGCTTCTAATACCAAACCTGAGATCCTTCCTATAACATGTGATGTGATATCCAAATCCTTCCCCTTCCAAACCTGAGACCATCCCTTTAGCATGAGATGTGCTATCCAACTCCTTCCCATTCCAATCCTGAGACCCTTATGATAGCATGAGATGTGATATCTCAATGCCTCTAATACCAAACCTGAGATACTTACGATAGCATGAGATGTGATATCTCAATGCTTCTAATACCAAACCTGAGATCCTTCCTATAACATGAGATGTGATATCCAAATCCTTCCCCTTCCAAACCTGAGACCCTCCCTTTAGCATGAGATGTGATATCCAACTCCTTCCCATTCCAATCCTGAGACCCTTCTGATAGCATGAGATGTGATATCTCAATGCCTCTAATACCAAACCTGAGATCCTACCTCTAACATGAAATGTGATATCCAACTCCTTCCCTTTCCAAACCTGAGACCCTGCCTATAGCATGAGATGTGATATCCAAGTCCTTCCCATTCCAATCCTGAGACCCTTCCTATAGCATGTGATGTGATATCTCAATGCTTATACCAAACCTGAGACCCTTCCTATGGCATGAGATGTCATATACAACTCCTTCCCATTCCAATCCTGAGACCCTTCCTATAGCATGTGATGTGATATCTCAATGCTTATACCAAACCTGAGACCCTTCCTATAGCATGAGATGTGAGATCCAACTTCTTCCCATTCCAATCCTGAGACCCTTCCTATAACATGAGATGTGATGTCTCAATGCTTCTAATACCAAACCTGAGATCTTTCCTATAACATGAGATGTGATATCCAACTCCTTCCCATTCCAATTCTGAGACCCTTTATATAGCGTGAGATGTGATATCTCAATGCTTATACCAAACCTGAGATTCTTCCTATAGCTTGAGATGTGATATCCAACTCCTTCCCATTCCAATCCTGAGACCCTTCCTATAGCATGAGATGTGATATCTCAATGCTTCTAATGCCAAACCTGAGATCCTTCCTCTAACATGAAATGTGATATCCAACTCCTTCCCCTTCCAAACCTGAGAGCCTTCCCATAGCATGAGATATGATATCCAAGTCCTTCCCATTCCAATCCTGAGACCCTTCCTATAACATGAGATGTGATATCCAACTCCTTCCCATTCCAATCCTGAGACCCTTCTGATAGCATGAGATGTGATATCTCAATGCCTCTAATACCAATCCTGAGACCCTTCCTATAACATGAGATGTGATATCCAACTCCTTCCCATTTCAATCTGAGACACTTACTATAGCCTGAGATGGGATATCCAACTCCTTCCAAATCCAATTCTGATACCCTTCCGATAGCATGAGATGTGATATCCCAATGCTTCTATCAAACCTGAGACCCATACTATGGCATGAGATGTGATATCAAACTCCTTCCCATTCCAATCCTGAGTCCCTTCCTATAGCTTGAGATGTGATATCCAACTCCTTCCCATTCCAATTCCGAGACCCTTCCTATACCATGAGACTTGATATCTCAATGCTTCTAATACCAAACCTGAGACCCATCCTATAACATGAGATGTGATATCCAAATCCTTCCCCTTCCAAACCTTAGACCCTTCCTTTATCATGAGATGTGATATCCAACTCCTTCCCATTCCAATCCTGAGACCCTTCCGATATCATGAGATTTGTTATCTCAATGCTTCTAATATCAAACTTGAGACCCTCCCTATAGCATGAGATGTGACATCCGAGTCCTTCCCATTAAAATCCTGAGACCCTTCCGATAGCAGAGATGTCATATCTCAATGCTTATACCAAACCTGAGACCCTTCCTATGGCCTGAGATGTCATATACAACTCCTTCCCATTCCAATCCTGAGACCCTTCCTATAGCATGAGATGTGATATCTCAATGCTTATACCAAATCTGAGACCCTTCCTATAGCATGAGATGTGATATCCAACTCCTTCCCATTCCAATCCTGAGACCCTTCCTATAGCATGAGATGTGATGTCTCAATGCTTCTAATACCAAACCTGAGATCCTTCCTATAACAGGAGATGTGATATCCAACTCCTTCCCGTTCCAATCCTGAGACCCTTCCTGTAGCATGAGAAGTGCTATCTCCATGCTTATACCAAACCTGAGAGCCTTCCTATAGCATGAGATGTGATATCCAAATCCTTCCCATTCCAATCCTGAGACCCTTCCTATAGCATGAGATGTGATATCTCAATGCTTATACCAAACCTGAGAGCCTACCTATAGCATGAGATGTGATATCCAAGTCCATCCCATTCCAATCCTTAGACCCTTCCTACAGCATGCGATGTGATATCTCAATGATTCTAAAACCAAACCTAAGACCAGTCCTATAACATGAGATGGGATATCCAACTCCTTCCCCTTCCAAACCTGAGACCCTTCCTATAGCATGAGATGTGATATCCAACTCCTTCCCATCCCAATCCTGAGACACCTCCGATTGCAGAGATGTGATATCTCAATGCTTATACCAAACCTGAGACCATCCCTTTAGCATGAGAAGTGCTATCCAACTCCTTCCCATTCCAATCCTGAGACCCTTATGATAGCATGAGATGTGATATCTCAATGCCTCTAATACCAAACCTGAGATACTTACGATAGCATGAGATGTGATATCTCAATGCTTCTAATACTAAACCTGAGATCCTTCCTATAACATGAGATGTGATATCCAAATCCTTCCCCTTCCAAACCTGAGACCCTCCCTTTAGCATGAGATGTGATATCCAACTCCTTCCCATTCCAATCCTGAGACCCTTCTGATAGCATGAGATGTGATATCTCAATGCCTCTAATACCAAACCTGAGATCCTACCTCTAACATGAAATGTGATATCCAACTCCTTCCCTTTCCAAACCTGAGACCCTGCCTATAGCATGAGATGTGATATCCAAGTCCTTCCCATTCCAATCCTGAGACCCTTCCTATAGCATGTGATGTGATATATCAATGCTTATACCAAACCTGAGACCCTTCCTATGGCATGAGATGTCATATACAACTCCTTCCCATTCCAATCCTGAGACCCTTCCTATAGCATGTGATGTGATATCTCAATGCTTATACCAAACCTGAGACCCTTCCTATAGCATGAGATGTGAGATCCAACTTCTTCCCATTCCAATCCTGAGACCCTTCCTATAACATGAGATGTGATGTCTCAATGCTTCTAATACCAAACCTGAGATCTTTCCTATAACATGAGATGTGATATCCAACTCCTTCCCATTCCAATTCTGAGACCCTTTATATAGCATGAGATGTGATATCTCAATGCTTATACCAAACCTGAGACTCTTCCTATAGCTTGAGATGTGATATCCAACTCCTTCCCATTCCAATCCTGAGACCCTTCCTATAGCATGAGATGTGATATCTCAATGCTTCTAATGCCAAACCTGAGATCCTTCCTCTAACATGAAATGTGATATCCAACTCCTTCCCCTTCCAAACCTGAGAACCTTCCCATAGCATGAGATATGATATCCAAGTCCTTCCCATTCCAATCCTGAGACCCTTCCTATAACATGAGATGTGATATCCAACTCCTTCCCATTCCAATCCTGAGACCCTTCTGATAGCATGAGATGTGATATCTCAATGCCTCTAATACCAATCCTGAGACCCTTCCTATAACATGAGATGTGATATCCAACTCCTTCCCATTTCAACCTGAGACCCTTACTATAGCATGAGATGGGATATCCAACTCCTTCCAAATCCAATTCTGATACCCTTCCGATAGCATGAGATGTGATATCCCAATGCTTCTATCAAACCTGAGACCCATACTATGGCATGAGATGTGATATCAAACTCCTTCCCATTCCAATCCTGAGTCCCTTCCTATAGCTTGAGATGTGATATCCAACTCCTTCCCATTCCAATTCCGAGACCCTTCCTATACCATGAGACTTGATATCTCAATGCTTCTAATACCAAACCTGAGACCCATCCTATAACATGAGATGTGATATCCAAATCCTTCCCCTTCCAAACCTTAGACCCTTCCTTTATCATGAGATGTGATATCCAACTCCTTCCCATTCCAATCCTGAGACCCTTCCGATATCATGAGATTTGTTATCTCAATGCTTCTAATATCAAACTTGAGACCCTCCCTATAGCATGAGATGTGACATCCGAGTCCTTCCCATTAAAATCCTGAGACCCTTCCGATAGCAGAGATGTGATATCTCAATGCTTATACCAAACCTGAGACCCTTCCTATGGCCTGAGATGTCATATACAACTCCTTCCCATTCCAATCCTGAGACCCTTCCTATAGCATGAGATGTGATATCTCAATGCTTATACCAAATCTGAGACCCTTCCTATAGCATGAGATGTGATATCCAACTCCTTCCCATTCCAATCCTGAGACCCTTCCTATAGCATGAGATGTGATGTCTCAATGCTTCTAATACCAAACCTGAGATCCTTCCTATAACAGGAGATGTGATATCCAACTCCTTCCCATTCCAATCCTGAGACCCTTCCTGTAGCATGAGAAGTGCTATCTCCATGCTTATACCAAACCTGAGAGCCATCCTATAGCATGAGATGTGATATCCAAATCCTTCCCATTCCAATCCTGAGACCCTTCCTATAGCATGAGATGTGATATCTCAATGCTTATACCAAACCTGAGAGCCTACCTATAGCATGAGATGTGATATCCAAGTCCATCCCATTCCAATCCTTAGACCCTTCCTACAGCATGCGATGTGATATCTCAATGATTCTAAAACCAAACTAGAGACCTGTCCTATAACATGAGATGGGATATCCAACTCCTTCCCATTCCAAACCTGAGACCCTTCCTACAGCATGCAATGTGATATCTCAATGCTTCTAATACCAAACCTAAGACCAGTCCTATAACATGAGATGGGATATCCAACTCCTTCCCCTTCCAAACCTGAGACCCTTCCTATAGCATGAGATGTGATATCCAACTCCTTCCCATCCCAATCCTGAGACACTTCCGATTGCAGAGATGTGATATCTCAATGCTTATACCAAACCTGAGACCCTTCCTATAACATGAGATGTGATATCCAACTCCTTCCCGTTCCAAACCTGAGACACTTCCTATAGCATATGTGATATCCAACTCCTTCCCATTCCAAACATGAGACCCTTCCTATAGCAAGAATGTAATATCCAACTCCTACCCATTCCAATCCTGAGACCATTCCTATAGCATGAGATGTGATATATCAATGCTTCTAATACCAAACCTGAGATCCTTCCTATGACATGAGATGTGATATCCAAATCCTTCCCATTCCAATCCTGAGACCCTTCCCATAACATGAGATGTGATGTCTCAATGCTTCTAATACCAAACCTGAGATCTTTCCTATAACATGAGATGTGATATCCAACTCCTTCCCATTCCAATTCTGAGACCCTTCCTATAGCATGAGATGTGATATCTCAATGCTTATACCAAACCTGAGACCCTTCCTATAGCTTTAGATGTGATATCCAACTCCTTCCCATTCCAATCCTGAGACCCTTCCTATAGCGTGAGATGTGATATCTCAATGCCTCTAATACCAAACCTGAGATCCTTCCTCTAACATGAAATGTGATATCCAACTCCTTCCCCTTCCAAACCTGAGAGCCTTCCCATAGCATGAGATATGATATCCAAGTCCTTCCCATTCCAATCCTGAGACCCTTCCTATAAAATGAGATGTGATATCCAACTCCTTCCCATTCCAACCTGAGACCCTTCCTATAGCATGAGATGGGATATCCAACTCCTTCCATATCCAATACTGATACCCTTCCGATAGCATGAGATGTGATATCCCAATGCTTCTACCAAACCTGAGACCCATACTATGGCATGAGATGTGATATCAAACTCCTTCCCATTCCAATCCTGAGACCCTTCCTATAGCTTGAGATGTGATATCCAACTCCTTCCCATTCCAATTCTGAGACCCTTCCTATACCATGAGACTTGATATCTCAATGCTTCTAATACCAAACCTGAGACCCATCCTATAACATGGGATGTGATATCCAAATCCTTCCCCTTCAAAACCTTAGACCCTTCCTTTATCATGAGATGTGATATCCAACTCCTTCCCTTTCCAATCCTGAGACCCTTCCGATATCATGAGATTTGTTATCTCAATGCTTCTAATATCAAACTTGAGACCCTCCCTATAGCATGAGATGTGACATCCATGTCCTTCCCATTAAAATCCTGAGACACTTCCGATAGCAGAGATGTGATATCTCAATGCTTATACCAAACCTGAGACCCTTCCTATGGCCTGAGATGTCATATATAACTCCTTCCCATTAAAATCCTGAGACCCTTCCTATAGCATGAGATGTGATATCCAACTCCTTCCCATTCCAATCCTGAGACCCTTCCAATAGCATGAGATCTGATGTCTGAATGCTTCTAATAGCAAACCTGAGATCCTTCCTATAACATGAGATGTGATATCCAACTCCTTCCCATTCCAATCCTGAGACCCTTCCTATAGCATGAGAAGTGATATCTCCATGCTTATACCAAACCTGAGACCCTTCCTATGGCCTGAGATGTCATATACAACTCCTTCCCATTCCAATCCTGAGACCCTTCCTATAGCATGAGATGTGATATCCAACTCCTTCCCATTCCAACCTGAGACCCTTCCTATAGCATGAGATGGGATATCCAACTCCTTCCCATTCCAATCCTGAGTCCCTTCCTATAGCATGAGATGTGATGTCTGAATGCTTCTAATACCAAACCTGAGATCCTTCCTATAACATGAAATGTGATATCCAACTCCTTCCCCTTCCAAACCTGAGAGCCTTCCCATAGCATGAGATATGATATCCAAGTCCTTCCCATTCCAATCCTGAGACCCTTCCTATAACATGAGATGTGATATCCAAATCCTTCCCATTCCAATCCTGAGACCCTTCCTATAACATGAGATGTGATATCCAACTCCTTCCCATTCCAACCTGAGACCCTTCCGATAGCATGAGATGTGATATCCCAATGCTTCTACCAAACCTGAGAACCATACTATGGCATGAGATGTGATATCAAACTCCTTCCCATTCCATTCCTGAGACCCATTCCTATAGCTTGAGATGTGATATCCAACTCCTTCCCATTCCAATTCTGAGACCCTTCCTATACCATGAGACTTGATATCTCAATGCTTCTAATACCAAACCTGAGACCCATCCTATAACATGGGATGTGATATCCAAATCCTTCCGCTTCCAAACCTTAGACCCTTCCTTTATCATGAGATGTGATATCCAACTCCTTCCCATTCCAATCCTGAGACCCTTCCGATATCATGAGATTTGTTATCTCAATGCTTCTAATATCAAAATTGAGACCTTACCTATAGCATGAGATGTGACATCCAAGTCCTTCCCATTAGAATCCTGAGACCCTTCCGATAGCAGAGATGTGATATCTCAATGCTTATACCAAACCTGAGACCCTTCCTATGGCCTGAGATGTCATATACAACTCCTTCTCATTAAAATCCTGAGACCCTTCCTATAGCATGAGATGTGATATCTCAATGCTTATACCAAACCTGAGACCCTTCCTATAGCATGAGATGTGATATCCAACTTCTTCCCATTCCAATCCTGAGACCCTTCCTATAACATGAGATGTGATGTCTCAATGCTTCTAATACCAAACCTGAGATCCTTCCTATAACATGAGATGTGATATCCAACTCCTTCCCATTCCAATCCTGAGACACTTCCTATAACATGAGATGTGATATCCAACTCCTTCCCATTCCAACCTGAGACCCTTCCGATAGCATGAGATGTGATATCCCAATGCTTCTACAAAACCTGAGACCCATACTATGGCATGAGATGTGATAACAAACGCCTTCCCATTCCAATCCTGAGACCCTTCCTATAGCTTGAGATGTGATATCCAACTCCTTCCCATTCCAATTCTGAGACCCTTCCTATACCATGAGACTTGATATCTCAATGCTTCTAATACCAAACCTGAGACCCATCCTATAACATGGGATGTGATATCCAAATCCTTCCCCTTCCAAACCTTAGACCCTTCCTTTATCATGAGATGTGATATCCAACTCCTTCCCATTCCAATCCTGAGACCCTTCCGATATCATGAGATTTGTTATCTCAATGCTTCTAATATCAAACTTGAGACCCTCCCTATAGCATGAGATGTGACATCCAAGTCCTTCCCATTAGAATCCTGAGACCCTTCCGATAGCAGAGATGTGATATCTCAATGCTTATACCAAACCTGAGACCCTTCCTATGGCCTGAGATGTCATATACAACTCCTTCTCATTAAAATCCTGAGACCCTTCCTATAGCATGAGATTTGATATCCAACTCCTTCCCATTCCAATCCTGATACCCTTCCTATAGCATGAGATGTGATATCTCAATGCTTATACCAAACCTGAGACCCTTCCTATAGCATGAGATGTGATATCCAACTTCTTCCCATTCCAATCCTGAGACCCTTCCTATAACATGAGATGTGATGTCTCAATGCTTCTAATACCAAACCTGAGATCCTTCCTATGAAATGAGATGTGATATCCAACTCCTTCCCATTCCAATCCTTAGACCCTTCCTATAGCATGAGAAGTGATATCTCCATGCTTATACCAAAGCTGAGACCCTTCCTATGGCCTGAGATATCATATACAACTCCTTCCCATTCCAATCTTGAGGCCCTTCCTATAGCATGAGATGTGATATCCAACTCCTTCCCATTCCAATCTGAGACCCTTCCTATAGCATGAGATGGGATATCCAACTCCTTCCAAATCCAATACTGATACCCTTCCGATAGCATGAGATGTGATATCCCAATGCTTCTACCAAACCTGAGACCCATACTATGGCATGAGATGTGATATCAAACTCCTTCCCATTCCAATCCTGAGACCCTTCCTATAGCTTGAGATGTGATATCCAACTCCTTCCCATGTCAATTCTGAGACCCTTCCTATACCATGAGACTTGATATCTCAATGCTTCTAATACCAAACCTGAGACCCGTCCTATAACATGAGATGTGATATCCAAATCCTTCCCCTTCCAAACCTTAGACCCTTCCTTTATCATGAGATGTGATATCCAACTCCTTCCCATTCCAATCCTGAGACCCTTCCGATATCATGAGATTTGTTATCTCAATGCTTCTAATATCAAACTTGAGACCCTCCCTATAGCATGAGATGTGACATCTAAGTCCTTCCCATTCCAATCCTGAGACCCTTCCTATAGCATGAGATGTGATATCTCAATGCATCTAATACCAAACCTGAGACCCTTCGTATAACATGAGATGGGATATCCAACTCCTTCCCATTCCAATCCTGAGACCCTTCCGATAGCAGAGATGTTATATCTCAATGCTTATACCAAACCTGAGACCCTTCCTATGGCCTGAGATGTCATATACAACTCCTTCCCATTCCAATCCTGAGACCCTTCCTATAGCATGAGATGTGATATCTCAATGCTTATACCAAATCTGAGACCCTTCCTATAGCATGAGATGTGATATCCAACTCCTTCCCATTCCAATCCTGAGACCCTTCCTATAGCATGAGATGTGATGTCTCAATGCTTCTAATACCAAACCTGAGATCCTTCCTATAACATGAGATGTGATATCCAACTCCTTCCCATTCCAATCCTGAGACCCTTCCTATAGCATGAGAAGTGATATCTCCATGCTTATACCAAACCGGAGACCCTTCCTATAGCATGAGATGTGATATCCAAATCCTTCCCATTCCAATCCTGAGACCCTTCCTATAGCATGAGATGTGCTATCTAAATGCTTATCCCAAACCTGAGACACTTCCTATAGCATATGTGATATCCAACTCCTTCCCATTCCAAACATTAGACCCTTCCTATAGCAAGAATGTAATATCCAACTCCTACCTATTCCAATCCTGAGACCATTCCTATAGCATGAGATGTGATATATCAATGCTTCTAATACCAAACCTGAGATCCTTCCTATGACATGAGATGTGATATCCAAATCCTTCCCATTCCAATCCTGAGACCCTTCCTATAGCAAGAGATGTGATATCCAAATCATTCCCATTCCAATCCTGAGACCCTTCCTATAACATGAGTTGTGATATCCAACTCCTTCCCATTCCAACCTGAGATCCTTCCTATAGCATGAGAAGGGATATCCAACTCCTTCCCAATCCAATCCTGAGACCCTTCCGATAGCAGAGATGTGATATCACAATGCTTATACCAAACCTGAGACCCTTCCTATGCTATGGCATGAGATGTGATATCCAACTCCTTGCCATTAAAATCCTGAGACCCCTACTATAGCATGAGATGTGATATCTCAATGCTTCTACCAAACTTGAGACCCTTCCTTTAGCATGAGATGTGATATCCAAATCCTTCATATTCCAATCCTGAGGCCCTTCCTATTGGATGAGATGTGATATCCAACTCCTTCCCATTCCAACCCTGAGACCCTTCCTATACCATGAGATGTGATATCTCAATGCTTCTAATACCAAACCTGGGACCCGTCCTATAACATGAGATATGATATCCAAATCCTTCCCCTTCCAAACCTGAGACCCTTCCTTTGGCATGAGATGTGATATCCAAATCCTTCCCATTCCAATCCTAAAACCCTTCCTATAGCATGAGATGTGATATCTCAATGTTTCTAATAAAAAACCTTAGACCCTTCCTATAGCAAGAGATGTGATATCCAAATTCTTCCCATTCCAATCCTGAGACCCTTCCTATAACATGAGATGTGATATCCAACTCCTTCCCATTCCAACCTGAGACCCTATAGTATGAGAAGGGATTTCCAACTCCTTCCCAATCCAATCCTGAGACCCTTCCGATAGCAGAGATGTGATATCTCAATGCTTATACCAAACCTGAGACCCTTCCTATGGCATGAGATGTGATATCCAACTCCTTGCCATTCAAATCCTGAGACCCTCCCTATAACAAGAAATGTCATATCCAACTCCTTCCCATTCCAAACCTGAGACCCTTCCTTTAGCATGAGATGTGATATCCAAATCCTTCACATTCCAATCCTGAGACCCTTCCTATAGAATGAGATGTGATATCTCAATGCTTCTAATACCAAACCTGAGATCCTTCCTATAACATGAGATGTGATATCCAACTACTTCCCATTCCAAACCTGAGACCCTTCCGATAGCATGAGATGTGATATCTCAATGCTTCAAAAACCAAACATGAGAACCATCCTATAACATGAGATGTGAAATCCAAATCCTTCCCTTCCCAAACCTGAGACTCTTCCTATAGCATGAGATGTGATATCTCAATGCTTCTACCAAACCTGAAACCCTTCCTATAGCATGAGATGTGATATCCAACTCCTTCCCATTCCAATCCTGACACACTTCCTATAGCATGAGATGTGATATCTCAATGCTTCTAATGCCAAACCTGAGACCCGTCCTATAACATGAGATGTGATATCCAAATCCTTCCCCTTCCAAACCTGAGACCCTTCCTTTAGCATGAGATGTGATATCCAGCTCCTCCCATTCCAATCCTGAGACCCTTCCGATAGCATGAGATGTGATATCTCAATGCTTCTAATATCAAAATTGAGACCCTCCCTATAGCATGAGATGTGATATCTAAGTCCGTCCCATTCCAATCCTGAGACCCTTCCGATAGCAGAGATGTGATATCTCAATGCTTATACCAAACCTGAGACCCTTCCTATAGCATGAGATGTGATATCCAACTCCTTCCCATTCCAATCCTGAGCCCTTCCTATAGCATGAGATGTGATATCTCAATGCTTCTACCAAAACTGAGACCCTTCCTTTAGCATGAGATGTAATATCCAACTCCTTCCCATTCCAATCCTGAGACCCTTCCTATAGCATGAGATGTGATATCTCAATGCTTCTAATACCAAACCTGAGACCCTTACTACAACATGAGATGTGATATCCAACTCCTTCCCATTCCAATCCTGAGACCCTTCCTATAGCATGAGATGTGATATCTCAATGCTTCTAATACCAAACCTGAGATCCTTCCGATAGCATGAGTTGTGCTATCTCAATGCTTCTAATACCAAACCTGGGATCCTTCCTATAACATGAGATGTGATATCCAAATCCTTCCCCTTCCAAACCTGAGACCCTCCCTTTAGCATGAGATGTGATATCCAACTCCTTCCCATTCCAATCCTGATACCCTTCTGATAGCATGAGATGTGATATCTCAATGCCTCTAATACCAAACCTGAGATCCTACCTCTAACATGAAATGTGATAGCCCACTCCTTCCCTTTCCAAACCTGAGAGCCTTCCTACAGCATGAGATGTGATATTCAAATCCTTCCCATTCCAATCCTGAGACCCTTCCTATAACATGAGATGTGATATCCAACTCCTTCCCATTCCAATCCTGAGACCCTTCCGATAGCATGAGATGTGATATCTCAATGCTTCTAATATCAAAACTGAGACCCTCCCTATAGCATGAGATGTGATATCTAAGTCCTTCCCATTCCAATCCTGAGACCCTTCCGATAGCAGAGATGTGATATCTCAATGCTTATACCAAACCTGAGACCCTTCCTATAGCATGAGATGTGATATCCAACTCCATCCCAGTCCAATCCTGAGAACCTTCCTATAGCATGAGATGTGATATCTCAATGCTTCTAATACCAAACCTGAGATCCTTCCTATAACATGAGATGTGATATCCAACTCCTTCCCATTCCAATCCTGAGACCCTTCCTATAGCATGAGATGTGATATCTCAATGCTTCTAATACCAAACCTGAGATCCTTCCGATAGCATGAGTTGTGATATCTCAATGCTTCTAATACCAAACCTGAGATCTTTCCTATAACATGAGATGTGATATCCAAATCCTTCCCCTGCCAAACCTGAGACCCTCCCTTTAGCATGAGATGTGATATCCAACTCCTTCCCATTCCAATCCTGATACCCTTCTGATAGCATGAGATGTGATATCTCAATGCCTCTAATACCAAACCTGAGATCCTACCTCTAACATGAAATGTGATAGCCCACTCCTTCCCTTTCCAAACCTGAGAGCCTTCCTACAGCATGAGATGTGATATCCAAGTCCTTCCCATTCCAATCCTGAGACCCTTCCTATAACATGAGATGTGATATCCAACTCCTTCCCATTCCAACCTGAGACCCTTCCTATAGCATGAGATGGGATATCCAACTCCTTCCAAATCCAATACTGATACCCTTCCGATAGCATGAGATGTGATATCCCAATGCTTCTACCAAACCTGAGACCCATACTATGGCATGAGATGTGATATCAAACTCCTTCCCATTCCAATCCTGAGACCCTTCCTATAGCTTGAGATGTGATATCCAACTCCTTCCCATGTCAATTCTGAGACCCTTCCTATACCATGAGACTTGATATCTCAATGCTTGTAATACCAAACCTGAGACCCGTCCTATAACATGAGATGTGATATCCAAATCCTTCCCCTTCCAAACCTTAGACCCTTCCTTTATCATGAGATGTGATATCCAACTACTTCCCATTCCAATCCTGAGACCCTTCCGATATCATGAGATTTGTTATCTCAATGCTTCTAATAACAAACTTGAGACCCTCCCTATAGCATGAGATGTGACATCTAAGTCCTTCCCATTCCAATCCTGAGACCCTTCCTATAGCATGAGATGTGATATCTCAATGCATCTAATACCAAACCTGAGACCCTTCCTATAACATGAGATAGGATATCCAACTCCTTCCCATTCCAATCCTGAGACCCTTCCGATAGCAGAGATGTTATATCTCAATGCTTATACCAAACCTGAGACCCTTCCTATGGCCTGAGATGTCATATACAACTCCTTCCCATTCCAATCCTGAGACCCTTCCTATAGCATGAGATGTGATATCTCAATGCTTATACCAAATCTGAGACCCTTCCTATAGCATGAGATGTGACATCCAACTCCTTCCCATTCCAATCCTGAGACCCTTCCTATAGCATGAGATGTGATGTCTCAATGCTTCTAATACCAAACCTGAGATCCTTCCTATAACATGAGATGTGATATCCAACTCATTCCCATTCCAATCCTGAGACCCTTCCTATAGCATGAGAAGTGATATCTCCATGCTTATACCAAACCGGAGACCCTTCCTATAGCATGAGATGTGATATCCAAATCCTTCCCATTCCAATCCTGAGACCCTTCCTATAGCATGAGATGTGCTATCTAAATGCTTATCCCAAACCTGAGAGCCTACCTATAGCATGAGATGTGATATCCAAGTCCATCCCATTCCAATCCTTAGACCCTTCCTACAGCATGCAATGTGATATCTCAATGATTCTAATACCAAACCAGAGACCCGTCCTATAACATGAGATTGGATATCCAACTCCTTCCCATTCCAATCCTGAGCCACTTCCAATAGCAGAGATGTGATATCTCAATGCTTATACCAAACCTGAGACCCTTCCTATAACATGAGATGTGATATCCAACTCCTTCCCGTTCCAAACCTGAGACACTTCCTATAGCATATGTGATATCCAACTCCTTCCCATTCCAAACATTAGACCCTTCCTATAGCAAGAATGTAATATCCAACTCCTACCTATTCCAATCCTGAGACCATTCCTATAGCATGAGATGTGATATATCAATGCTTCTAATACCAAACCTGAGATCCTTCCTATGACATGAGATGTGATATCCAAATCCTTCCCATTCCAATCCTGAGACCCTTCCTATAGCAAGAGATGTGATATCCAAATCATTCCCATTCCAATCCTGAGACCCTTCCTATAACATGAGTTGTGATATCCAACTCCTTCCCATTCCAACCTGAGACCCTTCCTATAGCATGAGAAGGGATATCCAACTCCTTCCCAATCCAATCCTGAGACCCTTCCGATAGCAGAGATGTGATATCACAATGCTTATACCAAACCTGAGACCCTTCCTATGGCATGAGATGTGATATCCAACTCCTTGCCATTCAAATCCTGAGACCCCTACTATAGCATGAGATGTGATATCTCAATGTTTCTACCAAACCTGAGACCCTTCCTTTAGCATGAGATGTGATATCCAAATCCTTCATATTCCAATCCTGAGGCCCTTCCTATTGGATGAGATGTGATATCCAACTCCTTCCCATTCCAACCCTGAGACCCTTCCTATACCATGAGATGTGATATCTCAATGCTTCTAATACCAAACCTGGGACCCGTCCTATAACATGAGATATGATATCCAAATCCTTCCCCTTCCAAACCTGAGACCCTTCCTTTGGCATGAGATGTGATATCCAAATCCTTCCCATTCCAATCCTAAAACCCTTCCTATAGCATGAGATGTGATATCTCAATGTTTCTAATAAAAAACCTTAGACCCTTCCTATAGCAAGAGATGTGATATCCAAATTCTTCCCATTCCAATCCTGAGACCCTTCCTATAACATGAGATGTGATATCCAACTCCTTCCCATTCCAACCTGAGACCCTATAGTATGAGAAGGGATATCCAACTCCTTCCCAATCCAATCCTGAGACCCTTCCGATAGCAGAGATGTGATATCTCAATGCTTATACCAAACCTGAGACCCTTCCTATGGCATGAGATGTGATATCCAACTCCTTGCCATTCAAATCCTGAGACCCTCCCTATAACAAGATATGTCATATCCAACTCCTTCCCATTCCAAACCTGAGACCCTTCCTTTAGCATGAGATGTGATATCCAAATCCTTCACATTCCAATCCTGAGACCCTTCCTATAGCATGAGATGTGATATCTCAATGCTTCTAATACCAAACCTGAGATCCTTCCTATAACATGAGATGTGATATCCAACTACTTCCCATTCCAAACCTGAGACCCTTCCGATAGCATGAGATGTGATATCTCAATGCTTCAAAAACCAAACATGAGAACCATCCTATAACATGAGATGTGAAATCCAAATCCTTCCCTTCCCAAACCTGAGACTCTTCCTATAGCATGAGATGTGATATCTCAATGCTTCTACCAAACCTGAAACCCTTCCTATAGCATGAGATGTGATATCCAACTCCTTCCCATTCCAATCCTGACACACTTCCTATAGCATGAGATGTGATATCTCAATGCTTCTAATACCAAACCTGAGACCCGTCCTATAACATGAGATGTGATATCCAAATCCTTCCCCTTCCAAACCTGAGACCCTTCCTTTAGCATGAGATGTGATATCCAGCTCCTCCCATTCCAATCCTGAGACCCTTCCGATAGCATGAGATGTGATATCTCAATGCTTCTAATATCAAAATTGAGACCCTCCCTATAGCATGAGATGTGATATCTAAGTCCGTCCCATTCCAATCCTGAGACCCTTCCGATAGCAGAGATGTGATATCTCAATGCTTATACCAAACCTGAGACCCTTCCTATAGCATGAGATGTGATATCCAACTCCTTCCCATTCCAATCCTGAGACCCTTCCGATAGCAGAGATGTGATATCTCAATGCTTATACCAAACCTGAGACCCTTCCTATAGCATGAGATGTGATATCCAACTCCTTCCCATTCCAATCCTGAGCCCTTCCTATAGCATGAGATGTGATATCTCAAGGCTTCTACCAAAACTGAGACCCTTCCTTTAGCATGAGATGTAATATCCAACTCCTTCCCATTCCAATCCTGAGACCCTTCCTATAGCATGAGATGTGATATCTCAATGCTTCTAATACCAAACCTGAGACCCTTACTACAACATGAGATGTGATATCCAACTCCTTCCCATTCCAATCCTGAGACCCTTCCTATAGCATGAGATGTGATATCTCAATGCTTCTAATACCAAACCTGAGATCCTTCCGATAGCATGAGTTGTGCTATCTCAATGCTTCTAATACCAAACCTGGGATCCTTCCTATAACATGAGATGTGATATCCAAATCCTTCCCCTTCCAAACCTGAGACCCTCCCTTTAGCATGAGATGTGATATCCAACTCCTTCCCATTCCAATCCTGATACCCTTCTGATAGCATGAGATGTGATATCTCAATGCCTCTAATACCAAACCTGAGATCCTACCTCTAACATGAAATGTGATAGCCCACTCCTTCCCTTTCCAAACCTGAGAGCCTTCCTACAGCATGAGATGTGATATTCAAATCCTTCCCATTCCAATCCTGAGACCCTTCCTATAACATGAGATGTGATATCCAACTCCTTCCCATTCCAATCCTGAGACCCTTCCGATAGCATGAGATGTAATATCTCAATGCTTCTAATATCAAAACTGAGACCCTCCCTATAGCATGAGATGTGATATCTAAGTCCTTCCCATTCCAATCCTGAGACCCTTCCGATAGCAGAGATGTGATATCTCAATGCTTATACCAAACCTGAGATCCTTCCTATAGCATGAGATGTGATATCCAACTCCATCCCAGTCCAATCCTGAGAACCTTCCTATAGCATGAGATGTGATATCTCAATGCTTCTAATACCAAACCTGAGATCCTTCCTATAACATGAGATGTGATATCCAACTCCTTCCCATTCCAATCCTGAGACCCTTCCTATAGCATGAGATGTGATATCTCAATGCTTCTAATACCAAACCTGAGATCCTTCCGATAGCATGAGTTGTGATATCTCAATGCTTCTAATACCAAACCTGAGATCCTTCCTATAACATGAGATGTGATATCCAAATCCTTCCCCTGCCAAACCTGAGACCCTCCCTTTAGCATGAGATGTGATATCCAACTCCTTCCCATTCCAATCCTGATACCCTTCTGATAGCATGAGATGTGATATCTCAATGCCTCTAATACCAAACCTGAGATCCTACCTCTAACATGAAATGTGATAGCCCACTCCTTCCCTTTCCAAACCTGAGAGCCTTCCTACAGCATGAGATGTGATATCCAAGTCCTTCCCATTCCAATCCTGAGACCCTTCCTATAACATGAGATGTGATATCCAACTCCTTCCAAATCCAATACTGATACCCTTCCGATAGCATGAGATGTGATATCCCAATGCTTCTACAAAACCTGAGACCCATACCATGGCATGAGATGTGATATCAGACTCCTTCCCATTCCAATCCTGAGACTCATCCTATAGCTTGAGATGTGATATCCAACTCCTTCCCATTCCAATCCTGAGACCCTTCCTCTAGCTTGAGATGTGATATCCAACTCCTTCCCATTCCAATTCTGAGGCCCGTCCTAAACCATGAGACTTGATATCTCAATGCTTCTAATACCAAACCTGAGACCCTTCCTATAACATGTCGATGTGATATCCAAGTCCTTCCCATTACAATCCTGAGACCCTTCCCATAGCTTGAGATGTGATATCCAACTCCTTCCCATTCCAATTCTGAGACCCGTCCTATACCATGAGACTTGATATCTCAATGCTTCTAATGCCAAACCTGAGACCGGTCCTACACCATGAGATGTGATATACAAATCCTTCCCCTTCCAAACCTTAGACCCTTCCTATAGCATGAGATGTGATATCGCAATGCTTCTAATACCAAACCTGAGACCCTTCTTATAACGAGATGGGATATCCAACTCCTTCTCATTCCAATCCTGAGACCCTTCCGATAGCAGAGATGTGATATCTCAATGCTTATACCAAACCTGAGACCCTTCCTATGGCATGAGATGTCATATACAACTCCTTCCGATTCCAATCCTGAGACCCTTCCAATAGCATGAGATGGGATATCTCAATGCTTATACCAAACCTGAGACCCTTCTTATAGCATGAGATGTGATATCAAACTCCTTCCTGTTCCAAACCTGATACCCTTCCTTTAGCATGAGATGTGATATCCAACTCCTTCCCATCCCAATCCTGAGACACCTCCGATAGCAGAGATGTGATATCTCAATGCTTATACCAAACCTGAGACTCTTCCTATGACATGAGATGTGATATCCAACTCCTTCCCGTTCCAAACCTGATACCCTTCCTATAGCATGAGATGTGATATCCAACTCCTTCCCAATCCAATCCTGAGACCTTTCCGATAGCATGAGATGTGATATCTCAATGCTTCTAATACCAAACCTGTGATCCTTCCTATAACATGAGATGTGATATCCAAATCCTTCCCCTTCCAAACCTGAGACCCTCCCTTTAGCATGAGATGTGATATCCAACTCCTTCCCATTCCAATCCTGAGACCCTTCTGATAGCATGAGATGTGATATCTCAATACCTCTAATACCAAACCTGAGATCCTTCCGATAGCATGAGATGTGATATCTCAATGCTTCTAATACCAAACCTGAGATCCTTCCTATAACATGAGATGTGATATCCAAATCCTTCCCCTTCCAAACCTGAGACCCTCCCTTTAGCATGAGATGTGATATCCAACTCCTTCCCATTCCAATCCTGAGACCCTTCTGATAGCATGAGATGTGATATCTCAATGCCTCTAATACCAAACCTGAGATCCTTCCGATAGCATGGGATGTGATATCTCAATGCTTCTAATACCAAACCTGAGATCCTTCCTATAACATGAGATGGGATATCCAACTCCTTCCCATTCCAATCCTGAGACCCTTCTGATAGCAGAGATGTGATATCTCAATGCTTATACCAAACCCGAGACCCTTCCTATGGCATGAGATGTCATATACAACTCCTTCCCATTCCAATCCTGAGACCCTTCCTATAGCATGAGATGTGATATACCAATGCTTATTCCAAACCTGAGACCATTCCTATAGCATAAGATGTGATATCCAACTCCTTCCCATTACAATCCTGAGACCCTTCCTATAACATGAGATGTGATGTCTCAATGCTTCTAATACCAAACCTGAGATCCTTCCTATGGCATGAGATGTCATATAAAACTCCTTCCCATTCCAAACCTGAGACCCTTCCTACGGCATGAGATGTCATATACAACTCCTTCCCATTCCAATCCTGAGACCCTTTCTATAGCATGAGATGTGATATCTCAATGCTTATACCAAACCTGAGACTCTTCCTATAACATGAGATGTGATATCCAACTCCTTCCAATTCCAAACCTGAGACCCTTCCTATAGCATGAGATGTGATATCCAACTCCTTCCCATTCCAATCCTGAGACCCTTCCTATAGCATGAGATTTGATATCTCAATGCTTGTAAGACCAAACCTGAGATCCTTCCTATAACATGAGATGTGATATCCAAATCCTTCCCCTTCCAAACCTGAGACCCTCTGTTTAGCATGAGATGTGATATCCAACTCCTTCCCATTCCAATCCTGAGACCGTTCTGATAGCATGAGATGTGATATTTCAATGCCTCTAATACCAAACCTGAGATCCTTCCGATAGCATGAGATGTGCTATCTCAATTCTTCTAATACCAAACCTGAGATCATTCCTATAACACGAGATGTGATATCCAAATCCTTCCCCTTCCAAAACTGAGACCCTCCCTTTAGCATGAGATGTGATATCAAACTCCTTCCCATTCCAATCCTGAGACCCTTCTGATAGCATGAGATGTGATATCTCAATGCCTCTAATACCAAACCTGAGATCCTACCTCTAACATGAAATGTGATACCCAACTCCTTCCCCTTCCAAACCTGAGAGCCTTCCTATAGCATGAGATGTGATATCGAAGTATTTCCGATTCCAATCCTGAGACCTTTCCTATAACATGAGATGTGATATCCAACTCCTTCCCATTCCAACCTGAGACCCTTCCTATAGCATGAGATGGGATATCCAACTACTTCCAAATCCAATCCTGATACCCTTCCGATAGCATGAGATGTGATATCTCAATCCCTCTAATACCAAACCTGAGATCCTTCCGATAGCATGGGATGTGATATCTCAATGCTTCTAATACCAAACCTGAGATCCTTCCTATAACATGAGATGGGATATCCAACTCCTTCCCATTCCAATCCTGAGACCCTTCTGATAGCAGAGATGTGATATCTCAATGCTTATACCAAACCTGAGACCCTTCCTATGGCATGAGATGTCATATACAACTCCTTCCCATTCCAATCCTGAGACCCTTCCTATAGCATGAGATGTGATATACCAATGCTTATTCCAAACCTGAGACCATTCCTATAGCATAAGATGTGATATCCAACTCCTTCCCATTACAATCCTGAGACCCTTCCTATAACATGAGATGTGATGTCTCAATGCTTCTAATACCAAACCTGAGATCCTTCCTATGGCATGAGATGTCATATAAAACTCCTTCCCATTCCAAACCTGAGACCCTTCCTACGGCATGAGATGTCATATACAACTCCTTCCCATTCCAATCCTGAGACCCTTTCTATAGCATGAGATGTGATATCTCAATGCTTATACCAAACCTGAGACTCTTCCTATAACATGAGATGTGATATCCAACTCCTTCCAATTCCAAACCTGAGACCCTTCCTATAGCATGAGATGTGATATCCAACTCCTTCCCATTCCAATCCTGAGACCCTTCCTATAGCATGAGATTTGATATCTCAATGCTTGTAAGACCAAACCTGAGATCCTTCCTATAACATGAGATGTGATATCCAAATCCTTCCCCTTCCAAACCTGAGACCCTCTGTTTAGCATGAGATGTGATATCCAACTCCTTCCCATTCCAATCCTGAGACCGTTCTGATAGCATGAGATGTGATATTTCAATGCCTCTAATACCAAACCTGAGATCCTTCCGATAGCATGAGATGTGCTATCTCAATTCTTCTAATACCAAACCTGAGATCATTCCTATAACACGAGATGTGATATCCAAATCCTTCCCCTTCCAAAACTGAGACCCTCCCTTTAGCATGAGATGTGATATCAAACTCCTTCCCATTCCAATCCTGAGACCCTTCTGATAGCATGAGATGTGATATCTCAATGCCTTTAATACCAAACCTGAGATCCTACCTCTAACATGAAATGTGATACCCAACTCCTTCCCCTTCCAAACCTGAGAGCCTTCCTATAGCATGAGATGTGATATCGAAGTATTTCCGATTCCAATCCTGAGACCTTTCCTATAACATGAGATGTGATATCCAACTCCTTCCCATTCCAACCTGAGACCCTTCCTATAGCATGAGATGGGATATCCAACTACTTCCAAATCCAATCCTGATACCCTTCCGATAGCATGAGATGTGATATCTCAATCCCTCTAATACCAAACCTGAGATCCTTCGGATAGCATGAGATGTGATATCTCAATGCTTCTAATACCAAACCTGAGATCCTTCCTATAACATGAGATGTGATATCAAAATTCTTCAACTTCCAAACCTGAGACCCTCCCTTTAGCATGAGATGTGATATCCAAATCCTTCCAACTCCAATCCTGAGACCCTTCTCATAGCATGAGATGTGATATCTCAATGTCTCTAATACCAAACCTGAGATCCTACCTCTAACATGAAATGTGATATCCAACTCCTTCCCTTTCCAAACGTGAGACCCTCCCTATAGCATGAGATGTGATATCCAAGTCCTTCCCATTCCAATCCTGAGACCCTTCCTATAGCATGAGATGTGATATCTCAATGCTTCCAATACCAAACCTGACACCCTTCCTATAACATAAGATGGGCTATCCAACTCCTTCCCATTACAATCCTGAGACCCTTCCAATAGCAGAGATGTGATATCTCAATGCTTATACCAAACCTGAGACCCTTCCTGTGGCATGAGATGTCATATACAACTCCTTCCCATTCCAATCCTGAGACCCTTCCTATAGCATGAGATGTGATATCTCAATGCTTATACCAAACCTGAGACCCTTCCTATAGCATGAGATGTGATATCCAACTCCTTCCCATTCCAATCCTGAGACCCTTCCTATAACATGAGATGGTATGTCTCAATGCTTCTAATACGAAACCTGAGACCCTTCCTATAGCATGAGATGTGATATCCAACTCCTTCCTATTCCATTCCTGAGACCCTTCCTATAGCATGAGATGTGATATCCAACTCCTTCCCATTCCAATCCTGAGAACCTTCCTATAGCATAAGATGTGATATCTCAATGCTTCTAAGACCAAACCTGAGATCCTTCCTATAACATGAGATGTGATATCCAAATCCTTCCCCTTCCAAACCTGAGACCCTCCCTTTAGCATGAGATGTGATATCCAACTCCATCCCATTCCAATCCTGAGACCGTTCTGATAGCATGAGATGTGATATTTCAATGCTTCTAATACCAAACCTGAGATCCTTCCGATAGCATGAGATGTGATATCTCAATTCTTCTAATACCAAACTTGAGATCCTTCCTATAACACGAGATGGGATATCCAAATCCTTCCTCTTCCAAACCTGAGACCCTCCCTTTAGCATGAGATGTGATAACCAACTCCTTCCCATTCCAATCCTGAGACCCTTCTGATAGCATGAGATGTTATATCTCAATGCCTCTAATACCAAACCTGAGATCCTACCTCTAACATGAAATGTGATATCCAACTCCTTCCCCTTCCAAACCTTTGAGCGTTCCTATAACATGAGATTTGATATCGAAGTCCTTCCCATTCCAATCCTGAGACCCTTCCTATAACATGAGATGTGATATCTAACTCCTTCCCATTCCAATCCTGAGACCCTTCCTATAGCATGAGATGTGATGTCTCAATGCTTCTAATACCAAATCTGAGATCCTTCCTATAACATGAGATTTGATATCCAACTCCTTCCCATTCCAATCCTGAGACCCTTCCTATAGCATGAGATGTGATATCTCAATGCTTATACCAAACCTGAGACCCTTCCTATTGCATGAGATGTGATATCCAAATCCTTCCCATTCCAATCCTGAGACCCTTACTATAGCATGAGATGTGATATCTCAATGCCTCTAATACCAAACCTGAGATCCTTCCTCTAAAATGAAATGTGATATCCAACTCCTTCCCTTTCCAAACCTGAGAGCCTACCTATAACATGAGATGTGATATCCAACTCCTTCCCATTCCAACCTGAGACCCTTCCTATAGCATGAGATGGGATATCCAACTACTTCCAAATCCAATCCTGATACCCTTCCAATAGCATGAGATGTGATATCTCAATCCCTCTAATACCAAACCTGAGATCCTTCGGATAGCATGAGATGTGATATCTCAATGCTTCTAACACCAAACCTGAGATCCTTCCTATAACATGAGATGTGATATCAAAATCCTTCCTCTTCCAAACCTGAGACCCTCCCTATAGCATGAGATGTGATATCCAAGTCCTTCCCATTCCAATCCTGAGACCCTTCCTATAGCATGAGATGTGATATCTCAATGCTTCTAATACCAAACCTGAGACCCTTCCTATAACATAAGATGGGATATCCAACTCATTCCCATTACAATCCTGAGACCCTTCCAATAGCAGAGATGTGATATCCCAATGATTATACCAAACCTGAGACCTTCCTGTGGCATGAGATGTCATATACAACTCCTTCCCATTCCAATCCTGAGACCCTTCGTATAGCATGAGATGTGATATCTCAATGCTTATACCAAACCTGAGACCCTTCCGATAGCATGAGATGTGATATCCAACTCCTTCCCATTCCAATCCTGAAACCCTTCCTATAACATGAGATGGTATGTCTCAATGCTTCTACTACCAAACCTGAGATCCTCCCTATGGCATGAGATGTCATATAAAACTCCTTCCCATTCCATTCCTGAGACCCTTCCTATAGCATGAGATGTGATATCCAACTCCTTCCCATTCCAATCCTGAGACCCTTCCTATAGCATGAGGTGAGATATCTCAATGCTTCTAAGACCAAACCTGAGATCCTTCCTATAACATGAGATGTGATATCCAAATCCTTCCCCTTCCAAACCTGAGACCCTCCCTTTAGCATGAGATGTGATATCCAACTCCTTCCCATTCCAATCCTGAGACCGTTCTGATAGCATGAGATGTGATATTTCAATGCTTCTAATACCAAACCTGAGATCCTTCCGATAGCATGAGATGCGATATCTCAATTCTTCTAATACCAAGCCTGAGATCCTTCCTATAACACGAGATGTGATATCCAAATCCTTCCCCTTCCAAACCTGAGACCCTCCCTTTAGCATGAGATGTGATATCCAAGTCCTTCCCATTCCAATCCTGAGACCCTTCCTATAGCATGAGATGTGATATCTCAAGGCTTCTAATACCAAACCTGAGACCCTTCCTATAACATAAGATGGGATATCCAACTCCTTCCCATTACAATCCTGAGACCCTTCCAATAGCAGAGATGTGATATCTCAATGCTTATACCAAACCTGAGACCCTTCCTATGGCATGAGATGTCATATACAACTCCTTCCCATTCCAATCCTGAGACCCTTCCTATAGCATGAGATGTGATGTCTCAATGCTTATAGCAAACCTGAGACCCTTCCTATAGCATGAGATGTGATATCCAACTCCTTCCCATTCCAATCCTGAGACCGTTCTGATAGCATGAGATGTGATATTTCAATGCTTCTAATACCAAACCTGAGATCCTTCCGATAGCATGAGATGTGATATCTCAATTCTTCTAATACCAAACCTGAGATCCTTCCTATAACACGAGATGTGATATCCAAATCCTTCCCCTTCCAAACCCGAGACCCTCCCTTTAGCATGAGATGTGATATCCAACTCCTTCCCATTCCAATCCTGAGACTCTTCTGATAGCATGAGATGTTATATCCCAATGCCTCTAATAACACACCTGAGATCCTACCTCTAACATGAAATGTGATATCCAACTCCTTCCCCTTCCAAACCTGGGAGCGTTCCTATAACATGAGATTTGATATCGAAGTCCTTCCCATTCCAATCCTGAGACCCTTCCTATAACATGAGATGTGATATCCAACTCCTTCCCATTCCAATCCTGAGACCCTTCCTATAGCATGAGATGTGATATCTCAATGCTTCTAATACCAAACCTGATACCCGTCCTATAACATGAGATGGGATATCCAACTCCTTCCCGTTCCAAACCTGATACCCTTCCTATAGCATGAGATGTGATATCCAACTCCTTCCCATCCCAATCCTGAGACACCTCCGATAGCAGAGATGTGATATCTCAATGCTTATACCAAACCTGAGACTCTTCCTATGACATGAGATGTGATATCCAACTCCTTCCAGTTCCAAACCTGAGACCCTTCCTATAGCATGAGATGTGATATCCAACTCCTTCCCATTCCAATCCTGAGACCCTTCCGATAGCATGAGATGTGATATCTCAATGCTTCTAATACCAAACCTGAGACCCGTCCTATAACATGAGATGGGATATCCAACTTCTTCCCGTTCCAAACCTGATACCCTTCCTATAGCATGAGATGTGATATCCAACTCCTTCCCATCCCAATCCTGAGACACCTCCGATAGCAGAGGTGTGATATCTCAATGCTTATACCAAACCTGAGACTCTTCCTATGACATGAGATGTGATATCCAACTCCTTCCTGTTCCAAACCTGATACCCTTCCTATAGCATGAGATGTGATATCCAACTCCTTCCCATTCCAATCCTGAGACCCTTCCGATAGCATGAGATGTGATATCTCAATCCTTCTAATACCAAACCTGTGATCCTTCCTATAACATGAGATGTGATATCCAAATCCTTCCCCTTCCAAACCTGAGACCCTCCCTTTAGCATGAGATGTGATATCCAACTCCTTCCCATTCCAATCCTGAGACCCTTCTGATAGCATGAGATGTGATATCTCAATGCCTCTAATACCAAACCTGAGATCCTTCCGATAGCATGAGATGTGATATCTCAATGCTTCTAATACCAAACCTGAGATCCTTCCTATAACATGAGATGTGATATCCAAATCCTTCCCCTTCCAAACCTGAGACCCTCCCTTTAGCATGAGATGTGATATCCAACTCCTTCCCATTCGAATCCTGAGACCCTTCTGATAGCATGAGATGTGATATCTCAATGCCTCTAATACCAAACCTGAGATCCTACCTCTAACATGAAATGTGATATCCAACTCCTTCCCTTTCCAAACGTGAGACCCTCCCTATAGCATGAGATGTGTTATCCAAGTCCTTCCCATTCCAGTCCTGAGACCCTTCCTATAACATGAGATGTGATATCTCAATGCTTCTAATATCAAACCTGAGACCCTTCCTATAACATAACATGGGATATCCAACTCCTTCCCATTCCAATCCTGAGACCCTTCTGATAGCATAGATGTGATATCTCAATGCTTATACCAAACCTGATACCCTTCCTATGGCATGAGATGTCATATACAACTCCTTCCCATTCCAATCCTGAGACCCTTCCTATAGCATGAGATCTGATATATCAATGCTTATACCAAACCTGAGACCATTCCTATAGCATAAGATGTGATATCCAACTCCTTCCCATTCCAATCCTGAGACCCTTCCTATAACATGAGATGTGATGTCTCAATGCTTCTAATACCAAACCTGAGATCCTTCCTATGGCATGAGATGTCATATAAAACTCCTTCCCATTCCAAACCTGAGACCCTTCGTACGGCATGAGATGTCATATACAACTCCTTCCCATTCCAATCCTGAGACCCTTTATATAGCATGAGATGTGATATCTCAATGCTTATACCAAACCTGAGACTCTTCCTATAACATGAGATGTGATATCCAACTCCTTCCAGTTCCAAACCTGAGACCCTTCCTATAGCATGAGATGTGATATCCAACTCCTTCCCATTCCAATCCTGAGACCCTTCCGATAGCATGAGATGTGATATCTCAATGCTTCTAATACCAAACCTGTGATCCTTCCTATAACATGAGATGTGATATCCAAATCTTTCCCCTTGCAAACCTGAGACCCTCCCTTTAGCATGAGATGTGATATCCAACTCCTTCCCATTCCAATCCTGAGACACTTCTGATAGCATGAGATGTGATATCTCAATGCCTCTAATACCAAACCTGAGATCCTTCCGATAGCATGAGATGTGATATCTCAATGCTTCTAATACCGAACCTGAGATCCTTCCTATAACACGAGATGTGATATCCAAATCCTTCCCCTTCCAAACCTGAGACCCTCCCTTTAGCATGATATGTGATATCCAACTCCTTCCCATTCCAATCCTGAGACTCTTCTGATAGCATGAGATGTTATATCCCAATGCCTCTAATAACAAACCTGAGATCCTACCTCTAACATGAAATGTGATATCCAACTCCTTCCCCTTCCAAACCTGGGAGCGTTCCTATAACATGAGATTTGATATCGAAGTCCTTCCCATTCCAATCCTGAGACCCTTCCTATAACATGAGATGTGATATCCAACTCCTTCCAATTCCAAACCTGAGACCCTTCATATAGCATGAGATGTGATATCCAACTCCTTCCCATTCCAATCCTGAGACCCCTCCTATAGCATGAGATTTGATATCTCAATGCTTGTAAGACCAAACCTGAGATCCTTCCTATAACATGAGATGTGATATCCAAATCCTTCCCCTTCCAAACCTGAGACCCTCTGTTTAGCCTGAGATGTGATATCCAACTCCTTCCCATTCCAATCCTGAGACCGTTCTGATAGCATGAGATGTGATATTTCAATGCCTCTAATACCAAACCTGAGACCCTTCCGATAGCATGAGATGTGATATCTCAATGCTTCTAATACCAAACCTGTGATCCTTCCTATAACATGAGATGTGATATCCAAATCTTTCCCCTTGCAAACCTGAGACCCTCCCTTTAGCATGAGATGTGATATCCAACTCCTTCCCATTCCAATCCTGAGACACTTCTGATAGCATGAGATGTGATATCTCAATGCCTCTAATACCAAACCTGAGATCCTTCCGATAGCATGAGATGTGATATCTCAATGCTTCTAATACCGAACCTGAGATCCTTCCTATAACACGAGATGTGATATCCAAATCCTTCCCCTTCCAAACCTGAGACCCTCCCTTTAGCATGATATGTGATATCCAACTCCTTCCCATTCCAATCCTGAGACTCTTCTGATAGCATGAGATGTTATATCCCAATGCCTCTAATAACAAACCTGAGATCCTACCTCTAACATGAAATGTGATATCCAACTCCTTCCCCTTCCAAACCTGGGAGCGTTCCTATAACATGAGATTTGATATCGAAGTCCTTCCCATTCCAATCCTGAGACCCTTCCTATAACATGAGATGTGATATCCAACTCCTTCCAATTCCAAACCTGAGACCCTTCCTATAGCATGAGATGTGATATCCAACTCCTTCCCATTCCAATCCTGAGACCCTTCCTATAGCATGAGATTTGATATCTCAATGCTTGTAAGACCAAACCTGAGATCCTTCCTATAACATGAGATGTGATATCCAAATCCTTCCCCTTCCAAACCTGAGACCCTCTGTTTAGCATGAGATGTGATATCCAACTCCTTCCCATTCCAATCCTGAGACCGTTCTGATAGCATGAGATGTGATATTTCAATGCCTCTAATACCAAACCTGAGATCCTTCCGATAGCATGAGATGTGCTATCTCAATTCTTCTAATACCAAACCTGAGATCATTCCTATAACACGAGATGTGATATCCAAATCCTTCCCCTTCCAAAACTGAGACCCTCCCTTTAGCATGAGATGTGATATCAAACTCCTTCCCATTCCAATCCTGAGACCCTTCTGATAGCATGAGATGTGATATCTCAATGCCTCTAATACCAAACCTGAGATCCTACCTCTAACATGAAATGTGATACCCAACTCCTTCCCCTTCCAAACCTGAGAGCCTTCCTATAGCATGAGATGTGATATCGAAGTATTTCCGATTCCAATCCTGAGACCTTTCCTATAACATGAGATGTGATATCCAACTCCTTCCCATTCCAACCTGAGACCCTTCCTATAGCATGAGATGGGATATCCAACTACTTCCAAATCCAATCCTGATACCCTTCCGATAGCATGAGATGTGATATCTCAATCCCTCTAATACCAAACCTGAGATCCTTCCGATAGCATGGGATGTGATATCTCAATGCTTCTAATACAAACCTGAGATCCTTCCTATAACATGAGATGGGATATCCAACTCCTTCCCATTCCAATCCTGAGACCCTTCTGATAGCAGAGATGTGATATCTCAATGCTTATACCAAACCTGAGACCCTTCCTATGGCATGAGATGTCATATACAACTCCTTCCCATTCCAATCCTGAGACCCTTCCTATAGCATGAGATGTGATATACCAATGCTTATTCCAAACCTGAGACCATTCCTATAGCATAAAATGTGATATCCAACTCCTTCCCATTACAATCCTGAGACCCTTCCTATAACATGAGATGTGATGTCTCAATGCTTCTAATACCAAACCTGAGATCCTTCCTATGGCATGAGATGTCATATAAAACTCCTTCCCATTCCAAACCTGAGACCCTTCCTACGGCATGAGATGTCATATACAACTCCTTCCCATTCCAATCCTGAGACCCGTTCTATAGCATGAGATGTGATATCTCAATGCTTATACCAAACCTGAGACTCTTCCTATAACATGAGATGTGATATCCAACTCCTTCCAATTCCAAACCTGAGACCCTTCCTATAGCATGAGATGTGATATCCAACTCCTTCCCATTCCAATCCTGAGACCCTTCCTATAGCATGAGATTTGATATCTCAATGCTTGTAAGACCAAACCTGAGATCCTTCCTATAACATGAGATGTGATATCCAAATCCTTCCCCTTCCAAACCTGAGACCCTCTGTTTAGCATGAGATGTGATATCCAACTCCTTCCCATTCCAATCCTGAGACCGTTCTGATAGCATGAGATGTGATATTTCAATGCCTCTAATACCAAACCTGAGATCCTTCCGATAGCATGAGATGTGCTATCTCAATTCTTCTAATACCAAACCTGAGATCATTCCTATAACACGAGATGTGATATCCAAATCCTTCCCCTTCCAAAACTGAGACCCTCCCTTTAGCATGAGATGTGATATCAAACTCCTTCCCATTCCAATCCTGAGACCCTTCTGATAGCATGAGATGTGATATCTCAATGCCTCTAATACCAAACCTGAGATCCTACCTCTAACATGAAATGTGATACCCAACTCCTTCCCCTTCCAAACCTGAGAGCCTTCCTATAGCATGAGATGTGATATCGAAGTATTTCCGATTCCAATCCTGAGACCTTTCCTATAACATGAGATGTGATATCCAACTCCTTCCCATTCCAACCTGAGACCCTTCCTATAGCATGAGATGGGATATCCAACTACTTCCAAATCCAATCCTGATACCCTTCCGATAGCATGAGATGTGATATCTCAATCCCTCTAATACCAAACCTGAGATCCTTCGGATAGCATGAGATGTGATATCTCAATGCTTCTAATACCAAACCTGAGATCCTTCCTATAACATGAGATGTGATATCAAAATTCTTCAACTTCCAAACCTGAGACCCTCCCTTTAGCATGAGATGTGATATCCAAATCCTTCCAACTCCAATCCTGAGACCCTTCTCATAGCATGAGATGTGATATCTCAATGTCTCTAATACCAAACCTGAGATCCTACCTCTAACATGAAATGTGATATCCAACTCCTTCCCTTTCCAAACGTGAGACCCTCCCTATAGCATGAGATGTGATATCCAAGTCCTTCCCATTCCAATCCTGAGACCCTTCCTATAGCATGAGATGTGATATCTCAATGCTTCCAATACCAAACCTGACACCCTTCCTATAACATAAGATGGGCTATCCAACTCCTTCCCATTACAATCCTGAGACCCTTCCAATAGCAGAGATGTGATATCTCAATGCTTATACCAAACCTGAGACCCTTCCTGTGGCATGAGATGTCATATACAACTCCTTCCCATTCCAATCCTGAGACCCTTCCTATAGCATGAGATGTGATATCTCAATGCTTATACCAAACCTGAGACCCTTCCTATAGCATGAGATGTGATATCCAACTCCTTCCCATTCCAATCCTGAGACCCTTCCTATAACATGAGATGGTATGTCTCAATGCTTCTAATACGAAACCTGAGACCCTTCCTATAGCATGAGATGTGATATCCAACTCCTTCCTATTCCATTCCTGAGACCCTTCCTATAGCATGAGATGTGATATCCAACTCCTTCCCATTCCAATCCTGAGAACCTTCCTATAGCATAAGATGTGATATCTCAATGCTTCTAAGACCAAACCTGAGATCCTTCCTATAACATGAGATGTGATATCCAAATCCTTCCCCTTCCAAACCTGAGACCCTCCCTTTAGCATGAGATGTGATATCCAACTCCATCCCATTCCAATCCTGAGACCGTTCTGATAGCATGAGATGTTATATCTCAATGCCTCTAATACCAAACCTGAGATCCTACCTCTAACATGAAATGTGATATCCAACTCCTTCCCCTTCCAAACCTTTGAGCGTTCCTATAACATGAGGTTTGATATCGAAGTCCTTCCCATTCCAATCCTGAGACCCTTCCTATAACATGAGATGTGATATCTAACTCCTTCCCATTCCAATCCTGAGACCCTTCCTATAGCATGAGATGTGATGTCTCAATGCTTCTAATACCAAATCTGAGATCCTTCCTATAACATGAGATTTGATATCCAACTCCTTCCCATTCCAATCCTGAGACCCTTCCTATAGCATGAGATGTGATATCTCAATGCTTACACCAAACCTGAGACCCTTCCTATTGCATGAGATGTGATATCCAAATCCTTCCCATTCCAATCCTGAGACCCTTACTATAGCATGAGATGTGATATCTCAATGCCTCTAATACCAAACCTGAGATCCTTCCTCTAACATGAAATGTGATATCCAACTCCTTCCCTTTCCAAACCTGAGAGCCTACCTATAACATGAGATGTGATATCCAACTCCTTCCCATTCCAACCTGAGACCCTTCCTATAGCATGAGATGGGATATCCAACTACTTCCAAATCCAATCCTGATACCCTTCCGATAGCATGAGATGTGATATCTCAATCCCTCTAATACCAAACCTGAGATCCTTCCGATAGCATGGGATGTGATATCTCAATGCTTCTAATACAAACCTGAGATCCTTCCTATAACATGAGATGGGATATCCAACTCCTTCCCATTCCAATCCTGAGACCCTTCTGATAGCAGAGATGTGATATCTCAATGCTTCTAATACCAAACCTGAGATCCTTCCGATAGCATGAGATGTGATATCTCAATTCTTCTAATACCAAACTTGAGATCCTTCCTATAACACGAGATGGGATATCCAAATCCTTCCTCTTCCAAACCTGAGACCCTCCCTTTAGCATGAGATGTGATAACCAACTCCTTCCCATTCCAATCCTGAGACCCTTCTGATAGCATGAGATGTTATATCTCAATGCCTCTAATACCAAACCTGAGATCCTACCTCTAACATGAAATGTGATATCCAACTCCTTCCCCTTCCAAACCTTTGAGCGTTCCTATAACATGAGGTTTGATATCGAAGTCCTTCCCATTCCAATCCTGAGACCCTTCCTATAACATGAGATGTGATATCTAACTCCTTCCCATTCCAATCCTGAGACCCTTCCTATAGCATGAGATGTGATGTCTCAATGCTTCTAATACCAAATCTGAGATCCTTCCTATAACATGAGATTTGATATCCAACTCCTTCCCATTCCAATCCTGAGACCCTTCCTATAGCATGAGATGTGATATCTCAATGCTTACACCAAACCTGAGACCCTTCCTATTGCATGAGATGTGATATCCAAATCCTTCCCATTCCAATCCTGAGACCCTTACTATAGCATGAGATGTGATATCTCAATGCCTCTAATACCAAACCTGAGATCCTTCCTCTAACATGAAATGTGATATCCAACTCCTTCACTTTCCAAACCTGAGAGCATACCTATAACATGAGATGTGATATCCAACTCCTTCCCATTCCAACCTGAGACCCTTCCTATAGCATGAGATGGGATATCCAACTACTTCCAAATCCAATCCTGATACCCTTCCGATAGCATGAGATGTGATATCTCAATCCCTCTAATACCAAACCTGAGATCCTTCCGATAGCATGGGATGTGATATCTCAATGCTTCTAATACAAACCTGAGATCCTTCCTATAACATGAGATGGGATATCCAACTCCTTCCCATTCCAATCCTGAGACCCTTCTGATAGCAGAGATGTGATATCTCAATGCTTATACCAAACCTGAGACCCTTCCTATGGCATGAGATGTCATATACAACTCCTTCCCATTCCAATCCTGAGACCCTTCCTATAGCATGAGATGTGATATACCAATGCTTATTCCAAACCTGAGACCATTCCTATAGCATAAAATGTGATATCCAACTCCTTCCCATTACAATCCTGAGACCCTTCCTATAACATGAGATGTGATGTCTCAATGCTTCTAATACCAAACCTGAGATCCTTCCTATGGCATGAGATGTCATATAAAACTCCTTCCCATTCCAAACCTGAGACCCTTCCTACGGCATGAGATGTCATATACAACTCCTTCCCATTCCAATCCTGAGACCCTTTCTATAGCATGAGATGTGATATCTCAATGCTTATACCAAACCTGAGACTCTTCCTATAACATGAGATGTGATATCCAACTCCTTCCAATTCCAAACCTGAGACCCTTCCTATAGCATGAGATGTGATATCCAACTCCTTCCCATTCCAATCCTGAGACCCTTCCTATAGCATGAGATTTGATATCTCAATGCTTGTAAGACCAAACCTGAGATCCTTCCTATAACATGAGATGTGATATCCAAATCCTTCCCCTTCCAAACCTGAGACCCTCTGTTTAGCATGAGATGTGATATCCAACTCCTTCCCATTCCAATCCTGAGACCGTTCTGATAGCATGAGATGTGATATTTCAATGCCTCTAATACCAAACCTGAGATCCTTCCGATAGCATGAGATGTGCTATCTCAATTCTTCTAATACCAAACCTGAGATCATTCCTATAACACGAGATGTGATATCCAAATCCTTCCCCTTCCAAAACTGAGACCCTCCCTTTAGCATGAGATGTGATATCAAACTCCTTCCCATTCCAATCCTGAGACCCTTCTGATAGCATGAGATGTGATATCTCAATGCCTCTAATACCAAACCTGAGATCCTACCTCTAACATGAAATGTGATACCCAACTCCTTCCCCTTCCAAACCTGAGAGCCTTCCTATAGCATGAGATGTGATATCGAAGTATTTCCGATTCCAATCCTGAGACCTTTCCTATAACATGAGATGTGATATCCAACTCCTTCCCATTCCAACCTGAGACCCTTCCTATAGCATGAGATGGGATATCCAACTACTTCCAAATCCAATCCTGATACCCTTCCGATAGCATGAGATGTGATATCTCAATCCCTCTAATACCAAACCTGAGATCCTTCGGATAGCATGAGATGTGATATCTCAATGCTTCTAATACCAAACCTGAGATCCTTCCTATAACATGAGATGTGATATCAAAATTCTTCAACTTCCAAACCTGAGACCCTCCCTTTAGCATGAGATGTGATATCCAAATCCTTCCAACTCCAATCCTGAGACCCTTCTCATAGCATGAGATGTGATATCTCAATGTCTCTAATACCAAACCTGAGATCCTACCTCTAACATGAAATGTGATATCCAACTCCTTCCCTTTCCAAACGTGAGACCCTCCCTATAGCATGAGATGTGATATCCAAGTCCTTCCCATTCCAATCCTGAGACCCTTCCTATAGCATGAGATGTGATATCTCAATGCTTCCAATACCAAACCTGACACCCTTCCTATAACATAAGATGGGCTATCCAACTCCTTCCCATTACAATCCTGAGACCCTTCCAATAGCAGAGATGTGATATCTCAATGCTTATACCAAACCTGAGACCCTTCCTGTGGCATGAGATGTCATATACAACTCCTTCCCATTCCAATCCTGAGACCCTTCCTATAGCATGAGATGTGATATCTCAATGCTTATACCAAACCTGAGACCCTTCCTATAGCATGAGATGTGATATCCAACTCCTTCCCATTCCAATCCTGAGACCCTTCCTATAACATGAGATGGTATGTCTCAATGCTTCTAATACGAAACCTGAGACCCTTCCTATAGCATGAGATGTGATATCCAACTCCTTCCTATTCCATTCCTGAGACCCTTCCTATAGCATGAGATGTGATATCCAACTCCTTCCCATTCCAATCCTGAGAACCTTCCTATAGCATAAGATGTGATATCTCAATGCTTCTAAGACCAAACCTGAGATCCTTCCTATAACATGAGATGTGATATCCAAATCCTTCCCCTTCCAAACCTGAGACCCTCCCTTTAGCATGAGATGTGATATCCAACTCCATCCCATTCCAATCCTGAGACCGTTCTGATAGCATGAGATGTGATATTTCAATGCTTCTAATACCAAACCTGAGATCCTTCCGATAGCATGAGATGTGATATCTCAATTCTTCTAATACCAAACTTGAGATCCTTCCTATAACACGAGATGGGATATCCAAATCCTTCCTCTTCCAAACCTGAGACCCTCCCTTTAGCATGAGATGTGATAACCAACTCCTTCCCATTCCAATCCTGAGACCCTTCTGATAGCATGAGATGTTATATCTCAATGCCTCTAATACCAAACCTGAGATCCTACCTCTAACATGAAATGTGATATCCAACTCCTTCCCCTTCCAAACCTTTGAGCGTTCCTATAACATGAGATTTGATATCGAAGTCCTTCCCATTCCAATCCTGAGACCCTTCCTATAACATGAGATGTGATATCTAACTCCTTCCCATTCCAATCCTGAGACCCTTCCTATAGCATGAGATGTGATGTCTCAATGCTTCTAATACCAAATCTGAGATCCTTCCTATAACATGAGATTTGATATCCAACTCCTTCCCATTCCAATCCTGAGACCCTTCCTATAGCATGAGATGTGATATCTCAATGCTTATACCAAACCTGAGACCCTTCCTATTGCATGAGATGTGATATCCAAATCCTTCCCATTCCAATCCTGAGACCCTTACTATAGCATGAGATGTGATATCTCAATGCCTCTAATACCAAACCTGAGATCCTTCCTCTAACATGAAATGTGATATCCAACTCCTTCCCTTTCCAAACCTGAGAGCCTACCTATAACATGAGATGTGATATCCAACTCCTTCCCATTCCAACCTGAGACCCTTCCTATAGCATGAGATGGGATATCCAACTACTTCCAAATCCAATCCTGATACCCTTCCAATAGCATGAGATGTGATATCTCAATCCCTCTAATACCAAACCTGAGATCCTTCGGATAGCATGAGATGTGATATCTCAATGCTTCTAACACCAAACCTGAGATCCTTCCTATAACATGAGATGTGATATCAAAATCCTTCCTCTTCCAAACCTGAGACCCTCCCTTTAGCATGAGATGTGATATCCAACTCCTTCCAATTCCAATCCTGAGACCCTTCTCATAGCATGAGATGTGATATCTCAATGCCTCTAATAACAAACCTGAGATCCTACCTCTAACATGAAATGTGATTTCCAACTCCTTCCCTTTCCAAACGTGAGACCCTCCCTATAGCATGAGATGTGATATCCAAGTCCTTCCCATTCCAATCCTGAGACCCTTCCTATAGCATGAGATGTGATATCTCAATGCTTCTAATACCAAACCTGAGACCCTTCCTATAACATAAGATGGGATATCCAACTCATTCCCATTACAATCCTGAGACCCTTCCAATAGCAGAGATGTGATATCCCAATGATTATACCAAACCTGAGACCTTCCTGTGGCATGAGATGTCATATACAACTCCTTCCCATTCCAATCCTGAGACCCTTCGTATAGCATGAGATGTGATATCTCAATGCTTATACCAAACCTGAGACCCTTCCGATAGCATGAGATGTGATATCCAACTCCTTCCCATTCCAATCCTGAGACCCTTCCTATAGCATGAGATGTGATATCTCAATGCTTCTAATACCAAACCTGAAATCCTCCCTATGGCATGAGATGTCATATAAAACTCCTTCCCATTCCATTCCTGAGACCCTTCCTATAGCATGAGATGTGATATCCAACTCCTTCCCATTCCAATCCTGAGACCCTTCCTATAGCATGAGGTGTGATATCTCAATGCTTCTAAGACCAAACCTGAGATCCTTCCTATAACATGAGATGTGATATCCAAATCCTTCCCCTTCCAAACCTGAGACCCTCCCTTTAGCATGAGATGTGATATCCAACTCCTTCCCATTCCAATCCTGAGACCGTTCTGATAGCATGAGATGTGATATTTCAATGCTTCTAATACCAAACCTGAGATCCTTCCGATAGCATGAGATGTGATATCTCAATTCTTCTAATACCAAGCCTGAGATCCTTCCTATAACACGAGATGTGATATCCAAATCCTTCCCCTTCCAAACCTGAGACCCTCCCTTTAGCATGAGATGTGATATCCAAGTCCTTCCCATTCCAATCCTGAGACCCTTCCTATAGCATGAGATGTGATATCTCAAGGCTTCTAATACCAAACCTGAGACCCTTCCTATAACATAAGATGGGATATCCAACTCCTTCCCATTACAATCCTGAGACCCTTCCAATAGCAGAGATGTGATATCTCAATGCTTATACCAAACCTGAGACCCTTCCTATGGCATGAGATGTCATATACAACTCCTTCCCATTCCAATCCTGAGACCCTTCCTATAGCATGAGATGTGATGTCTCAATGCTTATAGCAAACCTGAGACCCTTCCTATAGCATGAGATGTGATATCCAACTCCTTCCCATTCCAATCCTGAGACCGTTCTGATAGCATGAGATGTGATATTTCAATGCTTCTAATACCAAACCTGAGATCCTTCCGATAGCATGAGATGTGATATCTCAATTCTTCTAATACCAAACCTGAGATCCTTCCTATAACACGAGATGTGATATCCAAATCCTTCCCCTTCCAAACCCGAGACCCTCCCTTTAGCATGAGATGTGATATCCAACTCCTTCCCATTCCAATCCTGAGACTCTTCTGATAGCATGAGATGTTATATCCCAATGCCTCTAATAACACACCTGAGATCCTCCCTCTAACATGAAATGTGATATCCAACTCCTTCCCCTTCCAAACCTGGGAGCGTTCCTATAACATGAGATTTGATATCCAACTCCTTCCCATTCCAATCCTGAGACCCTTCCTATAGCATGAGATGTGATATCTCAATGCTTCTAATACCAAACCTGAGACCCGTCCTATAACATGAGATGGGATATCCAACTCCTTCCCGTTCCAAACCTGATACCCTTCCTATAGCATGAGATGTGATATCCAACTCCTTCCCATCCCAATCCTGAGACACCTCCGATAGCAGAGATGTGATATCTCAATGCTTATACCAAACCTGAGACTCTTCCTATGACATGAGATGTGATATCCAACTCCTTCCAGTTCCAAACCTGAGACCCTTCCTATAGCATGAGATGTGATATCCAACTCCTTCCCATTCCAATCCTGAGACCCTTCCGATAGCATGAGATGTGATATCTCAATGCTTCTAATACCAAACCTGAGACCCGTCCTATAACATGAGATGGGATATCCAACTTCTTCCCGTTCCAAACCTGATACCCTTCCTATAGCATGAGATGTGATATCCAACTCCTTCCCATCCCAATCCTGAGACACCTCCGATAGCAGAGGTGTGATATCTCAATGCTTATACCAAACCTGAGACTCTTCCTATGACATGAGATGTGATATCCAACTCCTTCCCGTTCCAAACCTGATACCCTTCCTATAGCATGAGATGTGATATCCAACTCCTTCCCATTCCAATCCTGAGACCCTTCCGATAGCATGAGATGTGATATCTCAATCCTTCTAATACCAAACCTGTGATCCTTCCTATAACATGAGATGTGATATCCAAATCCTTCCCCTTCCAAACCTGAGACCCTCCCTTTAGCATGAGATGTGATATCCAACTCCTTCCCATTCCAATCCTGAGACCCTTCTGATAGCATGAGATGTGATATCTCAATGCCTCTAATACCAAACCTGAGATCCTTCCGATAGCATGAGATGTGATATCTCAATGCTTCTAATACCAAACCTGAGATCCTTCCTATAACATGAGATGTGATATCCAAATCCTTCCCCTTCCAAACCTGAGACCCTCCCTTTAGCATGAGATGTGATATCCAACTCCTTCCCATTCGAATCCTGAGACCCTTCTGATAGCATGAGATGTGATATCTCAATGCCTCTAATACCAAACCTGAGATCCTACCTCTAACATGAAATGTGATATCCAAATCCTTCCCCTTCCAAACCTGAGACCCTCCCTTTAGCATGAGATGTGATATCCAACTCCTTCCCATTCCAATCCTGAGACCCTTCTGATAGCATGAGATGTGATATCTCAATGCCTCTAATACCAAACCTGAGATCCTACCTCTAACATGAAATGTGATATCCAACTCCTTCCCTTTCCAAACGTTAGACCCTCCCTATAGCATGAGATGTGATATCCAAGTCCTTCCCATTCCAGTCCTGAGACCCTTCCTATAACATGAGATGTGATATCTCAATGCTTCTAATATCAAACCTGAGACCCTTCCTATAACATAACATGGGATATCCAACTCCTTCCCATTCCAATCCTGAGACCCTTCTGATAGCATAGATGTGATATCTCAATGCTTATACCAAACCTGATACCCTTCCTATGGCATGAGATGTCATATACAACTCCTTCCCATTCCAATCCTGAGACCCTTCCTATAGCATGAGATCTGATATATCAATGCTTATACCAAACCTGAGACCATTCCTATAGCATAAGATGTGATATCCAACTCCTTCCCATTCCAATCCTGAGACCCTTCCTATAACATGAGATGTGATGTCTCAATGCTTCTAATACCAAACCTGAGATCCTTCCTATGGCATGAGATGTCATATAAAACTCCTTCCCATTCCAAACCTGAGACCCTTCGTACGGCATGAGATGTCATATACAACTCCTTCCCATTCCAATCCTGAGACCCTTTATATAGCATGAGATGTGATATCTCAATGCTTATACCAAACCTGAGACTCTTCCTATAACATGAGATGTGATATCCAACTCCTTCCAGTTCCAAACCTGAGACCCTTCCTATAGCATGAGATGTGATATCCAACTCCTTCCCATTCCAATCCTGAGACCCTTCCGATAGCATGAGATGTGATATCTCAATGCTTCTAATACCAAACCTGTGATCCTTCCTATAACATGAGATGTGATATCCAAATCTTTCCCCTTGCAAACCTGAGACCCTCCATTTAGCATGAGATGTGATATCCAACTCCTTCCCATTCCAATCCTGAGACACTTCTGATAGCATGAGATGTGATATCTCAATGCCTCTAATACCAAACCTGAGATCCTTCCGATAGCATGAGATGTGATATCTCAATGCTTCTAATACCGAACCTGAGATCCTTCCTATAACACGAGATGTGATATCCAAATCCTTCCCCTTCCAAACCTGAGACCCTCCCTTTAGCATGATATGTGATATCCAACTCCTTCCCATTCCAATCCTGAGACTCTTCTGATAGCATGAGATGTTATATCCCAATGCCTCTAATAACAAACCTGAGATCCTACCTCTAACATGAAATGTGATATCCAACTCCTTCCCCTTCCAAACCTGGGAGCGTTCCTATAACATGAGATTTGATATCGAAGTCCTTCCCATTCCAATCCTGAGACCCTTCCTATAACATGAGATGTGATATCCAACTCCTTCCCATTCCAATCCTGAGACCCTTCCTATAGCATGAGATGTGATATCTCAATGCTTCTAATACCAAACCTGAGACGGTCCTATAACATGAGATGGGATATCCAACTCCTTCCCGTTCCAAACCTGATACCCTTCCTATAGCATGAGATGTGATATCCAACTCCTTCCCATCCCAATCCTGAGACACCTCCAATAGCAGAGATGTGATATCTCAATGCTTATACCAAACCTGAGACTCTTCGTATGACATGAGATGTGATATCCAACTCCTTCCAGTTCCAAACCTGAGACCCTTCCTATAGCATGAGATGTGATATCCAACTCCTTCCCATTCCAATCCTGAGACCCTTCCGATAGAATGAGATGTGATATCTCAATGCTTCTAATACCAAACCTGAGACCCGTCCTATAACATGAGATGGGATATCCAACTCCTTCCCGTTCCAAACCTGATACCCTTCCTATAGCATGAGATGTGATATCCAACTCCTTCCCATCCCAATCCTGAGACACCTCCGATAGCAGAGATGTGATATCTCAATGCTTATACCAAACCTGAGACTCTTCCTATGACATGAGATGTGATATCCAACTCCTTCCCATTCCAATCCTGAGACCCTTCCGATAGCATGAGATGTGATGTCTCAATGCTTCTAATACCAAACCTGTGATCCTTCCTATAACATGAGATGTGATATCCAAATCCTTCCCCTTCCAAACCTGAGACCCTCCCTTTAGCACAAGATGTGATATCCAACTCCTTCTCATTCCAATCCTCAGACCCTTCTGATAGCATGAGATGTGAGATCTCAATGCCTCTAATACCAAACCTAAGATCCTTCCAATAGCATGAGATGTGATATCTCGATGCTTCTAATACCAAATCTGAGATCCTACCTCTAACATGAAATGTGATATCCAACTCCTTCCCTTTCCAAACGTGAGACCCTCCCTATAGCATGAGATGTGATATCCAAGTCCTTCCCATTCCAGTCCTGAGACCCTTCCTATAACATGAGATGTGATATCTCAATGCTTCTAATATTAAACCTGAGACCCTTCCTATAACATAAGATGGGATATCCAACTCCTTCCCATTCCAATCCTGAGACCCTTCTGATAGCAGAGATGTGATATCTCAATGCTTATACCAAACCTGAGACCCTTCCTATGGCATGAGATGTCATAGACAACTCCTTCCCATTCCAATCCTGAGACCCTTCCTATAGCATGAGATGTGATATCTCAATGCTTATACCAAACCTGAGACCCTTCCTATAGCATGAGATTTGATATCCAACTCCTTCCCATTCCAATCCTGAGACCCTTCCTATAACATGAGATGGTATGTCTCAATGCTTCTAATACCAAACCTGAGATTCTTCCTATGGCATGAGATGTCATATAAAACTCCTTCCCATTCCATTCCTGAGACCCTTCCTATAGCATGAGATGTGATATCCAACTCCTTCCCATTCCAATCCTGAGAACCTTCCTATAGCATGAGATGTGATATCTCAATGCTTCTAAGACCAAACCTGAGATCCTTCCTATAACATGAGATGTGATATCCAAATCCTTCCCCTTCCAACCCTGAGACCCTTCCTATACCATGAGATGTGATATCTCAATGCTTCTAATACCAAACCTGGGACCCGTCCTATAACATGAGATATGATATCCAAATCCTTCCCCTTCCAAACCTGAGACCCTTCCTTTAGCATGAGATGTGATATCCAAATCCTTCCCATTCCAATCCTAAAACCCTTCCTATAGCATGAGATGTGATATCTCAATGTTTCTAATAAAAAACCTTAGACCCTTCCTATAGCAAGAGATGTGATATCCAAATCCTTCCCATTCCAATCCTGAGACCCTTCCTATAACATGAGATGTGATATCCAACTCCTTCCCATTCCAACCTGAGACCCTATAGTATGAGAAGGGATATCCAACTCCTTCCCAATCCAATCCTGAGACCCTTCCGATAGCAGAGATGTGATATCTCAATGCTTATACCAAACCTGAGACCCTTCCTATGGCATGAGATGTGATATCCAAATCCTTCACATTCCAATCCTGAGACCCTTCCTATAGCATAAGATGTGATATCTCAATGCTTCTAATACCAAACCTGAGATCCTTCCTATAACATGAGATGTGATATCCAACTACTTCCCATTCCAAACCTGAGACCCTTCCGATAGCATGAGATGTGATATCTCAATGCTTCAAAAACCAAACATGAGAACTATCCTATAACATGAGATGTGATATCCAACTCCTTCCCATTCCAATCCTGACACACTTCTTATAGCATGAGATGTGATATCTCAAGGCTTCTAATACCAAACCTGAGACCCGTCCTATAACATGAGATGTGATATCCAAATCCTTCCCCTTCCAAACCTGAGACCCTTCCTTTAGCATGAGATGTGATATCCAGCTCCTCCCATTCCAATCCTGAGACCCTTCCGATAGCATGAGATGTGATATCTCAATGCTTCTAATATCAAAACTGAGACCCTCCATATAGCATGAGATGTGATATCTAAGTCCTTCCCATTCCAATCCTCAGACCCTTCCGATAGCAGAGATGTGATATCTCAATGCTTATACCAAACCTGAGACCCTTCCTATAGCATGAGATGTGATATCCAACTCCTTCCCATTCCAATCCTGAGACCCTTCCTATAGCATGAGATGTGATATCTCAATGCTTCTACCAAAACTGAGACCCTTCCTATAGCATGAGATGTGATATCCAACTCCTTCCCATTCCAATCCTGAGACCCTTCCGATAGCATGAGATGTGATATCTCAATGCTTCTAATACCAAACCTGAGACCCGTCCTATAACATGAGATGGGATATCCAACTCCTTCCCGTTCCAAACCTGATACCCTTCCTATAGCATGAGATGTGATATCCAACTCCTTCCCATGCCAATCCTGAGACACCTCCGATAGCAGAGATGTGATATCTCAATGCTTATACCAAACCTGAGACTCTTCCTATGACATGAGATGTGATATCCAACTCCTTCCCGTTCCAAACCTGATACCCTTCCTATAGCATGAGATGTGATATCCAACTCCTTCCCATTCCAATCCTGAGACCCTTCTGATAGCATGAGATGTGATATCTCAATGCTTCTAATACCAAACCTGAGATCCTTCCGATAGCATGAGATGTGATATCTCAATGCTTCTAATACCAAACCTGAGATCCTACCTCTAACATGAAATGTGATATCCAACTCCTTCCCTTTCCAAACGTGAGACCCTCCCTATAGCATGAGATGTGATATCCAAGTCCTTCCCATTCCAGTCCTGAGACCCTTCCTATAACATGAGATTTGAAATCTCAATGCTTCTAATATCAAACCTGAGACCCTTCCTATAACATAAGATGGCATATCCAACTCCTTCCCAATCCAATCGTGAGACCCTTCTGATAGCAGAGATGTGATATCTCAATGCTTATACCAAACCTGAGACCCTTCCTATGGCATGAGATGTCATATCCAACTCCTTCCCATTCCAATCCTGAGACCCTTCCTATAACATGAGATGTGATGTCTCAATGCTTCTAATACCAAACCTGAGATCCTTCCTATGGCATGATATGTCATATAAAACTCCTTCCCATTCCAAACCTGAGACCCTTCCTACGGCATGAGATGTCATATACAACTCCTTCCCATTCCAATCCTGAGACCCTTTCTATAGCATGAGATGTGATATCTCAATGCTTATACCAAACCTGAGATTCTTCCTATAACATGAGATGTGATATCCAACTCCTTCCAGTTCCAAACCTGAGACCCTTCCTATAGCATGAGATGTGATATCCAACTCCTTCCCATTCCAATCCTGAGACCCTTCCGATAGCATGAGATGTGATATCTCAATGCTTCTAATACCAAACCTGTGATCCTTCCTATAACATGAGATGTGCTATCCAAATCCTTCCCCTTCCAAACCTGAGACCCTCCCTTTAGCATGAGATGTGATATCCAACTCCTTCCCATTCCAATCCTGAGACCCTTCTGATAGCATGAGATGTGATATCTCAATGCCTCTAATACCAAACCTGAGATCCTTCCGATAGCATGAGATGTGATATCTCAATGCTTCTAATACCGAACCTGAGATCCTTCCTATAACATGAGATGTGATATCCAAATCCTTCCCCTTCCAAACCTGAGACCCTCCCTTTAGCATGAGATGTGATATCCAACTCCTTCCCATTCCAATCCTGAGACCCTTCTGATAGCATGAGATGTGATATCTCAATGCCTCTAATACCAAACCTGATATCCTACCTCTAACATGAAATGTGATATCCAACTCCTTCCCTTTCCAAACGTTAGACCCTCCCTATAGCATGAGATGTGATATCCAAGTCCTTCCCATTCCAGTCCTGAGACCCTTCCTATAACATGAGATGTGATATCTCAATGCTTCTAATATCAAACCTGAGACCCTTCCTATAACATAAGATGGGATATCCAACTCCTTCCCATTCCAATCCTGAGACCCTTCCGATAGCAGAGATGTGATATCTCAATGCTTATACCAAACCTGAGACCCTTCCTATGGCATGAGATGTCATATAAAACTCCTTCCCATTCCAATCCTGAGACCCTTCCTATAGCATGAGATGTGATATATCAATGCTTATACCAAACCTGAGACTATTCCTATAGCATAAGATGTGATATCCAACTCCTTCCCATTCCAATCCTGAGACCTTTCCTATAACATGAGATGTGATATCCAACTCCTTCCCATTCCAACCTGAGACCCTTCCTATAGCATGAGATGGGATATCCAACTACTTTCAAATCCAATCCTGATACCCTTCCGATCGCATGAGATGTGATATCTCAATCCCTCTAATACCAAACCTGAGATCCTTCGGATAGCATGAGATGTGATATCTCAATGCTTCTAATACCAAACCTGAGATCCTTCCTATAACATGAGATGTGATATCAAAATCCTTCCCCTTCCAAACCTGAGACCCTCCCTTTAGCATGAGATGTGATATCCAAATCCTTCCAATTCCAATCCTGAGACCCTTCTCATAGCATGAGATGTGATATCTCAATGCCTCTAATACCAAACCTGAGATCCTACCTCTAACATGAAATGTGATATCCAACTCCTTCCCTTTCCAAATGTGAGACCCTCCCTATAGCATGAGATGTGATATCCAAGTCCTTCCCATTCCAGTCCTGAGACCCTTCCTATAACATGAGATGTGATATCTCAATGCTTCTAATATCAAACCTGAGACCCTTCCTATAACATAAGATGGGATATCCAACTCCTTCCCATTCCAATCCTGAGACCCTTCTGATAGCATGAGATCTGATATATCAATGCTTATACCAAACCTGAGACCATTCCTATAGCATAAGATGTGATATCCAACTCCTTCCCATTCCAATCCTGAGACCCTTCCGATAGCAGAGATGTGATATCTCAATGCTTATACCAAACCTGAGACCCTTCCTATGGCATGAGATGTCATATACAACTCCTTCCCATTCCAATCCTGAGACCCTTCTGATAGCATGAGATGTGATATCTCAATGCCTCTAATACCAAACTTGAGATCCTACCTCTGACATGAAATGTGATATCCAACTCCTTCCCTTTCCAAACGTGAGACCCTCCCTATAGCATGAGATGTGATATCCAAGTCCTTCCCATTCCAGTCCTGAGACCCTTCCTATAACATGAGATGTGATATCTCAATGCTTCTAATATCAAACCTGAGACCCTTCCTATAACATAAGATGGGATATCCAACTCCTTCCCATTCCAATCCTGAGACCCTTCCGATAGCAGAGATGTGATATCTCAATGCTTATACCAAACCTGAGACCCTTCCTATGGCATGAGATGTCATATACAACTCCTTCCCATTCCAATCCTGAGACCCTTCCTATAGCATGAGATTTGATATATCAATGCTTATACCAAACCTGAGACCATTCCTATAGCATAAGATGTGATATCCAACTCCTTCCCATTCCAATCCTGAGACCCTTCCTATAACATGATATGTGATGTCTCAATGCTTCTAATACCAAACCTGAGATCCTTCCTATGGCATGAGATGTCATATAAAACTCCTTCCCATTCCAATCCTGAGACCGTTCTGATAGCATGAGATGTGATATTTCAATGCTTCTAATACCAAACCTGAGATCCTTCCGATAGCATGAGATGTGATATCTCAATTCTTCTAATACCAAACCTGAGATCATTCCTATAACACGAGATGTGATATCCAAATCCTTCCCCTTCAAAAACTGAGACCCTCTCTTTAGCATGAGATGTGATATCAAACTCCTTCCCATTCCAATCCTGAGACCCTTCTGATAGCATGAGATGTGATATCTCAATGCCTCTAATACCAAACCTGAGATCCTACCTCTAACATGAAATGTGATACCCAACTCCTTCCCCTTCCAAACCTGAGAGCCTTCCTATAGCATGAGATGTGATATCGAAGTATTTCCCATTCCAATCCTGAGACCTTTCCTATAACATGAGATGTGAAATCCAACTCCTTCCCATTCCAACCTGAGACCCTTCCTATAGCATGAGATGGGATATCCAACTACTTCCCATTCCAAACCTGAGACCCTTCCGATAGCATGAGATGTGATATCTCAATGCTTCAAAAACCAAACATGAGAACCATCCTATAACATGAGATGTGAAATCCAAATCCTTCCCTTCCCAGACCTGAGACTCTTCCTATAGCATGAGATGTGATATCTCAATGCTTCTACCAAACCTGAGACCCTTCCTATAGCATGAGATGTGATATCCAACTCCTTCCCATTCCAATCCTGAGACCCTTCCTATAGCATGAGATGTGATATCCAACTCCTTCCCATTCCAATCCTGAGACCCTTCCTATAACATGAGATGGTATGTCTCAATGCTTCTAAGACCAAACCTGAGATCCTTCCTATAACATGAGATGTGATATCCAAATCCTTCCCCTTCCAACCCTGAGACCCTTCCTATACCATGAGATGTGATATCTCAATGCTTCTAATACCAAACCTGGGACCCGTCCTATAACATGAGATGTGATATCCAAATCCTTCCCATTCCAATCCTAAAACCCTTTCTATAGCATGAGATGTGATATCTCAATGTTTCTAATAAAAAACCTTAGACCCTTCCTATAGCAAGAGATGTGATATCCAAATCCTTCCCATTCCAATCCTGAGACCCTTCCTATAACATGAGATGTGATATCCAACTCCTTCCCATTCCAACCTGAGACCCTATAGTATGAGAAGGGATATCCAACTCCTTCCCAATCCAATCCTGAGACCCTTCCGATAGCAGAGATGTGATATCTCAATGCTTATACCAAACCTGAGACCCTTCCCATGGCATGAGATGTGATATCCAAATCCTTCACATTCCAATCCTGAGACCCTTCCTATAGCATGAGATGTGATATCTCAATGCTTCTAATACCAAACCTGAGATCCTTCCTATAACATGAGATGTGATATCCAACTACTTCCCATTCCAAACCTGAGACCCTTCCGATAGCATGAGATGTGATATCTCAATGCTTCAAAAACCAAACATGAGAACCATCCTATAACATGAGATGTGAAATCCAAATCCTTCCCTTCCCAAACCTGAGACTCTTCCTATAGCATGAGATGTGATATCTCAATGCCTCTAATACCAAACTTGAGATCCTACCTCTGACATGAAATGTGATATCCAACTCCTTCCCTTTCCAAACGTGAGACCCTCCCTATAGCATGAGATGTGATATCCAAGTCCTTCCCATTCCAGTCCTGAGACCCTTCCTATAACATGAGATGTGATATCTCGATTCTTCTAATATCAAACCTGAGACCCTTCCTATAACATAAGATGGGATATCCAACTCCTTCCCATTCCAATCCTGAGACCCTTCCGATAGCAGAGATGTGATATCTCAATGCTTATACCAAACCTGAGACCCTTCCTATGGCATGAGATGTCATATACAACTCCTTCCCATTCCAATCCTGAGACCCTTCCTATAGCATGAGATGTGATATATCAATGCTTATACCAAACCTGAGACCATTCCTATAGCATAAGATGTGATATCCAACTCCTTCCCATTCCAATCCTGAGACCCTTCCTATAACATGAGATGTGATGTCTCAATGCTTCTAATACCAAACCTGAGATCCTTCCTATGGCATGAGATGTCATATACAACTCCTTCCCATTCCAATCCTGAGACCGTTCTGATAGCATGAGATGTGATATTTCAATGCTTCTAATACCAAACCTGAGATCCTTCCGATAGCATGAGATGTGATATCTCAATTCTTCTAATACCAAACCTGAGATCATTCCTATAACACGAGATGTGATATCCAAATCCTTCCCCTTCAAAAACTGAGACCCTCTCTTTAGCATGAGATGTGATATCAAACTCCTTCCCATTCCAATCCTGAGACCCTTCTGATAGCATGAGATGTGATATCTCAATGCCTCTAATACCAAACCTGAGATCCTACCTCTAACATGAAATGTGATACCCAACTCCTTCCCCTTCCAAACCTGAGAGCCTTCCTATAGCATGAGATGTGATATCGAAGTATTTCCCATTCCAATCCTGAGACCTTTCCTATAACATGAGATGTGAAATCCAACTCCTTCCCATTCCAACCTGAGACCCTTCCTATAGCATGAGATGGGATATCCAACTACTTCCCATTCCAAACCTGAGACCCTTCCGATAGCATGAGATGTGATATCTCAATGCTTCAAAAACCAAACATGAGAACCATCCTATAACATGAGATGTGAAATCCAAATCCTTCCCTTCCCAGACCTGAGACTCTTCCTATAGCATGAGATGTGATATCTCAATGCTTCTACCAAACCTGAGACCCTTCCTATAGCATGAGATGTGATATCCAACTCCTTCTCATTCCAATCCTGAGACCCTTCCTATAGCATGAGATGTGATATCCAACTCCTTCCCATTCCAATCCTGAGACCCTTCCTATAACATGAGATGGTATGTCTCAATGCTTCTAATACCAAACCTGAGATCCTTCCTATGGCATGAGATGTCATATAAAACTCCTTCCCATTCCAAACCTGAGACCCTTCGTACGGCATGAGATGTCATATACAACTCCTTCCCATTCCAATCCTGAGACCCTTTATATAGCATGAGATGTGATATCTCAATGCTTATACCAAACCTGAGACTCTTCCTATAACATGACATGTGATATCCAACTCCTTCCAGTTCCAAACCTGAGACCCTTCCTATAGCATGAGATGTGATATCCAACTCCTTCCCATTCCAATCCTGAGACCCTTCCGATAGCATGAGATGTGATATCTCAATGCTTCTAATACCAAACCTGTGATCCTTCCTATAACATGAGATGTGATATCCAAATCCTTCCCCTTGCAAACCTGAGACCCTCCCTTTAGCATGAGATGTGATATCCAACTCCTTCCCATTCCAATCCTGAGACCCTTCTGATAGCATGAGATGTGATATCTCAATGCCTCTAATACCAAACCTGAGATCCTTCCGATAGCATGAGATGTGATATCTCAATGCTTCTAATACCGAACCTGAGATCCTTCCTATAACACGAGATGTGATATCCAAATCCTTCCCCTTCCAAACCTGAGACCCTCCCTTTAGCATGATATGTGATATCCAACTCCTTCCCATTCCAATCCTGAGACTCTTCTGATAGCATGAGATGTTATATCCCAATGCCTCTAATAACAAACCTGAGATCCTACCTCTAACATGAAATGTGATATCCAACTCCTTCCCCTTCCAAACCTGGGAGCGTTCCTATAACATGAGATTTGATATCGAAGTCCTTCCCATTCCAATCCTGAGACCCTTCCTATAACATGAGATGTGATATCCAACTCCTTCCCATTCCAATCCTGAGACCCTTCCTATAGCATGAGATGTGATATCTCAATGCTTCTAATACCAAACCTGAGACGGTCCTATAACATGAGATGGGATATCCAACTCCTTCCCGTTCCAAACCTGATACCCTTCCTATAGCATGAGATGTGATATCCAACTCCTTCCCATCCCAATCCTGAGACACCTCCGATAGCAGAGATGTGATATCTCAATGCTTATACCAAACCTGAGACTCTTCGTATGACATGAGATGTGATATCCAACTCCTTCCAGTTCCAAACCTGAGACCCTTCCTATAGCATGAGATGTGATATCCAACTCCTTCCCATTCCAATCCTGAGACCCTTCCGATAGAATGAGATGTGATATCTCAATGCTTCTAATACCAAACCTGAGACCCGTCCTATAACATGAGATGGGATATCCAACTCCTTCCCGTTCCAAACCTGATACCCTTCCTATAGCATGAGATGTGATATCCAACTCCTTCCCATCCCAATCCTGAGACACCTCCGATAGCAGAGATGTGATATCTCAATGCTTATACCAAACCTGAGACTCTTCCTATGACATGAGATGTGATATCCAACTCCTTCCCGTTCCAAACCTGATACCCTTCCTATAGCATGAGATGTGATATCCAACTCCTTCCCATTCCAATCCTGAGACCCTTCCGATAGCATGAGATGTGATGTCTCAATGCTTCTAACACCAAACCTGTGATCCTTCCTATAACATGAGATGTGATATCCAAATCCTTCCCCTTCCAAACCTGAGACCCTCCCTTTAGCACGAGATGTGATATCCAACTCCTTCTCATTCCAATCCTCAGACCCTTCTGATAGCATGAGATGTGATATCTCAATGCCTCTAATACCAAACCTAAGATCCTTCCAATAGCATGAGATGTGATATCTCAATGCTTCTAATACCAAATCTGAGATCCTACCTCTAACATGAAATGTGATATCCAACTCCTTCCCTTTCCAAACGTGAGACCCTCCCTATAGCATGAGATGTGATATCCAAGTCCTTCCCATTCCAGTCCTGAGACCCTTCCTATAACATGAGATGTGATATCTCAATGCTTCTAATATTAAACCTGAGACCCTTCCTATAACATAAGATGGGATATCCAACTCCTTCCCATTCCAATCCTGAGACACTTCTGATAGCAGAGATGTGATATCTCAATGCTTATACCAAACCTGAGACCCTTCCTATGGCATGAGATGTCATATACAACTCCTTCCCATTCCAATCCTGAGACCCTTCCTATAGCATGAGATGTGATATCTCAATGCTTATACCAAACCTGAGACCCTTCCTATAGCATGAGATTTGATATCCAACTCCTTCCCATTCCAATCCTGAGACCCTTCCTATAACATGAGATGGTATGTCTCAATGCTTCTAATACCAAACCTGAGATTCTTCCTATGGCATGATATGTCATATAAAACTCCTTCCCATTCCATTCCTGAGACCCTTCCTATAGCATGAGATGTGATATCCAACTCCTTCCCATTCCAATCCTGAGAACCTTCCTATAGCATGAGATGTGATATCTCAATGCTTCTAAGACCAAACCTGAGATCCTTCCTATAACATGAGATGTGATATCCAAATCCTTCCCCTTCCAACCCTGAGACCCTTCCTATACCATGAGATGTGATATCTCAATGCTTCTAATACCAAACCTGGGACCCTTCCTTTAGCATGAGATGTGATATCCAAATCCTTCCCATTCCAATCCTAAAACCCTTCCTATAGCATGAGATGTGATATCTCAATGTTTCTAATAAAAAACCTTAGACCCTTCCTATAGCAAGAGATGTGATATCCAAATCCTTCCCATTCCAATCCTGAGACCCTTCCTATAACATGAGATATGATATCCAACTCCTTCCCATTCCAACCTGAGACCCTTCCGATAGCGGAGATGTGATATCTCAATGCTTATACCAAACCTGAGACCCTTCCTATGGCATGAGATGTGATATCCAAATCCTTCACATTCCAATCCTGAGACCCTTCCTATAGCATAAGATGTGATATCTCAATGCTTCTAATACCAAACCTGAGATCCTTCCTATAACATGAGATGTGATATCCAACTACTTCCCATTCCAAACCTGAGACCCTTCCGATAGCATGAGATGTGATATCTCAATGCTTCTAATACCAAACCTGAGATCCTTCCTATAACATGAGATGTGATATCCAACTACTTCCCATTCCAAACCTGAGACCCTTCCGATAGCATGAGATGTGATATCTCAATGCTTCAAAAACCAAACATGAGAACCATCCTATAACATGAGATGTGAAATGCAAATCCTTCCCTTCCCAAACCTGAGACTCTTCCTATAGCATGAGATGTGATATCTCAATGCTTCTACCAAACCTGAAACCCTTCCTATAGCATGAGATGTGGTATCCAACTCCTTCCCATTCCAATCCTGACACACTTCTTATAGCATGAGATGTGATATCTCAAGGCTTCTAATACCAAACCTGAGACCCGTCCTATAACATGAGATGTGATATCCAAATCCTTCCCCTTCCAAACCTGAGACCCTTCCTTTAGCTTGAGATGTGATATCCAGCTCCTCCCATTCCAATCCTGAGACCCTTCCGATAGCATGAGATGTGATATCTCAATGCTTCTAATATCAAAACTGAGACCCTCCATATAGCATGAGATGTGATATCTAAGTCCTTCCCATTCCAATCCTGAGACCCTTCCGATAGCAGAGATGTGATTTCTCAATGCTTATACCAAACCTGAGACCCTTCCTATAGCATGAGATGTGATATCCAACTCCTTTACATTCCAATCCTGAGACCCTTCCTATAGCATGAGATGTGATATCTCAATGCTTCTACCAAAACTGAGACCCTTCCTATAGCATGAGATGTGATATCCAACTCCTTCCCATTCCAATCCTGAGACCCTTCCGATAGCATGAGATGTGATATCTCAATTTTTCTAATACCAAACCTGAGACCCGTCCTATAACATGAGATGGGATATCCAACTCCTTCCCATTCCAATCCTGAGACACCTCCGATAGCAGAGATGTGATATCTCAATGCTTATACCAAACCTGAGACTCTTCCTATGACATGAGATGTGATATCCAACTCCTTCCCGTTCCAAACCTGATACCCTTCCTATAGCGTGAGATGTGATATCCAACTCCTTCCCATTCCAATCCTGAGACCCTTCCGATAGCATGAGATGTGATATCTCAATGCTTCTAATACCAAACCTGAGATCCTTCCGATAGCATGAGATGTGATATCTCAATGCTTCTAATACCAAACCTGAGATCCTACCTCTAACATGAAATGTGATATCCAACTCCTTCCCTTTCCAAACGTGAGACCCTCCCTATAGCATGAGATGTGATATCCAAGTCCTTCCCATTCCAGTCCTGAGACCCTTCCTATAACATGAGATGTGAAATCTCAATGCTTCTAATATCAAACCTGAGACCCTTCCTATAACATAAGATGGCATATCCAACTCCTTCCCATTCCAATCGTGAGACCCTTCTGATAGCAGAGATGTGATATCTCAATGCTTATACCAAACCTGAGACCCTTCCTATGGCATGAGATGTCATATCCAACTCCTTCCCATTCCAATCCTATGACCCTTCCTATAACATGAGATGTGATGTCTCAATGCTTCTAATACCAAACCTGAGATCCTTCCTATGGCATGAGATGTCATATAAAACTCCTTCCCATTCCAAACCTGAGACCCTTCCTACGGCATGAGATGTCATATACAACTCCTTCCCATTCCAATCCTGAGACCCTTTCTATAGCATGAGATGTGATATCTCAATGCTTATACCAAACCTGAGACTCTTGCTATAACATGAGATGTGATATCCAACTCCTTCCAGTTCCAAACCTGAGACCCTTCCTATAGCATGAGATGTGATATCCAACTCCTTCCCATTCCAATCCTGAGACCCTTCCGATAGCATGAGATGTGATATCTCAATGCTTCTAATACCAAACCTGTGATCCTTCCTATAACATGAGATGTGATATCCAAATCCTTCCCCTTCCAAACCTGAGACCCTCCCTTTAGCATGAGATGTGATATCCAACTCCTTCCCATTCCAATCCCGAGACCCTTCTGATAGCATGAGATGTGATATCTCAATGCCTCTAATACCAAACCTGAGATCCTTCCGATAGCATGAGATGTGATATCTCAATGCTTCTAATACCGAACCTGAGATCCTTCCTATAACATGAGATGTGATATCCAAATCCTTCCCCTTCCAAACCTGAGACCCTCCCTTTAGCATGAGATGTGATATCCAACTCCTTCCCATTCCAATCCTGAGACCCTTCTGATAGCATGAGATGTGATATCTCAATGCCTCTAATACCAAACCTGATATCCTACCTCTAACATGAAATGTGATATCCAACTCCTTCCCTTTCCAAACGTTAGACCCTCCCTATAGCATGAGATGTGATATCCAAGTCCTTCCCATTCCAGTCCTGAGACCCTTCCTATAACATGAGATGTGATATCTCAATGCTTCTAATATCAAACCTGAGACCCTTCCTATAACATAAGATGGGATATCCAACTCCTTCCCATTCCAATCCTGAGACCCTTCCGATAGCAGAGATGTGATATCTCAATGCTTATACCAAACCTGAGACCCTTCCTATGGCATGAGATGTCATATAAAACTCCTTCCCATTCCAATCCTGAGACCCTTCCTATAGCATGAGATGTGATATATCAATGCTTATACCAAACCTGAGACTATTCCTATAGCATAAGATGTGATATCCAACTCCTTCCCATTCCAATCCTGAGACCCTTCCTATAACATGAGATGTGATGTCTCAGTGCTTCTAATACCAAACCTGAGATCCTTCCTATGGCATGAGATGTCATATAAAACTCCTTCCCATTCCAATCCTGAGACCGTTCTGATAGCATGAGATGTGATATTTCAATGCTTCTAATACCAAACCTGAGATCCTTCCGATAGCATGAGATGTGATATCTCAATTCTTCTAATACCAAACCTGAGATCCTACCTCTAACATGAAATGTGATACCCAACTCCTTCCCCTTCCAAACCTGAGAGCCTTCCTATAGCATGAGATGTGATATCGAAGTATTTCCCATTCCAATCCTGAGACCTTTCCTATAACATGAGATGTGATATCCAACTCCTTACCATTCCAACCTGAGACCCTTCCTATAGCATGAGATGGGATATCCAACTACTTTCAAATCCAATCCTGATACCCTTCCGATCGCATGAGATGTGATATCTCAATCCCTCTAATACCAAACCTGAGATCCTTCGGATAGCATGAGATGTGATATCTCAATGCTTCTAATACCAAACCTGAGATCCTTCCTATAACATGAGATGTGATATCAAAATCCTTCCCCTTCCAAACCTGAGACCCTCCCTTTAGCATGAGATGTGATATCCAAATCCTTCCAATTCCAATCCTGAGACCCTTCTCATAGCATGAGATGTGATATCTCAATGCCTCTAATACCAAACCTGAGATCCTACCTCTAACATGAAATGTGATATCCAACTCCTTCCCTTTCCAAACGTGAGACCCTCCCTATAGCATGAGATGTGATATCCAAGTCCTTCCCATTCCAATCCTGAGACCCTTCCTATAGCATGAGATGTGATATCTCAATGCTTCTAATACCAAACCTGACACCCTTCCTATAACATAAGATGGGATATCCAACTCCTTCCCATTACAACCCTGAGACCCTTCCAATAGCAGAGATGTGATATCTCAATGCTTATACCAAACCTGAGACCCTTCCTATGGCATGAGATGTCATATACAACTCCTTCCCATTCCAATCCTGAGACCCTTCCTATAGCATGAGATGTGATATCTCAATGCTTATACCAAACCTGAGACCCTTCCTATAGCCTAAGATGTGATATCCAACTCCTTCCCATTCCGATCCTGAGACCCTTCCTATAACATGAGATGGTATGTCTCAATGCTTCTAATACCAAACCTGAGACCCTTCCTATGGCATGAGATGTCATATACAACTCCTTCCCATTCCAATCCTGAGACCCTTCCAATAGCATGAGATGTGATATCTCAATGCTTATACCAAACCTGAGACTCTTCCTATAACATGAGATGTGATATCCAACTCCTTCCAGTTCCAAACCTGAGTCCCTTCCTATAGCATGAGATGTGATATCCAACTCGTTCCCATTCCAATCCTGAGGGACTTCCGATAGCATGAGATGTGATATCTCAATGCTTCTAATACCAAACCTGTGATCCTTCCTATAACATGAGATGTGATATCCAAATCCTTCCCCTTCCAAACCTGAGACCCTCCCTTTAGCATGAGATGTGATATCCAACTCCTTCCCATTCCAATCCTGAGACCCTTCTGATAGCATGAGATGTGATATCTCAATGCCTCTAATACCAAACCTGAGATCCTTCCGATAGCATGAGATGTGATATCTCAATGCTTCTAATACCGAACCTGAGATCCTTCCTATAACATGAGATGTGATATCCAAATCCTTCACCTTCCAAACCTGAGACCCTCCCTTTAGCATGAGATGTGATATCCAAGTCCTTCCCATTCCAGTCCTGAGACCCTTCCTATAACATGAGATGTGATATCTCCATGCTTCTAATATCAAACCTGAGACCCTTCCTATAACATAAGATGGTATATCCAACTCCTTCCCATTCCAATCCTGAGACCCTTCCGATAGCAGAGATGTGATATCTCAATGCTTATACCAAACCTGAGACCCTTCCTATGGCATGAGATGTCATATACAACTCCTTCCCATTCCAATCCTGAGACCCTTCTGAGAGCATGAGATGTGATATCTCAATGCCTCTAATACCAAACCTGAGATCCTACCTCTGACATGAAATGTGATATCCAACTCCTTCCCTTTCCAAACATGAGACCCTCCCTATAGCATGAGATGTGATATCCAAGTCCTTCCCATTCCAGTCCTGAGACCCTTCCTATAACATGAGATGTGATATCTCAATGCTTCTAATATCAAACCTGAGACCCTTCCTATAACATAAGATGGGATATCCAACTCCTTCCCATTCCAATCCTGAGACCCTTCCGATAGCAGAGATGTGATATCTCAATGCTTATACCAAACCTGAGACCCTTGCTATGGCATGAGATGTCATATACAACTCCTTCCCATTCCAATCCTGAGACCCTTCCTATTGCATGAGATGTGATATATCAATGCTTATACCAAACCTGAGACCATTCCTATAGCATAAGATGTGATATCCAACTCCTTCCCATTCCAATCCTGAGACCCTTCCTATAACATGAGATGTGATGTCTCAATGCTTCTAATACCAAACCTGAGATCCTTCCTATGGCATGAGATGTCATATAAAACTCATTCCCATTCCAATCCTGAGACCGTTCTGATAACATGAGATGTGATATTTCAATGCTTCTAATACCAAACCTGAGATCCTTCCGATAGCATGAGATGTGATATCTCAATTCTTCTAATACCAAACCTGAGATCATTCCTATAACACGAGATGTGATATCCAAATACTTCCCCTTCCAAAACTGAGACCCTCTCTTTAGCATGAGATGTGATATCAAACTTCTTCCCATTCCAATCCTGAGACCCTTTTGATAGCATGAGATGTGATATCTCAATGCCTCTAATACCAAACCTGAGATCCTACCTCTAACATGAAATGTGATACCCAACTCCTTCCCCTTCCAAACCTGAGAGCCTTCCTATAGCATGAGATGTGATATCGAAGTATTTCCCATTCCAATCCTGAGACCTTTCCTATAACATGAGATGTGATATCCAACTCCTTCCCATTCCAACCTGAGACCCTTCCTATAGCATGAGATGGGATATCCAACTACTTCCAAATCCAATCCTGATACCCTTCCGATAGCATGAGATGTGATATCTCAATCCCTCTAATACCAAACCTGAGATCCTTCGGATAGCATGAGATGTGATATCTCAATGCTTCTAATACCAAACCTGAGATCCTTCCTATAACATGAGATGCGATATCAAAATCCTTCCCCTTCCAAACCTGAGACCCTCCCTTTAGCATGAGATGTGATATCCAAATCCTTCCAATTCCAATCCTGAGACCCTTCTCATAGCATGAGATGTGATATCTCAATGCCTCTAATACCAAACCTGAGATCCTACCTCTAACATGAAATGTGATATCCAACTCCTTCCCTTTCCAAACGTGAGACCCTCCCTATAGCATGAGATGTGATATCCAAGTCCTTCCCATTCCAATCCTGAGACCCTTCCTATAGCATGAGATGTGATATCTCAATGCTTCTAATACCAAACCTGACACCCTTCCTATAACATAAGATGGGATATCCAACTCCTTCCCATTACAATCCTGAGACCCTTCCAATAGCAGAGATGTGATATCTCAATGCTTATACCAAACCTGAGACCCTTCCTATGGCATGAGATGTCATATACAACTCCTTCCCATTCCAATCCTGAGACCCTTCCTATAGCATGAGATGTGATATCTCAATGCTTATACCAAACCTGAGACCCTTCCTATAGCATGAGATGTTATATCCAACTCCTTCCCATTCCAATCCTGAGACCCTTCCTATAACATGAGATGGTATGTCTCAATGCTTCTAATACCAAACCTGAGATTCTTCCTATGGCATGAGATGTCATATAAAACTCCTTCCCATTCCATTCCTGAGACCCTTCCTATAGCATGAGATGTGATATCCAACTCCTTCCCATTCCAATCCTGAGAACCTTCCTATAGCATGAGATGTGATATCTCAATGCTTCTAAGACCAAACCTGAGATCCTTCCTATAACATGAGATGTGATATCCAAATCCTTCCCCTTCCAACCCTGAGACCCTTCCTATACCATGAGATGTGATATCTCAATGCTTCTAATACCAAACCTGGGACCCGTCCTATAACATGAGATATGATATCCAAATCCTTCCCCTTCCAAACCTGAGACCCTTCCTTTAGCATGAGATGTGATATCCAAATCCTTCCCATTCCAATCCTGAGACCCTTCCAATAACATGAGATGTGATATCCAACTCCTTCCCATTCCAACCTGAGACCCTATAGTATGAGAAGGGATATCCAACTCCTTCCCAATCCAATCCTGAGACCCTTCCGATAGCAGAGATGTGATATCTCAATGCTTATACCAAACCTGAGACCCTTCCTATGGCATGAGATGTGATATCCAAATCCTTCACATTCCAATCCTGAGACCCTTCCTATAGCATGACATGTGATATCTCAATGCTTCAAAAACCAAACATGAGAACCATCCTATAACATGAGATGTGAAATCCAAATCCTTCCCTTCCCAAACCTGAGACTCTTCCTATAGCATGAGATGTGATATCTCAATGCTTCTACCAAACCTGAAACACTTCCTATAGCATGAGATGTGATATCCAACTCCTTCCCATTCCAATCCTGACACACTTCCTATAGCATGAGATGTGATATCTCAATGCTTCTAATACCAAACCTGAGACCCGTCCTATAACATGAGATGTGATATCCAAATCCTTCCCCTTCCGAACCTGAGACCCTTCCTTTAGCATGAGATGTGATATCCAGCTCCTCCCATTCCAATCCTGAGACCCTTCCGATAGGATGAGATGTGATATCTCAATGCTTCTAATATCAAAACTGAGACCCTCCCTATACCATGAGATGTGATATCTAAGTCCTTCCCATTCCAATCCTGAGACCCTTCCTGTAGCATGAGATGTGATATCCAACTCCTTCCCATTCCAATCCTGAGACCCTTCCTATAGCATGAGATGTGATATCTCAATGCTTCTACCAAAACTGAGACCCTTCCTATAGCATGAGATGTGATATCCAACTCCTTCCCATTCCAATCCTGAGACCCTTCCGATAGCATGAGATGTGATATCTCAATGCTTCTAATACCAAACCTGAGACCCGTCCTATAACATGAGATGGGATATCCAACTCCTTCCCGTTCCAAACCTGATACCCTTCCTATAGCATGAGATTTGATATCCAACTCCTTCCCATGCCAATCCTGAGACACCTCCGATAGCAAAGATGTGATATCTCAATGCTTATACCAAACCTAAGACTCTTCCTATGACATGAGATGTGATATCCAACTCCTTCCCATTCCAAACCTGATACCCTTCCTATAGCATGAGATGTGATATCCAACTCCTTCCCATTCCAATCCTGAGACCCTTCCGATAGCATGAGATGTGATATCTCAATGCTTCTAATACCAAACCTCAGATCCTTCCGATAGCATGAGATGTGATATCTCAATGCTTCTAATACCAAACCTGAGATCCTACCTCTAACATGAAATGTGATATCCAATTCCTTCCCTTTCCAAACGCGAGACCCTCCCTATAGCATGAGATGTGATATCCAAGTCCTTCCCATTCCAGTCCTGAGACCCTTCCTATAACATGAGATGTGATATCTCAATGCTTCTACCAAAACTGAGACCCTTCCTATAGCATGAGATGTGATATCCAACTCCTTCCCATTCCAATCCTGAGACCCTTCCGATAGCATGAGATGTGATATCTCAATGCTTCTAATACCAAACCTGAGACCCGTCCTATAACATGAGATGGGATATCCAACTCCTTCCCGTTCCAAACCTGATACCCTTCCTATAGCATGAGATGTGATATCCAACTCCTTCCCATGCCAATCCTGAGACACCTCCGATAGCAAAGATGTGATATCTCAATGCTTATACCAAACCTAAGACTCTTCCTATGACATGAGATGTGATATCCAACTCCTTCCCATTCCAAACCTGATACCCTTCCTATAGCATGAGATGTGATATCCAACTCCTTCCCATTCCAATCCTGAGACCCTTCCGATAGCATGAGATGTGATATCTCAATGCTTCTAATACCAAACCTCAGATCCTTCCGATAGCATGAGATGTGATATCTCAATGCTTCTAATACCAAACCTGAGATCCTACCTCTAACATGAAATGTGATATCCAACTCCTTCCCTTTCCAAACGCGAGACCCTCCCTATAGCATGAGATGTGATATCTCAATGCTTCTAATATCAAACTTGAGTCCCTTCCTATAACATAAGATGGCATATCCAACTCCTTCCCATTCCAATCCTGAGACCCTTCTGATAGCAGAGATGGGATATCTCAATGCTTATACCAAACCTGAGACCCTTCCTATGGCATGAGATGTCATATACAACTCCTTCCCATTCCAATCCTGAGACCCTTCCTATAGCATGAGATCTGATATATCAATGCTTATACCAAACCTGAGACCATTCCTATAGCATAAGATGTGATATCCAACTCCTTCCCATTCCAATCCTGAGACCCTTCCTATAACATGAGATGTGATGTCTCAATGCTTCTAATACCAAACCTGAGATCCTTCCTATGGCATGAGATGTCATATAAAACTCCTTCCCATTCCAAACCTGAGACCCTTCCTACGGCATGAGATGTCATATACAACTCCTTCCCATTCCAATCCTGAGACCCTTCCGATAGCATGAGATGTGATATCTCAATGCTTCTAATACCAAACCTGTGATCCTTCCTATAACATGAGATGTGATATCCAACTCCTTCCAGTTCCAAACCTGAGACCCTTCCTATAGCATGAGATGTGATATCCAACTCCTTCCCATTCCAATCCTGAGACCCTTCCGATAGCATGAGATGTGATATCTCAATGCTTCTAATACCAAACCTGTGATCCTTCCTATAACATGAGATGTGATATCCAAATCCTTCCCCTTCCAAACCTGAGACCCTCCCTTTAGCATGAGATGTGATATCCAACTCCTTCCCATTCCAATCCTGAGACCCTTCTGATAGCATGAGATGTGATATCTCAATGCCTCTAATACCAAACCTGAGATCCTTCCGATAGCATGAGATGTGATATCTCAATGCTTCTAATACCGAACCTGAGATCCTTCCTATAACATGAGATGTGATATCCAAATCCTTCCCCTTCCAAACCTGAGACCCTCCCTTTAGCATGAGATGTGATATCCAACTCCTTCCCATTCCAATCCTGAGACCCTTCTGATAGCATGAGATGTGATATCTCAATGCCTCTAATACCAAACCTGAGATCCTACCTCTAACATGAAATGTGATATCCAACTCCTTCCCTTTCCAAACGTTAGACCCTCCCTATAGCATGAGATGTGATATCCAAGTAATTCCCATTCCAGTCCTGAGACCCTTCCTATAACATGAGATGTGATATCTCAATGCTTCTAATATCAAACCTGAGACCCTTCCTATAACATAAAATGGGATATCCAACTCCTTCCCATTCCAATCCTGAGACCCTTCCGATAGCAGAGATGTGATATCTCAATGCTTATACCAAACCTGAGACTCTTCCTATGGCATGAGATGTCATATAAAACTCCTTCCCATTCCAATCCTGAGACCCTTCCTATAGCATGAGATGTGATATATCAATGCTTATACCAAACCTGAGACCATTCCTATAGCATAAGATGTGATATCCAACTCCTTCCCATTCCAATCCTGAGACCCTTCCTATAACATGAGATGTGATGTCTCAATGCTTCTAATACCAAACCTGAGATCCTTCCTATGGCATGAGATGTCATATAAAACTCCTTCCCATTCCAAACCTGAGACCCTTCCTACGGCATGAGATGTCATATACAACTCCTTCCCATTCCAATCCTGAGACCCTTCCGATAGCATGAGATGTGATATCTCAATGCTTCTAATACCAAACCTGTGATCCTTCCTATAACATGAGATGTGATATCCAACTCCTTCCAGTTCCAAACCTGAGACCCTTCCTATAGCATGAGATGTGATATCCAACTCCTTCCCATTCCAATCCTGAGACCCTTCCGATAGCATGAGATGTGATATCTCAATGCTTCTAATACCAAACCTGTGATCCTTCCTATAACATGAGATGTGATATCCAAATCCTTCCCCTTCCAAACCTGAGACCCTCCCTTTAGCATGAGATGTGATATCCAACTCCTTCCCATTCCAATCCTGAGACCCTTCTGATAGCATGAGATGTGATATCTCAATGCCTCTAATACCAAACCTGAGATCCTTCCGATAGCATGAGATGTGATATCTCAATGCTTCTAATACCGAACCTGAGATCCTTCCTATAACATGAGATGTGATATCCAAATCCTTCCCCTTCCAAACCTGAGACCCTCCCTTTAGCATGAGATGTGATATCCAACTCCTTCCCATTCCAATCCTGAGACCCTTCTGATAGCATGAGATGTGATATCTCAATGCCTCTAATACCAAACCTGAGATCCTACCTCTAACATGAAATGTGATATCCAACTCCTTCCCTTTCCAAACGTTAGACCCTCCCTATAGCATGAGATGTGATATCCAAGTAATTCCCATTCCAGTCCTGAGACCCTTCCTATAACATGAGATGTGATATCTCAATGCTTCTAATATCAAACCTGAGACCCTTCCTATAACATAAAATGGGATATCCAACTCCTTCCCATTCCAATCCTGAGACCCTTCCGATAGCAGAGATGTGATATCTCAATGCTTATACCAAACCTGAGACTCTTCCTATGGCATGAGATGTCATATAAAACTCCTTCCCATTCCAATCCTGAGACCCTTCCTATAGCATGAGATGTGATATATCAATGCTTATACCAAACCTGAGACCATTCCTATAGCATAAGATGTGATATCCAACTCCTTCCCATTCCAATCCTGAGACCCTTCCTATAACATGAGATGTGATGTCTCAGTGCTTCTAATACCAAACCTGAGATCCTTCCTATGGCATGATATGTCATATAAAACTCCTTCCCATTCCAATCCTGAGACCGTTCTGATAGCATGAGATGTGATATTTCAATGCTTCTAATACCAAACCTGAGATCCTTCAAATAGCATGAGATGTGATATCTCAATTCTTCTAATACCAAACCTGAGATCATTCCTATAACACGAGATGTGATATCCAAATCCTTCCCCTTCCAAAACTGAGACCCTCCCTTTAGCATGAGATGTGATATCAAACTCCTTCCCATTCCAATCCTGAGACCCTTCTGATAGCATGAGATGTGATATCTCAATGCCTCTAATACCAAACCTGAGATCCTACCTCTAACATGAAATGTGATACCCAACTCCTTCCCCTTCCAAACCTGAGAGCCTTCCTATAGCATGAGATGTGATATCGAAGTATTTCCCTTCCAATCCTGAGACCTTTCCTATAACATGAGATGTGATATCCAACTCCTTCCCATTCCAACCTGAGACCCTTCCTATAGCATGAGATGGGATATCCAACTACTTCCAAATCCAATCCTGATACCCTTCCGATAGCATGAGATGTGATATCTCAATCCCTCTAATACCAAACCTGAGATCCTTCGGATAGCATGAGATGTGATATCTCAATGCTTCTAATACCAAACCTGAGATCCTTCCTATAACATGAGATGTGATATCAAAATCCTTCCCCTTCCAAACCTGAGACCCTCCCTTTAGCATGAGATGTGATATCCAAATCCTTCCAATTCCAATCCTGAGACCCTTCTCATAGCATGAGATGTGATATCTCAATGCCTCTAATACCAAACCTGAGATCCTACCTCTAACATGAAATGTGATATCCAACTCCTTCCCTTTCCAAACGTGAGACCCTCCCTATAGCATGAGATGTGATATCCAAGTCCTTCCCATTCCAATCCTGAGACCCTTCCTATAGCATGAGATGTGTTGTCTCAGTGCTTCTAATACCAAACCTGAGATCCTTCCTATGGCATGAGATGTCATATAAAACTCCTTCCCATTCCAATCCTGAGACCGTTCTGATAGCATGAGATGTGATATTTCAATGCTTCTAATACCAAACCTGAGATCCTTCCGATAGCATGAGATGTGATATCTCAATTCTTCTAATACAAAACCTGAGATCATTCCTATAACACGAGATGTGATATCCAACTCCTTCCCATTCCAATCCTGAGACCCTTCTGATAGCATGAGATGTGATATCTCAATGCCTCTAATACCAAACCTGAGATCCTACCTCTAACATGAAATGTGATACCCAACTCCTTCCCCTTCCAAACCTGAGAGCCTTCCTATAGCATGAGATGTGATATCGAAGTATTTCCCATTCCAATCCTGAGACCTTTCCTATAACATGAGATGTGATATCCAACTCCTTCCCATTCCAACCTGAGACCCTTCCTATAGCATGAGATGGGATATCCAACTACTTCCAAATCCAATCCTGATACCCTTCCGATAGCATGAGATGTGATATCTCAATCCCTCTAATACCAAACCTGAGATCCTTCGGATAGCATGAGATGTGATATCTCAATGCTTCTAATACCAAACATGAGATCCTTCCTATAACATGAGATGTGATATCAAAATCCTTCCCCTTCCAAACCTGAGACCCTCCCTTTAGCATGAGATGTGATATCCAAATCCTTCCAATTCCAATCCTGAGACCCTTCTCATAGCATGAGATGTGATATCTCAATGCCTCTAATACCAAACCTGAGATCCTACCTCTAACATGAAATGTGATATCCAACTCCTTCCCTTTCCAAACGTGAGACCCTCCCTATAGCATGAGATGTGATATCCAAGTCCTTCCCATTCCAATCCTGAGACCCTTCCTATAGCATGAGATGTGATATCTCAATGCTTCTAATACCAAACCTGACACCCTTCCTATAACATAAAATGAGATATCCAACTCCTTCCCATTACAACCCTGAGACCCTTCCAATAGCAGAGATGTGATATCTCAATGCTTATACCAAACCTGAGACCCTTCCTATGGCATGAGATGTCATATACAACTCCTTCCCATTCCAATCCTGAGACCCTTCCTATAGCATGAGATGTGATATCTCAATGCTTATACCAAACCTGAGACCCTTCCTATAGCATAAGATGTGAGATCCAACTCCTTCCCATTCCAATCCTGAGACCCTTCCTATAACATGAGATGGTATGTCTCAATGCTTCTAATACCAAACCTGAGACCCTTCCTATGGCATGAGATGTCATATACAACTCTTTCCCATTCCAATCCTGAGACCCTTCCTATAGCATGAGATGTGATATCTCAATGCTTATACCAAACCTGAGACTCTTCCTATAACATGAGATGTGATATCCAACTCCTTCCAGTTCCAAACCTGAGACCCTTCCTATAGCATGAGATGTGATATCCAACTCCTTCCCATTCCAATCCTGAGACCCTTCCGATAGCATGAGATGTGATATCTCAATGCTTCTAATACCAAACCTGTGATCCTTCCTATAACATGAGATGTGATATCCAAATCCTTCCCCTTCCAAACCTGAGACCCTCCCTTTAGCATGAGATGTGATATTCAACTCCTTCCCATTCCAATCCTGAGACCCTTCTGATAGCATGAGATGTGATATCTCAATGCCTCTAATACCAAACCTGAGATCCTTCCGATAGCATGAGATGTGATATCTCAATGCTTCTAATACCGAACCTGAGATCCTTCCTATAACATGAGATGTGATATCCAAATCCTTCACCTTCCAAACCTGAGACCCTCCCTTTAGCATGAGATGTGATATCCAAGTCCTTCCCATTCCAGTCCTGAGACCCTTCCTATAACATGAGATGGTATGTCTCAATGCTTCTAATACCAAACCTGAGACCCTTCCTATGGCATGAGATGTCATATACAACTCCTTCCCATTCCAATCCTGAAACCCTTCCTATAGCATGAGATGTGATATCTCAATGCTTATACCAAACCTGAGACTCTTCCTATAACATGAGATGTGATATCCAACTCCTTCCAGTTCCAAACCTGAGACCCTTCCTATAGCATGAGATGTGATATCCAACTCCTTCCCATTCCAATCCTGAGACCCTTCCGATAGCATGAGATGTGATATCTCAATGCTTCTAATACCAAACCTGTGATCCTTCCTATAACATGAGATGTGATATCCAAATCCTTCCCCTTCCAAACCTGAGACCCTCCCTTTAGCATGAGATGTGATATCCAACTCCTTCCCATTCCAATCCTGAGACCCTTCTGATAGCATGAGATGTGATATCTCAATGCCTCTAATACCAAACCTGAGATCCTTCCGATAGCATGAGATGTGATATCTCAATGCTTTTAATATCGAACCTGAGATCCTTCCTATAACATGAGATGTGATATCCAAATCCTTCACCTTCCAAACCTGAGACCCTCCCTTTAGCATGAGATGTGATATCCAAGTCCTTCCCATCCAGTCCTGAGACCCTTCCTATAACATGAGATGTGATATCTCCATGCTTCTAATATCAAACCTGAGACCCTTCCTATAACATAAGATGGGATATCCAACTCCTTCCCATTCCAATCCTGAGAGCCTTCCGATAGCAGAGATGTGATATCTCAATGCTTATACCAAACCTGAGACCCTTCCTATGGCATGAGATGTCATATACAACTCCTTCCCATTCCAATCCTGAGAGCCTTCTGATAGCCTGTGATGTGATATATCAATGCTTATACCAAACCTGAGACCATTCCTATAGCATAAGATGTGATATCCAACTCCTTCCCATTCCAATCCTGAGACCCTTCCTATAACATGAGATGTGATGTCTCAATGCTTCTAATACCAAACCTGAGATCCTTCCTATGTCATGAGATGTCATATAAAACTCCTTCCCATTCCAATCCTGAGACCGTTCTGATAGCATGAGATGTGATATTTCAATGCTTCTAATACCAAACCTGAGATCCTTCCGATAGCATGAGATGTGATATCTCAATTCTTCTATTACCAAACCTGAGATCATTCCTATAACACGAGATGTGATATCCAAATCCTTCCCCTTCCAAAACCGAGACCCTCTCTTTAGCATGAGATGTGATATCAAACTCCTTCCCATTCCAATCCTGAGACCCTTCTGATAGCATGAGATGTGATATCTCAATGCCTCTAATACCAAACCTGAGATCCTACCTCTAACATGAAATGTGATACCCAACTCCTTCCTCTTCCAAACCTGAGAGCCTTCCTATAGCATGAGATGTGATATCGAAGTATTTCCCATTCCAATCCTGAGACCTTTCCTATAACATGAGATGTGAAATCCAACTCCTTCCCATTCCAACCTGAGACCCTTCCTATAGCATGAGATGGGATATCCAACTACTTCCAAATCTAATCCTGATACCCTTCCGATAGCATGAGATGTGATATCTCAATCCCTCTAATACCAAACCTGAGATCCTTCGGATAGCATGAGATGTGATATCTCAATGCTTCTAATACCAAACCTGAGATCCTTCCTATAACATGAGATGTGATATCAAAATCCTTCCCCTTCCAAACCTGAGACCCTCCCTTTAGCATTAAATGTGATATCCAAATCCTTCCAATTCCAATCCTTAGACCCTTCTCATAGCATGAGATGTGATATCTCAATGCCTCTAATACCAAACCTGAGATCCTACCTCTAACATGAAATGTGATATCCAACTCCTTCCCTTTCCAAACGTGAGACCCTCCCTATAGCATGAGATGTGATATCCAAGTCCTTCCCATTCCTATCCTGAGACCCTTCCTATAGCATGAGATGTGATATCTCAATGCTTCTAATACCAAACCTGACACCCTTCCTATAACATAAGATGGGATATCCAACTCCTTCCCATTACAATCCTGAGACCCTTCCAATAGCAGAGATGTGATATCTCAATGCTTATACCAAACCTGAGACCCTTCCTATGGCATGAGATGTCATATACAACTCCTTCCCATTCCAATCCTGAGACCCTTCCTATAGCATGAGATGTGATATCCAACTCCTTCCCATTCCAATCCTGAGAACCTTCCTATAGCATGAGATGTGATATCTCAATGCTTCTAAGACCAAACCTGAGATCCTTCCTATAACATGAGATGTGATATCCAAATCCTTCCCCTTCCAACCCTGAGACCCTTCCTATACCATGAGATGTGATATCTCAATGCTTCTAATACCAAACCTGGGACCCGTCCTATAACATGAGATATGATATCCAAATCCTTCCCATTCCAATCCTAAAACCCTTCCTATAGCATGAGATGTGATATCTCAAAGTTTCTAATAAAAAACCTTAGACCTTTCCTATAGCAAGAGATGTGATATCCAAATCCTTCCCATTCCAATCCTGAGACCCTTCCTATAACATGAGATGTGATATCCAACTCCTTCCCATTCCAACCTGAGACCCTATAGTATGAGAAGGGATATCCAACTCCTTCCCAATCCAATCCTGAGACCCTTCCGATAGCAGAGATGTGATATCTCAATGCTTATACCAAACCTGAGACCCTTCCTATGGCATGAGATGTGATATCCAAATCCTTCACATTCCAATCCGGAGACCCTTCCTATAGCATGAGATGTGATATCTCAATGCTTCTAATACCAAACCTGAGATCCTTCCTATAACATGAGATGTGATATCCAACTACTTCCCATTCCAAACCTGAGACCCTTCCGATAGCATGAGATGTGATATCTCAATGCTTCAAAAACCAAACATGAGAACCATCCTATAACATGAGATGTGAAATCCAAATCCTTCCCTTCCCAAACCTGAGACTCTTCCTATAGCCTGAGATGTGTTATCTCAATGCTTCTACCAAACCTGATACCCTTCCTATTGCATGAGATGTGATATCCAACTCCTTCCCATTCCAATCCTGACACACTTCCTATAGCATGAGATGTGATATCTCAATGCTTCTAATACCAAACCTGAGACCCGTCCTATAACATGGGATGTGATATCCAAATCCTTCATCTTCCAAACCTGAGACCCTTCCTTTAGCATGAGATGTGATATCCAGCTCCTCCCATTCCAATCCTGAGACCCTTCCGATAGCATGAGATGTGATATCTCAATGCTTCTAATATCAAAACTGAGACCCTCCCCATAGCATGAGATGTGATATCTAAGTCCTTCCCATTCCAATCCTGAGACCCTTCCAATAGCAGAGATGTGATATCTCAATGCTTACACCAAACCTGAGACCCTTCCTATAGCATGAGATGTGATATCCAACTCCTTCCCATTCAAATCCTGAGAACCTTCCTATAGCATGAGATGTGATATCTCAATGCTTCTACCAAAACTGAGACCCTTCCTTTAGCATGAGATGTGATATCCAACTCCTTCCCATTCCAATCCTGAGACCCTTCCTATAGCATGAGATGTGATATCTCAATGCTTCTAATACCAAACCTGAGATCCTTCCTATAACATGAGATGTGATATCCAACTCCTTCCCATTCCAATCCTGGGACCCTTCCTATAGCATGAGATGTGATATCTCAATGCTTCTAATACCAAACCTGAGATCTTCCGATAGCATGAGTTGTGATTTCTCAATGCTTCTAATACCAAACCTGAGATCCTTCCTATAACATGAGATGTGATATCCAAATCCTTCCCCTTCCAAACCTGAGACCCTCCCTTTAGCATGAGATGTGATATCCAACTTCTTCCCATTCCAATCCTGATACCCTTCTGATAGCATGAGATGTGATATCTCAATGCCTCTAATACCAAACCTGAGATCCTACCTCTAACATGAAATGTGATAGCCCACTCCTTCCCTTTCCAAACCTGAGAGCCTTCCTACAGCATGAGATGTGATATCCAAGTCCTTCCCATTCCAATCCTGAGACCCTTCCTATAACATGAGATGTGATATCCAACTCCTTCCTATTCCAACCTGAGACCCTTCCTATAGCATGAGATGGGATATCCAACTCCTTCCAAATCCAATCCTGATACCCTTCCGATAGCATGAGATGTGATATCCCAATGCTTCTACAAAACCTGAGACCCATACCATGGCATGAGATGTGATATCAAACTCCCGTCCTATAACATGAGACTTGATATCTGAATGCTTCTAATACCAAACCTGAGACCGGTCCAATAACATGAGATGTGATATCCAAATCCTTCCCCTTCCAAACCTTAGACCCTTCCTTTATCATGAGATGTGATATCCAACTCCTTCCCATTCCATTCCTGAGACCCTTCCTATAGCATGAGATGTGATATCTCAATGCTTCTAATACCAAACCTGAGACCCTTCCTATAACATGAGATGTGATATCCAAGTCCTTCCCATTCCAATCCTGAGACCCTTCCTATAGCATGAGATGTGATATCTCAATGCTTCTAATACCAAACCTGAGACCCTTCCTGTAACATGAATTGTGATATCCAAGTCCTTCCCATTCCAATCCTGAGACCCTTCCGATAGCAGAGATGTGATATCTCAATGCTTATACCAAACCTGAGACCTTTCCGATAGCATGAGATGGGATATCCAACTCCTTCCAAATCCAATCCTGATACCCTTCCGATAGCATGAGATGTGATATCCCAATGCTTCTACAAAACCTGAGACCCATACCATGGCATGAGATGTGATATCAAACTCCCGTCCTATAACATGAGACTTGATATCTGAATGCTTCTAATACCAAACCTGAGACCGGTCCAATAACATGAGATGTGATATCCAAATCCTTCCCCTTCCGAACCGTAGACCCTCCCTTTAGCATGAAATGTGATATCCAACTCCTTCCCATTCCAATCCTGAGACCCTTCTGATAGCATGAGATGTGATATCTCAATGCTTCTAATACCAAACCTGTGATCCTTCCTATAACATGAGATGTGATATCCAAATCCTTCCCCTTCCAAACCTGAGACCCTCCCTGTAGCATGAGATGTGATATCCAACTCCTTCCCATTCCAATCCTGAGACCCTTCTGATAGCATGAGATGTGATATCTCAATGCCTCTAATACCAAACCTGAGATCCTTCCGATAGCATGAGATGTGATATCTCAATGCTTCTAATACCGAACCTGAGATCCTTCCTATAACATGAGATGTGATATCCAAATCCTTCACCTTCCAAACCTGAGACCCTCCCTTTAGCATGAGATGTGATATCCAAGTCCTTCCCATTCCAGTCCTGAGACCCTTCCTATAACATGAGATGGTATGTCTCAATGCTTCTAATACCAAACCTGAGACCCTTCCTATGGCATGAGATGTCATATACAACTCCTTCCCATTCCAATCCTGAGACCCTTCCTATAGCATGAGATGTGATATCGCAATGCTTATACCAAACCTGAGACCCTTCCTATAACATGAATTGTGATATCCAAGTCCTTCCCATTCCAATCCTGAGACCCTTCCGATAGCAGAGATGTGATATCTCAATGCTTATACCAAACCTGAGACCCTTCCGATAGCATGAGATGTGATATCTCAATGCTTCTAATACCAAACCTGAGATCCTTCCTATAACATGAGATGTGATATCCAAATCCTTCCCCTTCCGAACAGTAGACCCTCCCTTTAGCATGAAATGTGATATCCAACTCCTTCCCATTCCAATCCTGAGACCCTTCTGATAGCATGAGATGTGATATCTCGATGCTTCTAATACCAAACCTGTGATCCTTCCTATGACATGAGATGTGATATCCAAATCCTTCCCCTTCCAAACCTGAGACCCTCCCTTTAGCATGAGATGTGATATCCAACTCCTTCCCATTCCAATCCTGAGACCCTTCTGATAGCATGAGATGTGATATCTCAATGCCTCTAATACCAAACCTGAGATCCTTCCGATAGCATGAGATGTGATATCTCAATGCTTCTAATACCGAACCTGAGATCCTTCCTATAACATGAGATGTGATATCCAAATCCTTCACCTTCCAAACCTGAGACCCTCCCTTTAGCATGAGATGTGATATCCAAGTCCTTCCCATTCCAATCCTGAGACCCTTCCGATAGCAGAGATGTGATATCTCAATGCGTATACCAAACCTGAGACCCTTCCTATGGCATGAGATGTCATATACAACTCCTTCCCATTCCAATCCTGAGACCCTTCTGATAGCATGAGATGTGATATCTCAATGCCTCTAATACCAAACTTGAGATCCTACCTCTGACATGAAATGTGATATCCAACTCCTTCCCTTTCCAAACGTGAGACCCTCCCTATAGCATGAGATGTGATATCCAAGTCCTTCCCATTCCAGTCCTGAGACCCTTCCTATAACATGAGATGTGATATCTCAATGCTTCTAATATCAAACCTGAGACCCTTCCTATAACATAAGACGGGATATCCAACTCCTTCCCATTCCAATCCTGAGACCCTTCCGATAGCAGAGATGTGATATCTCAATGCTTATACCAAACCTGAGACCCTTCCTATGGAATGAGATGTCATATACAACCCCTTCCCATTCCAATCCTGAGACCCTTCCTATAGCATGAGATGTGATATATCAATGCTTATACCAAACCTGAGACCATTCCTATAGCATAAGATGTGATATCCAACTCCTTCCCATTCCAATCCTGAGACCCTTCCTATAACATGAGATGTGATGTCTCAATGCTTCTAATACCAAACCTGAGATCCTTCCTATGGCATGAGATGTCATATAAAACTCCTTCCCATTCCAATCCTGAGACCGTTCTGATAGCATGAGATGTGATATCTCAATTCTTCTAATACCAAACCTGAGATCATTCCTATAACACGAGATGTGATATCCAAATCCTTCCCCTTCCAAAACTGAGACCCTCTCTTTAGCATGAGATGTGATATCAAACTCCTTCCCATTCCAATCCTGAGACCCTTCTGATAGCATGAGATGTGATATCTCAATGCCTCTAATACCAAACCTGAGATCCTACCTCTAACATGAAATGTGATACCCAACTCCTTCCCCTTCCAAACCTGAGAGCCTTCCTATAGCATGAGATGTGATTTCGAAGTATTTCCCATTCCAATCCTGAGACCTTTCCTATAACATGAGATGTGAAATCCAACTCCTTCCCATTCCAACCTGAGACCCTTCCTATAGCATGAGATGGGATATCCAACTACTTCCCATTCCAAACCTGAGACCCTTCCGATAGCATGAGATGTGATATCTCAATGCTTCAAAAACCAAACATGAGAACCATCCTATAACATGAGATGTGAAATCCAAATCCTTCCCTTCCCAAACCTGAGACTCTTCCTATAGCATGAGATGTGATATCTCGATGCTTCTACCAAACCTGAGACCCTTCCTATAGCATGAGATGTGATATCCAGCTCCTCCCATTCCAATCCTGAGACCCTTCCGATAGCATGAGATGTGATATCTCAATGCTTCTAATATCAAAACTGAGACCCTCCCTATAGCATGAGATGTGATATCTAAGTCCTTCCCATTCCAATCCTGAGACCCTTCCAATAGCAGAGATGTGATATCTCAATGCTTATACCAAACCTGAGACCCTTCCTATAGCATGAGATGTGATATCCAACTCCTTCCCATTCCAATCCTGAGACCCTTCCTATAGCATGAGATGTGATATCTCAATGCTTCTACCAAAACTGAGACCCTTCCTTTAGCATGAGATTTGATATCCAACTCCTTCCCATTCCAATCCTGAGACCCTTCCTATAGCATGAGATGTGATATCTCAATGCTTCTAATACCAAACCTGAGATCCTTCCTATAACATGAGATGTGATATCCAACTCCTTCCCATTCCAATCCTGGGACCCTTCCTATAGCATGAGATGTGATATCTCAATGCTTCTAATACCAAACCTGAGATCCTTCCGATAGCATGAGTTGTGATTTCTCAATGCTTCTAATACCAAACCTGAGATCCTTCCTATAACATGAGATGTGATATCCAAATCCTTCCCCTTCCCAACCTGAGACCCTCCCTTTAGCATGAGATGTGATATCCAACTTCTTCCCATTCCAATCTGATACCCTTCTGATAGCATGAGATGTGATATCTCAATGCCTCTAATACCAAACCTGAGATCCTACCTCTAACATGAAATGTGATAGCCCACTCCTTCCCTTTCCAAACCTGAGAGCCTTCCTACAGCATGAGATGTGATATCCAAGTCCTTCCCATTCCAATCCTGAGACCCTTCCTATAACATGAGATGTGATATCCAACTCCTTCCTATTCCAACCTGAGACCCTTCCTATAGCATGAGATGGGATATCCAACTCCTTCCAAATCCAATCCTGATACCCTTCCGATAGCATGAGATGTGATATCCCAATGCTTCTACAAAACCTGAGACCCATACCATGGCATGAGATGTGATATCAAACTCCCGTCCTATACCATGAGACTTGATATCTGAATGCTTCTAATACCAAACCTGAGACCGGTCCAATAACATGAGATGTGATATCCAAATCCTTCCCCTTCCAAACCTTAGACCCTTCCTTTATCATGAGATGTGATATCCAACTCCTACCCATTCCATTCCTGAGACCCTTCCTATAGCATGAGATGTGATATCTCAATGCTTCTAATACCAAACCTGACACCCTTCCTATAACATAAGATGGGATATCCAACTCCTTCCCATTACAATCCTGAGGCCCTTCCAATAGCAGAGATGTGATATCTCAATGCTTATACCAAACCTGAGACCCTTCCTATGGCATGAGATGTCATATACAACTCCTTCCCATTCCAATCCTGAGACCCTTCATATAACATGAGATGGTATTTCTCAATGCTTCTAATACTAAACCTGAGATTCTTCCTATGGCATGAGATGTCATATAAAACTCCTTCCCATTCCATTCCTGAGACCCTTCCTATAGCATGAGATGTGATATCCAACTCCTTCCCATTCCAATCCTGAGAACCTTCCTATAGCATGAGATGTGATATCTCAATGCTTCTAAGACCAAACCTGAGATCCTTCCTATAACATGAGATGTGATATCCAAATCCTTCCCCTTCCAACCCTGAGACCCTTCCTATACCATGAGATGTGATATCTCAATGCTTCTAATACCAAACCTGGGACCCGTCCTATAACATGAGATATGATATCCAAATCCTTCCCCTTCCAAACCTGAGACCCTTCCTTTAGCATGAGATGTGATATCCAAATCCTTCCCATTCCAATCCTAAAACCCTTCCTATAGCATGAGATGTGATATCTCAATGTTTCTAATAAAAAACCTTAGACCCTTCCTATAGCAAGAGATGTGATATCCAAATCCTTCCCATTCCAATCCTGAGACCCTTCCTATAACATGAGATGTGATATCCAACTCCTTCCCATTCCAACCTGAGACCCTATAGTATGAGAAGGGATATCCAACTCCTTCCCAATCCAATCCTGAGACCCTTCCGATAGCAGAGATGTGATATCTCAATGCTTATTCCAAACCTGAGACCCTTCCTATGGCATGAGATGTGATATCCAAATCCTTCACATTCCAATCCGGAGACCCTTCCTATAGCATGAGATGTGATATCTCAATGCTTCTAATACCAAACCTGAGATCCTTCCTATAACATGAGATGTGATATCCAACTACTTCCCATTCCAAACCTGAGACCCTTCCGATAGCATGAGATGTGATATCTCAATGCTTCAAAAACCAAACATGAGAACCATCCTATAACATGAGATGTGAAATCCAAATCCTTCCCTTCCCAAACCTGAGACTCTTCCTATAGCATGAGATGTGATATCTCAATGCTTCTACCAAACCTGAAACCCTTCCTATAGCATGAGATGTGATATCCAACTCCTTCCCATTCCAATCCTGACACACTTCCTATAGCATGAGATGTGATATCTCAATGCTTCTAATACCAAACCTGAGACCCGTCCTATAACATGAGATGTGATATCCAAATCCTTCCCCTTCCAAACCTGAGACCCTTCCTTTAGCATGAGATGTGATATCCAGCTCCTCCCATTCCAATCCTGAGACCCTTCCGATAGCATGAGATGTGATATCTCAATGCTTCTAATATCAAAACTGAGACCCTCCCTATAGCATGAGATGTGATATATAAGTCCTTCCCATTCCAATCCTGAGACCCTTCCTATAGCATGAGATGTGATATCTCAATGCTTATACCAAACCTGAGACCCTTCCTATAGCATAAGATGTGATATCCAACTCCTTCCCATTCCAATCCTGATACCCTTCCTATAACATGAGATGGTATGTCTCAATGCTTCTAATACCATTCCTGAGACCCTTCCTATAGCATGAGATGTGATATCTAACTCCTTCCCATTCCAATCCTGAGAACCTTCCTATAGCATGAGATGTGATATCTCAATGCTTCTAAGACCAAACCTGAGATCCTTCCTATAACATGAGATGTGATATCCAAATCCTTCCCCTTTCAACCCTGAGACCCTTCCTATACCATGAGATGTGATATCTCAATGCTTCTAATACCAAACCTGGGACCCGTCCTATAAAATGAGATATGATATCCAAATCCTTCCCCTTCCAAACCTGAGACCCTTCTTTAGCATGAGATGTGATATCCAAATCCTTCCCATTCCAATCCTAAAACCCTTCCCATAGCATGAGATGTGATATCTCAATGTTTCTAATAAAAAACCTTAGACCCTTCCTATAGCAAGAGATGTGATATCCAAATCCTTCCCATTCCAATCCTGAGACCCTTCCTATAACATGAGATGTGATATCCAACTCCTTCCCATTCCAACCTGAGACCCTATAGTATGAGAAGGGATATCCAACTCCTTCCCAATCCAATCCTGAGACCCTTCCGATAGCAGAGATGTGATATCTCAATGCTTATTCCAAACCTGAGACCCTTCCTATGGCATGAGATGTGATATCCAAATCCTTCACATTCCAATCCGGAGACCCTTCCTATAGCATGAGATGTGATATCTCAATGCTTCTAATACCAAACCTGAGATCCTTCCTATAACATGAGATGTGATATCCAACTACTTCCCATTCCAAACCTGAGACCCTTCCGATAGCATGAGATGTGATATCTCAATGCTTCAAAAACCAAACATGAGAACCATCCTATAACATGAGATGTGAAATCCAAATCCTTCCCTTCCCAAACCTGAGACTCTTCCTATAGCATGAGATGTGATATCTCAATGCTTCTACCAAACCTCAAACCCTTCCTATAGCATGAGATGTGATATCCAACTCCTTCCCATTCCAATCCTGACACACTTCCTATAGCATGAGATGTGATATCTCAATGCTTCTAATACCAAACCTGAGACCCGTCCTATAACATGAGATGTGATATCCAAATCCTTCCCTTCCAAACCTGAGACCCTTCCTTTAGCATGAGATGTGATATCCAGCTCCTCCCATTCCAATCCTGAGACCCTTCCAATAGCATGAGATGTGATATCTCAATGCTTCTAATATCAAAACTGAGACCCTCCCTATAGCATGAGATGTGATATATAAGTACTTCCCATTCCAATCCTGAGACCCTTCCTATAGCATGAGATGTGATATCTCAATGCTTATACCAAACCTGAGACCCTTCCTATAGCATAAGATGTGATATCCAACTCCTTCCCATTCCAATCCTGAGACCCTTCCTATAACATGAGATGGTATGTCTCAATGCTTCTAATACCAAACCTGAGACCCTTCCTATGGCATGAGATGTCATATACAACTCTTTCCCATTCCAATCCTGAGACCCTTCCTATAGCATGAGATGTGATATCTCAATGCTTATACCAAACCTGAGACTCTTCCTATAACATGAGATGTGATATCCAACTCTTTCCAGTTCCAAACCTGAGACCCTTCCTATAGCATGAGATGTGATATCCAACTCCTTCCCATTCCAATCCTGAGACCCTTCCGACAGCATGAGATGTGATATCTCAATGCTTCTAATACCAAACCTGGGATCCTTCCTATAACATGAGATGTGATATCCAAATCCTTCCCCTTCCAAACCTGAGACCCTCCCTTTAGCATGAGATGTGATATCCAACTCCTTCCCATTCCAATCCTGAGACCCTTCTGATAGCATGAGATGTGATATCTCAATGCCTCTAATACCAAACCTGAGATCCTTCCGATAGCATGAGATGTGATATCTCAATGCTTCTAATATCGAACCTGAGATCCTTCCTATAACATGAGATGTGATATCCAAAACCTTCACCTTCCAAACCTGAGACCCTCCCTTTAGCATGAGATGTGATATCCAAGTCCTTCCCATCCAGTCCTGAGACCCTTCCTATAACATGAGATGTGATATCTCCATGCTTCTAATATCAAACCTGAGACCCTTCCTATAACCTAAGATGGGATATCCAACTCCTTCCCATTCCAATCCTGAGAGCCTTCCGATAGCAGAGATGTGATATCTCAATGCTTATACCAAACCTGAGACCCTTCCTATGGCGTGAGATGTCATATACAACTCCTTCCCATTCCAATCCTGAGAGCCTTCTGATAGCATGAGATGTGATATCTCAATGCCTCTAATACCAAACCTGAGATCCTACCTCTGACATGAAATGTGATATCCAACTCCTTCCCTTTCCAAACGTGAGACCCTCCCTATAGCATGAGATGTGATATCCAAGTCCTTCCCATTCCAGTCCTGAGACCCTTCCTATAACATGAGATGTGATATCTCAATGCTTCTAATATCAAACCTGAGACCCTTCCTATAAAATAAGATGGGATATCCAACTCCTTCCCATTCCAATCCTGAGACCCTTCCGATAGCAGAGATGTGATATCTCAATGCTTATACCAAACCTGAGACCCTTCCTATGGCATGAGATGTCATATCCAACTCCTTCGAATTCCAATCCTGAGACCCTTCCTATAGCATGAGATGTGATATATCAATGCTTATACCAAACCTGAGACCATTCCTATAGCATAAGATGTGATATCCAACTCCTTCCCATTCCAATCCTGAGACCCTTCCTATAACATGAGATGTGATGTCTCAATGCTTCTAATACCAAACCTGAGATCCTTCCTATGGCATGAGATGTCATATATAACTCCTTCCCATTCCAATCCTGAGACCGTTCTGATAGCATGAGATGTGATATTTCAATGCTTCTAATACCAAACCTGAGATCCTTCCGATAGCATGAGATGTGATATCTCAATTCTTCTATTACCAAACCTGAGATCATTCCTATAACACGAGATGTGATATCCAAATCCTTCCCCTTCCAAAACTGAGACCCTCTCTTTAGCATGAGATGTGATATCAAACTCCTTCCCATTCCAATCCTGAGACCCTTCTGATAGCATGAGATGTGATATCTCAATGCCTCTAATACCAAACCTGAGATCCTACCTCTAACATGAAATGTGATACCCAACTCCTTCCTCTTCCAAACCTGAGAGCCTTCCTATAGCATGAGATGTGATATCGAAGTATTTCCCATTCCAATCCTGAGACCTTTCCTATAACATGAGATGTGAAATCCAACTCCTTCCCATTCCAACCTGAGACCCTTCCTATAGCATGAGATGGGATATCCAACTACTTCCAAATCCAATCCTGATACCCTTCCGATAGCATGAGATGTGATATCTCAATCCCTCTAATACCAAACCTGAGATCCTTCGGATAGCATGAGATGTGATATCTCAATGCTTCTAATACCAAACCTGAGATCCTTCCTATAACATGAGATGTGATATCAAAATCCTTCCCCTTCCAAACCTGAGACCCTCCCTTTAGCATGAGATGTGATATCCAAATCCTTCCAATTCCAATCCTTAGACCCTTCTCATAGCATGAGATGTGATATCTCAATGCCTCTAATACCAAACCTGAGATCCTACCTCTAACATGAAATGTGATATCCAACTCCTTCCCTTTCCAAACGTGAGACCCTCCCTATAGCATGAGATGTGATATCCAAGTCCTTCCCATTCCAATCCTGAGACCCTTCCTATAGCATGAGATGTGATATCTCAATGCTTCTAATACCAAACCTGACACCCTTCCTATAACATAAGATGGGATATCCAACTCCTTCCCATTACAATCCTGAGACCCTTCCAATAGCAGAGATGTGATATCTCAATGCTTATACCAAACCTGAGACCCTTCCTATGGCATGAGATGTCATATACAACTCCTTCCCATTCCAATCCTGAGACCCTTCCTATAGCATGAGATGTGATATCCAACTCCTTCCCATTCCAATCCTGAGAACCTTCCTATAGCATGAGATGTGATATCTCAATGCTTCTAAGACCAAACCTGAGATCCTTCCTATAACATGAGATGTGATATCCAAATCCTTCCCCTTCCAACCCTGAGACCCTTCCTATACCATGAGATGTGATATCTCAATGCTTCTAATACCAAACCTGGGACCCGTCCTATAACATGAGATATGATATCCAAATCCTTCCCCTTCCAAACCTGAGACCCTTCCTTTAGCATGAGATGTGATATCCAAATCCTTCCCATTCCAATCCTAAAACCCTTCCTATAGCATGAGATGTGATATCTCAATGTTTCTAATAAAAAACCTTAGACCCTTCCTGTAGCAAGAGATGTGATATCCAAATCCTTCCCATTCCAATCCTGAGACCCTTCCTATAACATGAGATGTGATATCCAACTCCTTCCCATTCCAACCTGAGACCCTATAGTATGAGAAGGGATATCCAACTCCTTCCCAATCCAATCCTGAGACCCTTCCGTAAGCAGAGATGTGATATCTCAATGCTTATACCAAACCTGAGACCCTTCCTATGGCATGAGATGTGATATCCAAATCCTTCACATTCCAATCCGGAGACCCTTCCTATAGCATGAGATGTGATATCTCAATGCTTCTAATACCAAACCTGAGATCCTTCATATAACATGAGATGTGATATCCAACTACTTCCCATTCCAAACCTGAGACCCTTCCGATAGCATGAGATGTGATATCTCAATGCTTCAAAAACCAAACATGAGAACCATCCTATAACATGAGATGTGAAATCCAAATCCTTCCCTTTCCAAACCTGAGACTCTTCCTATAGCATGAGATGTGATATCTCAATGCTTCTACCAAACCTGAAACCCTTCCTATAGCATGAGATGTGATATCCAACTCCTTCCCATTCCAATCCTGACACACTTCCTATAGCATGAGATGTGATATCTCAATGCTTCTAATACCAAACCTGAGACCCGTCCTATAACATGAGATGTGATATCCAAATCCTTCCCCTTCCAAACCTGAGACCCTTCCTTTAGCATGAGATGTGATATCCAGCTCCTCCCATTCCAATCCTGAGACCCTTCCGATAGCATGAGATGTGATATCTCAATGCTTCTAATATCAAAACTGAGACCCTCCCTATAGCATGAGATGTGATATCTAAGTCCTTCCCATTCCAATCCTGAGACCCTTCCAATAGCAGAGATGTGATATCTCAATGCTTATACCAAACCTGAGACCCTTCCTATAGCATGAGATGTGATATCCAACTCCTTCCCATTCCAATCCTGAGACCCTTCCTATAGCATGAGATGTGATATCTCAATGCTTCTACCAAAACTGAGACCCTTCCTTTAGCATGAGATGTGATATCCAACTCCTTCCCATTCCAATCCTGAGACCCTTCCTATAGCATGAGATGTGATATCTCAATGCTTCTAATACCAAACCTGAGATCATTCCTATAACATGAGATGTGATATCCAACTCCTTCCCATTCCAATCCTGGGACCCTTCCTATAGCATGAGATGTGATATCTCAATGCTTCTAATACCAAACCTGAGATCCTTCCGATAGCATGAGTTGTGATTTCTCAATGCTTCTAATACCAAACCTGAGATCCTTCCTATAACATGAGATGTGATATCCAAATCCTTCCCTTTCCAAACCTGAGACCCTCCCTTTAGCATGAGATGTGATATCCAACTTCTTCCCATTCCAATCCTGATACCCTTCTGATAGCATGAGATGTGATATCTCAATGCCTCTAATACCAAACCTGAGATCCTACCTCTAACATGAAATGTGATAGCCCACTCCTTCCCTTTCCAAACCTGAGAGCCTTCCTACAGCATGAGATGTGATATCCAACTCCTTCCTATTCCAACCTGAGACCCTTCCTATAGCATGAGATGGGATATCCAACTCCTTCCAAATCCAATCCTGATACCCTTCCGATAGCATGAGATGTGATATCCCAATGCTTCTACAAAACCTGAGACCCATACCATGGTATGAGATGTGATATCAAACTCCCGTCCTATACCATGAGACTTGATATCTGAATGCTTCTAATACCAAACCTGAGACCGGTCCAATAACATGAGATGTGATATCCAAATCCTTCCCCTTCCAAACCTTAGACCCTTCCTTTATCATGAGATGTGATATCCAACTCCTTCCCATTCCATTCCTGAGACCCTTCCTATAGCATGAGATGTGATATCTCAATGCTTCTAATACCAAACCTGAGACCCTTCCTATAACATGAGATGTGATATCCAAGTCCTTCCCATTCCAATCCTGAGACCCTTCCTATAGCATGAGATGTGATATCTCAATGCTTCTAATACCAAACCTGAGACCCTTCCTATAACATGAATTGTGATATCCAAGTCCTTCCCATTCCAATCCTGAGACCCTTCCGATAGCAGAGATGTGATATCTCAATGCTTATACCAAACCTGAGACCCTTCCGATAGCATGAGATGTGATATCTCAATGCTTCTAATACCAAACCTGAGATCCTTCCTATAACATGAGATGTGATATCCAAATCCTTCCCCTTCCGAACCGTAGACCCTCCCTTTAGCATGAAATGTGATATCCAACTCCTTCCCATTCCAATCCTGAGACCCTTCTGATAGCATGAGATGTGATATCTCAATGCTTCTAATACCAAACCTGTGATCCTTCCTATAACATGAGATGTGATATCCAAATCCTTCCCCTTCCAAACCTGAGACCCTCCCTTTAGCATGAGATGTGATATCCAACTCCTTCCCATTCCAATCCTGAGACCCTTCTGATAGCATGAGATGTGATATCTCAATGCCTCTAATACCAAACCTGAGATCCTTCCGATAGCATGAGATGTGATATCTCAATGCTTCTAATACCGAACCTGAGATCCTTCCTATAACATGAGATGTGATATCCAAATCCTTCACCTTCCAAACCTGAGACCCTCCCTTTAGCATGAGATGTGATATCCAAGTCCTTCCCATTCCAGTCCTGAGATCCTTCCTATAACATGAGATGGTATGTCTCAATGCTTCTAATACCACACCTGAGACCCTTCCTATGGCATGAGATGTCATATACAACTCCTTCCCATTCCAATCCTGATACCCTTCCTATAGCATGAGATGTGATATCGCAATGCTTATACCAAACCTGAGACCCTTCCTATAACATGAATTGTGATATCCAAGTCCTTCCCATTCCAATCCTGAGACCCTTCCGATAGCAGAGATGTGATATCTCAATGCTTATACCAAACCTGAGACCCTTCCGATAGCATGAGATGTGATATCTCAATGCTTCTAATACCAAACCTGAGATCCTTCCTATAACATGAGATGTGATATCCAAATCCTTCCCCTTCCGAACCGTAGACCCTTCTTTAGCATGAAATGTGATATCCAACTCCTTCCCATTCCAATCCTGAGACCCTTCTGATAGCATGAGATGTGATATCTCAATGCTTCTAATACCAAACCTGTGATCCTTCCTATGTCATGAGATGTGATATCCAAATCCTTCCCCTTCCAAACCTGAGACCCTCCCTTTAGCATGAGATGTGATATCCAACTCCTTCCCATTCCAATCCTGAGACCCTTCTGATAGCATGAGATGTGATATCTCAATGCCTCTAATACCAAACCTGAGATCCTTCCGATAGCATGAGATGTGATATCTCAATGCTTCTAATACCGAACCTGAGATCCTTCCTATAACATGAGATGTGATATCCAAATCCTTCACCTTCCAAACCTGAGACCCTCCCTTTAGCATGAGATGTGATATCCAAGTCCTTCCCATTCCAATCCTGAGACCCTTCCGATAGCAGAGATGTGATATCTCAATGCTTATACCAAACCTGAGACCCTTCCTATGGCATGAGATGTCATATACAACTCCTTCCCATTCCAATCCTGAGAACCTTCTGATAGCATGAGATGTGATATCTCAATGCCTCTAATACCAAACTTGAGATCCTACCTCTGACATGAAATGTGATATCCAACTCCTTACCTTTCCAAACGTGAGACCCTCCCTATAGCATGAGATGTGATATCCAAGTCCTTCCCATTCCAGTCCTGAGACCCTTCCTATAACATGAGATGTGATATCTCAATGCTTCTAATATCAAACCTGAGACCCTTCCTATAACATAAGACGGGATATCCAACTCCTTCCCATTCCAATCCTGAGACCCTTCCGATAGCAGAGATGTGATATCTCAATGCTTATACCAAACCTGAGACCCTTCCTATGGAATGAGATGTCATATACAACTCCTTCCCATTCCAATCCTGAGACCCTTCCTATAGCATGGGATGTGATATATCAATGCTTATACCAAACCTGAGACCATTCCTATAGCATAAGATGTGATATCCAACTCCTTCCCATTCCAATCCTGAGACCCTTCCTATAACATGAGATGTGATGTCTCAATGCTTCTAATACCAAACCTGAGATCCTTCCTATGGCATGAGATGGCATATAAAACTCCTTCCCATTCCAATCCTGAGACCGTTCTGATAGCATGAGATGTGATATTTCAATGCTTCTAATACCAAACCTGAGATCCTTCCGATAGCATGAGATGTGATATCTCAATTCTTCTAATACCAAACCTGAGATCATTCCTATAACACGAGATGTGATATCCAAATCCTTCCCCTTCCAAAACTGAGACCCTCTCTCTAGCATGAGATGTGATATCAAACTCCTTCCCATTCCAATCCTGAGACCCTTCTGATAGCATGAGATGTGATATCTCAATGCCTCTAATACCAAACCTGAGATCCTACCTCTAACATGAAATGTGATACCCAACTCCTTCCCCTTCCAAACCTGATAGCCTTCCTATAGCATGAGATGTGATTTTGAAGTATTTCCCATTCCAATCCTGAGACCTTTCCTATAGCATGAGATGGGATATCCAACTACTTCCCATTCCAAACCTGAGACCCTTCCGATAGCATGAGATGTGATATCTCAATGCTTCAAAAACCAAACATGAGAACCATCCTATAACATGAGATATGAAATCCAAATCCTTCCCTTCCCAAACCTGAGACTCTTCCTATAGCATGAGATGTGATATCTCAATGCTTCTACCAAACCTGAGACCCTTCCTATAGCATGAGATGTGATATCCAGCTCCTCCCATTCCAATCCTGAGACCCTTCCGATAGCATGAGATGTGATATCTCAATGCTTCTAATATCAAAACTGAGACCCTCCCTATAGCATGAGATGTGATATCTAAGTCCTTCCCATTCCAATCCTGAGACCCTTCCAATAGCAGAGATGTGATATCTCAATGCTTATACCAAACCTGAGACCCTTCCTATAGCATGAGATGTGATATCCAACTCCTTCCCATTCCAATCCTGAGACCCTTCCTATAGCATGAGATGTGATATCTCAATGCTTCTACCAAAACTGAGACCCTTCCTTTAGCATGAGATGTGATATCCAACTCCTTCCCATTCCAATCCTGAGACCCTTCCTATAGCATGAGATGTGATATCTCAATGCTTCTAATACCAAACCTGAGATCCTTCCTATAACATGAGATGTGATATCCAACTCCTTCCCATTCCAATCCTGGGACCCTTCCTATAGCATGAGATGTGATATCTCAATGCTTCTAATACCAAACCTGAGATCCTTCCGATAGCATGAGTTGTGATTTCTCAATGCTTCTAATACCAAACCTGAGATCCTTCCTATAACATGAGATGTGATATCCAAATCCTTCCCCTTCCCAACCTGAGACCCTCCCTTTAGCATGAGATGTGATATCCAACTTCTTCCCATTCCAATCCTGATACCCTTCTGATAGCTTGAGATGTGATATCTCAATGCCTCTAATACCAAACCTGAGATCCTACCTCTAACATGAAATGTGATAGCCCACTCCTTCCCTTTCCAAACCTGAGAGCCTTCCTACAGCATGAGATGTGATATCCAAGTCCTTCCCATTCCAATCCTGAGACCCTTCCTATAACATGAGATGTGATATCCAACTCCTTCCTATTCCAACCTGAGACCCTTCCTATAGCATGAGATGGGATATCCAACTCCTTCCAAATCCAATCCTGATACCCTTCCGATAGCATGAGATGTGATATCCCAATGCTTCTACAAAACCTGAGACCCATACCATGGCATGAGATGTGATATCAAACTCCCGTCCTATACCATGAGACTTGATATCTGAATGCTTCTAATACCAAACCTGAGACCGGTCCAATAACATGAGATGTGATATCCAAATCCTTCCCCTTCCAAACCTTAGACCCTTCCTTTATCATGAGATGTGATATCCAACTCCTACCCATTCCATTCCTGAGACCCTTCCTATAGCATGAGATGTGATATCTCAATGCTTCTAATACCAAACCTGACACCCTTCCTATAACATAAGAAGGAATATCCAACTCCTTCCCATTACAATCCTGAGACCCTTCCAATAGCAGGGATGTGATATCTCAATGCTTATACTAAACCTGAGACCCTTCCTATGGCATGAGATGTCATATACAACTCCTTCCCATTCCAATCCTGAGACCCTTCATATAACATGAGATGGTATGTCTCAATGCTTCTAATACTAAACCTGAGATTCTTCCTATGGCATGAGATGTCATATAAAACTCCTTCCCATTCCATTCCTGAGACCCTTCCTATAGCATGAGATGTGATATCCAACTCCTTCCCATTCCAATCCTGAGAACCTTCCTATAGCATGAGATGTGATATCTCAATGCTTCTAAGACCAAACCTGAGATCCTTCCTATAACATGAGATGTGATATCCAAATCCTTCCCCTTCCAACCCTGAGACCCTTCCTATACCATGAGATGTGATATCTCAATGCTTCTAATACCAAACCTGGGACCCGTCCTATAACATGAGATATGATATCCAAATCCTTCCCCTTCCAAACCTGAGACCCTTCCTTTAGCATGAGATGTGATATCCAAATCCTTCCCATTCCAATCCTAAAACCCTTCCTATAGCATGAGATGTGATATCTCATTGTTTCTAATAAAAAACCTTAGACCCTTCCTATAGCAAGAGATGTGATATCCAAATCCTTCCCATTCCAATCCTGAGACCCTTCCTATAACATGAGATGTGATATCCAACTCCTTCCCATTCCAACCTGAGACCCTATAGTATGAGAAGGGATATCCAACTCCTTCCCAATCCAATCCTAAGACCCTTCCGATAGCAGAGATGTGATATGTCAATGCTTATACCAAACCTGAGACCCTTCCTATGGCATGAGATGTGATATCCAAATCCTTCACATTCCAATCCGGAGACCCTTCCTATAGCATGAGATGTGATATCTCAATGCTTCTAATACCAAACCTGAGATCCTTCCTATAACATGAGATGTGATATCCAACTACTTCCCATTCCAAACCTGAGACCCGTCCGATAGCATGAGATGTGATATCTCAATGCTTCAAAAACCAAACATGAGAACCATCCTATAACATGAGATGTGAAATCCAAATCCTTCCCTTCCCAAACCTGAGACTCTTCCTATAGCATGAGATGTGATATCTCAATGCTTCTACCAAACCTGAAACCCTTCCTATAGCATGAGATGTGATATCCAACTCCTTCCCATTCCAATCCTGACACACTTCCTATAGCATGAGATGTGATATCTCAATGCTTCTAATACCAAACCTGAGACCCGTCCTATAACATGAGATGTGATATCCAAATCCTTCCCCTTCCAAACCTGAGACCCTTCCTTTAGCATGAGATGTGATATCCAGCTCCTCCCATTCCAATCCTGAGACCCTTCCGATAGCATGAGATGTGATATCTCAATGCTTCTAATATCAAAACTGAGACCCTCCCTATAGCATGAGAAGTGATATCTAAGTCCTTCCCATTCCAATCCTGAGACCCTTCCAATAGCAGAGATGTGATATCTCAATGCTTATACCAAACCTGAGACCCTTCCTATAGCATGAGATGTGATATCCAACTCCTTCCCATTCCAATCCTGAGACCCTTCCTATAGCATGAGATGTGATATCTCAATGCTTCTACCAAAACTGAGACCCTTCCTTTAGCATGAGATGTGATATCCAACTCCTTCCCATTCCAATCCCGAGACCCTTCCTATAGCATGAGATGTGATATCTCAATGCTTCTAATACCAAACCTGAGATCCTTCCTATAACATGAGATGTGATATCCAACTCCTTCCCATTCCAATCCTGGGACCCTTCCTATAGCATGAGATGTGATATCTCAATGCTTCTAATACCAAACCTGAGACCCTTCCTATAGCATGAGATGTGATATCTCAATGCTTCTAATACCAAACCTGAGACCCTTCCTATAACATGAATTGTGATATCCAAGTCCTTCCCATTCCAATCCTGAGACCCTTCCGATAGCAGAGATGTGATATCTCAATGCTTATACCAAACCTGAGACCCTTCCGATAGCATGAGATGTGATATCTCAATGCTTCTAATACCAAACCTGAGATCCTTCCTATAACATGAGATGTGATATCCAAATCCTTCCCCTTCCGAACCGTAGACCCTCCCTTTAGCATGAAATGTGATATCCAACTCCTTCCCATTCCAATCCTGAGACCCTTCTGATAGCATGAGATGTGATATCTCAATGCTTCTAATACCAAACCTGTGATCCTTCCTACAACATGAGATGTGATATCCAAATCCTTCCCCTTCCAAACCTGAGACCCTCCCTTTAGCATGAGATGTGATATCCAACTCCCTCCCATTCCAATCCTGAGACCCTTCTGATAGCATGAGATGTGATATCTCAATGCCTCTAATACCAAACCTGAGATCCTTCCGATAGCATGAGATGTGATATCTCAATGCTTCTAATACCGAACCTGAGATCCTTCCTATAACATGAGATGTGATATCCAAATCCTTCACCTTCCAAACCTGAGACCCTCCCTTTAGCATGAGATGTGATATCCAAGTCCTTCCCATTCCAGTCCTGAGACCCTTCCTATAACATGAGATGGTATGTCTCAATGCTTCTAATACCAAACCTGAGACCCTTCCTATGGCATGAGATGTCATATACAACTCCTTCCCATTCCAATCCTGAGACCCTTCCTATAGCATGAGATGTGATATCGCAATGCTTATACCAAACCTGAGACCCTTCCTATAACATGAATTGTGATATCCAAGTCCTTCCCATTCCAATCCTGAGACCCTTCCGATAGCAGAGATGTGATATCTCAATGCTTATACCAAACCTGAGACCCTTCCGATAGCATGAGATGTGATATCTCAATGCTTCTAATACCAAACCTGAGATCCTTCCTATAACATGAGATGTGATATCCAAATCCTTCCCCTTCCGAACCGTAGACCCTCCCTTTAGCATGAAATGTGATATCCAACTCCTTCCCATTCCAATCCTGAGACCCTTCTGATAGCATGAGATGTGATATCTCAATGCTTCTAATACCAAACCTGTGATCCTTCCTATAACATGAGATGTGATATCCAAATCCTTCCCCTTCCAAACCTGAGACCCTCCCTTTAGCATGAGATGTGATATCCAACTCCTTCCCATTCCAATCCTGAGACCCTTCTGATAGCATGAGATGTGATATCTCAATGCCTCTAATACCAAACCTGAGATCCTTCCGATAGCATGAGATGTGATATCTCAATGCTTCTAATACCGAACCTGAGATCCTTCCTATAACATGAGATGTGATATCCAAATCCTTCACCTTCCAAACCTGAGACCCTCCCTTTAGCATGAGATGTGATATCCAAGTCCTTCCCATTCCAGTCCTGAGACCCTTCCTATAACATGAGATGGTATGTCTCAATGCTTCTAATACCAAACCTGAGACCCTTCCTATGGCATGAGATGTCATATACAACTCCTTCCCATTCCAATCCTGAGACCCTTCCTATAGCATGAGATGTGATATCGCAATGCTTATACCAAACCTGAGACCCTTCCTATAACATGAATTGTGATATCCAAGTCCTTCCCATTCCAATCCTGAGACCCTTCCGATAGCAGAGATGTGATATCTCAATGCTTATACCAAACCTGAGACCCTTCCGATAGCATGAGATGTGATATCTCAATGCTTCTAATACCAAACCTGAGATCCTTCCTATAACATGAGATGTGATATCCAAATCCTTCCCCTTCCGAACCGTAGACCCTCCCTTTAGCATGAAATGTGATATCCAACTCCTTCCCTTTCCAATCCTGAGACCCTTCTGATAGCATGAGATGTGATATCTCAATGCTTCTAATACCAAACCTGTGATCCTTCCTATAACATGAGATGTGATATCCAAATCCTTCCCCTTCCAAACCTGAGACTCTCCCTTTAGCATGAGATGTGATATCCAACTCCTTCCCATTCCAATCCTGAGACCCTTCTGATAGCATGAGATGTGATATTTCAATGCCTCTAATACCAAACCTGAGATCCTTCCGATAGCATGAGATGTGATATCTCAATGCTTCTAATACCGAACCTGAGATCCTTCCTATAACATGAGATGTGATATCCAAATCCTTCACCTTCCAAACCTGAGACCCTCCCTTTAGCATGAGATGTGATATCCAAGTCCTTCCCATTCCAATCCTGAGACCCTTCCGATAGCAGAGATGTGATATCTCAATGCTTATACCAAACCTGAGACCCTTCCTATGGCATGAGATGTCATATACAACTCCTTCCCATTCCAATCCTGAGACCCTTCTGATAGCATGAGATGTGATATCTCAATGCCTCTAATACCAAACTTGAGATCCTACCTCTGACATGAAATGTGATATCCAACTCCTTCCCTTTCCAAACGTGAGACCCTCCCTATAGCATGAGATGTGATATCCAAGTCCTTCCCATTCCAGTCCTGAGACCCTTCCTATAACATGAGATGTGATATCTCAATGCTTCTAATATCAAACCTGAGACCCTTCCTATAACATAAGATGGGATATCCAACTCCTTCCCATTCCAATCCTGAGACCCTTCCGATAGCAGAGATGTGATATCTCAATGCTTATACCAAACCTGAGACCCTTCCTATGGAATGAGATGTCATATACAACTCCTTCCCATTCCAATCCTGAGACCCTTCCTATAGCATGAGATGTGATATATCAATGCTTATACCAAACCTGAGACCATTCCTATAGCATAAGATGTGATATCCAACTCCTTCCCATTCCAATCCTGAGACCCTTCCTATAACATGAGATGTGATGTCTCAATGCTTCTAATACCAAACCTGAGATCCTTCCTATGGCATGAGATGTCATATAAAACTCCTTCCCATTCCAATCCTGAGACCGTTCTGATAGCATGAGATGTGATATTTCAATGCTTCTAATACCAAACCTGAGATCCTTCCGATAGCATGAGATGTGATATCTCAATTCTTCTAATACCAAACCTGAGATCATTCCTATAACACGAGATGTGATATCCAAATCCTTCCCCTTCCAAAACTGAGACCCTCTCTTTAGCATGAGATGTGATATCAAACTCCTTCCCATTCCAATCCTGAGACCCTTCTGATAGCATGAGATGTGATATCTCAATGCCTCTAATACCAAACCTGAGATCCTACCTCTAACATGAAATGTGATACCCAACTCCTTCCCCTTCCAAACCTGAGAGCCTTCCTATAGCATGAGATGTGATATCGAAGTATTTCCCATTCCAATCCTGAGACCTTTCCTATAACATGAGATATGAAATCCAACTCCTTCCCATTCCAACCTGAGACCCTTCTTATAGCATGAGATGGGATATCCAACTACTTCCCATTCCAAACCTGAGACCCTTCCGATAGCATGAGATGTGATATCTCAATGCTTCAAAAACCAAACATGAGAACCATCCTATAACATGAGATGTGAAATCCAAATCCTTCCCTTCCCAAACCTGAGACTCTTCCTATAGCATGAGATGTGATATCTCAATGCTTCTACCAAACCTGAGACCCTTCCTATAGCATGAGATGTGATATCCAGCTCCTCCCATTCCAATCCTGAGACCCTTCCGATAGCATGAGATGTGATATCTCAATGCTTCTAATATCAAAACTGAGACCCTCCCTATAGCATGAGATGTGATATCTAAGTCCTTCCCATTCCAATCCTGAGACCCTTCCAATAGCAGAGATGTGATATCTCAATGCTTATACCAAACCTGAGACCCTTCCTATAGCATGAGATGTGATATCCAACTCCTTCCCATTCCAATCCTGAGACCCTTCCTATAGCATGAGATGTGATATCTCAATGCTTCTACCAAAACGGAGACCCTTCCTTTAGCATGAGATGTGATATCCAACTCCTTCCCATTCCAATCCTGAGACCCTTCCTATAGCATGAGATGTGATATCTCAATGCTTCTAATACCAAACCTGAGATCCTTCCTATAACATGAGATGTGATATCCAACTCCTTCCCATTCCAATCCTGGGACCCTTCCTATAGCATGAGATGTGATATCTCAATGCTTCTAATACCAAACCTGAGATCCTTCCGATAGCATGAGTTGTGATTTCTCAATGCTTCTAATACCAAACCTGAGATCCTTCCTATAACATGAGATGTGATATCCAAATCCTTCCCCTTCCAAACCTGAGACCCTCCCTTTAGCATGAGATGTGATATCCAACTTCTTCCCATTCCAATCCTGATACCCTTCTGATAGCATGAGATGTGATATCTCAATGCCTCTAATACCAAACCTGAGATCCTACCTCTAACATGAAATGTGATAGCCAACTCCTTCCCTTTCCAAACCTGAGAGCCTTCCTACAGCATGAGATGTGATATCCAAGTCCTTCCCATTCCAATCCTGAGACCCTTCCTGTAACATGAGATGTGATATCCAACTCCTTCCTATTCCAACCTGAGACCCTTCCTATAGCATGAGATGGGATATCCAACTCCTTCCAAATCCAATCCTGATACCCTTCCGATAGCATGAGATGTGATATCCCAATGCTTCTACAAAACCTGAGACCCATACCATGGCATGAGATGTGATATCAAACTCCCGTCCTATACCATGAGACTTGTTATCTCAATGCTTCTAATACCAAACCTGAGACCGGTCCAATAACATGAGATGTGATATCCAAATCCTTCCCCTTCCAAACCTTAGACCCTTCCTTTATCATGAGATGTGATATCCAACTCCTTCCCATTCCATTCCTGAGACCCTTCCTATAGCATGAGATGTGATATCTCAATGCTTCTAATACCAAACCTGAGACCCTTCCTATAACATGAGATGTGATATCCAAGTCCTTCCCATTCCAATCCTGAGACCCTTCCTATAGCATGAGATGTGATATCTCAATGCTTCTAATACCAAACCTGAGACCCTTCCTATAACATGAATTGTGATATCCAAGTCCTTCCCATTCCAATCCTGAGACCCTTCCGATAGCAGAGATGTGATATCTCAATGCTTATACCAAACCTGAGACCCTTCCGATAGCATGAGATGTGATATCTCAATGCTTCTAATACCAAACCTGAGATCCTTCCTATAACATGAGATGTGATAACCAAATCCTTCCCCTTCCGAACCGTAGACCCTCCCTTTAGCATGAAATGTGATATCCAACTCCTTCCCATTCCAATCATGAGACCCTTCTGATAGCATGAGATGTGATATCTCAATGCTTCTAATACCAAACCTGTGATCCTTCCTATAACATGAGATGTGATATCCAAATCCTTCCCCTTCCAAACCTGAGACCCTCCCTTTAGCATGAAATGTGATATCCAACTCCTTCCCATTCCAATCCTGAGACCCATCTGATAGCATGAGAAGTGATATCTCAATGCCTCTAATACCAAACCTGAGATCCTTCCGATAGCATGAGATGTGATATCTCAATGCTTCTAATACCGAACCTGAGATCCTTCCTATATCATGAGATGTGATATCCAAATCCTTCACCTTCCAAACCTGAGACCCTCCCTTTAGCATGAGATGTGATATCCAAGTCCTTCCCATTCCAGTCCTGAGACCCTTCCTATTACATGAGATGGTATGTCTCAATGCTTCTAATACCAAACCTGAGACCCTTCCTATGGCATGAGATGTCATATACAACTCCTTCCCATTCCAATCCTGAGACCCTTCCTATAGCATGAGATGTGATATCGCAATGCTTATACCAAACCTGAGACCCTTCCTATAACATGAATTGTGATATCCAAGTCCTTCCCATTCCAATCCTGAGACCCTTCCGATAGCAGAGATGTGATATCTCAATGCTTATACCAAACCTGAGACCCTTCCGATAGCATGAGATGTGATATCTCAATGCTTCTAATACCAAACCTGAGATCCTTCTTATAACATGAGATGTGATATCCAAATCCTTCCCCTTCCGAACGGTAGACCCTCCCTTTAGCATGAAATGTGATATCCAACTCCTTCCCATTCCAATCCTGAGACCCTTCTGATAGCATGAGATGTGATATCTCAATGCTTCTAATACCAAACCTGTGATCCTTCCTATAACATGAGATCTGATATCCAAATCCTTCCCCTTCCAAACCTGAGACCCTCCCTTTAGCATGAGATGTGATATCCAACTCCTTCCCATTCCAATCCTGAGACCCTTCTGATAGCATGAGATGTGATATCTCAATGCCTCTAATACCAAACCTGAGATCCTTCCGATAGCATGAGATGTGATATCTCAATGCTTCTAATACCGAACCTGAGATCCTTCCTATAACATGAGATGTGATATCCAAATCCTTCACCTTCCAAACCTGAGACCCTCCCTTTAGCATGAGATGTGATATCCAAGTCTTTCCCATTCCAATCCTGAGACCCTTCCGATAGCAGAGATGTGATATCTCAATGCTTATACCAAACCTGAGACCCTTCCTATGGCATGAGATGTCATATACAACTCCTTTCCATTCCAATCCTGAGACCCATCTGATAGCATGAGATGTGATATCTCAATGCCTCTAATACCAAACTTGAGATCCTACCTCTGACATGAAATGTGATATCCAACTCCTTCCCTTTCCAAACGTGAGACCCTCCCTATAGCATGAGATGTGATATCCAAGTCCTTCCCATTCCAGTCCTGAGACCCTTCCTATAACATGAGATGTGATATCTCAATGCTTCTAATATCAAACCTGAGACCCTTCCTATAACATAAGATGGGATATCCAACTCCTTCCCATTCCAATCCTGAGACCCTTCCTATAGCATGAGATGTGATGTCGCAATGCTTATACCAAACCTGAGACCCTTCCTATAACATGAATTGTGATATCCAAGTCCTTCCCATTCCAATCCTGAGACCCTTCCGATAGCAGAGATGTGATATCTCAATGCTTATACCAAACCTGAGACCCTTCCGATAGCATGAGATGTGATATCTCAATGCTTCTAATACCAAACCTGAGATCCTTCCTATAACATGAGATGTGATATCCAAATCCTTCCCCTTCCGAACCGTAGACCCTCCCTTTAGCATGAAATGTGATATCCAACTCCTTCCCATTCCAATCCTGAGACCCTTCTGATAGCATGAGATGTGATATCTCAATGCTTCTAATACCAAACCTGTGATCCTTCCTATAACATGAGATCTGATATCCAAATCCTTCCCCTTCCAAACCTGAGACCCTCCCTTTAGCATGAGATGTGATATCCAACTCCTTCCCATTCCAATCCTGAGACCCTTCTGATAGCATGAGATGTGATATCTCAATGCCTCTAATACCAAACCTGAGATCCTTCCGATAGCATGAGATGTGATATCTCAATGCTTCTAATACCGAACCTGAGATCCTTCCTATAACATGAGATGTGATATCCAAATCCTTCACCTTCCAAACCTGAGACCCTCCCTTTAGCATGAGATGTGATATCCAAGTCCTTCCCATTCCAATCCTGAGACCCTTCCGATAGCAGAGATGTGATATCTCAATGCTTATACCAAACCTGAGACCCTTCCTATGGCATGAGATGTCATATACAACTCCTTCCCATTCCAATCCTGAGACCCTTCTGATAGCATGAGATGTGATATCTCAATGCCTCTAATACCAAACTTGAGATCCTACCTCTGACATGAAATGTGATATCCAACTCCTTCCCTTTCCAAACGTGAGACCCTCCCTATAGCATGAGATGTGATATCCAAGTCCTTCCCATTCCAGTCCTGAGACCCTTCCTATAACATGAGATGTGATATCTCAATGCTTCTAATATCAAACCTGAGACCCTTCCTATAACATAAGATGGGATATCCAACTCCTTCCCATTCCAATCCGGAGACCCTTCCGATAGCAGAGATGTGATTTCTCAATGCTTATACCAAACCTGAGACCCTTCCTATGCCATGAGATGTCATATACAACTCCTTCCCATTCCAATCCTGAGACCCTTCCGATAGCAGAGATGTGATATCTCAATGCTTATACCAAACCTGAGACCCTTCCTATGGCATGAGATGTCATATACAACTCCTTCCCATTCCAATCCTGAGACCTTCTGATAGCATGAGATGTGATATCTCAATGCCTCTAATACCAAACTTGAGATCCTACCTCTGACATGAAATGTGATATCCAACTCCTTCCCTTTCCAAACGTGAGACCCTCCCTATAGCATGAGATGTGATATCCAAGTCCTTCCCATTCCAGTCCTGAGACCCTTCCTATAACATGAGATGTGATATCTCAATGCTTCTAATATCAAACCTGAGACCATTCCTATCACATAAGATGGGATATCCAACTCCTTCCCATTCCAATCCTGAGACCCTTCCTATAGCATGAGATGTGATATCGCAATGCTTATACCAAACCTGAGACCCTTCCTATAACATGAATTGTGATATCCAAGTCCTTCCCATTCCAATCCTGAGACCCTTCCGATAGCAGAGATGTGATATCTCAATGCTTATACCAAACCTGAGACCCTTCCGATAGCATGAGATGTGATATCTCAATGCTTCTAATACCAAACCTGAGATCCTTCCTATAACATGAGATGTGATATCCAAATCCTTCCCCTTCTGAACCGTAGACCCTCCCTTTAGCATGAAATGTGATATCCAACTCCTTCCCATTCCAATCCTGAGACCCTTCTGATAGCATGAGATGTGATATCTCAATGCTTCTAATACCAAACCTGTGATCCTTCCTATAACATGAGATCTGATATCCAAATCCTTCCCCTTCCAAACCTGAGACCCTCCCTTTAGCATGAGATGTGATATCCAACTCCTTCCCATTCCAATCCTGAGACCCTTCTGATAGCATGAGATGTGATATCTCAATGCCTCTAATACCAAACCTGAGATCCTTCCGATAGCATGAGATGTGATATCTCAATGCTTCTAATACCGAACCTGAGATCCTTCCTATAACATGAGATGTGATATCCAAATCCTTCACCTTCCAAACCTGAGACCCTCCCTTTAGCATGAGATGTGATATCCAAGTCCTTCCCATTCCAATCCTGAGACCCTTCCGATAGCAGAGATGTGATATCTCAATGCTTATACCAAACCTGAGACCCTTCCTATGGCATGAGATGTCATATACAACTCCTTCCCATTCCAATCCTGAGACCCTTCTGATAGCATGAGATGTGATATCTCAATGCCTCTAATACCAAACTTGAGATCCTACCTCTGACATGAAATGTGATATCCAACTCCTTCCCTTTCCAAACGTGAGACCCTCCCTATAGCATGAGATGTGATATCCAAGTCCTTCCCATTCCAGTCCTGAGACCCTTCCTATAACATGAGATGTGATATCTCAATGCTTCTAATATCAAACCTGAGACCCTTCCTATAACATAAGATGGGATATCCAACTCCTTCCCATTCCAATCCTGAGACCCTTCCGATAGCAGAGATGTGATATCTCAATGCTTATACCAAACCTGAGACCCTTCCTATGGCATGAGATGTCATATACAACTCCTTCCCATTCCAATCCTGAGACCCTTCCTATAGCATGAGATTTGATATATCAATGCTTATACCAAACCTGAGACCATTCCTATAGCATAAGATGTGATATCCAACTCCTTCCCATTCCAATCCTGAGACCCTTCCTATAACATGATATGTGATGTCTCAATGCTTCTAATACCAAACCTGAGATCCTTCCTATGGCATGAGATGTCATATAAAACTCCTTCCCATTCCAATCCTGAGACCGTTCTGATAGCATGAGATGTGATATTTCAATGCTTCTAATACCAAACCTGAGATCCTTCCGATAGCATGAGATGTGATATCTCAATTCTTCTAATACCAAACCTGAGATCATTCCTATAACACGAGATGTGATATCCAAATCCTTCCCCTTCAAAAACTGAGACCCTCTCTTTAGCATGAGATGTGATATCAAACTCCTTCCCATTCCAATCCTGAGACCCTTCTGATAGCATGAGATGTGATATCTCAATGCCTCTAATACCAAACCTGAGATCCTACCTCTAACATGAAATGTGATACCCAACTCCTTCCCCTTCCAAACCTGAGAGCCTTCCTATAGCATGAGATGTGATATCGAAGTATTTCCCATTCCAATCCTGAGACCTTTCCTATAACATGAGATGTGAAATCCAACTCCTTCCCATTCCAACCTGAGACCCTTCCTATAGCATGAGATGGGATATCCAACTACTTCCCATTCCAAACCTGAGACCCTTCCGATAGCATGAGATGTGATATCTCAATGCTTCAAAAACCAAACATGAGAACCATCCTATAACATGAGATGTGAAATCCAAATCCTTCCCTTCCCAGACCTGAGACTCTTCCTATAGCATGAGATGTGATATCTCAATGCTTCTACCAAACCTGAGACCCTTCCTATAGCATGAGATGTGATATCCAACTCCTTCCCATTCCAATCCTGAGACCCTTCCTATAGCATGAGATGTGATATCCAACTCCTTCCCATTCCAATCCTGAGACCCTTCCTATAACATGAGATGGTATGTCTCAATGCTTCTAAGACCAAACCTGAGATCCTTCCTATAACATGAGATGTGATATCCAAATCCTTCCCCTTCCAACCCTGAGACCCTTCCTATACCATGAGATGTGATATCTCAATGCTTCTAATACCAAACCTGGGACCCGTCCTATAACATGAGATGTGATATCCAAATCCTTCCCATTCCAATCCTAAAACCCTTTCTATAGCATGAGATGTGATATCTCAATGTTTCTAATAAAAAACCTTAGACCCTTCCTATAGCAAGAGATGTGATATCCAAATCCTTCCCATTCCAATCCTGAGACCCTTCCTATAACATGAGATGTGATATCCAACTCCTTCCCATTCCAACCTGAGACCCTATAGTATGAGAAGGGATATCCAACTCCTTCCCAATCCAATCCTGAGACCCTTCCGATAGCAGAGATGTGATATCTCAATGCTTATACCAAACCTGAGACCCTTCCTATGGCATGAGATGTGATATCCAAATCCTTCACATTCCAATCCTGAGACCCTTCCTATAGCATGAGATGTGATATCTCAATGCTTCTAATACCAAACCTGAGATCCTTCCTATAACATGAGATGTGATATCCAACTACTTCCCATTCCAAACCTGAGACCCTTCCGATAGCATGAGATGTGATATCTCAATGCTTCAAAAACCAAACATGAGAACCATCCTATAACATGAGATGTGAAATCCAAATCCTTCCCTTCCCAAACCTGAGACTCTTCCTATAGCATGAGATGTGATATCTCAATGCCTCTAATACCAAACTTGAGATCCTACCTCTGACATGAAATGTGATATCCAACTCCTTCCCTTTCCAAACGTGAGACCCTCCCTATAGCATGAGATGTGATATCCAAGTCCTTCCCATTCCAGTCCTGAGACCCTTCCTATAACATGAGATGTGATATCTCAATGCTTCTAATATCAAACCTGAGACCCTTCCTATAACATAAGATGGGATATCCAACTCCTTCCCATTCCAATCCTGAGACCCTTCCGATAGCAGAGATGTGATATCTCAATGCTTATACCAAACCTGAGACCCTTCCTATGGCATGAGATGTCATATACAACTCCTTCCCATTCCAATCCTGAGACCCTTCCTATAGCATGAGATGTGATATATCAATGCTTATACCAAACCTGAGACCATTCCTATAGCATAAGATGTGATATCCAACTCCTTCCCATTCCAATCCTGAGACCCTTCCTATAACATGAGATGTGATGTCTCAATGCTTCTAATACCAAACCTGAGATCCTTCCTATGGCATGAGATGTCATATACAACTCCTTCCCATTCCAATCCTGAGACCGTTCTGATAGCATGAGATGTGATATTTCAATGCTTCTAATACCAAACCTGAGATCCTTCCGATAGCATGAGATGTGATATCTCAATTCTTCTAATACCAAACCTGAGATCATTCCTATAACACGAGATGTGATATCCAAATCCTTCCCCTTCAAAAACTGAGACCCTCTCTTTAGCATGAGATGTGATATCAAACTCCTTCCCATTCCAATCCTGAGACCCTTCTGATAGCATGAGATGTGATATCTCAATGCCTCTAATACCAAACCTGAGATCCTACCTCTAACATGAAATGTGATACCCAACTCCTTCCCCTTCCAAACCTGAGAGCCTTCCTATAGCATGAGATGTGATATCGAAGTATTTCCCATTCCAATCCTGAGACCTTTCCTATAACATGAGATGTGAAATCCAACTCCTTCCCATTCCAACCTGAGACCCTTCCTATAGCATGAGATGGGATATCCAACTACTTCCCATTCCAAACCTGAGACCCTTCCGATAGCATGAGATGTGATATCTCAATGCTTCAAAAACCAAACATGAGAACCATCCTATAACATGAGATGTGAAATCCAAATCCTTCCCTTCCCAGACCTGAGACTCTTCCTATAGCATGAGATGTGATATCTCAATGCTTCTACCAAACCTGAGACCCTTCCTATAGCATGAGATGTGATATCCAACTCCTTCTCATTCCAATCCTGAGACCCTTCCTATAGCATGAGATGTGATATCCAACTCCTTCCCATTCCAATCCTGAGACCCTTCCTATAACATGAGATGGTATGTCTCAATGCTTCTAAAACCAAACCTGAGATCCTTCCTATAACATGAGATGTGATATCCAAATCCTTCCCCTTCCAACCCTGAGACCCTTCCTATCCCATGAGATGTGATATCTCAATGCTTCTAATACCAAACCTGGGACCCGTCCTATAACATGAGATGTGATATCCAAATCCTTCCCATTCCAATCCTAAAACCCTTCCTATAGCATGAGATGTGATATCTCAATGTTTCTAATAAAAAACCTTAGACCCTTCCTATAGCAAGAGATGTGATATCTAAATCCTTCCCATTCCAATCCTGAGACCCTTCCTATAACATGAGATGTGATATCCAACTCCTTCCCATTCCAACCTGAGACCCTATAGTATGAGAAGGGATATCCAACTCCTTCCCAATCCAATCCTGAGACCCTTCCGATAGCAGAGATGTGATATCTCAATGCTTATACCAAACCTGAGACCCTTCCTATGGCATGAGATGTGATATCCAAATCCTTCACATTCCAATCCTGAGACCCTTCCTATAGCATGAGATGTGATATCTCAATGCTTCTAATACCAAACCTGAGATCCTTCCTATAACATGAGATGTGATATCCAACTACTTCCCATTCCAAACCTGAGACCCTTCCGATAGCATGAGATGTGATATCTCAATGCTTCAAAAACCAAACATGAGAACCATCCTATAACATGAGATGTGAAATCCAAATCCTTCCCTTCTCAAACCTGAGACTCTTCCTATAGCATGAGATGTGATATCTCAGTGCTTCTACCAAACCTGAAACCCTTCCTATAGCATGAGATGTGATATCCAACTCCTTCCCATTCCAATCCTTACACACTTCCTATAGCATGAGATGTGATATCTCAATGCTTCTAATACCAAACCTGAGACCCGTCCTATAACATGAGATGTGATATCCAAATCCTTCCCCTTCCAAACCTGAGACCCTTCCTTTAGCATGAGATGTGATATCCAGCTCCTCCCATTCCAATCCTGAGACCCTTCCGATAGCATGAGATGTGATATCTCAATGCTTCTAATATCAAAACTGAGACCCTCCCTATAGCATGAGATGTGATATATAAGTCCTTCCCATTCCAATCCTGAGACCCTTCCGATAGCAGAGATGTGATATCTCAATGCTTATACCAAACCTGAGACCCTTCCTATAGCATGAGATGTGATATCCAACTCCTTCCCATTCCAATCCTGAGACCCTTCCTATAGCATGAGATGTGATATCTCAATGCTTCTACCAAAACTGAGACCCTTCCTTTAGCATGAGATGTGATATCCAACTCCTTCCCATTCCAATCCTGAGACCCTTCCTATAGCATGAGATGTGATATCTCAATGCTTCTAATACCAAACCTGAGATCCTTCCTATAACATGAGTTGTGATATCTCAATGCTTCTAATACCAAACCTGAGATCCTTCCTATAACATGAGATGTGATATCCAAATCCTTCCCCTTCCAAACCTGAGACCCTCCCTTTAGCATGAGATGTGATATCCAACTCCTTCCCATTCCAATCCTGATACCCTTCTGATAGCATGAGATGTGATATCTCAATGCCTCTAATACCAAACCTGAGATCCTACCTCTAACATGAAATGTGATAGCCCACTCCTTCCCTTTCCAAACCTGAGAGCCTTCCTACAGCATGAGATGTGATATCCAAGTCCTTCCCATTCCAATCCTGAGACCCTTCCTATAACATGAGATGTGAAATCCAACTCCTTCCTATTCCAACCTGAGACCCTTCCTATAGCATGAGATGGGATATCCAACTCCTTCCAAATCCAATCCTGATACCCTTCCGATAGCATGAGATGTGATATCCCAATGCTTCTACAAAACCTGAGACCCATACCATGGCATGAGATGTGATATCAAACTCCCGTCCTATACCATGAGACTTGATATCTCAATGCTTCTAATACCAAACCTGAGATCCTTCCTATGGCATGAGATGTCATATAAAACTCCTTCCCATTCCAATCCTGAGACCGTTCTGATAGCATGAGATGTGATATTTCAATGCTTCCAATACCAAACCTGAGATCCTTCCGATAGCATGAGATGTGATATCTCAATTCTTCTAATACCAAACCTGAGATCATTCCTATAACACGAGATGTGATATCCAAATCCTTCCCCTTCCAAAACTGAGACCCTCCCTTTAGCATGAGATGTGATATCAAACTCCTTCCCATTCCAATCCTGAGACCCTTCTGATAGCATGAGATGTGATATCTCAATGCCTCTAATACCAAACCTGAGATCCTACCTCTAACATGAAATGTGATACCCAACTCCTTCCCCTTCCAAACCTGAGAGCCTTCCTATAGCATGAGATGTGATATCGAAGTATTTCCCATTCCAATCCTGAGACCTTTCCTATAACATGAGATGTGATATCCAACTCCTTCCCATTCCAACCTGAGACCCTTCCTATAGCATGAGATGGGATATCCAACTACTTCCAAATCCAATCCTGATACCCTTCCGATAGCATGAGATGTGATATCTCAATCCCTCTAATACCAAACCTGAGATCCTTCCTATAACATGAGATGTGATATCAAAATCCTTCCCCTTCCAAACCTGAGACCCTCCCTTTAGCATGAGATGTGATATCCAAATCCTTCCAATTCCAATCCTGAGACCCTTCTCATAGCATGAGATGTGATATCTCAATGCCTCTAATACCAAACCTGAGATCCTACCTCTAACATGAAATGTGATATCCAACTCCTTCCCTTTCCAAACGTGAGACCCTCCCTATAGCATGAGATGTGATATCCAAGTCCTTCCCATTCCAATCCTGAGACCCTTCCTATAGCATGAGATGTGATATCTCAATGCTTCTAATACCAAACCTGACACCCTTCCTATAACATGAATTGTGATATCCAAGTCCTTCCCATTCCAATCCCGAGACCCTTCCGATAGCAGAGATGTGATATCTCAATGCTTATACCAAACCTGAGACCCTTCCGATAGCATGAGATGTGATATCTCAATGCTTCTAATACCAAACCTGAGATCCTTCCTATAACATGAGATGTGATATCCAAATCCTTCCCCTTCCGAACCGTAGACCCTCCCTTTAGCATGAAATGTGATATCCAACTCCTTCCCATTCCAATCCTGAGACCCTTCTGATAGCATGAGATGTGATATCTCAATGCTTCTAATACCAAACCTGTGATCCTTCCTATAACATGAGATCTGATATCCAAATCCTTCCCCTTCCAAACCTGAGACCCTCGCCTTTAGCATGAGATGTGATATCCAACTCCTTCCCATTCCAATCCTGAGACCCTTCTGATAGCATGAGATGTGATATCTCAATGCCTCTAATACCAAACCTGAGATCCTTCCGATAGTATGAGATGTGATATCTCAATGCTTCTAATACCGAACCTGAGATCCTTCCTATAACATGAGATGTGATATCCAAATCCTTCACCTTCCAAACCTGAGACCCTCCCTTTAGCATGAGATGTGATATCCAAGTCCTTCCCATTCCAATCCTGAGACCCTTCCGATAGTAGAGATGTGATATCTCAATGCTTATACCAAACCTGAGACCCTTCCTATGGCATGAGATGTCATATACAACTCCTTCCCATTCCAATCCTGAGACCCTTCTGATAGCATGAGATGTGATATCTCAATGCCTCTAATACCAAACTTGAGATCCTACCTCTGACATGAAATGTGATATCCAACTCCTTCCCTTTCCAAACGTGAGACCCTCCCTATAGCATGAGATGTGATATCCAAGTCCTTCCCATTCCAGTCCTGAGACCCTTCCTATAACATGAGATGTGATATCTCAATGCTTCTAATATCAAACCTGAGACCCTTCCTATAACATAAGATGGGATATCCAACTCCTTCCCATTCCAATCCTGAGACCCTTCCGATAGCAGAGATGTGATATCTCAATGCTTATACCAAACCTGAGACCCTTCCTATGGCATGAGATGTCATATACAACTCCTTCCCATTCCAATCCTGAGACCCTTCCGATAGCAGAGATGTGATATCTCAATGCTTATACCAAACCTGAGACCCTTCCTATGGCATGAGATGTCATATACAACTCCTTCCCATTCCAATCCTGAGACCCTTCTGATAGCATGAGATGTGATATCTCAATGCCTCTAATACCAAACTTGAGATCCTACCTCTGACATGAAATGTGATATCCAACTCCTTCCCTTTCCAAACGTGAGACCCTCCCTATAGCATGAGATGTGATATCCAAGTCCTTCCCATTCCAGTCCTGAGACCCTTCCTATAACATGAGATGTGATATCTCAATGCTTCTAATATCAAACCTGAGACCCTTCCTATAACATAAGATGGGATATCCAACTCCTTCCCATTCCAATCCTGAGACCCTTCCTATAGCATGAGATGTGATATCGCAATGCTTATACCAAACCTGAGACCCTTCCTATAACATGAATTGTGATATCCAAGTCCTTCCCATTCTAATCCTGAGACCCTTCCGATAGCAGAGATGTGATATCTCAATGCTTATACCAAACCTGAGACCCTTCCGATAGCATGAGATGTGATATCTCAATGCTTCTAATACCAAACCTGAGATCCTTCCTATAACATGAGATGTGATATCCAAATCCTTCCCCTTCCGAACCGTAGACCCTCCCTTTTGCATGAAATGTGATATCCAACTCCTTCCCATTCCAATCCTGAGACCCTTCTGATAGCATGAGATGTGATATCTCAATGCTTCTAATACCAAACCTGTGATCCTTCCTATAACATGAGATCTGATATCCAAATCCTTCCCCTTCCAAACCTGAGACCCTCCCTTTAGCATGAGATGTGATATCCAACTCCTTCCCATTCCAATCCTGAGACCCTTCTGATAGCATGAGATGTGATATCTCAATGCCTCTAATACCAAACCTGAGATCCTTCCGATAGCATGAGATGTGATATCTCAATGCTTCTAATACCGAACCTGAGATCCTTCCTATAAAATGAGATGTGATATCCAAATCCTTCACCTTCCAAACCTGAGACCCTCCCTTTAGCATGAGATGTGATATCCAAGTCCTTCCCATTCCAATCCTGAGACCCTTCCGATAGCAGAGATGTGATATCTCAATGCTTATACCAAACCTGAGACCCTTCCTATGGCATGAGATGTCATATACAACTCCTTCCCATTCCAATCCTGAGACCCTTCTGATAGCATGAGATGTGATATCTCAATGCCTCTAATACCAAACTTGAGATCCTACCTCTGGCATGAAATGTGATATCCAACTCCTTCCCTTTCCAAACGTGAGACCCTCCCTATAGCATGAGATGTTATATCCAAGTCCTTCCCAATCCAGTCCTGAGACCCTTCCTATAACATGAGATGTGATATCTCAATGCTTCTAATATCAAACCTGAGACCCTTCCTATAACATAAGATGGGATGTCCAACTCCTTCCCATTCCAATCCTGAGACCCTTCCGATAGCAGAGATGTGATATCTCAATGCTTATACCAAACCTGAGACCCTTCCTATGGCATGAGATGTCATATACAACTCCTTCCCATTCCAATCCTGAGACCCTTCCTATAGCATGAGATGTGATATATCAATGCTTATACCAAACCTGAGACCATTCCTATAGCATAAGATGTGATATCCAACTCCTTCCCATTCCAATCCTGAGACCCTTCCTATAACATGAGATGTGATGTCTCAATGCTTCTAATACCAAACCTGAGATCCTTCCTATGGCATGAGATGTCATATAAAACTCCTTCCCATTCCAATCCTGAGACCGTTCTGATAGCATGAGATGTGATATTTCAATGCTTCTAATACCAAACCTGAGATCCTTCCGATAGCATGAGATGTGATATCTCAATTCTTCTAATACCAAACCTGAGATCATTCCTATAACACGAGATGTGATATCCAAATCCTTCCCCTTCCAAAACTGAGACCCTCTCTTTAGCATGAGATGTGATATCAAACTCCTTCCCATTCCAATCCTGAGACCCTTCTGATAGCATGAGATGTGATATCTCAATGCCTCTAATACCAAACCTGAGATCCTACCTCTAACATGAAATGTGATACCCAACTCCTTCACCTTCCAAACCTGAGACCCTCCCTTTAGCATGAGATGTGATATCCAAGTCCTTCCCATTCCAATCCTGAGACCCTTCCGATAGCAGAGATGTGATATCTCAATGCTTATACCAAACCTGAGACCCTTCCTATGGCATGAGATGTCATATACAACTCCTTCCCATTCCAATCCTGAGACCCTTCTGATAGCATGAGATGTGATATCTCAATGCCTCTAATACCAAACTTGAGATCCTACCTCTGACATGAAATGTGATATCCAACTCCTTCCCTTTCCAAACGTGAGACCCTCCCTATAGCATGAGATGTGATATCCAAGTCCTTCCCATTCCAGTCCTGAGACCCTTCCTATAACATGAGATGTGATATCTCAATGCTTCTAATATCAAACCTGAGACCCTTCCTATAACATAAGATGGGATATCCAACTCCTTCCCATTCCAATCCTGGAACCCTTCCGATAGCAGAGATGTGATATCTCAATGCTTATACCAAACCTGAGACCCTTCCTATGGCATGAGATGTCATATACAACTCCTTCCCATTCCAATCCTGAGACCCTTCCGATAGCAGAGATGTGATATCTCAATGCTTATACCAAACCTGAGACCCTTCCTATGGCATGAGATGTCATATACAACTCCTTCCCATTCCAATCCTGAGACCCTTCTGATAGCATGAGATGTGATATCTCAATGCCTCTAATACCAAACTTGAGATCCTACCTCTGACATGAAATGTGATATCCAACTCCTTCCCTTTCCAAACGTGAGACCCTCCCTATAGCATGAGATGTGATATCCAAGTCCTTCCCATTCCAGTCCTGAGACCCTTCCTATAACATGAGATGTGATATCTCAATGCTTCTAATATCAAACCTGAGACCCTTCCTATAACATAAGATGGGATATCCAACTCCTTCCCATTCCAATCCTGAGACCCTTCCTATAGCATGAGATGTGATATCGCAATGCTTATACCAAACCTGAGACCCTTCCTATAACATGAATTGTGATATCCAAGTCCTTCCCATTCCAATCCTGAGACCCTTCCGATAGCAGAGATGTGATATCTCAATGCTTATACCAAACCTGAGACCCTTCCGATAGCATGAGATGTGATATCTCAATGCTTCTAATACCAAACCTGAGATCCTTCCTATAACATGAGATGTGATATCCAAATCCTTCCCCTTCCGAACCGTAGACCCTCCCTTTTGCATGAAATGTGATATCCAACTCCTTCCCATTCCAATCCTGAGACCCTTCTGATAGCATGAGATGTGATATCTCAATGCTTCTAATACCAAACCTGTGATCCTTCCTATAACATGAGATCTGATATCCAAATCCTTCCCCTTCCAAACCTGAGACCCTCCCTTTAGCATGAGATGTGATATCCAACTCCTTCCCATTCCAATCCTGAGACCCTTCTGATAGCATGAGATGTGATATCTCAATGCCTCTAATACCAAACCTGAGATCCTTCCGATAGCATGAGATGTGATATCTCAATGCTTCTAATACCGAACCTGAGATCCTTCCTATAAAATGAGATGTGATATCCAAATCCTTCACCTTCCAAACCTGAGACCCTCCCTTTAGCATGAGATGTGATATCCAAGTCCTTCCCATTCCAATCCTGAGACCCTTCCGATAGCAGAGATGTGATATCTCAATGCTTATACCAAACCTGAGACCCTTCCTATGGCATGAGATGTCATATACAACTCCTTCCCATTCCAATCCTGAGACCCTTCTGATAGCATGAGATGTGATATCTCAATGCCTCTAATACCAAACTTGAGATCCTACCTCTGACATGAAATGTGATATCCAACTCCTTCCCTTTCCAAACGTGAGACCCTCCCTATAGCATGAGATGTTATATCCAAGTCCTTCCCATTCCAGTCCTGAGACCCTTCTTATAACATGAGATGTGATATCTCAATGCTTCTAATATCAAACCTGAGACCCTTCCTATAACATAAGATGGGATATCCAACTCCTTCCCATTCCAATCCTGAGACCCTTCCGATAGGAGAGATGTGATATCTCAATGCTTATACCAAACCTGAGACCCTTCCTATGGCATGAGATGTCATATACAACTCCTTCCCATTCCAATCCTGAGACCCTTCCTATAGCATGAGATGTGATATATCAATGCTTATACCAAACCTGAGACCATTCCTATAGCATAAGATGTGATATCCAACTCCTTCCCATTCCAATCCTGAGACCCTTCCTATAACATGAGATGTGATGTCTCAATGCTTCTAATACCAAACCTGAGATCCTTCCTATGGCATGAGATGTGATATCTCAATTCTTCTAATACCAAACCTGAGATCATTCCTATAACACGAGATGTGATATCCAAATCCTTCCCCTTCCAAAACTGAGACCCTCTCTTTAGCATGAGATGTGATATCAAACTCCTTCCCATTCCAATCCTGAGACCCTTCTGATAGCATGAGATGTGATATCTCAATGCCTCTAATACCAAACCTGAGATCCTACCTCTAACATGAAATGTGATACCCAACTCCTTCCCCTTCAAAACCTGAGAGCCTTCCTATAGCATGAGATGTGATATCGAAGTATTTCCCATTCCAATCCTGAGACCTTTCCTATAACATGAGATGTGAAATCCAACTCCTTCCCATTCCAACCTGAGACCCTTCCTATAGCATGAGATGGGATATCCAACTACTTCCCATTCCAAACCTGAGACCCTTCCGATAGCATGAGATGTGATATCTCAATGCTTCAAAAACCAAACATGAGAACCATCCTATAACATGAGATGTGAAATCCAAATCCTTCCCTTCCCAAACCTGAGACTCTTCCTATAGCATGAGATGTGATATCTCAATGCTTCTACCAAACCTGAGACCCTTCCTATAGCATGAGATGTGATATCCAACTCCTTCCCATTCCAATCCTGAGACCCTTCCTATAGCATGAGATGTGATATCCAACTCCTTCCCATTCCAATCCTGAGACCCTTCCTATAACATGAGATGGTATGTCTCAATGCTTCTAAGACCAAACCTGAGATCCTTCCTATAACATGAGATGTGATATCCAAATCCTTCCCCGTCCAACCCTGAGACCCTTCCTATACCATGAGATGTGATATCTCAATGCTTCTAATACCAAACCTGGGACCCGTCCTATAACATGAGATGTGATATCCAAATCCTTCCCATTCCAATCCTAAAACCCTTCCTATAGCATGAGATGTGATATCTCAATGTTTCTAATAAAAAACCTTAGACCCTTCCTATAGCAAGAGATGTGATATCCAAATCCTTCCCATTCCAATCCTGAGACCCTTCCTATAACATGAGATGTGATATCCAACTCCTTCCCATTCCAACCTGAGACCCTATAGTATGAGAAGGGATATCCAACTCCTTCCCAATCCAATCCTGAGACCCTTCCGATAGCGGAGATGTGATATCTCAATGCTTATACCAAACCTGAGACCCTTCCTATGGCATGAGATGTGATATCCAAATCCTTCACATTCCAATCCTGAGACCCTTCCTATAGCATGAGATGTGATATCTCAATGCTTCTAATACCAAACCTGAGATCCTTCCCATAACATGAGATGTGATATCCAACTACTTCCTATTCCAAACCTGAGACCCTTCCGATAGCATGAGATGTGATATCTCAATGCTTCAAAAACCAAACATGAGAACCATCCTATAACATGAGATGTGAAATCCAAATCCTTCCCTTCCCAAACCTGAGACTCTTCCTATAGCATGAGATGTGATATCTCAGTGCTTCTACCAAACCTGAAACCCTTCCTATAGCATGAGATGTGATATCCAACTCCTTCCCATTCCAATCCTTACACACTTCCTATAGCATGAGATGTGATATCTCAATGCTTCTAATACCAAACCTGAGACCCGTCCTATAACATGAGATGTGATATCCAAATCCTTCCCCTTCCAAACCTGAGACCCTTCCTTTAGCATGAGATGTGATATCCAGCTCCTCCCATTCCAATCCTGAGACCCTTCCGATAGCATGAGATGTGATATCTCAATGCTTCTAATATCAAAACTGAGACCCTCCCTATAGCATGAGATGTGATATATAAGTCCTTCCCATTCCAATCCTGAGACCCTTCCGATAGCAGAGATGTGATATCTCAATGCTTATACCAAACCTGAGACCCTTCCTATAGCATGAGATGTGATATCCAACTCCTTCCCATTCCAATCCTGAGACCCTTCCTATAGCATGAGATGTGATATCTCAATGCTTCTACCAAAACTGAGACCCTTCCTTTAGCATGAGATGTGATATCCAACTCCTTCCCATTCCAATCCTGAGACCCTTCCTATAGCATGAGATGTGATATCTCAATGCTTCTAATACCAAACCTGAGATCCTTCCTATAACATGAGTTGTGATATCTCAATGCTTCTAATACCAAACCTGAGATCCTTCCTATAACATGAGATGTGATATCCAAATCCTTCCCCTTCCAAACCTGAGACCCGCCCTTTAGCATGAGATGTGATATCCAACTCCTTCCCATTCCAATCCTGATACCCTTCTGATAGCATGAGATGTGATATCTCAATGCCTCTAATACCAAACCTGAGACCTACCTCTAACATGAAATGTGATAGCCCACTCCTTCCCTTTCCAAACCTGAGAGCCTTCCTACAGCATGAGATGTGATATCCAAGTCCTTCCCATTCCAATCCTGAGACCCTTCCTATAACATGAGATGTGAAATCCAACTCCTTCCTATTCCAACCTGAGACCCTTCCTATAGCATGAGATGGGATATCCAACTCCTTCCAAATCCAATCCTGATACCCTTCCGATAGCATGAGATGTGATATCCCAATGATTCTACAAAACCTGAGACCCATACCATGGCATGAGATGTGATATCAAACTCCCGTCCTATACCATGAGACTTGATATCTCAATGCTTCTAATACCAAACCTGAGATCCTTCCTATGGCATGAGATGTCATATAAAACTCCTTCCCATTCCAATCCTGAGACCGTTCTGATAGCATGAGATGTGATATTTCAATGCTTCCAATACCAAACCTGAGATCCTTCCGATAGCATGAGATGTGATATCTCAATTCTTCTAATACCAAACCTGAGATCATTCCTATAACACGAGATGTGATATCCAAATCCTTCCCATTCCAAAACTGAGACCCTCCCTTTAGCATGAGATGTGATATCAAACTCCTTCCCATTCCAATCCTGAGACCCTTCTGATAGCATGAGATGTGATATCTCAATGCCTCTAATACCAAACCTGAGATCCTACCTCTAACATGAAATGTGATACCCAACTCCTTCCCCTTCCAAACCTGAGAGCCTTCCTATAGCATGAGATGTGATATCGAAGTATTTCCCATTCCAATCCTGAGACCTTTCCTATAACATGAGATGTGATATCCAACTCCTTCCCATTCCAACCTGAGACCCTTCCTATAGCATGAGATGGGATATCCAACTATTTCCAAATCCAATCCTGATACCCTTCCGATAGCATGAGATGTGAGATCTCAATCCCTCTAATACCAAACCTGAGATCCTTTGGATAGCATGAGATGTGATATCTCAATGCTTCTAATACCAAACCTGAGATCCTTCCTGTAACATGAGATGTGATATCAAAATCCTTCCCCTTCCAAACCTGAGACCCTCCCTTTAGCATGAGATGTGATATCCAAATCCTTCCAATTCCAATCCTGAGACCCTTCTCATAGCATGAGATGTGATATCTCAATGCCTCTAATACCAAACCTGAGATCCTACCTCTAACATGAAATGTGATATCCAACTCCTTCCCTTTCCAAACGTGAGACCCTTCCTATAGCATGAGATGTGATATCCAAGTCCTTCCCATTACAATCCTGAGACCCTTCCTATAGCATGAGATGTGATATCTCAATGCTTCTAATACCAAACCTGACACCCTTCCTATAACATAAGATGGGATATCCAACTCCTTCCCATTACAACCCTGAGGCCCTTCCAATAGCAGAGATGTGATATCTCAATGCTTATACCAAACCTGAGACCCTTCCTATGGCATGAGATGTCATATACAACTCCTTCCCATTCCAATCCTGAAACCCTTCCTATAGCATGAGATGTGATATCTCAATGCTTATACCAAACCTGAGACCCTTCCTATAGCATAAGATGTGATATCCAACTCCTTCCCATTCCAATCCTGAGACCCTTCCTATAACATGAGATGGTATGTCTCAATGCTTCTAATACCAAACCTGAGACCCTTCCTATGGCATGAGATGTCATATGCAACTCCTTCCCATTCCAATCCTGAGACCCTTCCTATAGCATGAGATGTGATATCTCAATGCTTATACCAAACCTGAGACTCTTCCTATAACATGAGATGTGATATCCAACTCCTTCCAGTTCCAAACCTGAGACCCTTCCTATAGCATGAGATGTGATATCCAACTCCTTCCCATTCCAATCCTGAGACCCTTCTGATAGCATGAGATGTGATATCTCAATGCTTCTAATACCAAACCTGTGATCCTTCCTATAACATGAGATGTGATATCCAAATCCTTCCCCTTCCAAACCTGAGACCCTCCCTTTAGCATGAGATGTGATATTCAACTCCTTCCCATTCCAATCCTGAGACCCTTCTGATAGCATGAGATGTGATATCTCAATGCCTCTAATACCAAACCTGAGATCCTTCCGATAGCATGAGATGTGATATCTCAATGCTTCTAATACCGAACCTGAGATTCTTCCTATAACATGAGATGTGATATCCAAATCCTTCACCTTCCAAACCTGAGACCCTCCCTTTAGCATGAGATGTGATATCCAAGTCCTTCCCATTCCAGTCCTGAGACCCTTCCTATAACATGAGATGGTATGTCTCAATGCTTCTAATACCAAACCTGAGACCCTTCCTATGGCATGAGATGGCATATACAAATCCTTCCCATTCCAATCCTGAGACCCTTCCTATAGCATGAGATGTGATATCTCAATGCTTATACCAAACCTGAGACCCTTCCTATAGCATGAGATGTGATATCCAACTCCTTCCCATTCCAATCCTGAGACCCTTCCGATAGCATGAGATGTGATATCTCAATGCTTCTAATACCAAACCTGTGATCCTTCCTATAACATGAGATGTGATATCCAAATCCTTCCCCTTCCAAACCTGAGACCCTTCCTTTAGCATGAGATGTGATATCCAACTCCTTCCCATTCCAATCCTGAGACCCTTCTGATAGCATGAGATGTGATATCTCAATGCCTCTAATTCCAAACCTGAGATCCTTCCGATAGCATGAGATGTGATATCTCAATGCTTCTAATACCGAACCTGAGATCCTTCCTATAACATGAGATGTGATATCCAAATCCTTCACCTTCCAAACCTGAGACCCTTCCTTTAGCATGAGATGTGATATCCAAGTCCTTCCCATTCCAGTCCTGAGACCCTTCCTATAACATGAGATGTGATATCTCCATGCTTCTAATATCAAACCTGAGACCCTTCCTATAACATAAGATGGGATATCCAACTCCTTCCCATTCCAATCCTGAGACCCTTCCGATAGCAGAGATGTGATATCTCAATGCTTATACCAAACCTGAGACCCTTCCTATGGCATGAGATGTCATATACAACTCCTTCCCATTCCAATCCTGAGACCCTTCTGATAGCATGAGATGTTATATCTCAATGCCTCTAATACCAAACCTGAGATCCTACCTCTGACATGAAATGTGATATCCAACTCCTTCCCTTTCCAAACGTGAGAACCTCCCTATAGCATGAGATGTGATATCCAAGTCCTTCCCATTCCAGTCCTGAGACCCTTCCTATAACATGAGATGTGATATCTCAATGCTTCTAATATCAAACCTGAGACCCTTCCTATAACATAAGATGGGATATCCAACTCCTTCCCATTCCAATCCTGAGACCCTTCCGATAGCAGAGATGTGATATCTCAATGCTTATACCAAACCTGAGACCCTTCCTATGGCATGAGATGTCATATACAACTCCTTCCCATTCCAATCCTGAGACCCTTCCTATAGCATGAGATGTGATATATCAATGCTTATACCAAGCAAACCTGAGACCATTCCTATAGCATAAGATGTGATATCCAACTCCTTCCCATTCCAATCCTGAGACCCTTCCTATAACATGAGATGTGATGTCTCAATGCTTCTAATACCAAACCTGAGATCCTTCCTATGGCATGAGATGTCATATAAAACTCCTTCCCATTCCAATCCTGAGACCGTTCTGATAGCATGAGATGTGATATTTCAATGCTTCTAATACCAAACCTGAGATCCTTCCGATAGCATGAGATGTGATATCTCAATTCTTCTATTACCAAACCTGAGATCATTCCTATAACACGAGATGTGATATCCAAATCCTTCCCCTTCCAAAACTGAGACCCTCTCTTTAGCATGAGATGTGATATCAAACTCCTTCCCATTCCAATCCTGAGACCCTTCTGATAGCATGAGATGTGATATCTCAATGCCTCTAATACCAAACCTGAGATCCTACCTCTAACATGAAATGTGATACCCAACTCCTTCCTCTTCCAAACCTGAGAGCCTTCCTATAGCATGAGATGTGATATCGAAGTATTTCCCATTCCAATCCTGAGACCTTTCCTATAACATGAGATGTGAAATCCAACTCCTTCCCATTCCAACCTGAGACCCTTCCTATAGCATGAGATGGGATATCCAACTACTTCCAAATCCAATCCTGAGACCCTTCTGATAGCATGAGATTTGATATTTCAATCCCTCTAATACCAAACCTGAGATCCTTCGGATAGCATGAGATGTGATATCCAACTCGTTCCCATTCCAATCCTGAGACGCTTCCTATAGCATGAGATGTGATATCTCAATGCTTCTAATACCAAACCTGAGATCCTTCCTATAACATGAGTTGTGATATCTCAATGCTTCTAATACCAAACCTGAGATCCTTCCTATAACATGAGATGTGATATCCAAATCCTTCCCCTTCCAAACCTGAGACCCTCCCTTTAGCATGAGATGTGATATCCAACTCCTTCCCATTCCAATCCTGATACCCTTCTGATAGCATGAGATGTGATATCTCAATGCCTCTAATACCAAACCTGAGATCCTACCTCTAACATGAAATGTGATAGCCCACTCCTTCCCTTTCCAAACCTGAGAGCCTTCCTACAGCATGAGATGTGATATCCAAGTCCTTCCCATTCCAATCCTGAGACCCTTCCTATAACATGAGATGTGAAATCCAACTCCTTCCTATTCCAACCTGAGACCCTTCCTATAGCATGAGATGGGATATCCAACTCCTTCCAAATCCAATCCTGATACCCTTCCGATAGCATGAGATGTGATATCCCAATGCTTCTACAAAACCTGAGATCCATACCATGGCATGAGATGTGATATCAAACTCCCGTCCTATACCATGAGACTTGATATCTCAATGCTTCTAATACCAAACCTGAGATCCTTCCTATGGCATGAGATGTCATATAAAACTCCTTCCCATTCCAATCCTGAGACCGTTCTGATAGCATGAGATGTGATATTTCAATGCTTCCAATACCAAACCTGAGATCCTTCCGATAGCATGAGATGTGATATCTCAATTCTTCTAATACCAAACCTGAGATCATTCCTATAACACGAGATGTGATATCCAAATCCTTCCCATTCCTAAACTGAGACCCTCCCTTTAGCATGAGATGTGATATCAAACTCCCGTCCTATACCATGAGACTTGATATCTCAATGCTTCTAATACCAAACCTGAGATCCTTCCTATGGCATGAGATGTCATATAAAACTCCTTCCCATTCCAATCCTGAGACCCTTCTGATAGCATGAGATGTGATATCTCAATGCCTCTAATACCAAACCTGAGATCCTACCTCTAACATGAAATGTGATACCCAACTCCTTCCCCTTCCAAACCTGAGAGCCTTCCTATAGCATGAGATGTGATATCGAAGTATTTCCCATTCCAATCCTGAGACCTTTCCTATAACATGAGATGTGATATCCAACTCCTTCCCATTCCAACCTGAGACCCTTCCTATAGCATGAGATGGGATATCCAACTACTTCCAAATCCAATCCTGATACCCTTCCGATAGCATGAGATGTGATATCTCAATCCCTCTAATACCAAACCTGAGATCCTTTGGATAGCATGAGATGTGATATCTCAATGCTTCTAATACCAAACCTGAGATCCTTCCTATAACATGAGATGTGATATCAAAATCCTTCCCCTTCCAAACCTGAGACCCTCCCTTTAGCATGAGATGTGATATCCAAATCCTTCCAATTCCAATCCTGAGACCCTTCTCATAGCATGAGATGTGATATCTCAATGCCTCTAATACCAAACCTGAGATCCTACCTCTAACATGAAATGTGATATCCAACTCCTTCCCTTTCCAAACGTGAGACCCTCCCTATAGCATGAGATGTGATATCCAAGTCCTTCCCATTACAATCCTGAGACCCTTCCTATAGCATGAGATGTGATATCTCAATGCTTCTAATACCAAACCTGACACCCTTCCTATAACATAAGATGGGATATCCAACTCCTTCCCATTACAACCCTGAGGCCCTTCCAATATCAGAGATGTGATATCTCAATGCTTATACCAAACCTGAGACCCTTCCTATAGCATAAGATGTGATATCCAACTCCTTCCCATTCCAATCCTGAGACCCTTCCTATAACATGAGATGGTATGTCTCAATGCTTCTAATACCAAACCTGAGACCCTTCCTATGGCATGAGATGTCATATGCAACTCCTTCCTATTCCAATCCTGAGACCCTTCCTATAGCATGAGATGTGATATCTCAATGCTTATACCAAACCTGAGACTCTTCCTATAACATGAGATGTGATATCCAACTCCTTCCAGTTCCAAACCTGAGACCCTTCCTATAGCATGAGATGTGATATCCAACTCCTTCCCATTCCAATCCTGAGACCCTTCTGATAGCATGAGATGTGATATCTCAATGCTTCTAATACCAAACCTGTGATCCTTCCTATAACATGAGATGTGATATCCAAATCCGTCCCCTTCCAAACCTGAGACCCTCCCTTTAGCATGAGATGTGATATTCAACTCCTTCCCATTCCAATCCTGAGACCCTTCTGATAGCATGAGATGTGATATCTCAATGCCTCTAATACCAAACCTGAGATCCTTCCGATAGCATGAGATGTGATATCTCAATGCTTCTAATACCGAACCTGAGATCCTTCCTATAACATGAGATGTGATATCCAAATCCTTCACCTTCCAAACCTGAGACCCTCCCTTTAGCATGAGATGTGATATCCAAGTCCTTCCCATTCCAGTCCTGAGACCCTTCCTATAACATGAGATGGTATGTCTCAATGCTTCTAATACCAAACCTGAGACCCTTCCTATGGCATGAGATGTCATATACAACTCCTTCCCATTCCAATCCTGAGACCCTTCCTATAGCATGAGATGTGATATCTCAATGCTTATACCAAACCTGAGACCCTTCCTATAGCATGAGATGTGATATCCAACTCCTTCCCATTCCAATCCTGAGACCCTTCCGATAGCATGAGATGTGATATCTCAATGCTTCTAATACCAAACCTGTGATCCTTCCTATAACATGAGATGTGATATCCAAATCCTTCCCCTTCCAAACCTGAGACCCTTCCTTTAGCATGAGATGTGATATCCAACTCCTTCCCATTCCAATCCTGAGACCCTTCTGATAGCATGAGATGTGATATCTCAATGCCTCTAATACCAAACCTGAGATCCTTCCGATAGCATGAGATGTGATATCTCAATGCTTCTAATACCGAACCTGAGATCCTTCCTATAACATGAGATGTGATATCCAAATCCTTCACCTTCCAAACCTGAGACCCTTCCTTTAGCATGAGATGTGATATCCAAGTCCTTCCCATTAAAGTCCTGAGACCCTTCCTATAACATGAGATGTGATATCTCCATGCTTCTAATATCAAACCTGAGACCCTTCCTATAACATAAGATGGGATATCCAACTCCTTCCCATTCCAATCCTGAGACCCTTCCGATAGCAGAGATGTGATATCTCAATGCTTATACCAAACCTGAGACCCTTCCTATGGCATGAGATGTCATATACAACTCCTTCCCATTCCAATCCTGAGACCCTTCTGATAGCATGAGATGTGATATCTCAATGCCTCTAATACCAAACCTGAGATCCTACCTCTGACATGAAATGTGATATCCAACTCCTTCCCTTTCCAAACGTGAGACCCTCCCTATAGCATGAGATGTGATATCCAAGTCCTTCCCATTCCAGTCCTGAGACCCTTCCTATAACATGAGATGTGATATCTCAATGCTTCTAATATCAAACCTGAGACCCTTCCTATAACATAAGATGGGATATCCAACTCCTTCCCATTCCAATCCTGAGACCCTTCCGATAGCAGAGATGTGATATCTCAATGCTTATACCAAACCTGAGACCCTTCCTATGGCATGAGATGTCATATACAACTCCTTCCCATTCCAATCCTGAGACCCTTCCTATAGCATGAGATGTGATATATCAATGCTTATACCAAGCAAACCTGAGACCATTCCTATAGCATAAGATGTGATATCCAACTCCTTCCCATTCCAATCCTGATTCCCTTCCTATAACATGAGATGTGATGTCTCAATGCTTCTAATACCAAACCTGAGATCCTTCCTATGGCATGAGATGTCATATAAAACTCCTTCCCATTCCAATCCTGAGACCGTTCTGATAGCATGAGATGTGATATTTCAATGCTTCTAATACCAAACCTGAGATCCTTCCGATAGCATGAGATGTGATATCTCAATTCTTCTATTACCAAACCTGAGATCATTCCTATAACACGAGATGTGATATCCAAATCCTTCCCCTTCCAAAACTGAGACCCTCTCTTTAGCATGAGATGTGATATCAAACTCCTTCCCATTCCAATCCTGAGACCCTTCTGATAGCATGAGATGTGATATCTCAATGCCTCTAATACCAAACCTGAGATCCTACCTCTAACATGAAATGTGATACCCAACTCCTTCCTCTTCCAAACCTGAGAGCCTTCCTATAGCATGAGATGTGATATCGAAGTATTTCCCATTCCAATCCTGAGACCTTTCCTATAACATGAGATGTGAAATCCAACTCCTTCCCATTCCAACCTGAGACCCTTCCTATAGCATGAGATGGGATATCCAACTACTTCCAAATCCAATCCTGAGACCCTTCTGATAGCATGAGATGTGATATTTCAATCCCTCTAATACCAAACCTGAGATCATTCGGATAGCATGAGATGTGATATCCAACTCCTTCCCATTCCAATCCTGAGACCCTTCCTATAGCATGAGATGTGATATCTCAATGCTTCTAATACCAAACCTGAGATCCTTCCTATAACATGAGTTGTGATATCTCAATGCTTCTAATACCAAACCTGAGATCCATCCTATAACATGAGATGTGATATCCAAATCCTTCCCCTTCCAAACCTGAGACCCTCCCTTTAGCATGAGATGTGATATCCAACTCCTTCCCATTCCAATCCTGATACCCTTCTGATAGCATGAGATGTGATATCTCAATGCCTCTAATACCAAACCTGAGATCCTACCTCTAACATGAAATGTGATAGCCCACTCCTTCCCTTTCCAAACCTGAGAGCCTTCCTACAGCATGAGATGTGATATCCAAGTCCTTCCCATTCCAATCCTGAGACCCTTCCTATAACATGAGATGTGAAATCCAACTCCTTCCTATTCCAACCTGAGACCCTTCCTATAGCATGAGATGGGATATCCAACTCCTTCCAAATCCAATCCTGATACCCTTCCGATAGCATGAGATGTGATATCCCAATGCTTCTACAAAACCTGAGACCCATACCATGGCATGAGATGTGATATCAAACTCCCGTCCTATACCATGAGACTTGATATCTCAATGCTTCTAATACCAAACCTGAGATCCTTCCTATGGCATGAGATGTCATATAAAACTCCTTCCCATTCCAATCCTGAGACCGTTCTGATAGCATGAGATGTGATATTTCAATGCTTCCAATACCAAACCTGAGATCCTTCCGATAGCATGAGATGTGATATCTCAATTCTTCTAATACCAAACCTGAGATCATTCCTATAACACGAGATGTGATATCCAAATCCTTCCCATTCCAAAACTGAGACCCTCCCTTTAGCATGAGATGTGATATCAAACTCCTTCCCATTCCAATCCTGAGACCCTTCTGATAGCATGAGATGTGATATCTCAATGCCTCTAATACCAAACCTGAGATCCTACCTCTAACATGAAATGTGATACCCAACTCCTTCCCCTTCCAAACCTGAGAGCCTTCCTATAGCATGAGATGTGATATCGAAGTATTTCCCATTCCAATCCTGAGACCTTTCCTATAACATGAGATGTGATATCCAACTCCTTCCCATTCCAACCTGAGACCCTTCCTATAGCATGAGATGGGATATCCAACTACTTCCAAATCCAATCCTGATACCCTTCCGATAGCATGAGATGTGATATCTCAATCCCTCTAATACCAAACCTGAGATCCTTTGGATAGCATGAGATGTGATATCTCAATGCTTCTAATACCAAACCTGAGATCCTTCCTATAACATGAGATGTGATATCAAAATCCTTCCCCTTCCAAACCTGAGACCCTCCCTTTAGCATGAGATGTGATATCCAAATCCTTCCAATTCCAATCCTGAGACCCTTCTCATAGCATGAGATGTGATATCTCAATGCCTCTAATACCAAACCTGAGATCCTACCTCTAACATGAAATGTGATATCCAACTCCTTCCCTTTCCAAACGTGAGACCCTCCCTATAGCATGAGATGTGATATCCAAGTCCTTCCCATTACAATCCTGAGACCCTTCCTATAGCATGAGATGTGATATCTCAATGCTTCTAATACCAAACCTAACACCCTTCCTATAACATAAGATGGGATATCCAACTCCTTCCCATTACAACCCTGAGGCCCTTCCAATAGCAGAGATGTGATATCTCAATGCTTATACCAAACCTGAGACCCTTCCTATGGCATGAGATGTCATATACAACTCCTTCCCATTCCAATCCTGAGACCCTTCCTATAGCATGAGATGTGATATCTCAATGCTTATGCCAAACCTGAGACCCTTCCTATAGCATAAGATGTGATATCCAACTCCTTCCCATTCCAATCCTGAGACCCTTCCTATAACATGAGATGGTATGTCTCAATGCTTCTAATACCAAACCTGAGACCCTTCCTATGGCATGAGATGTCATATGCAACTCCTTCCCATTCCAATCCTGAGACCCTTCCTATAGCATGAGATGTGATATCTCAATGCTTATACCAAACCTGAGACTCTTCCTATAACATGAGATGTGATATCCAACTCCTTCCAGTTCCAAACCTGAGACCCTTCCTATAGCATGAGATGTGATATCCAACTCCTTCCCATTCCAATCCTGAGACCCTTCTGATAGCATGAGATGTGATATCTCAATGCTTCTAATACCAAACCTGTGATCCTTCCTATAACATGAGATGTGATATCCAAATCCTTCCCCTTCCAAACCTGAGACCCTCCCTTTAGCATGAGATGTGATATTCAACTCCTTCCCATTCCAATCCTGAGACCCTTCTGATAGCATGAGATGTGATATCTCAATGCCTCTAATACCAAACCTGAGATCCTTCCGATAGCATGAGATGTGATATCTCAATGCTTCTAATACCGAACCTGAGATCCTTCCTATAACATGAGATGTGATATCCAAATCCTTCACCTTCCAAACCTGAGACCCTCCCTTTAGCATGAGATGTGATATCCAAGTCCTTCCCATTCCAGTCCTGAGACCCTTCCTATAACATGAGATGGTATGTCTCAATGCTTCTAATACCAAACCTGAGACCCTTCCTATGGCATGAGATGTCATATACAACTCCTTCCCATTCCAATCCTGAGACCCTTCCTATAGCATGAGACGTGATATCTCAATGCTTATACCAAACCTGAGACCCTTCCGATAGCATGAGATGTGATATCTCAATGCTTCTAATACCAAACCTGTGATCCTTCCTATAACATGAGATGTGATATCCAAATCCTTCCCCTTCCAAACCTGAGACCCTTCCTTTAGCATGAGATGTGATATCCAACTCCTTCCCATTCCAATCCTGAGACCCTTCTGATAGCATGAGATGTGATATCTCAATGCCTCTAATACCAAACCTGAGATCCTTCCGATAGCATGAGATGTGATATCTCAATGCTTCTAATACCGAACCTGAGATCCTTCCTATAACATGAGATGTGATATCCAAATCCTTCACCTTCCAAACCTGAGGCCCTTCCTTTAGCATGAGATGTGATATCCAAGTCCTTCCCATTCCAGTCCTGAGACCCTTCCTATAACATGAGATGTGATATCTCCATGCTTCTAATATCAAACCTGAGACCCTTCCTATAACATAAGATGGGATATCCAACTCCTTCCCATTCCAATCCTGAGACCCTTCTGATAGCAGAGATGTGATATCTCAATGCTTATACCAAACCTGAGACCCTTCCTATGGCATGAGATGTCATATACAACTCCTTCCCATTCCAATCCTGAGACCCTTCTGATAGCATGAGATGTGATATCTCAATGCCTCTAATACCAAACCTGAGATCCTACCTCTGACATGAAATGTAATATCCAACTCCTTCCCTTTCCAAACGTGAGACCCTCCCTATAGCATGAGATGTGATATCCAAGTCCTTCCCATTCCAGTCCTGAGACCCTTCCTATAACATGAGATGTGATATCTCAATGCTTCTAATATCAAACCTGAGACCCTTCCTATAACATAAGATGGGATATCCAACTCCTTCCCATTCCAATCCTGAGACCCTTCCGATAGCAGAGATGTGATATCTCAATGCTTATACCAAACCTGAGACCCTTCCTATGGCATGAGATGTCATATACAACTCCTTCCCATTCCAATCCTGAGACCCTTCCTATAGCATGAGATGTGATATATCAATGCTTATACCAAGCAAACCTGAGACCATTCCTATAGCATAAGATGTGATATCCAACTCCTTCCCATTCCAATCCTGAGACCCTTCCTATAACATGAGATGTGATGTCTCAATGCTTCTAATACCAAACCTGAGATCCTTCCTATGGCATGAGATGTCATATAAAACTCCTTCCCATTCCAATCCTGAGACCGTTCTGATAGCATGAGATGTGATATTTCAATGCTTCTAATACCAAACCTGAGATCCTTCCGATAGCATGAGATGTGATATCTCAATTCTTCTATTACCAAACCTGAGATCATTCCTATAACACGAGATGTGATATCCAAATCCTTCCCCTTCCAAAACTGAGACCCTCTCTTTAGCATGAGATGTGATATCAAACTCCTTCCCATTCCAATCCTGAGACCCTTCTGATAGCATGAGATGTGATATCTCAATGCCTCTAATACCAAACCTGAGATCCTACCTCTAACATGAAATGTGATACCCAACTCCTTCCTCTTCCAAACCTGAGAGCCTTCCTATAGCATGAGATGTGATATCGAAGTATTTCACATTCCAATCCTGAGACCTTTCCTATAACATGAGATGTGAAATCCAATTCCTTCCCATTCCAACCTGAGACCCTTCCTATAGCATGAGATGGGATATCCAACTACTTCCAAATCCAATCCTGAGACCCTTCTGATAGCATGAGATGTGATATTTCAATCCCTCTAATACCAAACCTGAGATCCTTCGGATAGCATGAGATGTGATATCTCAATGCTTCTAATACCAAACCTGAGATCCTTCCTATAACATGAGATGTGATATCAAAATCCTTCCCCTTCCAAACCTGAGACCCTCCCTTTAGCATGTGATGTGATATCCAAATCCTTCCAATTCCAATCCTGAGACCCTTCTCATAGCATGAGATGTGATATCTCAATGCCTCTAATACCAAACCTGAGATCCTACCTCTAACATGAAATGTGATATCCAACTCCTTCCCTTTCCAAACGTGAGACCCTCCCTATAGCATGAGATGTGATATCCAAGTCCTTCCCATTCCAATCCTGAGACCCTTCCTATAGCATGAGATGTGATATCTCAATGCTTCTAATACCAAACCTGACACCCTTCCTATAACATAAGATGGGATATCCAACTCCTTCCCATTACAATCCTGAGACCCTTCCAATAGCAGAGATGTGATATCTCAATGCTTATACCAAACCTGAGACCCTTCCTATGGCATAAGATGTCATATACAACTCCTTCCCATTCCAATCCTGAGACCCTTCCTATAGCATGAGATGTGATATCCAAGTCCTTCCCATTCCAATCCTGAGACCCTTCCTATAACATGAGATGTGAAATCCAACTCCTTCCTATTCCAACCTGAGACCCTTCCTATAGCATGAGATGGGATATCCAACTCCTTCCAAATCCAATCCTGATACCCTTCCGATAGCATGAGATGTGATATCCCAATGCTTCTACAAAACCTGAGACCCATACCATGGCATGAGATGTGATATCAAACTCCCGTCCTATACCATGAGACTTGATATCTCAATGCTTCTAATACCAAACCTGAGATCCTTCCTATGGCATGAGATGTCATATAAAACTCCTTCCCATTCCAATCCTGAGACCGTTCTGATAGCATGAGATGTGATATTTCAATGCTTCCAATACCAAACCTGAGATCCTTCCGATAGCATGAGATGTGATATCTCAATTCTTCTAATACCAAACCTGAGATCATTCCTATAACACGAGATGTGATATCCAAATCCTTCCCATTCCAAAACTGAGACCCTCCCTTTAGCATGAGATGTGATATCAAACTCCTTCCCATTCCAATCCTGAGACCCTTCTGATAGCATGAGATGTGATATCTCAATGCCTCTAATACCAAACCTGAGATCCTACCTCTAACATGAAATGTGATACCCAACTCCTTCCCCTTCCAAACCTGAGAGCCTTCCTATAGCATGAGATGTGATATCGAAGTATTTCCCATTCCAATCCTGAGACCTTTCCTATAACATGAGATGTGATATCCAAATCCTTCCCATTCCAACCTGAGACCCTTCCTATAGCATGAGATGGGATATCCAACTACTTCCAAATCCAATCCTGATACCCTTCCGATAGCATGAGATGTGATATCTCAATCCCTCTAATACCAAACCTGAGATCCTTTGGATAGCATGAGATGTGATATCTCAATGCTTCTAATACCAAACCTGAGATCCTTCCTATAACATGAGATGTGATATCAAAATCCTTCCCCTTCCAAACCTGAGACCCTCCCTTTAGCATGAGATGTGATATCCAAATCCTTCCAATTCCAATCCTGAGACCCTTCTCATAGCATGAGATGTGATATCTCAATGCCTCTAATACCAAACCTGAGATCCTACCTCTAACATGAAATGTGATATCCAACTCCTTCCCTTTCCAAACGTGAGACCCTCCCTATAGCATGAGATGTGATATCCAAGTCCTTCCCATTACAATCCTGAGACCCTTCCTATAGCATGAGATGTGATATCTCAATGCTTCTAATACCAAACCTAACACCCTTCCTATAACATAAGATGGGATATCCAACTCCTTCCCATTACAACCCTGAGGCCCTTCCAATAGCAGAGATGTGATATCTCAATGCTTATACCAAACCTGAGACCCTTCCTATGGCATGAGATGTCATATACAACTCCTTCCCATTCCAATCCTGAGACCCTTCCTATAGCATGAGATGTGATATCTCAATGCTTATACCAAACCTGAGACCCTTCCTATAGCATAAGATGTGATATCCAACTCCTTCCCATTCCAATCCTGAGACCCTTCCTATAACATGAGATGGTATGTCTCAATGCTTCTAATACCAAACCTGAGACCCTTCCTATGGCATGAGATGTCATATGCAACTCCTACCCATTCCAATCCTGAGTACCCTTCCTATAGCATGAGATGTGATATCTCAATGCTTATACCAAACCTGAGACTCTTCCTATAACATGAGATGTGATATCCAACTCCTTCCAGTTCCAAACCTGAGACCCTTCCTATAGCATGAGATGTGATATCCAACTCCTTCCCATTCCAATCCTGAGACCCTTCTGATAGCATGAGATGTGATATCTCAATGCTTCTAATACCAAACCTGTGATCCTTCCTATAACATGAGATGTGATATCCAAATCCTTCCCCTTCCAAACCTGAGACCCTCCCTTTAGCATGAGATGTGATATTCAACTCCTTCCCATTCCAATCCTGAGACCCTTCTGATAGCATGAGATGTGATATCTCAATGCCTCTAATACCAAACCTGAGATCCTTCCGATAGCATGAGATGTGATATCTCAATGCTTCTAATACCGAACCTGAGATCCTTCCTATAACATGAGATGTGATATCCAAATCCTTCACCTTCCAAACCTGAGACCCTCCCTTTAGCATGAGATGTGATATCCAAGTCCTTCCCATTCCAGTCCTGAGACCCTTCCTATAACATGAGATGGTATGTCTCAATGCTTCTAATACCAAACCTGAGACCCTTCCTATGGCATGAGATGTCATATACAACTCCTTCCCATTCCAATCCTGAGACCCTTCCTATAGCATGAGACGTGATATCTCAATGCTTATACCAAACCTGAGACCCTTCCGATAGCATGAGATGTGATATCTCAATGCTTCTAATACCAAACCTGTGATCCTTCCTATAACATGAGATGTGATATCCAAATCCTTCCCCTTCCAAACCTGAGACCCTTCCTTTAGCATGAGATGTGATATCCAACTCCTTCCCATTCCAATCCTGAGACCCTTCTGATAGCATGAGATGTTATATCTCAATGCCTCTAATACCAAACCTGAGATCCTTCCGATAGCATGAGATGTGATATCTCAATGCTTCTAATACCGAACCTGAGATCCTTCCTATAACATGAGATGTGATATCCAAATCCTTCACCTTCCAAACCTGAGGCCCTTCCTTTAGCATGAGATGTGATATCCAAGTCCTTCCCATTCCAGTCCTGAGACCCTTCCTATAACATGAGATGTGATATCTCCATGCTTCTAATATCAAACCTGAGACCCTTCCTATAACATAAGATGGGATATCCAACTCCTTCCCATTCCAATCCTGAGACCCTTCCGATAGCAGAGATGTGATATCTCAATGCTTATACCAAACCTGAGACCCTTCCTATGGCATGAGATGTCATATACAACTCCTTCCCATTCCAATCCTGAGACCCTTCTGATAGCATGAGATGTGATATCTCAATGCCTCTAATACCAAACCTGAGATCCTACCTCTGACATGAAATGTGATATCCAACTCCTTCCCTTTCCAAACGTGAGACCCTCCCTATAGCATGAGATGTGATATCCAAGTCCTTCCCATTCCAGTCCTGAGACCCTTCCTATAACATGAGATGTGATATCTCAATGCTTCTAATATCAAACCTGAGACCCTTCCTATAACATAAGATGGGATATCCAACTCCTTCCCATTCCAATCCTGAGACCCTTCCGATAGCAGAGATGTGATATCTCAATGCTTATACCAAACCTGAGACCCTTCCTATGGCATGAGATGTCATATACAACTCCTTCCCATTCCAATCCTGAGACCCTTCCTATAGCATGAGATGTGATATATCAATGCTTATACCAAGCAAACCTGAGACCATTCCTATAGCATAAGATGTGATATCCAACTCCTTCCCATTCCAATCCTGAGACCCTTCCTATAACATGAGATGTGATGTCTCAATGCTTCTAATACCAAACCTGAGATCCTTCCTATGGCATGAGATGTCATATAAAACTCCTTCCCATTCCAATCCTGAGACCGTTCTGATAGCATGAGATGTGATATTTCAATGCTTCTAATACCAAACCTGAGATCCTTCCGATAGCATGAGATGTGATATCTCAATTCTTCTATTACCAAACCTGAGATCATTCCTATAACACGAGATGTGATATCCAAATCCTTCCCCTTCCAAAACTGAGACCCTCTCTTTAGCATGAGATGTGATATCAAACTCCTTCCCATTCCAATCCTGAGACCCTTCTGATAGCATGAGATGTGATATCTCAATGCCTCTAATACCAAACCTGAGATCCTACCTCTAACATGAAATGTGATACCCAACTCCTTCCTCTTCCAAACCTGAGAGCCTTCCTATAGCATGAGATGTGATATCGAAGTATTTCACATTCCAATCCTGAGACCTTTCCTATAACATGAGATGTGAAATCCAATTCCTTCCCATTCCAACCTGAGACCCTTCCTATAGCATGAGATGGGATATCCAACTACTTCCAAATCCAATCCTGAGACCCTTCTGATAGCATGAGATGTGATATTTCAATCCCTCTAATACCAAACCTGAGATCCTTCGGATAGCATGAGATGTGATATCAAAATCCTTCCCCTTCCAAACCTGAGACCCTCCCTTTAGCATGTGATGTGATATCCAAATCCTTCCAATTCCAATCCTGAGACCCTTCTCATAGCATGAGATGTGATATCTCAATGCCTCTAATACCAAACCTGAGATCCTACCTCTAACATGAAATGTGATATCCAACTCCTTCCCTTTCCAAACGTGAGACCCTCCCTATAGCATGAGATGTGATATCCAAGTCCTTCCCATTCCAATCCTGAGACCCTTCCTATAGCATGAGATGTGATATCTCAATGCTTCTAATACCAAACCTGACACCCTTCCTATAACATAAGATGGGATATCCAACTCCTTCCCATTACAATCCTGAGACCCTTCCAATAGCAGAGATGTGATATCTCAATGCTTATACCAAACCTGAGACCCTTCCTATGGCATAAGATGTCATATACAACTCCTTCCCATTCCAATCCTGAGACCCTTCCTATAGCATGAGATGTGATATCCAACTCCTTCCCATTCCAATCCTGAGACCCTTCCTATAACATGAGATGGTATGTCTCAATGCTTCTAATACCAAACCTGAGATTCTTCCTATGGCATGAGATGTCATATAAAACTCCTTCCCATTCCATTCCTGAGACCCTTCCTATAGCATGAGATGTGATATCCAACTCCTTCCCATTCCAATCCTGAGAACCTTCCTATAGCATGAGATGTGATATCTCAATGCTTCTAAGACCAAACCTGAGATCCTTCCTATAACATGAGACGTGATATCCAAATCCTTCCCCTTCCAACCCTGAGACCCTTCCTATACCATGAGATGTGATATCTCAATGCTTCTAATACCAAACCTGGGACCCGTCCTATAACATGAGATATGATATCCAAATCCTTCCCCTTCCAAACCTGAGACCCTTCCTTTAGCATGAGATGTGATATCCAAATCCTTCCCATTCCAATCCTAAAACCCTTCCTATAGCATGAGATGTGATATCTCAATGTTTCTAATAAAAACCTTAGACCCTTCCTATAGCAAGAGATGTGATATCCAAATCCTTCCCATTCCAATCCTGAGACCCTTCCTATAACATGAGATGTGATATCCAACTCCTTCCCATTCCAACCTGAGACCCTATAGTATGAGAAGGGATATCCAACTCCTTCCCAATCCAATCCTGAGACCCTTCCGATAGCAGAGATGTGATATCTCAATGTTTATACCAAACCTGAGACCCTTCCTATGGCATGAGATGTGATATCCAAATCCTTCACATTCCAATCCTGAGACCCTTCCTATAGCATGAGATGTGATATCTCAATGCTTCTAATACCAAACCTGAGATCCTTCCTATAACATGAGATGTGATATCCAACTACTTCCCATTCCAAACCTGAGACCCTTCCAATAGCATGAGATGTGATATCTCAATGCTTCAAAAACCAAACATGAGAACCATCCTATAACATGAGATGTGAAATCCAAATCCTTCCCTTCCCAAACCTGAGACTCTTCCTATAGCATGAGATGTGATATCTCAATGCTTCTACCAAACCTGAAACCCTTCCTATAGCATGAGATGTGATATCCAACTCCTTCCCATTCCAATCCTGACACACTTCCTATAGCATGAGATGTGATATCTCAATGCTTCTAATACCAAACCTGAGACCCGTCCTATAACATGAGATGTGATATCCAAATCCTTCCCCTTCCAAACCTGAGACCCTTCCTTTAGCATGAGATGTGATATCCAGCTCCTCCCATTCCAATCCTGAGACCCTTCCGATAGCATGAGATGTGATATCTCAATGCTTCTAATATCAAAACTGAGACCCTCCCTATAGCATGAGATGTGATATCTAAGTCCTTCCCATTCCAATCCTGAGACCCTTCCGATAGCAGAGATGTGATATCTCAATGCTTATACCAAACCTGAGACCCTTCCTATAGCATGAGATGTGATATCCAACTCCTTCCCATTCCAATCCTGAGACCCTTCCTATAGCATGAGATGTGATATCTCAATGCTTCTACCAAAACTGAGACCCTTCCTTTAGCATGAGATGTGATATCCAACTCCTTCCCATTCCAATCCTGAGACCCTTCCTATAGCATGAGATGTGATATCTCAATGCTTCTAATACCAAACCTGAGATCCTTCCTATGGCATGAGATGTCATATAAAACTCCTTCCCATTCCAATCCTGAGACCGTTCTGATAGCATGAGATGTGATATTTCAATGCTTCTAATACCAAACCTGAGATCCTTCCGATAGCATGAGATGTGATATCTCAATTCTTCTATTACCAAACCTGAGATCATTCCTATAACACGAGATGTGATATCCAAATCCTTCCCCTTCCAAAACTGAGACCCTCTCTTTAGCATGAGATGTGATATCAAACTCCTTCCCATTCCAATCCTGAGACCCTTCTGATAGCATGAGATGTGATATCTCAATGCCTCTAATACCAAACCTGAGATCCTACCTCTAACATGAAATGTGATACCCAACTCCTTCCTCTTCCAAACCTGAGAGCCTTCCTATAGCATGAGATGTGATATCGAAGTATTTCACATTCCAATCCTGAGACCTTTCCTATAACATGAGATGTGAAATCCAATTCCTTCCCATTCCAACCTGAGACCCTTCCTATAGCATGAGATGGGATATCCAACTACTTCCAAATCCAATCCTGAGACCCTTCTGATAGCATGAGATGTGATATTTCAATCCCTCTAATACCAAACCTGAGATCCTTCGGATAGCATGAGATGTGATATCTCAATGCTTCTAATACCAAACCTGAGATCCTTCCTATAACATGAGATGTGATATCAAAATCCTTCCCCTTCCAAACCTGAGACCCTCCCTTTAGCATGTGATGTGATATCCAAATCCTTCCAATTCCAATCCTGAGACCCTTCTCATAGCATGAGATGTGATATCTCAATGCCTCTAATACCAAACCTGAGATCCTACCTCTAACATGAAATGTGATATCCAACTCCTTCCCTTTCCAAACGTGAGACCCTCCCTATAGCATGAGATGTGATATCCAAGTCCTTCCCATTCCAATCCTGAGACCCTTCCTATAGCATGAGATGTGATATCTCAATGCTTCTAATACCAAACCTGACACCCTTCCTATAACATAAGATGGGATATCCAACTCCTTCCCATTACAATCCTGAGACCCTTTCAATAGCAGAGATGTGATATCTCAATGCTTATACCAAACCTGAGACCCTTCCTATGGCATAAGATGTCATATACAACTCCTTCCCATTCCAATCCTGAGACCCTTCCTATAGCATGAGATGTGATATCCAACTCCTTCCCATTCCAATCCTGAGACCCTTCCTATAACATGAGATGGTATGTCTCAATGCTTCTAATACCAAACCTGAGATTCTTCCTATGGCATGAGATGTCATATAAAACTCCTTCCCATTCCATTCCTGAGACCCTTCCTATAGCATGAGATGTGATATCCAACTCCTTCCCATTCCAATCCTGAGAACCTCCCTATAGCATGAGATGTGATATCTCAATGCTTCTAAGACCAAACCTGAGATCCTTCCTATAACATGAGACGTGATATCCAAATCCTTCCCCTTCCAACCCTGAGACCCTTCCTATACCATGAGATGTGATATCTCAATGCTTCTAATACCAAACCTGGGACCCGTCCTATAACATGAGATATGATATCCAAATCCTTCCCCTTCCAAACCTGAGACCCTTCCTTTAGCATGGGATGTGATATCCAAATCCTTCCCATTCCAATCCTAAAACCCTTCCTATAGCATGAGATGTGATATCTCAATGTTTCTAATAAAAAACCTTAGACCCTTCCTATAGCAAGAGATGTGATATCCAAATCCTTCCCATTCCAATCCTGAGACCCTTCCTATAACATGAGATGTGATATCCAACTCCTTCCCATTCCAACCTGAGACCCTATAGTATGAGAAGGGATATCCAACTCCTTCCCAATCCAATCCTGAGACCCTTCCGATAGCAGAGATGTGATATCTCAATGTTTATACCAAACCTGAGACCCTTCCTATGGCATGAGATGTGATATCCAAATCCTTCACATTCCAATCCTGAGACCCTTCCTATAGCATGAGATGTGATATCTCAATGCTTCTAATACCAAACCTGAGATCCTTCCTATAACATGAGATGTGATATCCAACTACTTCCCATTCCAAACCTGAGACCCTTCCAATAGCATGAGATGTGATATCTCAATGCTTCAAAAACCAAACATGAGAACCATCCTATAACATGAGATGTGAAATCCAAATCCTTCCCTTCCCAAACCTGAGACTCTTCCTATAGCATGAGATGTGATATCTCAATGCTTCTACCAAACCTGAAACCCTTCCTATAGCATGAGATGTGATATCCAACTCCTTCCCATTCCAATCCTGACACACTTCCTATAGCATGAGATGTGATATCTCAATGCTTCTAATACCAAACCTGAGACCCGTCCTATAACATGAGATGTGATATCCAAATCCTTCCCCTTCCAAACCTGAGACCCTTCCTTTAGCATGAGATGTGATATCCAGCTCCTCCCATTCCAATCCTGAGACCCTTCCGATAGCATGAGATGTGATATCTCAATGCTTCTAATATCAAAACTGAGACCCTCCCTATAGCATGAGATGTGATATCTAAGTCCTTCCCATTCCAATCCTGAGACCCTTCCGATAGCAGAGATGTGATATCTCAATGCTTATACCAAACCTGAGACCCTTCCTATAACATGAGATGTGATATCCAACTCCTTCCAGTTCCAAACCTGAGACCCTTCCTATAGCATGAGATGTGATATCCAACTCCTTCCCATTCCAATCCTGAGACCCTTCTGATAGCATGAGATGTGATATCTCAATGCTTCTAATACCAAACCTGTGATCCTTCCTATAACATGAGATGTGATATCCAAATCCTTCCCCTTCCAAACCTGAGACCCTCCCTTTAGCATGAGATGTGATATTCAACTCCTTCCCATTCCAATCCTGAGACCCTTCTGATAGCATGAGATGTGATATCTCAATGCCTCTAATACCAAACCTGAGATCCTTCCGATAGCATGAGATGTGATATCTCAATGCTTCTAATACCGAACCTGAGATCCTTCCTATAACATGAGATGTGATATCCAAATCCTTCACCTTCCAAACCTGAGACCCTCCCTTTAGCATGAGATGTGATATCCAAGTCCTTCCCATTCCAGTCCTGAGACCCTTCCTATAACATGAGATGGTATGTCTCAATGCTTCTAATACCAAACCTGAGACCCTTCCTATGGCATGAGATGTCATATACAACTCCTTCCCATTCCAATCCTGAGACCCTTCCTATAGCATGAGACGTGATATCTCAATGCTTATACCAAACCTGAGACCCTTCCGATAGCATGAGATGTGATATCTCAATGCTTCTAATACCAAACCTGTGATCCTTCCTATAACATGAGATGTGATATCCAAATCCTTCCCCTTCCAAACCTGAGACCCTTCCTTTAGCATGAGATGTGATATCCAACTCCTTCCCATTCCAATCCTGAGACCCTTCTGATAGCATGAGATGTTATATCTCAATGCCTCTAATACCAAACCTGAGATCCTTCCGATAGCATGAGATGTGATATCTCAATGCTTCTAATACCGAACCTGAGATCCTTCCTATAACATGAGATGTGATATCCAAATCCTTCACCTTCCAAACCTGAGGCCCTTCCTTTAGCATGAGATGTGATATCCAAGTCCTTCCCATTCCAGTCCTGAGACCCTTCCTATAACATGAGATGTGATATCTCCATGCTTCTAATATCAAACCTGAGACCCTTCCTATAACATAAGATGGGATATCCAACTCCTTCCCATTCCAATCCTGAGACCCTTCCGATAGCAGAGATGTGATATCTCAATGCTTATACCAAACCTGAGACCCTTCCTATGGCATGAGATGTCATATACAACTCCTTCCCATTCCAATCCTGAGACCCTTCTGATAGCATGAGATGTGATATCTCAATGCCTCTAATACCAAACCTGAGATCCTACCTCTGACATGAAATGTGATATCCAACTCCTTCCCTTTCCAAACGTGAGACCCTCCCTATAGCATGAGATGTGATATCCAAGTCCTTCCCATTCCAGTCCTGAGACCCTTCCTATAACATGAGATGTGATATCTCAATGCTTCTAATATCAAACCTGAGACCCTTCCTATAACATAAGATGGGATATCCAACTCCTTCCCATTCCAATCCTGAGACCCTTCCGATAGCAGAGATGTGATATCTCAATGCTTATACCAAACCTGAGACCCTTCCTATGGCATGAGATGTCATATACAACTCCTTCCCATTCCAATCCTGAGACCCTTCCTATAGCATGAGATGTGATATATCAATGCTTATACCAAGCAAACCTGAGACCATTCCTATAGCATAAGATGTGATATCCAACTCCTTCCCATTCCAATCCTGAGACCCTTCCTATAACATGAGATGTGATGTCTCAATGCTTCTAATACCAAACCTGAGATCCTTCCTATGGCATGAGATGTCATATAAAACTCCTTCCCATTCCAATCCTGAGACCGTTCTGATAGCATGAGATGTGATATTTCAATGCTTCTAATACCAAACCTGAGATCCTTCCGATAGCATGAGATGTGATATCTCAATTCTTCTATTACCAAACCTGAGATCATTCCTATAACACGAGATGTGATATCCAAATCCTTCCCCTTCCAAAACTGAGACCCTCTCTTTAGCATGAGATGTGATATCAAACTCCTTCCCATTCCAATCCTGAGACCCTTCTGATAGCATGAGATGTGATATCTCAATGCCTCTAATACCAAACCTGAGATCCTACCTCTAACATGAAATGTGATACCCAACTCCTTCCTCTTCCAAACCTGAGAGCCTTCCTATAGCATGAGATGTGATATCGAAGTATTTCACATTCCAATCCTGAGACCTTTCCTATAACATGAGATGTGAAATCCAATTCCTTCCCATTCCAACCTGAGACCCTTCCTATAGCATGAGATGGGATATCCAACTACTTCCAAATCCAATCCTGAGACCCTTCTGATAGCATGAGATGTGATATTTCAATCCCTCTAATACCAAACCTGAGATCCTTCGGATAGCATGAGATGTGATATCTCAATGCTTCTAATACCAAACCTGAGATCCTTCCTATAACATGAGATGTGATATCAAAATCCTTCCCCTTCCAAACCTGAGACCCTCCCTTTAGCATGTGATGTGATATCCAAATCCTTCCAATTCCAATCCTGAGACCCTTCTCATAGCATGAGATGTGATATCTCAATGCCTCTAATACCAAACCTGAGATCCTACCTCTAACATGAAATGTGATATCCAACTCCTTCCCTTTCCAAACGTGAGACCCTCCCTATAGCATGAGATGTGATATCCAAGTCCTTCCCATTCCAATCCTGAGACCCTTCCTATAGCATGAGATGTGATATCTCAATGCTTCTAATACCAAACCTGACACCCTTCCTATAACATAAGATGGGATATCCAACTCCTTCCCATTACAATCCTGAGACCCTTCCAATAGCAGAGATGTGATATCTCAATGCTTATACCAAACCTGAGACCCTTCCTATGGCATAAGATGTCATATACAACTCCTTCCCATTCCAATCCTGAGACCCTTCCTATAGCATGAGATGTGATATCCAACTCCTTCCCATTCCAATCCTGAGACCCTTCCTATAACATGAGATGGTATGTCTCAATGCTTCTAATACCAAACCTGAGATTCTTCCTATGGCATGAGATGTCATATAAAACTCCTTCCCATTCCATTCCTGAGACCCTTCCTATAGCATGAGATGTGATATCCAACTCCTTCCCATTCCAATCCTGAGAACCTTCCTATAGCATGAGATGTGATATCTCAATGCTTCTAAGACCAAACCTGAGATCCTTCCTATAACATGAGACGTGATATCCAAATCCTTCCCCTTCCAACCCTGAGACCCTTCCTATACCATGAGATGTGATATCTCAATGCTTCTAATACCAAACCTGGGACCCGTCCTATAACATGAGATATGATATCCAAATCCTTCCCCTTCCAAACCTGAGACCCTTCCTTTAGCATGAGATGTGATATCCAAATCCTTCCCATTCCAATCCTAAAACCCTTCCTATAGCATGAGATGTGATATCTCAATGTTTCTAATAAAAACCTTAGACCCTTCCTATAGCAAGAGATGTGATATCCAAATCCTTCCCATTCCAATCCTGAGACCCTTCCTATAACATGAGATGTGATATCCAACTCCTTCCCATTCCAACCTGAGACCCTATAGTATGAGAAGGGATATCCAACTCCTTCCCAATCCAATCCTGAGACCCTTCCGATAGCAGAGATGTGATATCTCAATGTTTATACCAAACCTGAGACCCTTCCTATGGCATGAGATGTGATATCCAAATCCTTCACATTCCAATCCTGAGACCCTTCCTATAGCATGAGATGTGATATCTCAATGCTTCTAATACCAAACCTGAGATCCTTCCTATAACATGAGATATGATATCCAACTACTTCCCATTCCAAACCTGAGACCCTTCCAATAGCATGAGATGTGATATCTCAATGCTTCAAAAACCAAACATGAGAACCATCCTATAACATGAGATGTGAAATCCAAATCCTTCCCTTCCCAAACCTGAGACTCTTCCTATAGCATGAGATGTGATATCTCAATGCTTCTACCAAACCTGAAACCCTTCCTATAGCATGAGATGTGATATCCAACTCCTTCCCATTCCAATCCTGACACACTTCCTATAGCATGAGATGTGATATCTCAATGCTTCTAATACCAAACCTGAGACCCGTCCTATAACATGAGATGTGATATCCAAATCCTTCCCCTTCCAAACCTGAGACCCTTCCTTTAGCATGAGATGTGATATCCAGCTCCTCCCATTCCAATCCTGAGACCCTTCCGATAGCATGAGATGTGATATCTCAATGCTTCTAATATCAAAACTAAGACCCTCCCTATAGCATGAGATGTGATATCTAAGTCCTTCCCATTCCAATCCTGAGACCCTTCCGATAGCAGAGATGTGATATCTCAATGCTTATACCAAACCTGAGACCCTTCCTATAGCATGAGATGTGATATCCAACTCCTTCCCATTCCAATCCTGAGACCCTTCCTATAGCATGAGATGTGATATCTCAATGCTTCTACCAAAACTGAGACCCTTCCTTTAGCATGAGATGTGATATCCAACTCCTTCCCATTCCAATCCTGAGACCCTTCCTATAGCATGAGATGTGATATCTCAATGCTTCTAATACCAAACCTGAGATCCTTCCTATGGCATGAGATGTCATATAAAACTCCTTCCCATTCCAATCCTGAGACCGTTCTGATAGCATGAGATGGGATATTTCAATGCTTCTAATACCAAACCTGAGATCCTTCCGATAGCATGAGATGTGATATCTCAATTCTTCTATTACCAAACCTGAGATCATTCCTATAACACGAGATGTGATATCCAAATCCTTCCCCTTCCAAAACTGAGACCCTCTCTTTAGCATGAGATGTGATATCAAACTCCTTCCCATTCCAATCCTGAGACCCTTCTGATAGCATGAGATGTGATATCTCAATGCCTCTAATACCAAACCTGAGATCCTACCTCTAACATGAAATGTGATACCCAACTCCTTCCTCTTCCAAACCTGAGAGCCTTCCTATAGCATGAGATGTGATATCGAAGTATTTCACATTCCAATCCTGAGACCTTTCCTATAACATGAGATGTGAAATCCAATTCCTTCCCATTCCAACCTGAGACCCTTCCTATAGCATGAGATGGGATATCCAACTACTTCCAAATCCAATCCTGAGACCCTTCTGATAGCATGAGATGTGATATTTCAATCCCTCTAATACCAAACCTGAGATCCTTCGGATAGCATGAGATGTGATATCTCAATGCTTCTAATACCAAACCTGAGATCCTTCCTATAACATGAGATGTGATATCAAAATCCTTCCCCTTCCAAACCTGAGACCCTCCCTTTAGCATGTGATGTGATATCCAAATCCTTCCAATTCCAATCCTGAGACCCTTCTCATAGCATGAGATGTGATATCTCAATGCCTCTAATACCAAACCTGAGATCCTACCTCTAACATGAAATGTGATATCCAACTCCTTCCCTTTCCAAACGTGAGACCCTCCCTATAGCATGAGATGTGATATCCAAGTCCTTCCCATTCCAATCCTGAGACCCTTCCTATAGCATGAGATGTGATATCTCAATGCTTCTAATACCAAACCTGACACCCTTCCTATAACATAAGATGGGATATCCAACTCCTTCCCATTACAATCCTGAGACCCTTTCAATAGCAGAGATGTGATATCTCAATGCTTATACCAAACCTGAGACCCTTCCTATGGCATAAGATGTCATATACAACTCCTTCCCATTCCAATCCTGAGACCCTTCCTATAGCATGAGATGTGATATCCAACTCCTTCCCATTCCAATCCTGAGACCCTTCCTATAACATGAGATGGTATGTCTCAATGCTTCTAATACCAAACCTGAGATTCTTCCTATGGCATGAGATGTCATATAAAACTCCTTCCCATTCCATTCCTGAGACCCTTCCTATAGCATGAGATGTGATATCCAACTCCTTCCCATTCCAATCCTGAGAACCTCCCTATAGCATGAGATGTGATATCTCAATGCTTCTAAGACCAAACCTGAGATCCTTCCTATAACATGAGACGTGATATCCAAATCCTTCCCCTTCCAACCCTGAGACCCTTCCTATACCATGAGATGTGATATCTCAATGCTTCTAATACCAAACCTGGGACCCGTCCTATAACATGAGATATGATATCCAAATCCTTCCCCTTCCAAACCTGAGACCCTTCCTTTAGCATGGGATGTGATATCCAAATCCTTCCCATTCCAATCCTAAAACCCTTCCTATAGCATGAGATGTGATATCTCAATGTTTCTAATAAAAAACCTTAGACCCTTCCTATAGCAAGAGATGTGATATCCAAATCCTTCCCATTCCAATCCTGAGACCCTTCCTATAACATGAGATGTGATATCCAACTCCTTCCCATTCCAATCTGAGACCCTATAGTATGAGAAGGGATATCCAACTCCTTCCCAATCCAATCCTGAGACCCTTCCGATAGCAGAGATGTGATATCTCAATGTTTATACCAAACCTGAGACCCTTCCTATGGCATGAGATGTGATATCCAAATCCTTCACATTCCAATCCTGAGACCCTTCCTATAGCATGAGATGTGATATCTCAATGCTTCTAATACCAAACCTGAGATCCTTCCTATAACATGAGATGTGATATCCAACTACTTCCCATTCCAAACCTGAGACCCTTCCAATAGCATGAGATGTGATATCTCAATGCTTCAAAAACCAAACATGAGAACCATCCTATAACATGAGATGTCAAATCCAAATCCTTCCCTTCCCAAACCTGAGACTCTTCCTATAGCATGAGATGTGATATCTCAATGCTTCTACCAAACCTGAAACCCTTCCTATAGCATGAGATGTGATATCCAACTCCTTCCCATTCCAATCCTGACACACTTCCTATAGCATGAGATGTGATATCTCAATGCTTCTAATACCAAACCTGAGACCCGTCCTATAACATGAGATGTGATATCCAAATCCTTCCCCTTCCAAACCTGAGACCCTTCCTTTAGCATGAGATGTGATATCCAGCTCCTCCCATTCCAATCCTGAGACCCTTCCGATAGCATGAGATGTGATATCTCAATGCTTCTAATATCAAAACTGAGACCCTCCCTATAGCATGAGATGTGATATCTAAGTCCTTCCCATTCCAATCCTGAGACCCTTCCGATAGCAGAGATGTGATATCTCAATGCTTATACCAAACCTGAGACCCTTCCTATAGCATGAGATGTGATATCCAACTCCTTCCCATTCCAATCCTGAGACCCTTCCTATAGCATGAGATGTGATATCTCAATGCTTCTACCAAAACTGAGACCCTTCCTTTAGCATGAGATGTGATATCCAACTCCTTCCCATTCCAATCCTGAGACCCTTCCTATAGCATGAGATGTGATATCTCAATGCTTCTAATACCAAACCTGAGATCCTTCCTATAACATGAGATGTGATATCCAACTCCTTCCCATTCCAATCCTGGGACCCTTCCTATAGCATGAGATGTGATATCTCAATGCTTCTAATACCAAACCTGAGATCCTTCTGATAGCATGAGTTGTGATATCTCAATGCTTCTAATACCAAACCTGAGATCCTTCCTATAACATGAGATGTGATATCCAAATCCTTCCCGTTCCAAACCTGAGACCCTCCCTTTAGCATGAGATGTGATATCCAACTTCTTCCCATTCTGATAGCATGAGATGTGATATCTCAATGCCTCTAATACCAAACCTGAGATCCTACCTCTAACATGAAATGTGATAGCCCACTCCTTCGCTTTCCAAACCTGAGAGCCTTCCTACAGCATGAGATGTGATATCCAAGTCCTTCCCATTCCAATCCTGAGACCCTTCCTATAACATGAGATGTGATATCCAACTCCTTCCTATTCCAACCTGAGACCCTTCCTATAGCATGAGATGGGATATCCAACTCCTTCCAAATCCAATCCTGATACCCTTCCGATAGCATGAGATGTGATATCCCAATGCTTCTACAAAACCTGAGACCCATACCATGGCATGAGATGTGATATCAAACTCCCGTCCTATACCATGAGACTTGACATCTCAATGCTTCTAATACCAAACCTGAGACTGGTCCAATAACATGAGATGTGATATCCAAATCCTTCCCCTTCCAAACCTTAGACCCTTCCTTTATCATGAGATGTGATATCCAACTCCTTCCCATTCCATTCCTGAGACCCTTCCTATAGCATGAGATGTGATATCTCAATGCTTCTAATACCAAACCTGAGACCCTTCCTATAACATGAGATGTGATATCCAAGTCCTTCCCATTCCAATCCTGAGACCCTTCCTATAGCATGAGATGTGATATCTCAATGCTTCTAATACCAAACCTGAGACTCTTCCTATAACATGAATTGTGATATCCAAGTCCTTCCCATTCCAATCCTGAGACCCTTCCGATAGCAGAGATGTGATATCTCAATGCTTATACCAAACCTGAGACCCTTCCGGTAGCATGAGATGTGATATCTCAATGCTTCTAATACCAAACCTGAGATCCTTCCTATAACATGAGATGTGATATCCAAATCCTTCCCCTTCCGAACCGTAGACCCTCCCTTTAGCATGAAATGTGATATCCAACTCCTTCCCATTCCAATCCTGAGACCCTTCTGATAGCATGAGATGTGATATCTCAATGCTTCTAATACCAAACCTGTGATCCTTCCTATAACATGAGATGTGATATCCAAATCCTTCCCCTTCCAAACCTGAGACCCTCCCTTTAGCATGAGATGTGATATCCAACTCCTTCCCATTCCAATCCTGAGACCCTTCTGATAGCATGAGATGTGATATCTCAATGCCTCTAATACCAAACCTGAGATCCTTCCGATAGCATGAGATGTGATATCTCAATGCTTCTAATACCGAACCTGAGATCCTTCCTATAACATGAGATGTGATATCCAAATCCTTCACCTTCCAAACCTGAGACCCTCCCTTTAGCATGAGATGTGCTATCCAAGTCCTTCCCATTCCAGTCCTGAGACCCTTCCTATAACATGAGATGGTATGTCTCAATGCTTCTAATACCAAACCTGAGACCCTTCCTATGGCATGAGATGTCATATACAACTCCTTCCCATTCCAATCCTGAGACCCTTCCTATAGCATGAGATGTGATATCGCAATGCTTATACCAAACCTGAGACCCTTCCTATAACATGAATTGTGATATCCAAGTCCTTCCCATTCCAATCCTGAGACCCTTCCGATAGCAGAGATGTGATATCTCAATGCTTATACCAAACCTGAGACCCTTCCGATAGCATGAGATGTGATATCTCAATGCTTCTAATACCAAACCTGAGATCCTTCCTATAACATGAGATGTGATATCCAAATCCTTCCCTTTCCGAACCGTAGACCCTCCCTTTAGCATGAAATGTGATATCCAACTCCTTCCCATTCCAATCCTGAGACCCTTCTGATAGCATGAGATGTGATATCTCAATGCTTCTAATAGCAAACCTGTGATCCTTCCTATAACATGAGATGTGATATCCAAATCCTTCCCCTTCCAAACCTGAGACCCTCCCTTTAGCATGAGATGTGATATCCAACTCCTTCCCATTCCAATCCTGAGACCCTTCTGATAGCATGAGATGTGATATCTCAATGCCTCTAATACCAAACCTGAGATCCTTCCGATAGCATGAGATGTGATATCTCAATGCTTCTAATACCGAACCTGAGATCCTTCCTATAACATGAGATGTGATATCCAAATCCTTCACCTTCCAAACCTGAGACCCTCCCTTTAGCATGAGATGTGATATCCAAGTCCTTCCCATTCCAGTCCTGAGACCCTTCCTATAACAATGGATGTGATATCTCCATGCTTCTAATATCAAACCTGAGACCCTTCCTATAACATAAGATGGGATATCCAACTCCTTCCCATTCCAATCCTGAGACCCTTCCGATAGCAGAGATGTGATATCTCAATGCTTATACCAAACCTGAGACCCTTCCTATGGCATGAGATGTCATATACAACTCCTTCCCATTCCAATCCTGAGACCCTCATCCTTCCCTGATAGCATGAGATGTGATATCTCAATGCCTCTAATACCAAACTTGAGATCCTACCTCTGACATGAAATGTGATATCCAAGTTCTTCTCCCTTTCCAAACGTGAGACCCTCCCTATAGCATGAGATGTGATATCCAAGTCCTTCCCATTCCAGTCCTGAGACCCTTCCTATAACATGAGATGTGATATCTCAATGCTTCTAATATCAAACCTGAGACCCTTCCTATAACATAAGATGGGATATCCAACTCCTTCCCATTCCAATCCTGAGACCCTTCCGATAGCAGAGATGTGATATCTCAATGCTTATACCAAACCTGAGACCCTTCCTATGGCATGAGATGTCATATACAACTCCTTCCCATTCCAATCCTGAGACCCTTCCTATAGCATGAGATGTGATATATCAATGCTTATACCAAACCTGAGACCATTCCTATAGCATAAGATGTGATATCCAACTCCTTCCCATTCCAATCCTGAGACCCTTCCTATAACATGAGATGTGATGTCTCAATGCTTCTAATACCAAACCTGAGATCCTTCCTATGGCATGAGATGTCATATAAAACTCCTTCCCATTCCAATCCTGAGACCGTTCTGATAGCATGAGATGTGATATTTCAATGCTTCTAATACCAAACCTGAGATCCTTCCGATAGCATGAGATGTGATATCTCAATTCTTCTAATACCGAACCTGAGATCCTTCCTATAACATGAGATGTGATATCCAAATCCTTCACCTTCCAAACCTGAGACCCTCCCTTTAGCATGAGATGTGATATCCAAGTCCTTCCCATTCCAGTCCTGAGACCCTTCCTATAACATGAGATGGTATGTCTCAATGCTTCAAATACCAAACCTGAGACCCTTCCTATGGCATGAGATGTCATATACAACTCCTTCCCATTCCAATCCTGAGACCCTTCCTATAGCATGAGATGTGATATCGCAATGCTTATACCGAACCTGAGACCCTTCCTATAACATGAATTGTGATATCCAAGTCCTTCCCATTCCAATCCTGAGACCCGTCCGATAGCAGAGATTTGATATCTCAATGCTTATACCAAACCTGAGACCCTTCCGATAGCATGAGATGTGATATCTCAATGCTTCTAATACCAAACCTGAGATCCTTCCTATAACATGAGATGTGATATCCAAATCCTTCCCTTTCCGAACCGTAGACCCTCCCTTTAGCATGAAATGTGATATCCAACTCCTTCCCATTCCAATCCTGAGACCCTTCTGATAGCATGAGATGTGATATCTCAATGCTTCTAATACCAAACCTGTGATCCTTCCTATAACATGAGATGTGATATCCAAATCCTTCCCCTTCCAAACCTGAGACCCTCCCTTTAGCATGAGATGTGATATCCAACTCCTTCCCATTACAATCCTGAGACCCTTCTGATAGCATGGGATGTGATATCTCAATGCCTCTAATACCAAACCTGAGATCCTTCCGATAGCATGAGATGTGATATCTCAATGCTTCTAATACCGAACCTGAGATCCTTCCTATAACATGAGATGTGATATCCAAATCCTTCACCTTCCAAACCTGAGACCCTCCCTTTAGCATGAGATGTGATATCCAAGTCCTTCCCACTCCCGTCCTGAGACCCTTCCTATAACATGAGATGTGACATCCCCATGCTTCTAATATCAAACCTGAGACCCTTCCTATAACATAAGATGGGATATCCAACTCCTTCCCATTCCAATCCTGAGACCCTTCCGATAGCAGAGATGTGATATCTCAATGCTTATACCAAACCTGAGACCCTTCCTATGGCATGAGATGTCATATACAACTCCTTCCCATTCCAATCCTGAGACCCTTCTGATAGCATGAGATGTGATAGCTCAATGCCTCTAATACCAAACTTGAGATCCTACCTCTGACATGAAATGTGATATCCAACTCCTTCCCTTTCCAAGCGTGAGACCCTCCCTATAGCATGAGATGTGATATCCAAGTCCTTCCCATTCCAGTCCTGAGATCCTTCCTATAACATGAGATGTGATATCTCAATGCTTCTAATATCAAACCTGAGACCCTTCCTATAACATAAGATGTGATATCCAACTCCTTCTCATTCCAATCCTGAGACCCTTCCGATAGCAGAGATGTGATATCTCAATGCTTATACCAAACCTGAGACCCTTCCTATGGCATGAGATGTCATATACAACTCCTTCCCATTCCAATCCCGAGACCCTTCCTATAGCATGAGATGTGATATATCAATGCTTATACCAAACCTGAGACCATTCCTATAGCATAAGATGTGATATCCAACTCCTTCCCATTCCAATCCTGAGACCCTTCCTATAAGATGAGATGTGATGTCTCAATGCTTCTAATACCAAACCTGAGATCCTTCCTATGGCATGAGATGTCATATAAAACTCCTTCCCATTCCAATCCTGAGAACGTTCTGATAGCATGAGATGTGATATTTCAATGCTTCTAATACCAAACCTGAGATCCTTCCGATAGCATGAGATGTGATATCTCTATTCTTCTAATACCAAACCTGAGATCATTCCTATAACACGAGATGTGATATCCAAATCCTTCCCCTTACAAAACTGAGACCCTCTCTTTAGCATGAGATGTGATATCAAACTCCCTCCCATTCCAATCCTGATACCCTTCTGATAGCATGAGATGTGATATCTCAATGCTTCTAATACCAAACCTGAGATCCTACCTCTAACATGAAATGTGATACCCAACTCCTTCCCCTTCCAAACCTGAGAGCCTTCCTATAGCATGAGATGTGATATCGAAGTATTTCCCATTCCAATCCTGAGACCTTTCCTATAACATGACATGTGAAATCCAACTCCTTCCCATTCCAACCTGAGACCCTTCCTATAGCATGAGATGGGATATCCAACTACTTCCCATTCCAAACCTGAGACCCTTCCGATAGCATGAGATGTGATATCTCAATGCTTCAAAAACCAAACATGAGAACCATCCTATAACATGAGATGTGAAATCCAAATCCTTCCCTTCCCAAACCTGAGACTCTTCCTATAGCATGAGATGTGATATCTCAATGCTTCTACCAAACCTGAGACCCTTCCTATAGCATGAGATGTGATATCCAACTCCTTCCCATTCCAATCCTGAGACCCTTCCTATAGCATGAGATGTGATATCCAACTCCTTCCCATTCCAATCCTGAGACCCTTCCTATAACATGAGATGGTATGTCTCAATGCTTCTAATACCAAACCTGAGATTCTTCCTATGACATGAAATGTGATACCCAACTCCTTCCCCTTCCAAACCTGAGAGCCTTCCTATAGCATGAGATGTGATATCGAAGTATTTCCCATTCCAATCCTGAGACCTTTCCTATAACATGACATGTGAAATCCAACTCCTTCCCATTCCAACCTGAGACCCTTCCTAGAGCATGAGATGGGATATCCAACTACTTCCCATTCCAAACCTGAGACCCTTCCGATAGCATGAGATGTGATATCTCAATGCTTCAAAAACCAAACATGAGAACCATCCTATAACATGAGATGTGAAATCCAAATCCTTCCCTTCCCAAACCTGAGACTCTTCCTATAGCATGAGATGTGATATCTCAATGCTTCTACCAAACCTGAGACCCTTCCTATAGCATGAGATGTGATATCCAACTCCTTCCCATTCCAATCCTGAGACCCTTCCTATAGCATGAGATGTGATATCCAACTCCTTCCCATTCCAATCCTGAGACCCTTCCTATAACATGAGATGGTATGTCTCAATGCTTCTAATACCAAACCTGAGATTCTTCCTATGGCATGAGATGTCATATAAAACTCCTTCCCATTCCATTCCTGAGACCCTTCCTATAGCATGAGATGTGATATCCAACTCCTTCCCATTCCAATCCTGAGAACCTTCCTATAGCATGAGATGTGATATCTCAATGCTTCTAAGACCAAACCTGAGATCCTTCCTATAACATGAGATGTGATATCCAAATCCTTCCCCTTCCAACCCTGAGACCCTTCCTATACCATGAGATGTGATATCTCAATGCTTCTAATACCAAACCTGGGACCCGTCCTATAACATGAGATATGATATCCAAATCCTTCCCCTTCCAAACCTGAGACACTTCCTTTAGCATGAGATGTGATATCCAAATCCTTCCCATTCCAATCCTAAAACCCTTCCTATAGCATGAGATGTGATATCTCAATGTTTCTAATAAAAAACCTTAGACCCTTCCTATAGCAAGAGATGTGATATCCAAATCCTTCCCATTCCAATCCTGAGACCCTTCCTATAACATGAGATGTGATATCCAACTCCTTCCCATTCCAATCTGAGACCCTATAGTATGAGAAGGGATATCCAACTCCTTCCCAATCCAATCCTGAGACCCTTCCGATAGCAGAGATGTGATATCTCAATGCTTATACCAAACCTGAGACCCTTCCTATGGCATGAGATGTGATATCCAAATCCTTCACATTCCAATCCTGAGACCCTTCCTATAGCATGAGATGTGATATCTCAATGCTTCTAATACCAAACCTGAGATCCTTCCTATAACATGAGATGTGATATCCAAATCCTTACCCTTCCAAACCTGAGACCCTCCCTTTAGCATGAGATGTGATATCCAACTCCTTCCCATTCCAATCCTGATACCCTTCTGATAGCATGAGATGTGATATCTCAATGCCTCTAATACCAAACCTGAGATCCTACCTCTAACATGAAATGTAATAGCCCACTCCTTCCCTTTCCAAACCTGAGAGCCTTCCTACAGCATGAGATGTGATATCCAAGTCCTTCCCATTCCAATCCTGAGACCCTTCCTATAACATGAGATGTGAAATCCAACTCCTTCCTATTCCAACCTGAGACCCTTCCTATAGCATGAGATGGGATATCCAACTCCTTCCAAATCCAATCCTGATACCCTTCCGATAGCATGAGATGTGATATCCCAATGCTTCTACAAAACCTGAGACCCATACCATGGCATGAGATGTGATATCAAACTCCCGTCCTATACCATGAGACTTGATATCTCAATGCTTCTAATACCAAACCTGAGACCGGTCCAATAACATGAGATGTGATATCCAAATCCTTCCCCTTCCAAACCTTAGACCCTTCCTTTATCATGAGATGTGATATCCACCTCCTTCCCATTCCATTCCTGAGACCCTTCCTATAGCATGAGATGTGATATCTCAATGCTTCTAATACCAAACCTGAGACCCTTCCTATAACATGAGATGTGATATCCAAGTCCTTCCCATTCCAATCCTGAGACCCTTCCTATAGCATGAGATGTGATATCTCAATGCTTATACCAAACCTGAGACCCTTCCGATAGCATGAGATGTGATATCTCAATGCTTCTAATACCAAACCTGAGATCCTTCCTATAACATGAGATGTGATATCCAAATCCTTCCCCTTCCGAACCGTAGACCCTCCCTTTAGCATGAAATGTGATATCCAACTCCTTCCCATTCCAATCCTGAGACCCTTCCGATAGCATGAGATGTGATATCTCAATGCCTCTAATACCAAACCTGAGATCCTACCTCTAACATGAAATGTGATATCCAACCCCTTCCCCTTCCAACCCTGAGAGCCTTCCTATAGAATGAGATGTGATATCCAAGTCCTTCACATTCCAATCCTGAGACCCTTCCTATAACATGAGATGTGATATCCAAATCCTTCCCATTCCAACCTTAGACCCTTCCTATAGCATGAGATGTGATATCTCAATGCTTCTAATACCAAACCTGAGACCCTTCTTATAACGAGATGTGATATCCAACTCCTTCCCATTCCAATCCTGAGACCCTTCTGATAGCATGGGATGTGATATCTCAATGCCTCTAATACCAAACCTGAGATCCTTCCGATAGCATGAGATGTGATATCTCAATGCTTCTAATACCGAACCTGAGATCCTTCCTATAACATGAGATGTGATATCCAAATCCTTCACCTTCCAAACCTGAGACCCTCCCTTTAGCATGAGATGTGATATCCAAGTCCTTCCCACTCCCGTCCTGAGACCCTTCCTATAACATGAGATGTGACATCCCCATGCTTCTAATATCAAACCTGAGACCCTTCCTATAACATAAGATGGGATATCCAACTCCTTCCCATTCCAATCCTGAGACCCTTCCGATAGCAGAGATGTGATATCTCAATGCTTATACCAAACCTGAGACCCTTCCTATGGCATGAGATGTCATATACAACTCCTTCCCATTCCAATCCTGAGACCCTTCTGATAGCATGAGATGTGATAGCTCAATGCCTCTAATACCAAACTTGAGATCCTACCTCTGACATGAAATGTGATATCCAACTCCTTCCCTTTCCAAACGTGAGACCCTCCCTATAGCATGAGATGTGATATCCAAGTCCTTCCCATTCCAGTCCTGAGATCCTTCCTATAACATGAGATGTGATATCTCAATGCTTCTAATATCAAACCTGAGACCCTTCCTATAACATAAGATGTGATATCCAACTCCTTCTCATTCCAATCCTGAGACCCTTCCGATAGCAGAGATGTGATATCTCAATGCTTATACCAAACCTGAGACCCTTCCTATGGCATGAGATGTCATATACAACTCCTTCCCATTCCAATCCCGAGACCCTTCCTATAGCATGAGATGTGATATATCAATGCTTATACCAAACCTGAGACCATTCCTATAGCATAAGATGTGATATCCAACTCCTTCCCATTCCAATCCTGAGACCCTTCCTATAACATGAGATGTGATGTCTCAATGCTTCTAATACCAAACCTGAGATCCTTCCTATGGCATGAGATGTCATATAAAACTCCTTCCCATTCCAATCCTGAGAACGTTCTGATAGCATGAGATGTGATATTTCAATGCTTCTAATACCAAACCTGAGATCCTTCCGATAGCATGAGATGTGATATCTCTATTCTTCTAATACCAAACCTGAGATCATTCCTATAACACGAGATGTGATATCCAAATCCTTCCCCTTACAAAACTGAGACCCTCTCTTTAGCATGAGATGTGATATCAAACTCCCTCCCATTCCAATCCTGATACCCTTCTGATAGCATGAGATGTGATATCTCAATGCTTCTAATACCAAACCTGAGATCCTACCTCTAACATGAAATGTGATACCCAACTCCTTCCCCTTCCAAACCTGAGAGCCTTCCTATAGCATGAGATGTGATATCGAAGTATTTCCCATTCCAATCCTGAGACCTTTCCTATAACATGAAATGTGAAATCCAACTCCTTCCCATTCCAACCTGAGACCCTTCCTATAGCATGAGATGGGATATCCAACTACTTCCCATTCCAAACCTGAGACCCTTCCGATAGCATGAGATGTGATATCTCAATGCTTCAAAAACCAAACATGAGAACCATCCTATAACATGAGATGTGAAATCCAAATCCTTCCCTTCCCAAACCTGAGACTCTTCCTATAGCATGAGATGTGATATCTCAATGCTTCTACCAAACCTGAGACCCTTCCTATAGCATGAGATGTGATATCCAACTCCTTCCCATTCCAATCCTGAGACCCTTCCTATAGCATGAGATGTGATATCCAACTTCTTCCCATTCCAATCCTGAGACCCTTCCTATAACATGAGATGGTATGTCTCAATGCTTCTAATACCAAACCTGAGATTCTTCCTATGACATGAAATGTGATACCCAACTCCTTCCCCTTCCAAACCTGAGAGCCTTCCTATAGCATGAGATGTGATATCGAAGTATTTCCCATTCCAATCCTGAGACCTTTCCTATAACATGACATGTGAAATCCAACTCCTTCCCATTCCAACCTGAGACCCTTCCTATAGCATGAGATGGGATATCCAACTACTTCCCATTCCAAACCTGAGACCCTTCCGATAGCATGAGATGTGATATCTCAATGCTTCAAAAACCAAACATGAGAACCATCCTATAACATGAGATGTGAAATCCAAATCCTTCCCTTCCCAAACCTGAGACTCTTCCTATAGCATGAGATGTGATATCTCAATGCTTCTACCAAACCTGAGACCCTTCCTATAGCATGAGATGTGATATCCAACTCCTTCCCATTCCAATCCTGAGACCCTTCCTATAGCATGAGATGTGATATCCAACTCCTTCCCATTCCAATCCTGAGACCCTTCCTATAACATGAGATGGTATGTCTCAATGCTTCTAATACCAAACCTGAGATTCTTCCTATGGCATGAGATGTCATATAAAACTCCTTCCCATTCCATTCCTGAGACCCTTCCTATAGCATGAGATGTGATATCCAACTCCTTCCCATTCCAATCCTGAGAACCTTCCTATAGCATGAGATGTGATATCTCAATGCTTCTAAGACCAAACCTGAGATCCTTCCTATAACATGAGATGTGATATCCAAGTCCTTCCCATTCCAATCCTGAGACCCTTCCTATAGCATGAGATGTGATATCTCAATGCTTATACCAAACCTGAGACCCTTCCGATAGCATGAGATGTGATATCTCAATGCTTCTAATACCAAACCTGAGATCCTTCCTATAACATGAGATGTGATATCCAAATCCTTCCCCTTCCGAACCGTAGACCCTCCCTTTAGCATGAAATGTGATATCCAACTCCTTCCCATTCCAATCCTGAGACCCTTCCGATAGCATGAGATGTGATATCTCAATGCCTCTAATACCAAACCTGAGATCCTACCTCTAACATGAAATGTGATATCCAACCCCTTCCCCTTCCAACCCTGAGAGCCTTCCTATAGAATGAGATGTGATATCCAAGTCCTTCACATTCCAATCCTGAGACCCTTCCTATAACATGAGATGTGATATCCAAATCCTTCCCATTCCAACCTTAGACCCTTCCTATAGCATGAGATGTGATATCTCAATGCTTCTAATACCAAACCTGAGACCCTTCTTATAACGAGATGTGATATCCAACTCCTTCCCATTCCAATCCTGAGACCCTTCTGATAGCATGGGATGTGATATCTCAATGCCTCTAATACCAAACCTGAGATCCTTCCGATAGCATGAGATGTGATATCTCAATGCTTCTAATACCGAACCTGAGATCCTTCCTATAACATGAGATGTGATATCCAAATCCTTCACCTTCCAAACCTGAGACCCTCCCTTTAGCATGAGATGTGATATCCAAGTCCTTCCCACTCCCGTCCTGAGACCCTTCCTATAACATGAGATGTGACATCCCCATGCTTCTAATATCAAACCTGAGACCCTTCCTATAACATAAGATGGGATATCCAACTCCTTCCCATTCCAATCCTGAGACCCTTCCGATAGCAGAGATGTGATATCTCAATGCTTATACCAAACCTGAGACCCTTCCTATGGCATGAGATGTCATATACAACTCCTTCCCATTCCAATCCTGAGACCCTTCTGATAGCATGAGATGTGATAGCTCAATGCCTCTAATACCAAACTTGAGATCCTACCTCTGACATGAAATGTGATATCCAACTCCTTCCCTTTCCAAACGTGAGACCCTCCCTATAGCATGAGATGTGATATCCAAGTCCTTCCCATTCCAGTCCTGAGATCCTTCCTATAACATGAGATGTGATATCTCAATGCTTCTAATATCAAACCTGAGACCCTTCCTATAACATAAGATGTGATATCCAACTCCTTCTCATTCCAATCCTGAGACCCTTCCGATAGCAGAGATGTGATATCTCAATGCTTATACCAAACCTGAGACCCTTCCTATGGCATGAGATGTCATATACAACTCCTTCCCATTCCAATCCCGAGACCCTTCCTATAGCATGAGATGTGATATATCAATGCTTATACCAAACCTGAGACCATTCCTATAGCATAAGATGTGATATCCAACTCCTTCCCATTCCAATCCTGAGACCCTTCCTATAACATGAGATGTGATGTCTCAATGCTTCTAATACCAAACCTGAGATCCTTCCTATGGCATGAGATGTCATATAAAACTCCTTCCCATTCCAATCCTGAGAACGTTCTGATAGCATGAGATGTGATATTTCAATGCTTCTAATACCAAACCTGAGATCCTTCCGATAGCATGAGATGTGATATCTCTATTCTTCTAATACCAAACCTGAGATCATTCCTATAACACGAGATGTGATATCCAAATCCTTCCCCTTACAAAACTGAGACCCTCTCTTTAGCATGAGATGTGATATCAAACTCCCTCCCATTCCAATCCTGATACCCTTCTGATAGCATGAGATGTGATATCTCAATGCTTCTAATACCAAACCTGAGATCCTACCTCTAACATGAAATGTGATACCCAACTCCTTCCCCTTCCAAACCTGAGAGCCTTCCTATAGCATGAGATGTGATATCGAAGTATTTCCCATTCCAATCCTGAGACCTTTCCTATAACATGAAATGTGAAATCCAACTCCTTCCCATTCCAACCTGAGACCCTTCCTATAGCATGAGATGGGATATCCAACTACTTCCCATTCCAAACCTGAGACCCTTCCGATAGCATGAGATGTGATATCTCAATGCTTCAAAAACCAAACATGAGAACCATCCTATAACATGAGATGTGAAATCCAAATCCTTCCCTTCCCAAACCTGAGACTCTTCCTATAGCATGAGATGTGATATCTCAATGCTTCTACCAAACCTGAGACCCTTCCTATAGCATGAGATGTGATATCCAACTCCTTCCCATTCCAATCCTGAGACCCTTCCTATAGCATGAGATGTGATATCCAACTTCTTCCCATTCCAATCCTGAGACCCTTCCTATAACATGAGATGGTATGTCTCAATGCTTCTAATACCAAACCTGAGATTCTTCCTATGACATGAAATGTGATACCCAACTCCTTCCCCTTCCAAACCTGAGAGCCTTCCTATAGCATGAGATGTGATATCGAAGTATTTCCCATTCCAATCCTGAGACCTTTCCTATAACATGACATGTGAAATCCAACTCCTTCCCATTCCAACCTGAGACCCTTCCTATAGCATGAGATGGGATATCCAACTACTTCCCATTCCAAACCTGAGACCCTTCCGATAGCATGAGATGTGATATCTCAATGCTTCAAAAACCAAACATGAGAACCATCCTATAACATGAGATGTGAAATCCAAATCCTTCCCTTCCCAAACCTGAGACTCTTCCTATAGCATGAGATGTGATATCTCAATGCTTCTACCAAACCTGAGACCCTTCCTATAGCATGAGATGTGATATCCAACTCCTTCCCATTCCAATCCTGAGACCCTTCCTATAGCATGAGATGTGATATCCAACTCCTTCCCATTCCAATCCTGAGACCCTTCCTATAACATGAGATGGTATGTCTCAATGCTTCTAATACCAAACCTGAGATTCTTCCTATGGCATGAGATGTCATATAAAACTCCTTCCCATTCCATTCCTGAGACCCTTCCTATAGCATGAGATGTGATATCCAACTCCTTCCCATTCCAATCCTGAGAACCTTCCTATAGCATGAGATGTGATATCTCAATGCTTCTAAGACCAAACCTGAGATCCTTCCTATAACATGAGATGTGATATCCAAATCCTTCCCCTTCCAACCCTGAGACCCTTCCTATACCATGAGATGTGATATCTCAATGCTTCTAATACCAAACCTGGGACCCGTCCTATAACATGAGATATGATATCCAAATCCTTCCCCTTCCAAACCTGAGACACTTCCTTTAGCATGAGATGTGATATCCAAATCCTTCCCATTCCAATCCTAAAACCCTTCCTATAGCATGAGATGTGATATCTCAATGTTTCTAATAAAAAACCTTAGACCCTTCCTATAGCAAGAGATGTGATATCCAAATCCTTCCCATTCCAATCCTGAGACCCTTCCTATAACATGAGATGTGATATCCAACTCCTTCCCATTCCAATCTGAGACCCTATAGTATGAGAAGGGATATCCAACTCCTTCCCAATCCAATCCTGAGACCCTTCCGATAGCAGAGATGTGATATCTCAATGCTTATACCAAACCTGAGACCCTTCCTATGGCATGAGATGTGATATCCAAATCCTTCACATTCCAATCCTGAGACCCTTCCTATAGCATGAGATGTGATATCTCAATGCTTCTAATACCAAACCTGAGATCCTTCCTATAACATGAGATGTGATATCCAAATCCTTACCCTTCCAAACCTGAGACCCTCCCTTTAGCATGAGATGTGATATCCAACTCCTTCCCATTCCAATCCTGATACCCTTCTGATAGCATGAGATGTGATATCTCAATGCCTCTAATACCAAACCTGAGATCCTACCTCTAACATGAAATGTAATAGCCCACTCCTTCCCTTTCCAAACCTGAGAGCCTTCCTACAGCATGAGATGTGATATCCAAGTCCTTCCCATTCCAATCCTGAGACCCTTCCTATAACATGAGATGTGAAATCCAACTCCTTCCTATTCCAACCTGAGACCCTTCCTATAGCATGAGATGGGATATCCAACTCCTTCCAAATCCAATCCTGATACCCTTCCGATAGCATGAGATGTGATATCCCAATGCTTCTACAAAACCTGAGACCCATACCATGGCATGAGATGTGATATCAAACTCCCGTCCTATACCATGAGACTTGATATCTCAATGCTTCTAATACCAAACCTGAGACCGGTCCAATAACATGAGATGTGATATCCAAATCCTTCCCCTTCCAAACCTTAGACCCTTCCTTTATCATGAGATGTGATATCCACCTCCTTCCCATTCCATTCCTGAGACCCTTCCTATAGCATGAGATGTGATATCTCAATGCTTCTAATACCAAACCTGAGACCCTTCCTATAACATGAGATGTGATATCCAAGTCCTTCCCATTCCAATCCTGAGACCCTTCCTATAGCATGAGATGTGATATCTCAATGCTTATACCAAACCTGAGACCCTTCCGATAGCATGAGATGTGATATCTCAATGCTTCTAATACCAAACCTGAGATCCTTCCTATAACATGAGATGTGATATCCAAATCCTTCCCCTTCCGAACCGTAGACCCTCCCTTTAGCATGAAATGTGATATCCAACTCCTTCCCATTCCAATCCTGAGACCCTTCCGATAGCATGAGATGTGATATCTCAATGCCTCTAATACCAAACCTGAGATCCTACCTCTAACATGAAATGTGATATCCAACCCCTTCCCCTTCCAACCCTGAGAGCCTTCCTATAGAATGAGATGTGATATCCAAGTCCTTCACATTCCAATCCTGAGACCCTTCCTATAACATGAGATGTGATATCCAAATCCTTCCCATTCCAACCTTAGACCCTTCCTATAGCATGAGATGTGATATCTCAATGCTTCTAATACCAAACCTGAGACCCTTCTTATAACGAGATGGGATATCCAACTCCTTCCCATTCCAATCCTGAGACCCTTCCGATAGCAGAGATGTGATATCTCAATGCTTATACCAAACCTGAGACCCTTCCTATGGCATGAGATGTCATATACAACTCCTTCCGATTCCAATCCTGAGACCCTTCCTATAGCATGAGATGGGATATCTCAATGCTTATACCAAACCTGAGACCCTTCCTATAGCATGAGATGTGATATCCAACTCCTTCCCATTCCAATCCTGAGACCCTTCCTATAGCATGAGATGTGATATCTCAATGCTTCTAATACCAAACCTGAGATCCTTCATATGACATGAGATGTGATATCAAACTCCTTCCCCTTCCAAACCTGAGACCCTCCCTTTAGCATGAGATGTGATATCCAAATCCTTCCCCTTCCAAACCTGAGACCCTCCCTTTAGCATGAGATGTGATATCCAACTCCTTCCCATTCCAATCCTGAGACCCTTCCTATAGCTTGAGATGTGATATCCAACTCCTTTCCATTCCAATTCTGAGACCCGTCCTATACCATGAGACTTGATATCTCAATGCTTCTAATACCAAACCTGAGACCCTTCCTATAACATGAGATGTGATATCCAAGTCCTTCCCATTCCAATCCTGAGACCCTTCCTATAGCTTGAGATGTGATATCCAACTCCTTCCCATTCCAATTCTGAGACCCATCCTATACCATGAGACTTGATATCTCAATGCTTCTAATAGAAAACCTGAGACCGGTCCTATAACATGAGATGTGATATACAAATCCTTCCCCTTCCAAACCTTAGACCCTTCCTATAGCATGAGATGTGATATCTCAATGCTTCTAATACCAAACCTGAGACCCTTCTTATAACGAGATGGGATATCCAACTCCTTCCCATTCCAATCCTGAGACCCTTCCGATAGCAGAGATGTGATATCTCAATGCTTATACCAAACCTGAGACCCTTCCTATGGCATGAGATGTCATATACAACTCCTTCCGATTCCAATCCTGAGACCCTTCCTATAGCATGAGATGGGATATCTCAATGCTTATACCAAACCTGAGACCCTTCCTATAGCATGAGATGTGATATCCAACTCCTTCCAAATCCAATCCTGATACCCTTCCGATAGCATGAGATGTGATATCCCAATGCTTCTACAAAACCTGAGACCCATACCATGGCATGAGATGTGATATCAAACTCCCGTCCTATACCATGAGACTTGATATCTCAATGCTTCTAATACCAAACCTGAGACCGGTCCAATAACATGAGATGTGATATCCAAATCCTTCCCCTTCCAAACCTTAGACCCTTCCTTTATCATGAGATGTGATATCCACCTCCTTCCCATTCCATTCCTGAGACCCTTCCTATAGCATGAGATGTGATATCTCAATGCTTCTAATACCAAACCTGAGACCCTTCCTATAACATGAGATGTGATATCCAAGTCCTTCCCATTCCAATCCTGAGACCCTTCCTATAGCATGAGATGTGATATCTCAATGCTTATACCAAACCTGAGACCCTTCCGATAGCATGAGATGTGATATCTCAATGCTTCTAATACCAAACCTGAGATCCTTCCTATAACATGAGATGTGATATCCAAATCCTTCCCCTTCCGAACCGTAGACCCTCCCTTTAGCATGAAATGTGATATCCAACTCCTTCCCATTCCAATCCTGAGACCCTTCCGATAGCATGAGATGTGATATCTCAATGCCTCTAATACCAAACCTGAGATCCTACCTCTAACATGAAATGTGATATCCAACCCCTTCCCCTTCCAACCCTGAGAGCCTTCCTATAGAATGAGATGTGATATCCAAGTCCTTCACATTCCAATCCTGAGACCCTTCCTATAACATGAGATGTGATATCCAAATCCTTCCCATTCCAACCTTAGACCCTTCCTATAGCATGAGATGTGATATCTCAATGCTTCTAATACCAAACCTGAGACCCTTCTTATAACGAGATGGGATATCCAACTCCTTCCCATTCCAATCCTGAGACCCTTCCGATAGCAGAGATGTGATATCTCAATGCTTATACCAAACCTGAGACCCTTCCTATGGCATGAGATGTCATATACAACTCCTTCCGATTCCAATCCTGAGACCCTTCCTATAGCATGAGATGGGATATCTCAATGCTTATACCAAACCTGAGACCCTTCCTATAGCATGAGATGTGATATCCAACTCCTTCCCATTCCAATCCTGAGACCCTTCCTATAGCATGAGATGTGATATCTCAATGCTTCTAATACCAAACCTGAGATCCTTCATATGACATGAGATGTGATATCAAACTCCTTCCCCTTCCAAACCTGAGACCCTCCCTTTAGCATGAGATGTGATATCCAAATCCTTCCCCTTCCAAACCTGAGACCCTCCCTTTAGCATGAGATGTGATATCCAACTCCTTCCCATTCCAATCCTGAGACCCTTCCTATAGCTTGAGATGTGATATCCAACTCCTTTCCATTCCAATTCTGAGACCCGTCCTATACCATGAGACTTGATATCTCAATGCTTCTAATACCAAACCTGAGACCCTTCCTATAACATGAGATGTGATATCCAAGTCCTTCCCATTCCAATCCTGAGACCCTTCCTATAGCTTGAGATGTGATATCCAACTCCTTCCCATTCCAATTCTGAGACCCATCCTATACCATGAGACTTGATATCTCAATGCTTCTAATAGCAAACCTGAGACCGGTCCTATAACATGAGATGTGATATACAAATCCTTCCCCTTCCAAACCTTAGACCCTTCCTATAGCATGAGATGTGATATCTCAATGCTTCTAATACCAAACCTGAGACCCTTCTTATAACGAGATGGGATATCCAACTCCTTCCCATTCCAATCCTGAGACCCTTCCGATAGCAGAGATGTGATATCTCAATGCTTATACCAAACCTGAGACCCTTCCTATGGCATGAGATGTCATATACAACTCCTTCCGATTCCAATCCTGAGACCCTTCCTATAGCATGAGATGGGATATCTCAATGCTTATACCAAACCTGAGACCCTTCCTATAGCATGAGATGTGATATCCAACTCCTTCCCATTCCAATCCTGAGACCCTTCCTATAGCATGAGATGTGATATCTCAATGCTTCTAATACCAAACCTGAGATCCTTCCTATAACATGAGATGTGATATCAAACTCCTTCCCCTTCCAAACCTGAGACCCTCCCTTTAGCATGAGATGTGATATCCAAATCCTTCCCCTTCCAAACCTGAGACCCTCCCTTTAGCATGAGATGTGATATCCAACTCCTTCCCATTCCAATCCTGAGACCCTTCTGATAGCATGAGATGTGATATCTCAATGCCTCTAATACCAATCCTGAGACCCTTACTATAACATGAGTGTTAGGAAAGATTCCGTAATTGTAGGTAATTTTCCTTCCATGTGGCAACCCCTAAACTTTTTGCTGTTGTTTTTCACCTTGTTCTTGACTTTGCCAGAGAAGTGCAGCCTTCTGCCGCACTCCTCTGGGCTTTCGCTCCTTTCTTACGGGGAAACTGACATGCCCTTAAGACAGTCAGTACCGGGGAACGCTGTTTCCGGTAGTTTCTTTTATCATGTTGCGGCTTTCGTGCAACATGACACAAGAGGGCACTGTAAGCTAAGTTACAGCTCTCTTGGGTTTCTAGCCTTCTACAGGCCCTAGATACTCGTTTAGGATTGTATCTGATCGGTGCAAGTGATTCAGGGACGGGAATGGTGGCAGCGATCGTTTCTTGTGTTTTGAGCTCCTTTTGGTGTTCTAAGCGCGTTTTCCACACTTAACCCAAAATGGTGGCCTGGCTCCCAAAATGGCCAGACCACGAGGCTCCTTTGTCCTGTCCGCTGACCGTCTTGCTCCCTTCACCTTCCCCAGGTCGAGCCGACCCGGGGCCTTCCTTATTTGGGCATGTACTTTCCCGCGAAACACGGATGCTTTCGCGAGCTTCTACATGTCTTGTGTGTGCCTCCAGGATGTGGGCTGGGATGTCTGGTCCCAATACACATCCTGGGTGCCAGAGAGTCTAGGGTGGTGTGAATGTCTGGGACCACCGTGGTCCGTGATTGATCCACGAATGGTGTGAGTGTTGATGAGCGGATCTCCCATTGGGTTCCCTCTGTTTTGGCTCGAAGGGAACCGTGGATAAGAGGGGGCTGGAAACACCACTACCATGTCGATCTCCTGAGTTCTCACGAACAAAGGAATACAGGAGCCAAGTATCCTGCAACCAAGAGGCTGAACCGAGGAATCGCTGGTGACCCGCTGAAGGACTTCTCCTCTGCACTGCTGTCGTCTTGTGAAACCCTTTTCACCTTTGATCGAACCAGAAGGCCTGTACTGGTACTTCGACCCTTTGGAATAGCGGGAACAGCTATTCTCGGCATCTTCACCATCTCCTGCCAGTAAGCCTTCGGAAGTGTCTCTGGGCCATCCAGCTGACTGACCAGCTTACACGGGAGTCTTGCTCTGTAACCGCCGCCAGGTTGTGTAGTATTTCGAGTCCTTGTCACTCTCACACGCTTCGTACACTTGGCGTTCCCAAGTCGGAAGTGAGTAGTGTACATTTGGCTCAGATTCACACGGCCGCTCCGTTGCCCTGCTGTGGTAACAAACTGTGCAGGTTTCTTCGATTGGGACGTCTTTTTACTCAACACGACGACGAGGCGTTCCCTGCTCTTCTGAACCTGCCAGCTGCTGAAACTGATGCGGAGAAGCCTGGGTCTGCTTGCATCGGGGACCGGTGAGTAGCATAGCTAGGATCTGGTCGCCCTCCTGCAGGAGCCCATTGCTTTTCCCCGCTGTGTAAAACAGCAACCCTTTTCCGTACTCGCGCTCTGCTTCTGCCCACTGTGGAGGCTGCGCTTGAGTCGCAGAACTTGTTCTTCTTTTGTGCACTAAACTGAACTGCCTGATTTCCCTCGAAGAGCTTCTCCTTTTGCCCGTTGGCACCAGCGCGTGCAGGTACTTTTGAGCACAAGGCTCCACTCTTCGCAGGGCTCGGACTTCCATCTAGTTAGGTGCCTCTGAAGGCGAACTGGGTCTAAGCATTATTTCGCACTGCCTGTCTTCCTTCCCTTTTAGGTGGACTACCCATTTCGTGCATATAACGCTTGAGACTGTCGTATTTGTATATATATTGTGTTGATATGGTATGTGTTGGTTTAATATAGTTATATTGTGATTTTCTCGCTACGGTCATTGTTTTAAAGGCCTTGAAATAAATGTGTATATATTTTTAATATAACAACTGTTTGGAGTAGTTTGTAAGTGATCTTGCTTTGTGTGCTCATTGCGGGTTTTCAGTCACCCTCACCCCTCTTGAGACCTAGTCTTGACCGCCGCGATCGCTACCTTGATTGGTCTGGCTCGTCCAGAGGTTACCCTGTTCCAAGTAATTAGGTTGGCCTTCTGAACTCCTGCGCCACCAGGACAGAGTTCAGAAATCCGTCTTAGCAATGAGATGTGATATCCAACTCCTTCCCATTCCAACCTGAGACCCTTCTTATAGCATGAGATGGGATATCCAACTCCTTCCAAATCCAATTCTGATACCCTTCCGATAGCATGAGATGTGATATCCCAATGCTTCTACCAAACCTGAGACCCATACTATGGCATGAGATGTGATATCAAACTCCTTCCCATTCCAATCCTGAGACCCTTCCTATAGCTTGAGATGTGATATCCAACTCCTTCCCATTCCAATTCTGAGACCCTTCCTATACCATGAGACTTGATATCTCAATGCTTCTAATACCAAACCTGAGACCCGTCCTATAACATGAGATGTGATATCCAAATCCTTCCCCTTTCAAACCTAAGACCCTTCCTTTATCATGAGATGTGATATCCAACTCCTTCCCATTCCAATCCTGAGACCCTTCCGATATCATGAGATGTGATATCTCAATGCTTCTAATATCAAACTTGAGACCCTCCCTATAGCATGAGATGTGATATCCAAGTCCTTCCCATTCCAATCCTGAGACCCTTCCTATAGCATGAGATGTGATATCTCAATGCTTCTAATACCAAACCTGAGACCCTTCCTATAACATGAGATGGGAATATCCAACTCCTTCCCATTCCAATCCTGAGACCCTTCCGATAGCAGAGATGTGATATCTGAATGCTTATGCCAAACCTGAGATCCGTCCTACAACATGAGATGTGATATCCAACTCCTTCCCATTCCAATCCTGAGACACTTCCTATAGCATGAGATGTGATATCTCACTGCTTATACCAAACCTGAGACCCTTCCTATAGCATGAGATGTGATATCTCAATGCTTCTAATATCAAACTTGAGACACTTCCTATAGCATGAGATGTGATATCGCAATGCTTCTAATACCAAACCTGAGCCTCCTCCTATAACATGAAATGGGATATCCAACTCCTTCCCATTCCAATCCTGAGACCCTTCCGATAGCAGAGATGTGATATCTCAATGCTTATACCAAACCTGAGATCCTTCCTATAACATGAGATGTGATATCCAACTCCTTCCCATTCCAATCCTGAGACACTTCCTATAGCATGAGATGTGATATCTCACTGCTTATACCAAACCTGAGACCCTTCCTATAGCATGAGATGTGATATCCAACTCCTTCCCATTCCAATCCTGAGACCCTTCCTATAGCATGAGATGTGATATCTCAATGCTTCTAATATCAAACTTGAGACCCTCCCTATAGCATGAGATGTGATATCCAAGTCCTTCCCATTCCAATCCTGAGACACTTCCTATAGCATGAGATGTGATATCTCAATGATTCTAATACCAAACCTGAGACTCTTCCTATAACATGAGATGGGATATCCAACTCCTTCCCATTCCAATCCTGAGACCCTTTCGATTGCAGAGATGTGATATCTCAATGCTTATACCAAACCTGAGACCCTTCCTATAGCATGAGATGTGATATCCAACTCCTTCCCATTCCAATCCTGAGACCCTTCCTATAGCATGAGATGTGATATCTCAATGCCTCTAATACCAAACCTGAGATCCTTCCTCTAACATGAAATGTGATATCCAACTCCTTCCCTTTCCAAACCTGAGAGCCTATCTATAGCATGAGATGTGATATCCAAGTCCTTCCCATTCCAATACTTAGACCCTTCCTACAGCATGCAATATGATATCTCAATGATTCTAATAACAAACCTGAGACCAGTCCTATAACATGAGATGGGATATCCAACTCCTTCCCATTCCAATCTTGAGACACTTCCGATAGCAGAGATATGATATCTCAATGCTTATACCAAACCTGAGACCCTTCCTATAACATGAGATGTGATATCCAGCTCCTTCCCATTCCAATCCTGAGACATTTCCGATAGCATGAGATGTGATATCTCAATGCTTCTACCAAACCTGAGACCCTTCCTTTAGCATGAGATGTGATATCCAACTCCTTCCCATTCCAATCCCGAGACCCTTCCTATAGCATGAGATGTGATATCTCAATACTTCTAATACCAAACCTGAGATCCTTCCGATAACATGAGATGTGATATCCAAATCCTTCCCCTTCCAAACCTGAGACCCTCCCTTTAGCATGGGATGTGATATCCAACTCCTTCCCTTTCCAATCCTGAGACCCTTCTGATAGCATGAGATGTGATATCTCAATGGTTCTAATACCAAACCTGAGATCCTTCCGATAGCATGAGATGTGATATCTCAATGCTTCTAATACCAAACCTGATATCCTTCCTATAACATGAGATGTGATATCCAAATCCTTCCCCTTCCAAACCTGAGACCCTCCCTTTAGCATGAGATGTGATATCCAACTCCTTCCCATTCCAATCCTGAGACCCTTCTGATAGCATGAGATGTGATATCTCAATGCCTCTAATACCAATCCTGAGACCCTTCCTATAACATGAGATGTGATATCCAACTCCTTCCCATTTCAACCTGAGACCCTTCCTATAGCATGAGATGGGATATCCAACTCCTTCCAAATCCAATTCTGATACCCTTCCGATAGCATGAGATGTGACATCCCAATGCTTCTACCAAACCTGAGACCCATACTATGGCATGAGATGTGATATCAAACTCCTTCCCATTCCAATCCTGAGACCCTTCCTATAGCATGAGATGTGATGTCTCAATGCTTCTAATACCAAACCTGAGATCCTTCCTATAACATGAGATGTGATATCCAACTCCTTCCCATTCCAATCCTGAGACCCTTCCTATAGCATGAGATGTGATATCTCAATGCTTATACCAAACCTGAGACCCTTCCTATAGCATGAGATGTGATATCCAACTCCTTCCGATTCCAATCCTGAGACCCTTCCTATAGCATGAGATGTGATATCTCAATGCCTCTAATACCAAACCTGAGATCCTTCCTCTAACATGAAATGTGATATCCAACTCCTTTCCTTTCCAAACCTGAGAGCCTACCTATAGCATGAGATGTGATATCCAAGTCCTTCCCATTCCAATCCTTAGACCCTTCCTACAGCATGCAATATGATATCTCAATGATTCTAATAACAAACCTGAGACCCGTCCTATAACATGAGATGGGATATCCAACTCCTTCCCATTCCAATCCTGAGACACTTCCGATAGCAGAGATGTGATATCTCAATGCTTTTACCAAACCTGAGACCCTTCCTATAACATGAGATGTGATATCCAACTCCTTCCCGTTCCAAACCTGAGACCCTTCCTATAGCATATGTGATATCCAACTCCTTCCCATTCCACACATGAGACCCTTCCTATAGCAAGAATGTAATATCCAACTCCTTCCCATTCCAATCCTGAGACCATTCCTATAGCATGAGATCTGATATCTCAATGCTTCTAATACCAAACCTGAGACCAGTCCTATAACATGAGATGGGATATCCAACTCCTTCCCCTTCCAAACCTGAGACCCTTCCTATAGCATGAGATGTGATATCCAACTGCTTCCCATCCCAATCCTGAGACACTTCCGATTGCAGAGATGTGATATCTCAATGCTTATACCAAACCTGAGACTCTGCCTATAACATGAGATGTGATATCCAACTCCTTCCCGTTCCAAACCTGAGACCCTTCCTATAGCATGAGATGTGATATCCAACTCCTTCCGATTCCAATCCTGAGACCCTTCCGATAGCATGAGATGTGATATCTCAATGCTTCTAATACCAAACCTGAGATCCTTCCTATAACATGTGATGTGATATCCAAATCCTTCCCCTTCCAAACCTGAGACCCTCCCTTTAGCATGGGATGTGCTATCCAACTCCTTCCCATTCCAATCCTGAGACCCTTATGATAGCATGAGATGTGATATCTCAATGCCTCTAATACCAAACCTGAGATACTTCCGATATCATGAGATGTGATATCTCAATGCTTCTAATACCAAACCTGAGATCCTTCCTATAACATGAGATGTGATATCCAAATCCTTCCCCTTCCAAACCTGAGACCCTCCCTTTAGCATGAGATGTGATATCCAACTCCTTCCCATTCCAATCCTGAGACCCTTCTGATAGCATGAGATGTGATATCTCAATGCCTCTAATACCAAACCTGAGATCCTACCTCTAACATGAAATGTGATATCCAACTCCTTCCCTTTCCAAACCTGAGACCCTGCCTATAGCATGAGATGTGATATCCAAGTCCTTCCCATTCCAATCCTGAGACCCTTCTTATAGCATGTGATGTGATATCTCAATGCTTATACCAAACCCGAGACCCTTCCTATGGCATGAGATGTCATATACAACTCCTTCCCATTCCAATCCTGAGACCCTTCCTATAGCATGAGATGTGATATCTCAATGCCTCTAATACCAAACCTGAGATCCTTCCTCTAACATGAAATGTGATATCCAACTCCTTCCCTTTCCAAACCTGAGAGCCTATCTATAGCATGAGATGTGATATCCAAGTCCTTCCCATTCCAATACTTAGACCCTTCCTACAGCATGCAATATGATATCTCAATGATTCTAATAACAAACCTGAGACCAGTCCTATAACATGAGATGGGATATCCAACTCCTTCCCATTCCAATCCTGAGACACTTCCGATAGCAGAGATATGATATCTCAATGCTTATACCAAACCTGAGACCCTTCCTATAACATGAGATGTGATATCCAACTCCTTCCCGTTCCAAACCTGAGACCCTTCCTTTAGCATGAGATGTGATATCCAGCTCCTTCCCATTCCAATCCTGAGACATTTCCGATAGCATGAGATGTGATATCTCAATGCTTCTACCAAACCTGAGACCCTTCCTTTAGCATGAGATGTGATATCCAACTCCTTCCCATTCCAATCCCGAGACCCTTCCTATAGCATGAGATGTGATATCTCAATACTTCTAATACCAAACCTGAGATCCTTCCGATAACATGAGATGTGATATCCAAATCCTTCCCCTTCCAAACCTGAGACCCTCCCTTTAGCATGAGATGTGATATCCAACTCCTTCCCTTTCCAATCCTGAGACCCTTCTGATAGCATGAGATGTGATATCTCAATGGTTCTAATACCAAACCTGAGATCCTTCCGATAGCATGAGATGTGATATCTCAATGCTTCTAATACCAAACCTGATATCCTTCCTATAACATGAGATGTGATATCCAAATCCTTCCCCTTCCAAACCTGAGACCCTCCCTTTAGCATGAGATGTGATATCCAACTCCTTCCCATTCCAATCCTGAGACCCTTCTGATAGCATGAGATGTGATATCTCAATGCCTCTAATACCAATCCTGAGACCCTTCCTTTAACATGAGATGTGATATCCAACTCCTTCCCATTTCAACCTGAGACCCTTCCTATAGCATGAGATGGGATATCCAACTCCTTCCAAATCCAATTCTGATACCCTTCCGATAGCATGAGATGTGACATCCCAATGCTTCTACCAAACCTGAGACCCATACTATGGCATGAGATGTGATATCAAACTCCTTCCCATTCCAATCCTGAGACCCTTCCTATAGCATGAGATGTGATGTCTCAATGCTTCTAATACCAAACCTGAGATCCTTCCTATAACATGAGATGTGATATCCAACTCCTTCCCATTCCAATCCTGAGACCCTTCCTATAGCATGAGATGTGATATCTCAATGCTTATACCAAACCTGAGACCCTTCCTATAGCATGAGATGTGATATCCAACTCCTTCCGATTCCAATCCTGAGACCCTTCCTATAGCATGAGATGTGATATCTCAATGCCTCTAATACCAAACCTGAGATCCTTCCTCTAACATGAAATGTGATATCCAACTCCTTTCCTTTCCAAACCTGAGAGCCTACCTATAGCATGAAATGTGATATCCAAGTCCTTCCCATTCCAATCCTTAGACCCTTCCTACAGCATGCAATATGATATCTCAATGATTCTAATAACAAACCTGAGACCCGTCCTATAACATGAGATGGGATATCCAACTCCTTCCCATTCCAATCCTGAGACACTTCCGATAGCAGAGATGTGATATCTCAATGCTTATACCAAACCTGAGACCCTTCCTATAACATGAGATGTGATATCCAACTCCTTCCCGTTCCAAACCTGAGACCCTTCCTATAGCATATGTGATATCCAACTCCTTCCCATTCCACACATGAGACCCTTCCTATAGCAAGAATGTAATATCCAACTCCTTCCCATTCCAATCCTGAGACCATTCCTATAGCATGAGATGTGATATCTCAATGCTTCTAATACCAAACCTGAGACCAGTCCTACTAACATGAGATGGGATATCCAACTCCTTCCCCTTCCAAACCTGAGACCCTTCCTATAGCATGAGATGTGATATCCAACTCCTTCCCATCCCAATCCTGAGACACTTCCGATTGCAGAGATGTGATATCTCAATGCTTATACCAAACCTGAGACTCTTCCTATAACATGAGATGTGATATCCAACTCCTTCCCGTTCCAAACCTGAGACCCTTCCTATAGCATGAGATGTGATATCCAACTCCTTCCGATTCCAATCCTGAGACCCTTCCGATAGCATGAGATGTGATATCTCAATGCTTCTAATACCAAACCTGAGATCCTTCCTATAACATGTGATGTGATATCCAAATCCTTCCCCTTCCAAACCTGAGACCCTCCCTTTAGCATGGGATGTGCTATCCAACTCCTTCCCATTCCAATCCTGAGACCCTTATGATAGCATGAGATGTGATATCTCAATGCCTCTAATACCAAACCTGAGATACTTCCGATAGCATGACATGTGATATCTCAATGCTTCTAATACCAAACCTGAGATCCTTCCTATAACATGAGATGTGATATCCAAATCCTTCCCCTTCCAAACCTGAGACCCTCCCTTTAGCATGAGATGTGATATCCAACTCCTTCCCATTCCAATCCTGAGACCCTTCTGATAGCATGAGATGTGATATCTCAATGCCTCTAATACCAAACCTGAGATCCTACCTCTAACATGAAATGTGATATCCAACTCCTTCCCTTTCCAAACCTGAGACCCTGCCTATAGCATGAGATGTGATATCCAAGTCCTTCCCATTCCAATCCTGAGACCCTTCCTATAGCATGTGATGTGATATCTCAATGCTTATACCAAACCCGAGACCCTTCCTATGGCATGAGATGTCATATACAGCTCCTTCCCATTCCAATCCCGAGACCCTTCCTATAGCATGAGATGTGATATCTCAATGCTTATACCAAACCTGAGACCCTTCCTATAGCATGAGATGTGATATCCAACTTCTTCCCATTCCAATCCTGAGACCCTTCCTATAACATGAGATGTGATGTCTCAATGCTTCTAATACCAAACCTGAGATCTTTCCTATAACATGAGATGTGATATCCAACTCCTTCCCATTCCAATTCTGAGACCCTTCCTATAGCATGAGATGTGATATCTCAATGCTTATACCAAACCTGAGACCCTTCCTATAGCTTGAGATGTGATATCCAACTCCTTCCCATTCCAATCCTGAGACCCTTCCTATAGCATGAGATGTGATATCCAACTTCTTCCCATTCCAATCCTGAGACCCTTCCTATAACATGAGATGTGATGTCTCAATGCTTCTAATACCAAACCTGAGATCTTTCCTATAACATGAGATGTGATATCCAACTCCTTCCCATTCCAATTCTGAGACCCTTCTGATAGCATGAGATGTGATATCTCAATGCCTCTAATACCCATCCTGAGACCCTTCCTATAGCATGAGATGTGATATCCAACTCCTTCCCATTTCAACCTGAGACCCTTCCTATAGCATGAGATGGGATATCCAACTCCTTCCAAATCCAATTCTGATACCCTTCCGATAGCATGAGATGTGATATCCCAATGCTTTTACCAAACCTGAGACCCATACTATGGCATGAGATGTGATATCAAACTCCTTCCCATTCCAATCCTGAGACCCTTCCTATAGCATGAGATGTGATGTCTCAATGCTTCTAATACCAAACCTGAGATCCTTCCTATAACATGAGATGTGATAGCCAACTCCTTCCCATTCCAATCCTGAGACCCTTCCAATAGCATGAGATGTGATATCTTAATGCTTATACCAAACCTGAGACCCTTCCTATAGCATGAGATGTGATATCCAACTCCTTCCGATTCCAATCCTGAGACCCTTCCTATAGCATGAGATGTGATATCTCAATGCCTCTAATACCACACCTGAGATCCTTCCTCTAACATGAAATGTGATATCCAACTCCTTTCCTTTCCAAACCTGAGAGCCTACCTATAGCATGAGATGTGATATCCAAGTCCTTCCCATTCCAATCCTTAGACCCTTCCTACAGCATGCAATATGATATCTCAATGATTCTAATAACAAACCTGAGACCCGTCCTATAACATGAGATGGGATATCCAACTCCTTCCCATTCCAATCCTGAGACACTTCCGATAGCAGAGATGTGATATCTCAATGCTTATACCAAACCTGAGACCCTTCCTATAACATGAGATGTGATATCCAACTCCTTCCCGTTCCAAACCTGAGACCCTTCCTATAGCATATGTGATATCCAACTCCTTCCCATTCCAAACATGAGACCCTTCCTATAGCAAGAATGTAATATCCAACTCCTTCCCATTCCAATCCTGAGACCATTCCTATAGCATGAGATGTGATATCTCAATGCTTCTAATACCAAACCTGAGATCCTTCCTATGACATGAGATGTGATATCCAACTCCTTCCCATTCCAATCCGGAGACCCTTCTGATAGCATGAGATGTGATATCTCAATGCCTCTAATACCAATCCTGAGACCCTTCCTATAACATGAGATGTGATATCCAACTCCTTCCCATTTCAACCTGAGACCCTTCCTATAGCATGCCATGGGATATCCAACTCCTTCCAAATCCAATTCTGATACCCTTCCGATAGCATGAGATGTGATATCCCAATGCTTCTACCAAACCTGAGACCCATACTATGGCATGAGATGTGATATCAAACTCCTTCCCATTCCAATCCTGAGACCCTTCCTATAGCATGAGATGTGATGTCTCAATGCTTCTAATACCAAACCTGAGATCCTTCCTATAACATGAGATGTGATATCCAACTCCTTCCAATTCCAATCCTGAGACCCATCCTGTAGCATGAGATGTGATATCTCAATGCTTATACCAAACCTGAGACCCTTCCTATAGCATGAGATGTGATATCCAACTCCTTCCGATTCCAATCCTGAGACCCTTCCTATAGCATGAGATGTGATATCTCAATGCCTCTAATACCAAACCTGAGATCCTTCCTCTAACATGAAATGTGATATCCAACTCCTTTCCTTTCCAAACCTGAGAGCCTACCTATAGCATGAGATGTGATATCCAAGTCCTTCCCATTCCAATCCTTAGACCCTTCCTACAGCATGCAATATGATATCTCAATGATTCTAATAACTAACCTGAGACCCGTCCTATAACATGAGATGGGATATCCAACTCCTTCCCATTCCAATCCTGAGACACTTCCGATAGCAGAGATGTGATATCTCAATGCTTATACCAAACCTGAGACCCTTCATATAACATGAGATGTGATATCCAACTCCTTCCCGTTCCAAACCTGAGACCCTTCCTATAGCATATGTGATATCCAACTCCTTCCCATTCCACACATGATACCCTTCCTATAGCAAGAATGTAATATCCAACTCCTTCCCATTCCAATCCTGAGACCATTCCTATAGCATGAGATGTGACATCTCAATGCTTCTAATACCAAACCTGAGACCAGTCCTATAACATGAGATGGGATATCCAACTCCTTCCCCTTCCAAACCTGAGACCCTTCCTATAGCATGAGATGTGATATCCAACTCCTTCCGATTCCAATCCTGAGACCCTTCCGATAGCATGAGATGTGATATCTCAATGCTTCTAATACCAAACCTGAGATCCTTCCTATAACATGTGATGTGATATCCAAATCCTTCCCCTTCCAAACCTGAGACCCTCCCTTTAGCATGAGATGTGCTATCCAACTCCTTCCCATTCCAATCCTGAGACCATTATGATAGCATGAGATGTGATATCTCAATGCCTCTAATACCAAACCTGAGATACTTACGATAGCATGAGATGTGATATCTCAATGCTTCTAATACCAAACCTGAGATCCTTCCTATAACATGAGATGTGATATCCAAATCCTTCCCCTTCCAAACCTGAGACCCTCCCTTTAGCATGAGATCTGATATCCAACTCCTTCCCATTCCAATCCTGAGACCCTTCTGATAGCATGAGATGTGATATCTCAATGCCTCTAATACCAAACCTGAGATCCTACCTCTAACATGAAATGTGATATCCAACTCCTTCCCTTTCCAAACCTGAGACCCTGCCTATAGCATGAGATGTGATATCCAAGTCCTTCCCATTCCAATCCTGAGACCCTTCCTATAGCATGTGATGTGATATCTCAATGCTTATACCAAACCCGAGACCCTTCCTATTGCATGAGATGTCATATACAACTCCTTCCCATTCCAATCCTGAGACCCTTCCTATAGCATGAGATGTGATATCTCAATGCTTATACCAAACCTGAGACCCTTCCTATAGCATGAGATGTGATATCCAACTTCTTCCCATTCCAATCCTGAGACCCTTCCTATAACATGAGATGTGATGTCTCAATGCTTCTAATACCAAACCTGAGATCTTTCCTATAACATGAGATGTGATATCCAACTCCTTCCCATTCCAATTCTGAGACCCTTCCTATAGCATGAGATGTGATATCTCAATGCTTATACCAAACCTGAGACCCTTCCTATAGCTTGAGATGTGATATCCGACTCCTTCCCATTCCAATCCTGAGACCCTTCCTATAGCATGAGATGTGATATCCAACTTCTTCCCATTCCAATCCTGAGACCCTTCCTATAACATGAGATGTGATGTCTCAATGCTTCTAATACCAAACCTGAGATCTTTCCTATAACATGAGATGTGATATCCAACTCCTTCCCATTCCAATTCTGAGACCCTTCTGATAGCATGAGATGTGATATCTCAATGCCTCTAATACCAATCCTGAGACCCTTCCTATAACCTGAGATGTGATATCCAACTCCTTCCCATTTCAACCTGAGACCCTTCCTATAGCATGAGATGGGATATCCAACTCCTTCCAAATCCAATTCTGATACCCTTCCGATAGCATGAGATGTGATATCCCAATGCTTCTACCAAACCTGAGACCCATACTATGGCATGAGATGTGATATCAAACTCCTTCCCATTCCAATCCTGAGACCCTTCCTATAGCATGAGATGTGATGTCTCAATGCTTCTAATACCAAACCTGAGATCCTTCCTATAACATGAGATGTGATATCCAACTCCTTCCCATTCCAATCCTGAGACCCTTCCTATAGCATGAGATGTGATATCTTAATGCTTATACCAAACCTGAGACCCTTCCTATAGCATGAGATGTGATATCCAACTCCTTCCAATTCCAATCCTGAGACCCTTCCTATAGCATGAGATGTGATATCTCAATGCCTCTAATACCACACCTGAGATCCTTCCTCTAACATGAAATGTGATATCCAACTCCTTTCCTTTCCAAACCTGAGAGCCTACCTATAGCATGAGATGTGATATCCAAGTACTTCCCATTCCAATCCTTAGACCCTTCCTACAGCATGCAATATGATATCTCAATGATTCTAATAACAAACCTGAGACCCATCCTATAACATGAGATGGGATATCCAACTCCTTCCCATTCCAATCCTGAGAGACTTCCGATAGCAGAGATGTGATATCTCAATGCTTATACCAAACCTGAGACCCTTCCTATAACATGAGATGTGATATCCAACTCCTTCCCATTCCAAACATGAGACCCTTCCTATAGCAAGAATGTAATATCCAACTCCTTCCCATTCCAATCCTGAGACCATTCCTATAACATGAGATGTGATGTCTCAATGCTTCTAATACCAAACCTGAGATCTTTCCTATAACATGAGATGTGATATCCAACTCCTTCCCATTCCAATTCTGAGACCCTTCCTATAGCATGAGATGTGATGTCTCAATGCTTATACCAAACCTGAGACCCTTCCTATAGCATGAGATGTGATATCCAACTTCTTCCCATTCCAATCCTGAGACCCTTCCTATAACATGAGATTTGATGTCTCAATGCTTCTAATACCAAACCTGAGATCTTTCCTATAACATGAGATGTGATATCCAACTCCTTCCCATTCCAATTCTGAGACCCTTCCTATAGCATGAGATGTGATATCTCAATGCTTATACCAAACCTGTGACCCTTCCTATAGCTTGAGATGTGATATCCAACTCCTTCCCATTCCAATCCTGAGACCCTTCCTATAGCATGAGATGTGATATCCAACTTCTTCCCATTCCAATCCTGAGACCCTTCGTATAACATGAGATGTGATGTCTCAATGCTTCTAATACCAAACCTGATATCTTTCCTATAACATGAGATGTGATATCCAACTCCTTCCCATTCCAATTCTGAGACCCTTCTGATAGCATGAGATGTGATATCTCAATGCCTCTAATACCAATCCTGAGACCCTTCCTATAACATGAGATGTGATATCCAACTCCTTCCCATTTCAACCTGAGACCCTTCCTATAGCATGAGATGGGATATCCAACTCCTTCCAAATCCAATTCTGATACCCTTCCGATAGCATGAGATGTGATATCCCAATGCTTCTACCAAACCTGAGACCCATACTATGGCATGAGATGTGATATCAAACTCCTTCCCATTCCAATCCTGAGACCCTTCCTATAGCATGAGATGTGATGTCTCAATGCTTCTAATACCAAACCTGAGATCCTTCCTATAACATGAGATGTGATATCCAACTCCTTCCCATTCCAATCCTGAGACCCTTCCTATAGCTTGAGATGTGATATCTCAATGCTTATACCAAACCTGAGACCCTTCCTATAGCATGAGATGTGATATCCAACTCCTTCCGATTCCAATCCTGAGACCCTTCCTATAGCATGAGATGTGATATCTCAATGCCTCTAATACCAAACCTGAGATCCTTCCTCTAACATGAAATGTGATATCCAACTCCTTTCCTTTCCAAACCTGAGAGCCTACCTATAGCATGAGATGTGATATCCAAGTCCTTCCCATTCCAATCCTTAGACCCTTCTTACAGCATGCAATATGATATCTCAATGATTCTAATAACAAACCTGAGACCCGTCCTATAACATGAGATGGGATATCCAACTCCTTCCCATTCCAATCCTGAGACACTTCCGATAGCAGAGATGTGATATCTCAATGCTTATACCAAACCTGAGACCCTTCCTATAACATGAGATGTGATATCCAACTCCTTCCCGTTCCAAACCTGAGACTCTTCCTATAGCATATGTGATATCCAACTCCTTCCCATTCCAAACATGAGACCCTTCCTATAGCAAGAATGTAATATCCAACTCCTTCCCATTCCAATCCTGAGACCATTCCTATAGCATGAGATGTGACATCTCAATGCTTCTAATACCAAACCTGAGACCAGTCCTATAACATGAGATGGGATATCCAACTCCTTCCCCTTCCAAACCTGAGACCCTTCCTATAGCATGAGATGTGATATCCAACTCCTTCCCATCCCAATTCTGAGACACTTCCGATTGCAGAGATGTGATATCTCAATGCTTATACCAAACCTGAGACTCTTCCTATAACATGAGATGTGATATCCAACTCCTTCCCGTTCCAAACCTGAGACCCTTCCTATAGCATGAGATGTGATATCCAACTCCTTCCGATTTCAATCCTGAGACCCTTCCGATAGCATGAGATGTGATATCTCAATGCTTCTAATACCAAACCTGAGATCCTTCCTATAACATGTGATGTGATATCCAAATCCTTCCCCTTCCAAACCTGAGACCCTCCCTTTAGCATGAGATGTGCTATCCAACTCCTTCCCATTCCAATCCTGAGACCCTTATGATAGCATGAGATGTGATATCTCAATGCCTCTAATACCAAACCTGAGATACTTACGATAGCATGAGATGTGATATCTCAATGCTTCTAATACCAAACCTGAGATCCTTCCTATAACATGAGATGTGATATCCAAATCCTTCCCCTTCCAAACCTGAGACCCTCCCTTTAGCATGAGATGTGATATCCAACTCCTTCCCATTCCAATCCTGAGACCCTTCTGATAGCATGAGATGTGATATCTCAATGCCTCTAATACCAAACCTGAGATCCTACCTCTAACATGAAATGTGATATCCAACTCCTTCCCTTTCCAAACCTGAGACCCTGGCTGTAGCATGAGATGTGATATCCAAGTCCTTCCCATTCCAATCCTGAGACCCTTCCTATAGCATGTGATGTGATATCTCAATGCTTATACCAAACCTGAGACCCTTCCTATGGCATGAGATGTCATATACAACTCCTTCCCATTCCAATCCTGAGACCCTTCCTATAGCATGAGATGTGATATCTCAATGCTTATACCAAACCTGAGACCCTTCCTATAGCATGAGATGTGAGATCCAACTTCTTCCCATTCCAATCCTGAGACCCTTCCTATAACATGAGATGTGATGTCTCAATGCTTCTAATACCAAACCTGAGATCTTTCCTATAACATGAGATTTGATATCCAACTCCTTCCCATTCCAATTCTGAGACCCTTCCTATAGCATGAGATGTGATATCTCAATGCTTATACCAAACCTGAGACTCTTCCTATAGCTTGAGATGTGATATCCAACTCCTTCCCATTCCAATCCTGAGACCCTTCCTATAGCATGAGATGTGATATCTCAATGCTTCTAATGCCAAACCTGAGATCCTTCCTCTAACATGAAATGTGATATCCAACTCCTTCCCCTTCCAAACCTGAGAGCCTTCCCATAGCATGAGATATGATATCCAAGTCCTTCCCATTCCAATCCTGAGACCCTTCTGATAGCATGAGATGTGATATCTCAATGCCTCTAATACCAATCCTGAGACCCTTCCTATAACATGAGATGTGATATCCAACTCCTTCCCATTTCAACCTGAGACCCTTCCTATAGCATGAGATGGGATATCCAACTCCTTCCAAATCCAATTCTGATACCCTTCCGATAGCATGAGATGTGATATCCCCATGCTTCTACCAAACCTGAGACCCATACTATGGCATGAGATGTGATATCAAACTCCTTCCCATTCCAATCCTGAGTCCCTTCCTATAGCTTGAGATGTGATATCCAACTCCTTCCCATTCCAATTCCGAGACCCTTCCTATACCATGAGACTTGATATCTCAATGCTTCTAATACCAAACCTGAGACCCATCCTATAACATGAGATGTGATATCCAAATCCTTCCCCTTCCAAACCTGAGACCCTTCCTATAGCATGAGATGTGATATCCAACTCCTTCCCATTCCAATCCTGAGACCCTTCCTATAGCATGAGATGTGATGTCTCAATGCTTCTAATACCAAACCTGAGATCCTTCCTATAACATGAGATGTGATATCCAACTCCTTCCCATTCCAATCCTGAGACCCTTCCTGTAGCATGAGAAGTGCTATCTCCATGCTTATACCAAACCTGAGACCCTTCCTATAGCATGAGATGTGATATCCAAATCCTTCCCATTCCAATCCTGAGACCCTTCCTATAGCATGAGATGTGATATCTCAATGCTTATACCAAACCTGAGAGCCTACCTATAGCATGAGATGTGATATCCAAGTCCATCCCATTCCAATCCTTAGACCCTTCCTACAGCATGCGATGTGATATCTCAATGATTCTAATACCAAACCAGAGACCCGTCCTATAACATGAGATGGGATATCCAACTCCTTCCCATTCCAAACCTGAGACCCTTCCTACAGCATGCAATGTGATATCTCAATGCTTCTAATACCAAACCTGAGACCAGTCCTATAACATGAGATGGGATATCCAACTCCTTCCCCTTCCAAACCTGAGACCCTTCCTATAGCATGAGATGTGATATCCAACTCCTTCCCATCCCAATCCTGAGACACTTCCGATTGCAGAGATGTGATATCTCAATGCTTATACCAAACCTGAGACCCTTCCTATAACATGAGATGTGATATCCAACTCCTTCCCGTTCCAAACCTGAGACACTTCCTATAGCATATGTGATATCCAACTCCTTCCCATTCCAAACATGAGACCCTTCCTATAGCAAGAATGTAATATCCAACTCCTACCCATTCCAATCCTGAGACCATTCCTATAGCATGAGATGTGATATATCAATGCTTCTAATACCAAACCTGAGATCCTTCCTATAACATGAGATGTGATGTCTCAATGCTTCTAATACCAAACCTGAGATCTTTCCTATAACATGAGATGTGATATCCAAATCCTTCCCATTCCAATCCTGAGACCCTTCCTATAACATGAGATGTGATATCTCAATGCTTCTAATACCAAACCTGAGACCCATTCTATAACATGAGATGTGATATCCAAATCCTTCCCCTTCCAAACCTTAGACCCTTCCTTTATCATGAGATGTGATATCCAACTCCTTCCCATTCCAATCCTGAGACCCTTCCGATATCATGAGATTTGTTATCTCAATGCTTCTAATATCAAACTTGAGACCCTCCCTATAGCATGAGATGTGATATCCAACTCCTTCCCATTCCAATCCTGAGACCCTTCCTATAGCATGAGATGTGATGTCTCAATGCTTCTAATACCAAACCTGAGATCCTTCCTATAACATGAGATGTGATATCCAACTCCTTCCCATTCCAATCCTGAGACCCTTCCTGTAGCATGAGAAGTGCTATCTCCATGCTTATACCAAACCTGAGACCCTTCCTATAGCATGAGATGTGATATCCAAATCCTTCCCATTCCAATCCTGAGACCCTTCCTATAGCATGAGATGTGATATCTCAATGCTTATACCAAACCTGAGAGCCTACCTATAGCATGAGATTTGATATCCAAGTCCATCCCATTCCAATCCTTAGACCCTTCCTACAACATGCGATGTGATATCTCAATGATTCTAATACCAAACCAGAGACCCGTCCTATAACATGAGATGGGATATCCAACTCCTTCCCATTCCAAACCTGAGACCCTTCCTACAGCATGCAATGTGATATCTCAATGCTTCTAATACCAAACCTGAGACCAGTCCTATAACATGAGATGTGATATCCAACTCCTTCCCATCCCAATCCTGAGACACGTCCGATTGCAGAGATGTGATATCTCAATGCTTATACCAAACCTGAGACCCTTCCTATAACATGAGATGTGATATCCAACTCCTTCCCGTTCAAACCTGAGACACTTTCTATAGCATATGTGATATCCAACTCCTTCCCATTCCAAACATGAGACCCTTCCTATAGCAAGAATGTAATATCCAACTCCTACCCATTCCAATCCTGAGACCATTCCTATAGCATGAGATGTGATATACCAATGCTTCTAATACCAAACCTGAGATCCTTCCTATGACATGAGATGTGATATCCAAATCCTTCCCATTCCAATCCTGAGACCCTTCCTATAACATGAGATGTGATGTCTCAATGCTTCTAATACCAAACCTGAGATCTTTCCTATAACATGAGATGTGATATCCAACTCCTTCCCATTCCAATTCTGAGACCCTTCCTATAGCATGAGATGTGATATCTCAATGCTTATACCAAACCTGAGACCCTTCTATAGCTTGAGATGTGATATCCAACTCCTTCCCATTCCAATCCTGAGACCCTTCCTATAGCGTGAGATGTGATATCTCAATGCCTCTAATACCAAACCTGAGATCCTTCCTCTAACATGAAATGTGATATCCAACTCCTTCCCCTTCCAAACCTGAGAGCCTTCCCATAGCATGAGATATGATATCCAAGTCCTTCCCATTCCAATCCTGAGACCCTTCCTATAAAATGAGATGTGATATCCAACTCCTTCCCATTCCAACCTGAGACCCTTCCTATAGCATGAGATGGGATATCCAACTCCTTCCAAATCCAATACTGATACCCTTCCGATAGCATGAGATGTGATATCCCAATGCTTCTACCAAACCTGAGACCCATACTATGGCATGAGATGTGATATCAAACTCCTTCCCATTCCAATCCTGAGACCCTTCCTATAGCTTGAGATGTGATATCCAACTCCTTCCCATTCCAATTCCGAGACCCTTCCTATACCATGAGACTTGATATCTCAATGCTTCTAATACCAAACCTGAGACCCATCCTATAACATCGGATGTGATATCCAAATCCTTCCCCTTCCAAACCTTAGACCCTTCCTTTATCATGAGATGTGATATCCAACTCCTTCCCTTTCCAATCCTGAGACCCTTCCGATATCATGAGATTTGTTATCTCAATGCTTCTAATATCAAACTTGAGACCCTCCCTATAGCATGAGATGTGACATCCATGTCCTTCCCATTAAAATCCTGAGACACTTCCGATAGCAGAGATGTGATATCTCAATGCTTATACCAAACTTGAGACCCTTCCTATGGCCTGAGATGTCATATACAACTCCTTCCCATTAAAATCCTGAGACCCTTCCTATAGCATGAGATGTGATATCCAACTCCTTCCCATTCCAATCCTGAGACCCTTCCTATAGCAAGAGATCTGATGTCTGAATGCTTCTAATACCAAACCTGAGATCCTTCCTATAACATGAGATGTGATATCCAACTCCTTCCCATTCCAATCCTGAGACCCTTCCTATAGCATGAGAAGTGATATCTCCATGCTTATACCAAACCTGAGACCCTTCCTTTAGCATGAGATGTGATATCCAAATCCTTCATATTCCAATCCTGAGGCCCTTCCTATTGGATGAGATGTGATATCCAACTCCTTCCCATTCCAACCCTGAGACCCTTCCTATACCATGAGATGTGATATCTCAATGCTTCTAATACCAAACCTGGGACCCGTCCTATAACATGAGATATGATATCCAAATCCTTCCCCTTCCAAACCTGAGACCCTTCCTTTAGCATGAGATGTGATATCCAAATCCTTCCCATTCCAATCCTAAAACCCTTCCTATAGCATGAGATGTGGTATCTCAATGTTTCTAATAAAAAACCTTAGACCCTTCCTATAGCAAGAGATGTGATATCCAAATTATTCCCATTCCAATCCTGAGACCCTTCCTATAACATGAGATGTGATATCCAACTCCTTCCCATTCCAACCTGAGACCCTATAGTATGAGAAGGGATATCCAACTCCTTCCCAATCCAATCCTGAGACCCTTCCGATAGCGGATGTGTGATATCTGAATGCTTATACCAAACCTGAGACCCTTCCTATGGCATGAGATGTGATATCCAACTCCTTGCCATTCAAATCCTGAGACCCTCCCTATAACAAGATATGTCATATCCAACTCCTTCCCATTCCAAACCTGAGACCCTTCCTTTAGCATTAGATGCGATATCCAAATCCTTCACATTCCAATCCTGAGACCCTTCCTATAGCATGAGATGTGATATCTCAATGCTTCTAATACCAAACCTGAAATCCTTCCTATAACATGAGATGTGATATCCAACTACTTCCCATTCCAAACCTGAGACCCTTCCGATAGCATGAGATGTGATATCTCAATGCTTCAAAAACCAAACATGAGAACCATCCTATAACATGAGATGTGAAATCCAAATCCTTCCCTTCCCAAACCTGAGACTCTTCCTATAGCATGAGATGTGATATCTCAATGCTTCTACCAAACCTGAAACCCTTCCTATAGCATGAGATGTGATATCCAACTCCTTCCCATTCCAATCCTGACACACTTCCTAGAGCATGAGATGTGATATCTCAATGCTTCTAATACCAAACTTGAGACCCGTCCTATAACATGAGATGTGATATCCAAATCCTTCCCCTTCCAAACCTGAGACCCTTCCTTTAGCATGAGATGTGATATCCAGCTCCTCCCATTCCAATCCTGAGACCCTTCCGATAGCATGAGATGTGACATCTCAATGCTTCTAATATCAAAATTGAGACATTCCCTATAGCATGAGATGTGATATCTAAGTCCGTCCCATTCCAATCCTGAGACCCTTCCGATAGCAGAGATGTGATATCTCAATGCTTATACCAAACCTGAGACCCTTCCTATAGCATGAGATGTGATATCCAACTCCTTCCCATTCCAATCCTGAGACCCTTCCTATAGCATGAGATGTGATATCTCAATGCTTCTACCAAAACTGAGACCCTTCCTTTAGCATGAGATGTGATATCCAACTCCTTCCCATTCCAATCCTGAGACCCTTCCTATAGCATGAGATGTGATATCTCAATGCTTCTAATACCAAACCTGAGACCCTTCCTACAACATGAGATGTGATATCCAACTCCTTCCCATTCCAATCCTGAGACCCTTCCTATAGCATGAGATGTGATATCTCAATGCTTCTAATACCAAACCTGAGATCCTTCCGATAGCATGAGTTGTGCTATCTCAATGCTTCTAATACCAAACCTGGGATCCTTCCTATGACATGAGATGTGATATCCAAATCCTTCCCCTTCCAAACCTGAGACCCTCCCTTTAGCATGAGATGTGATATCCAACTCCTTCCCATTCCAATCCTGATACCCTTCTGATAGCATGAGATGTGATATCTCAATGCCTCTAATACCAAACCTGAGACCCTACCTCTAACATGAAATGTGATAGCCCACTCCTTCCCTTTCCAAACCTGAGAGCCTTCCTACAGCATGAGATGTGATATCCAAGTCCTTCCCATTCCAATCCTGAGACCCTTCCTATAACATGAGATGTGATATCCAACTCCTTCCCATTCCAATCCTGAGACCCTTCCGATAGCATGAGATGTGATATCTCAATGCTTCTAATATCAAAACTGAGTCCCTCCCTATAGCATGAGATGTGATATCTAAGTCCTTCCCATTCCAATCCTGAGACCCTTCCTATAGCATGAGATGTGATATCTCAATGCTTATACCAAAACTGAGACCCTTCCTTTAGCATGAGATGTGATATCCAACTCCTTCCCATTCCAATCCTGAGACCCTTCCTATAGCATGAGATGTGATATCTCAATGCTTCTAATACCAAACCTGAGATCCTTCCTATAACATGAGATGTGATATCCAACTCCTTCCCATTCCAATCCTGAGACCCTTCCTATAGCATGAGATGTGATATCTCAATGCTTCTAATACCAAACCGGAGATCCTTCCGATAGCATGAGTTGTGATATCTCAATGCTTCTAATACCAAACCTGAGATCCTTCCTATAACATGAGATGTGATATCCAAATCCTTCCCCTTCCAAACCTGAGACCCTCCCTTTAGCATGAGATGTGATATCCAACTCCTTCCCATTCCAATCCTGATACCCTTCTGATAGCATGAGATGTGATATTTCAATGCCTCTAATACCAAACCTGAGATCCTACCTCTAACATGAAATGTGATAGCCCACTCCTTCCCTTTCCAAACATGAGAGCCTTCCTACAGCATGAGATGTGATATCCAAGTCCTTCCCATTCCAATCCTGAGACCCTTCCTATAACATGAGATGTGATATCCAACTCCTTCCCATTCCAACCTTAGACCCTTCCTATAGCATGAGATGGGATATCCAGCTCCTTCCAAATCCAATCCTGATACCCTTCCGATAGCATGAGATGTGATATCCCAATGCTTCTACAAAACCTGAGACCCATACCATGGCATGAGATGTGATATCAAACTCCTTCCCATTCCAATCCTGAGACTCATCCTATAGCTTGAGATGTGATATCCAACTCCTTCCCATTCCAATCCTGAGACCCTTCCTATAGCTTGAGATGTGATATACAACTCCTTCCCATTCCAATTCTGAGACCCGTCCTATACCATGAGACTTGATATCTCAATGCTTCTAATACCAAACCTGAGACCCTTCCTATAACATGTCGATGTGATATCCAAGTCCTTCCCATTACAATCCTGAGACCCTTCCCATAGCTTGAGATGTGATATCCAACTCCTTCCCATTCCAATTCTGAGACCCGTCCTATACCATGAGACTTGATATCTCAATGCTTCTAATGCCAAACCTGAGACCGGTCCTACACCATGAGATGTGATATACAAATCCTTCCCCTTCCAAACCTTAGACCCTTCCTATAGCATGAGATGTGATATCGCAATGCTTTTAATACCAAACCTGAGACCCTTCTTATAACGAGATGGGATATCCAACTCCTTCCCATTCCAAACCTGAGACCCTTCCTACAGCATGCAATGTGATATCTCAATGCTTCTAATACCAAACCTGAGACCAGTCCTATAACATGAGATGGGATATCCAACTCCTTCCCCTTCCAAACCTGAGACCCTTCCTATAGCATGAGATGTGATATCCAACTCCTTCCCATCCCAATCCTGAGACACTTCCGATTGCAGAGATGTGATATCTCAATGCTTATACCAAACCTGAGACACTTCCTATAACATGAGATGTGATATCCAACTCCTTCCCGTTCCAAACCTGAGACCCTCCCTTTAGCATGAGATGTGATATCCAACTCCTTCCCATTCCAATCCTGAGACCCTTCTGATAGCATGAGATGTGATATCTCAATGCCTCTAATACCAAACCTGAGATCCTACCTCTAACATGAAATGTGATATCCAACTGCTTCCCTTTCCAAACCTGAGACCCTGCCTATAGCATGAGATGTGATATCCAAGTCCTTCCCATTCCAATCCTGAGACCCTTCCTATAGCATGTGATGTGATATCTCAATGCTTATACCAAAACTGAGACCCTTCCTTTAGCATGAGATGTGATATCCAACTCCTTCCTATTCCAATCCTGAGACCCTTCCTATAGCATGAGATGTGATATCTCAATGCTTCTAATACCAAACCTGAGATCCTTCCTATAACATGAGATGTGATATCCAACTCCTTCCCATTCCAATCCTGAGACCCTTCCTATAGCATGAGATGTGATATCTCAATGCTTCTAATACCAAACCTGAGATCCTTCCGATAGCATGAGTTGTGATATCTCAATGCTTCTAATACCAAACCTGAGATCCTTCCTATAACATGAGATGTGATATCCAAATCCTTCCCCTTCCAAACCTGAGACCCTCCCTTTAGCATGAGATGTGATATCCAACTCCTTCCCATTCCAATCCTGATACCCTTCTGATAGCATGAGATGTGATATCTCAATGCCTCTAATACCAAACCTGAGATCCTACCTCTAACATGAAATGTGATAGCCCACTCCTTCCCTTTCCAAACATGAGAGCCTTCCTACAGCATGAGATGTGATATCCAAGTCCTTCCCATTCCAATCCTGAGACCCTTCCTATAACATGAGATGTGATATCCAACTCCTTCCCATTCCAACCTTAGACCCTTCCTATAGCATGAGATGGGATATCCAACTCCTTCCAAATCCAATCCTGATACCCTTCCGATAGCATGAGATGTGATATCCCAATGCTTCTACAAAACCTGAGACCCATACCATGGCATGAGATGTGATATCAAACTCCTTCCCATTCCAATCCTGAGACTCATCCTATAGCTTGAGATGTGATATCCAACTCCTTCCCATTCCAATCCTGAGACCCTTCCTATAGCTTGAGATGTGATATCCAACTCCTTCCCATTCCAATTCTGAGACCCGTCCTATACCATGAGACTTGATATCTCAATGCTTCTAATACCAAACCTGAGACCCTTCCTATAACATGTCGATGTGATATCCAAGTCCTTCCCATTACAATCCTGAGACCCTTCCCATAGCTTGAGATGTGATATCCAACTCCTTCCCATTCCAATTCTGAGACCCGTCCTATACCATGAGACTTGATATCTCAATGCTTCTAATGCCAAACCTGAGACCGGTCCTACACCATGAGATGTGATATACAAATCCTTCCCCTTCCAAACCTTAGACCCTTCCTATAGCATGAGATGTGATATCGCAATGCTTCTAATACCAAACCTGAGACCCTTCTTATAACGAGATGGGATATCCAACTCCTTCCCATTCCAATCCTGAGACCCTTCCGATAGCAGAGATGTGATATCTCAATGCTTATACCAAACCTGAGACCCTTCCTATGGCATGAGATGTCATATACAACTCCTTCCGATTCCAATCCTGAGACCCTTCCTATAGCATGATATGGGATATCTCAATGCTTATACCAAACCTGAGACCCTTCCTATAGCATGAGATGTGATATCCAACTCCTTCCCATTCCAATCCTGAGACCCTTCCTATAGCATGAGATGTGATATCTCAATGCTTCTAATACCAAACCTGAGATCCTTCCTATAACATGAGATGTGATATCAAACTCCTTCCCCTTCCAAACCTGAGACCCTCCCTTTAGCACAGTGGTATTCAAACTGTGGGTCGCGACCCCCTAGGGGTCCGCGGGTGCATCCCAGGGGGGCCCTGAGAGCTCAGCATGAAAAAAGATTTTTTTTTTTTTTTTTTTTTAGATTGGAAGAAATGGGCAGGGGTGGCCCACATGGGCGGGCTGAAGCATGAAACTGTCTCAGGCAACAATGAAAAAGTGGCCCACAGTTGTAAATGGATATTCATTCCTTTAGTCACAGACTGGGCCTCATTACTACTATGGCGGACCAGTAACAACGGTGCTGGTAATCTACCGGCACCGTTGCTACCGTTCCGCCATAGTAAGAGTTGTGCTCGTGGGTGCTTGACAGCCCCCGCCAGGTCTGACCTCAGCTCGTCGGATGCACCAGCACCGTTATTAACGGTGCCGGTGCATCCGAGCTCCCCATTCCCATTTGAGCCATATGGGGCTCAAATGGGAATGGGGATCTACCGGCACCTTCGAAAGGGCAATTATCATGTCCGCCTAACTCGGCATGACCTAGTAATTGCCCATTCGCGGGTGCCAGACCCGGATGCAACTCCAGTGGCAGCCGTGCCGGTTTTACCGGCACAGCTACCGCCAGAGTAGTTATGAAGCCCACTGTTTCAATAGTACCCAAAGGGGTGCTTTGTGTTAAAATGTAAGTAAATTGTGATATATTCAGCAACAATGGTCAACATTACTAACTGCATAGTTAAGTAACTCATCAAAATGGTCCACATTGGCCAAAATGGTGGCCCATTTTGATTGGCCCAAACTAGCATTTTACATTTTTGGTACAGGCATTGCCCTATAGGCCTGTCCGAGCCTGGCGGCTCATCCATAATGGCAAGAGGCGCCCACCCAGTGGCCCCTCACCCATTATGGAGGAGCTAAGGAGCCAGCCCAGTGAAACAGTGAGCACTCCCTCAGCTGCTTTATCCAGCTAATGGAGTGCTCCTGGGCTGGCTGAAGTGTCAAAGGGAAACACTGTTTCCCTTTGACAGTTCAGTTTAGTTCCCCAGCCGCACATGCTCACTGAGCCATGCAAGTGCTGGGGCGTTTTGCTTCGCCAGCATTGCATAGCTCATTGGAAATGCTGGCTGGGGCACTGCATGTCTGTATGTCCGAGGGGGAGCTCCTGCGCCTCCTCGCACATACGGACAGAGCAGCTGGAGCAGGCCGTTTCAGCACCCACGCACAGGCCAATGCAGAAGGTACGTTTATGTTCATTGTTTTTATTTAAACATGTGTATGGATGCGTTATGAGTGAGTGTATGGTGATGGATGCTCATGTGAATGATAGAGTGATTGCTGTATGAATGTGCAGCGCCTTGCATATACACATAATCATGTTCATTGTGTTAGGACCAGTGGGGCCCAGGGGACAGGGATGGTATCTTTTTACCGGACATCTATCATTCAAAACCCTCTGCCTTGTCCACAAGGCTTTCTGGGGCCTGGGTCCAAAATACCTTCAGCTATTCCTCCGCAAATACCTCCCCTCTCGAGCTCTTCACTCCTCTACCTCCAACTCCCTCAGGGTCAGTCGTTTATCAAAGAAACGAGCTGGGGGTAGATCTCCGTCTTCGGCTGGGGCCTCCCTCTGGAACAGCGCCCTGCCACTCTAAAACTTGAGGAGAACCATCTTTCTTCCTGCACTTATCAGACCTACCCTGTCTGCTGCCTTAAACGTAGCACTTGCAAATTGCTGGCTGCACTACCACTGTTTGTTGCCTTTATTATTTATTTATTGTTATTTATCTGTTTCTCCTCTGCTTCGCACTTTCCACTTCTCCCCCCTTCCATGCACTTTTCCCCTCACACTTGCGCGTTCTCAATGTCACTGGGCCTAGTAAGATCGCTGTTTTATTCTCCTCTGTTCCCCTCCCTTGCCTTGTCACGCTCTGAAACACTTGTGTACGAGCGCGATAGAAATAAAATATCAATGCCTGCCCCCTGGACTCCCAGCAACAATTGCAAACTGTTTGGCTATTTACCCATTTTTTTGTTAAAAGTATGCTCTACAATGCAACATTTTAACCTATTATTTAAAAAAAAATTCACAGGGGGAAACCCCCCCGAACCTCCCCTTAATGCCCCTCCACTTAAAAAAGATTCACCAGCCGCCACTGGCCCTCAGACTGTGTTGGGAACGGGATGGGGGAACCGAGGGACTATGGTGGGAGCACAATGGGCGGGAACCATGGGATAGTGATGGGAGCAGAGTGGGGAGAGCCCTGGGTGTGTGATGGGGTGGGGAGAGACCAGCGACTGGGTAGGAGTGGGATGAGGGAGCCCAGCGACTTTGATGGGAGCAGGTGACGGCGCGCAATATATACTGTCCATTTGGCATTTCTGGGGGGTCCCGACCTGCCCAAATTTTGCTCAGGGGGGCCCTGGCCAAAAAAGTTTGAAGACCACTGCTATAACATGAGATGTGATATCCAACTCCTTCCCACTCCAACCTGAGACCCTTCACATAGCATGAGATTGGATATCCAACTCCTTCCAAATCCAATACTGATACCCTTCCGATAGCATGAGATGTGATATACCAATGCTTCTACCAAACCTGAGACCCATACTATGGCATGAGATGTGATATCAAACTCCTTCCCATTCCAATCCTGAGACCCTTCCTATAGCTTGAGATGTGATATCCAACTCCTTCCCATTCCAATTCTGAGACCCTTCCTATACCATGAGACTTGATATCTCAATGCTTCTAATACCAAACCTGAGACCCGTCCTATAACATGAGATGTGATATCCAAATCCTTCCCCTTCCAAACCTAAGACCCTTCCTTTATCATGAGATGTGATATCCAACTCCTTCCCATTCCAATCCTGAGACCCTTCCGATATCATGAGATGTGATATCTCAATGCTTCTAATATCAAACTTGAGACCCTCCCTATAGCATGAGATGTGATATCCAAGTCCTTCCCATTATAATCCTGAGACCCTTCCTATAGCATGAGATGTGATATCTCAATGCTTCTAATACCAAACCTGAGACCCTTCCTATAACATGAGATGGGAATATCCAACTCCTTCCCATTCCAAACCTGAGACCCTTCCGATAGCAGAGATGTGATATCTGATGCTTATACCAAACCTGAGATCCTTCCTATAACATGAGATGTGATATCCAACTCCCTCCCATTCCAATCCTGAGACCCTTCCTATAGCATGAGATGTGATATCTCAATGCTTCTAATATCAAACTTGAGACCCTCCCTATAGCATGAGATGTGATATCCAAGTCCTTCCCATTCCAATCCTGAGACACTTCCTATAGCATGAGATGTGATATCTCAATGCTTCTAATACCAAACCTGAGACTCTTCCTATAACATGAGATGGGATATCCAACTCCTTCCCATTCCAATCCTGAGACCCTTCCGATAGCAGAGATGTGATATCTCAATGCTTATACCAAACCTGAGACCCTTCCTATGGCATGAGATGTCATATACAACTCCTTCCCATTCTAATCCTGAGACCCTTCCTATAGCATGAGAAGTGATATCCAACTCCTTCCCCTTCCAAACCTGAGAGCCTTCCTATAGCATGAGATATGATATCCAAGTCCTTCCCATTCCAATCCTGAGACCCTTCCTATAACATGAGATGTGATATCCAACTCCTTCCCCTTCCAAACCTGAGATCCTTCCTATAACATGAGATGTGATATCCAACTCCTTCCCATTCCAATCCTGACACACTTCCTATAGCATGAGATGTGATATCTCAATGCTTCTAATACCAAACCTGAGACCCGTCCTATAACATGAGATGTGATATCCAAATCCTTCCCCTTCCAAACCTGAGACCCTTCCTTTAGCATGAGATGTGATATCCAGCTCCTCCCATTCCAATCCTGAGACCGTTCCGATAACATGAGATGTGATATCTCAATGCTTCTAATATCAAAACTGAGACCCTCCCTATAGCATGAGATGTGATATCTAAGTCCTTCCCATTCCAATCCTGAGACCCTTCCGATAGCAGAGATGTGATATCTCAATGCTTATACCAAACCTGAGACCCTTCCTATAGCACGAGATGTGATATCCAACTCCTTCCCATTCCAATCATGAGACCCTTCCTATAGCATGAGATGTGATATCTCAATGCTTCTACCAAAACTGAGACCCTTCCTTTAGCATGAGATGTGATATTGTGATATCCAACTCCTTCCCATTCCAATCCTGAGACCCTTCCTATAGCATGAGATGTGATATCTCAATGCATCTAATACCAAACCTGAGATCCTTCCTATAACATGAGATGTGATATCCAACTCCTTCCCATTCCAATCCTGAGACCCTTCCTATAGCATGAGATGTGATATCTCAATGCTTCTAATACCAAACCTGAGATCCTTCCGATAGCATGAGTTGTGATATCTCAATGCTTCTAATACCAAACCTGAGATCCTTCCTATAACATGAGATGTGATATCCAAATCCTTCCCCTTCCAAACCTGAGACCCTCCCTTTAGCAGGAGATGTGATATCCAACTCCTTCCCATTCCAATCCTGATGCACTTCTGATACCATGAGATGTGATATCTCAATGCCTCTAATACCAAACCTGAGATCCTACCTTTAACATGAAATGTGATAGCCCACTCCTTCCCTTTCCAAACCTGAGAGCCTTCCAACAGCATGAGATGTGATTTCCAAGTCCTTCCCATTCCAATCCTGAGACCCTTCCTATAATATGAGATGTGATATCCAACTCCTTCCTATTCCAACCTGAGGCCCTTCCTATAGCATGAGATGGGATATCCAACTCCTTCCAAATCCAATCCTGATACCCTTCCGATAGCATGAGATGTGATATCCCAATGCTTCTACAAAACCTGAGACCCATACCATGGCATGAGAAGTGATATCAAACTTCCGTCCTATACCATGAGACTTGATATCTCAATGCTTCTAATACCAAACCTGAGACCGGTCCAATAACATGAGATGTGATATCCAAATCCTTCCCCTTCCAAACCTTAGACCCTTCCTTTATCATGAGATGTGATATCCAACTCCTTCCCATTCCATTCCTGAGACCCTTCCTATAGCATGAGATGTGATATCTCAATGCTTCTAATACCAAACCTGAGACCCTTCCTATAACATGAGATGTGATATCCAAGTCCTTCCCATTCCAATCCTGAGACCCTTCCTATAGCATGAGATGTGATATCTCAATGCTTCTAATACCAAACCTGAGACCCTTCCTATAACATGAATTGTGATATCCAAGTCCTTCCCATTCCAATCCTGAGACCCTTCCGATAGCAGAGATGTGATATCTCAATGCTTATACCAAACCTGAGACCCTTCCGATAGCATGAGATGTGATATCTCAATGCTTCTAATACCAAACCTGAGATCCTTCCTATAACATGAGATGTGATATCCAAATCCTTCTCCTTCCGAACCGTAGACCCTCCCTTTAGCATGAAATGTGATATCCAACTCCTTCCCATTCCAATCCTGAGACCCTTCTGATAGCATGAGATGTGATATCTCAATGCCTCTAAAGCCAAACCTGAGATCCTACCTCTAACATGAAATGTGATATCCAACCCCTTCCCCTTCCAACTCTGAGAGCCTTCCTATAGAATGAGATATGACATCCAAGTCCTTCCCATTCCAATCCTGAGACCCTTCCTATAACATGAGATGTGATATCCAAATCCTTCCCATTCCAACCTTAGACCCTTCCTATAGCATGAGATGGGATATCCAACTCCTTCCAAATCCAATCCTGATACCCTTCCGATAGCATGAGATGTGATATCCCAATGCTTCTACAAAACCTGAGACCCATACCATGGCATGAGATGTGATATCAAACTCCTTCCCATTCCAATCCTGAGAGTCTTCCTATAGCTTGAGATGTGATATCCAACTCCTTCCCATTCCAATCCTGAGACCCTTCCTATAGCTTGAGATGTGATATCCAACTCCTTCCCATTCCAATTCTGAGACCCGTCCTATACCATGAGACTTGATATCTCAATGCTTCTAATACCAAACCTGAGACCCTTCCTATAACATGAGATGTGATATCCAAGTCCTTCCCATTCCAATCCTGAGACCCTTCCTATAGCTTGAGATGTGATATCCAACTCCTTCCCATTCCAATTCTGAGACCCATCCTATACCATGAGACTTGATATCTCAATGCTTCTAATACCAAACCTGAGACCGGTCCGTTAACATGAGATGTGATATACAAATCCTTCCCCTTCCAAACCTTAGACCCTTCCTATAGCATGAGATGTGATATCTCAATGCTTCTAATACCAAACCTGAGACCCTTCTTATAACGAGATGGGATATCCAACTCCTTCCCATTTAAATCCTGAGACCCTTCCGATAGCAGAGATGTGATATCTCAATGCTTATACCAAACCTGAGACCCTTCCTATGGCATGAGATGTCATATACAACTCCTTCCGATTCCAATCCTGAAACCCTTCCTATAGCATGAGATGGGATATCTCAATGCTTATACCAAACCTGAGACCCTTCCTATAGCATGAGATGTGATATCCAACTCCTTCCCATTTCAATCCTGAGACCCTTCCTATAGCATGAGATGTGATATCTCAATGCTTCAAATACCAAACCTGAGATCCTTCATATAACATGAGATGTGATATCAAACTCCTTCCCCTTCCAAACCTGAGACCCTCCCTTTAGCATGAGATGTGATATCCAAATCCTTCCCCTTCCAAACCTGAGACCCTCCCTTTAGCATGAGATGTGATATCCAACTCCTTCCCATTCCAATCCTGAGACCCTTCCTATAGCTTGAGATGTGATATCCAACTCCTTCCCATTCCAATTCTGAGACCCGTCCTATACCATGAGACTTGATATCTCAATGCTTCTAATACCAAACCTGAGACCCTTCCTATAACATGAGATGTGATATCCAAGTCCTTCCCATTCCAATCCTGAGACCCTTCCTATAGCTTGAGATGTGATATCCAACTCCTTCCCATTCCAATTCTGAGACCCATCCTATACCATGAGACTTGATATCTCAATGCTTCTAATACCAAACCTGAGACCGGTCCTATAACATGAGATGTGATATACAAATCCTTCCCCTTCCAAACCTTAGACCCTTCCTATAGCATGAGATGTGATATCTCAATGCTTCTAATACCAAACCTGAGACCCTTCTTATAACGAGATGGGATATCCAACTCCTTCCCATTCCAATCCTGAGACCCTTCCGATAGCAGAGATGTGATATCTCAATGCTTATACCAAACCTGAGACCCTTCCTATGGCATGAGATGTCATATACAACTCCTTCCGATTCCAATCCTGAGACCCTTCCTATAGCATGAGATGGGATATCTCAATGCTTATACCAAACCTGAGACCCTTCCTATAGCATGAGATGTGATATCCAACTCCTTCCCATTCCAATCCTGAGACCCTTCCTATAGCATGAGATGTGATATCTCAATGCTTCTAATACCAAACCTGAGATCCTTCCTATAACATGAGATGTGATATCAAACTCCTTCCCCTTCCAAACCTGAGACCCTCCCTTTAGCATGAGATGTGATATCCAAATCCTTCCCCTTCCAAACCTGAGACCCTCCCTTTAGCATGAGATGTGATATCCAACTCCTTCCCATTCCAATCCTGAGACCCTTCTGATAGCATGAGATGTGATATCTCAATGCCTCTAATACCAATCCTGAGACCCTTCCTATAACATGAGTGTTAGGAAAGATTCCGTAATTGTAGGTAATTTTCCTTCCATGTGGCAACTCCTAAACTTTTTGCTGTTGTTTTTTACCTTGTTCTTGACTTTGCCAGAGAAGTGCAGCCTTCTGCCGCACTCCTCTGGGCTTTCGCTCCTTTCTTACGGGGAAACTGACATGCCCTTAAGACAGTCAGTACCGGGGAACGCTGTTTCCCGTAGTTTCTTTTATCATGTTGCGGCTTTCGTGCAACATGACACAAGAAGGCACTCTAAGCTAAGTTGCAGCTCTCTTGGGTCTCTAGCCTTCTACAGGCCCTAGATACTCGTTTAGGATTGTATCTGATCGGTGCAAGTGATTCAGGGACGGGAATGGTGGCAGCGATCGTTTCTTGTGTTTTGAGCTCCTTTTGGCGTTCTAAGCGCGTTTTTCACGCTTAACCCAAAATGGTGGCCTGGCTCCCAAAATGGCCAGACCACGAGGCTCCTTTGTCCTGTCCGCTGACCGTCTTGCTCCCTTCACCTTCCCCAGGTCGAGCCGACCCGGGTCCTTCCTTATTTGGGCATGTACTTTCCCGCGAAACACGGATGCTTTCGCGAGCTTCTACATGTCTTGTGTGTGCCTCCAGGATGTGGGCTGGGATGTCTGGTCCCAATACACATCCTGGGTGCCAGAGAGTCTAGGGTGGTGTGAATGTCTGGGACCACCGTGGTCCGTGATTGGTCCACGAATGGTGTGAGTGTTGATGAGCGGATCTCCCATTGGGTCCCCTCTGTTTTGGCACGAAGGGAACCGTGGATCAGAGGGGGCTGGAAACACCACTACCATGTCGATCTCCTGAGTTCTCACGAACGAAGGAATACAGGAGCCAAGTATCCTGCAACCAAGAGGCTGAACCGAGGAATCGCTGGTGACCCGCTGAAGGACTTCTCCTCTGCACTGCTGTCGTCTTGTGAAACCCTTTTCACCTTTGATCGAACCAGAAGGCCTGTACTGGTACTTCGACCCTTTGGAATAGCGGGAACAGCTATTCTCGGCATCTTCACCATCTCCTGCCAGTAAGCCTTCGGAAGTGTCTCTGGGCCATCCAGCTGACTGACCAGCTTACACGGGAGTCTTGCTCTGTAACCGCCGCCAGGTTGTGTAGTATTTCGAGTCCTTGTCACTCTCACACGCTTCGTACACTTGGCGTTCCCAAGTCGGAAGTGAGTAGTGTACATTTGGCTCAGATACACATGGCCGCTCCGTTGCCCTGCTGTGGTAACAAACTGTGCAGGTTTCTTCGATTGGGACGTCTTTTTACTCAACACGACGACGAGGCGTTCCCTGCTCTTCTGAACCTGCCAGCTGCTGAAACTGATGCGGAGAAGCCTGGGTCTGCTTGCATCGGGGACCGGTGAGTAGCATAGCTAGGATCTGGTCGCCCTCCTGCAGGAGCCCATTGCTTTTCCCCGCTGTGTAAAACAGCAACCCTTTTCTGTACTCGCGCTCTGCTTCTGCCCACTGTGGAGGCTGCGCTTGAGTCGCGGAACTTGTTCTTCTTCTTTTGTGCACTAAACTGAACTGCCTGATTTCCCTCAAAGAGCTTCTCCTTTTGCCCGTTGGCACCAGCGCGTGCAGGTACTTTTGAGCACAAGGCTCCACTCTTCGCAGGGCTCGGACTTCCATCTAGTTAGGTGCCTCTGAAGGCGAACTGGGTCTAAGCATTATTTCGCACTGCCTGTCTTCCTTCCCTTTTAGGTGGACTACCCATTTCGTGCATAGAACGCTTGAGACTGTCGTATTTGTATATATATTGTGTTGATATGGTATGTGTTGGTTTAATATAGTTATATTGTGATTTTCTCGCTACGGTCATTGTTTTAAAGGCCTTGAGATAAATGTGTATATATTTTTAATATAACAACTGTTTGGAGTAGTTTGTAAGTGATCTTGCTTTGTGTGCTCATTGCGGGTTTTCAGTCACCCTCACCCCTCTTGAGACCTAGTCTTGACAGCCGAGATCGCTACCTTGATTGGTCTGGCTCGTCCAGAGGTTACCCTGTTCCAAGTAATTAGGTTGGCCTTCTGAACTTCTGCGCCACCAGGACAGAGTTCAGAAATCTGTCTTAACAAATTGGTGTACAGCGGTGGGATACGACTGAAGGTATCCAGTGTTGCGCACGAACTAAGGCATTTCAGGTTATTCCAACCAGGACACGTAGTGAATTGTTGTAGTATAACTTTAAAAAGGCCATAGTCCTATCTAACAGCATGGAAACAAATACCTTGTTAACTTTAAATGCTTCCAAATCAGAAACATTGAAAAAGATGTGTGCGGAGAGAGGTGTTTCCTCTCAAGGCACGAAATTGGAAATGATCCAAAGAATCGTGGCGTGGCAAGAAGCGCAGCTTGACGCTATAACTTCTGAGGATAGTGCGGAAGGTGGTGGGGCTGCTCTCACTGGTAGAACCGACGGTTCTGCCGCTGCACTGATCCATCGCGACTACGAGGACAGGGAGGACGAGATGTCTAATGTTTCCTCTGCCAGTGCTGATGGGGAGGCTATGCTTGAATTCAAGAAGCAAGAGCTGCGGTTTAGGCAGCAGGAGCTTGAATTCAGCATAGCCAAACTAAAAATCGAACAGGCAGAAAAACAAAAAGACAGGGATCACCAGTTGGAACTGGCCAAGCTTCAGTTTGCAAATGGGTCCGAGGGTCCTAGACATGGGTCTGGGGCCTCCTCTCATCCACGGTTTCCGAAAGATCTGCTCAGTGTGTATGAAGAAAGGAATGACATTATGGACTGGCTGAATGCGTTTGAGTATGCATGCGAAGTTCAACAAGTTGACAATGCTGATAAGATTGCCTGGTTACTCAGCAGACTGCCCCATTCTGGCTGTAGTGCCATTATGGAAATGTCGAAGGCTGAGCGAGCTGATTTCGCAATGTTAAAGCAAACTCTCATTTTAAAGTTTGGGAAGACTCCGGCCCAATATTTGAAACGTTTCAGAGAGTATAAGAAAAAGGAAGGTGGTACTTGGGTATCTTATGTCACTGAATCCTTGAAAAACTTAACTGGCTGGGTCGAAGGTTATAAGGTTTCTACCTTCGAAGGCATGATAAATCTTGTCATGCTGGAACACATTTTTGCATCTTCTTCCCCGGAGCTTAAGCAGCATTTGGCCGATTCGAAGGAGATAGATCCTAAGAAGCTGGCCATTGCAGCAGACTTATGTCACATAGAGTGTCCCATAAGGACAAAACTCATCCTGGTAAGCAGGAGGAAGGGAAAAAGTCCAAAGATATGGAGGGTGGAGAATCTGCTAAATCTTCTTCTCATAAGGGCCACAAAAAGAAACATAAGCGTAAGACACAAGAGAACTCGCAGGGTAGTGGAGGTCAGCCTCCGAAACAGAACTCTGGTTACAATAAGCCTCCCTATGTAAACAGACCCAATGGATCTTGTTTTGCTTGTGGAGCAACTGACCACGTGAAGGGGGATCCGCGGTGTAAGGTTAGACCTTTGGGGGTCCACTCCGCTAATCTGGCCTTCTCCTCCTACGAGGAAGAAGAGATTACAGGAGCATCCTTCGCCTCAGACTCATTTCCCAGCGGGATAGAGGCTGAGGTAGTTTTAGTTTCCCTGGGTTCCTGGGAGCCTAAAGTCGCAGAGGCTTATGCTAGGATTCCGGATAATACCAAGCACTACTTTAAAGACAGTGTGCTGATCAATGGGGTAGATACTCCAGCTCTTAGGGATAGTGGGTGCAGTCACACTGTAGTGGATTCTACCTTGGTAGACTCAGAGGAAGTTGCCAGAGCTACTCTGATGCCCACTAAGTTGGCTGACGGCCCACTCCGTATGTTCCCAGTAATACCTGTAAATCTTACTTTAAATGGTACAGCAGTCAGGATTCCAGTGAGCATTCAGAGAAACGTCCGGGGAAAGGTCTTGTTAGGTAATGATCTCAGAGCTTTAGGGCTCGTAGGAGACACTCCCAAAAGACCCTACACACGGTCTCAAGCACGGGCAGCATTGGCCAAGACCAATACGCCGCCCCAGCCGAAGGGGAAACCCAAGGCGAAAGGAGTCGACAAGTCAAGACGAGGGAAAGAGAATATTCCCCCGAGCTCGCCTACCACTGCGGTGGAGGAAGTTGGTCAATCGCCCGGGCCTGACGAGGAGGTGGCGATGCCTGAAGTATTTGACCCCAACGATCATCCTGAACTAAAAGACTTGTTAGTTGAAGGAGGTCCTGATAGGGACGAATTCAGTAAAGGCCAACTTGAGTGCCCATCTCTGGAAGGCCTAAGGAGACATGCCTGCTCCCAGCTTGAGGGTGAACCTCCTGGGACGCATAGGATTTATTGGGAAGGTGGACTCCTGTAGAGTGAGCCCACAGAGTCTACAGAAGGAGACCATAGGAGGTTGGTGGTTCCCCTTGCTGTTAGGCCCTTCCTCCTGCAGTTGGTGCATGAAGTTCCCCTTGCTGGTCACCTTGGTATGAAGAGGACCAAGCAAAGGTTAGTTATCCATGCACTTCTACTGGCCCAAGATGGGGGTGCAAGTAGAAAGTCACTGCAGGAGTTGTGCCTCCTGCCAGTTGTCTGGTAAGGTTGGCGCGACAATCCAAGCTCCGTTGGTACCGCTCCCAGTTGTGGGGGTACCATTTGAAAGGGTAGGGATCGACATCGTTGGTCCCCTTGACCCGCAAACATCCTCGGGCAATATGTTTATCCTGGTGCTGGTCGACCATGCAACCAGATATCCTGAGGCCATCCCATTGAAAACTGTAACTGCCAAGTCAGTTGCAAAAGCTTTACTTGGCATATTTACTAGGGTTGGCTTCCCTAAAGAAGTTGTGTCGGATCGTGGCACCAACTTTATGTCGAAGTATATGCAGGCTATGTGGAAAGAATGTGGGGTCACCTACAAGTTCTCTTCTGCATACCACCCCCAGACCAATGGTCTGATGGAACGTTTCAACAGAACGTTAAAGAGCATGATTGGGGCTCTGGAGGAACCTCAGAGAAGAAAATGGGATCTTCTTTTATCATGCTTACTGTTTGCCTACCGAGAGGTACCACAGGAGGGTGTTGGCTTCAGCCCCTTCGAAATTCTGTTCGGTATTCCCGTACGGGGACCCTTAGCCATCGTCAAAGAGGGATGGGAGATGCCCACTCCCCCTGTTACTACCAACGTAGTTGATTATGTGCTAGGGCTCAGAAAACGGATGGTACTTCTGATGGGCTTGGCTAGTGATAAATTGAAGGCAGGACAAGCGCTGGTGAAACATTGGTACGACCAGAAAGCTTCCCTCATCAACTTTACACCTGGTCAGCAAGTCCTGATCATGAATCCCATAAGGCCTCGAGCTTTACAGGATAAATGGTCAGGCCCTTACACAGTGGTGGAGCCCCTGGGTGAGGTTAACTATTTAGTGGACCTTGGAAGGCCTGGACAGGCTCCAAAAGTGTTCCACGTGAATAGGCTGAAGGCTTTCGTCCCAAGAGTCGAAATCGCAGCACTGCTACTGGCTTCAGATGTTGAGGAAGAGGAGTCTGAACCTCTCCCCGACCTGTTCCAAAGCGGTCCTTCAGATAGCTCCTTTGAGGGTGTCCGAGTGGCCCCTCACCTGACTTCTGATCAGCAGGCTGAGGTGAAAAGTTTGCTTAGGCAGTTTTCCCCCCTGTTCTCACAGTCGCCTGGTTTGACACCTTGGTGCACACATAACATTGACACAGGAGACAGTGTACCTACCAAAAGTAGGGGATACAGGATGTCAGATAAAGTACGGTCTTATATTAAGACCGAGGTCAACAAAATGTTAGACCTTGGGGTGATTGAAACCTCTAGTAGTCCTTGGTCCAGCCCTGTGGTTTTGGTTCCAAAGGCAGGCACTTCTGAATTGAGGTTCTGCGTGGACTACAGGGCTCTGAATGCTGTCACCAAGACAGATGCACACCCCTTGCCTCGAACAGATGAGCTGGTGGATACTTTGGGTGCCTCCAAGTACCTCAGCACGTTTGACCTCACTGCTGGCTATTGGCAAATAGCTTTAGCAGAACATGCCAAGGAGAAGACAGCATTTTCTACTCCAGACAGCCTTTACCAATTCCGGGCAATGCCGTTCGGGTTGAAGAATGCACCTGCCACTTTCCAGAGGCTTGTGAATCATGTGTTGAATGGGTTGGACGAATTCTGTCTTGCATATCTGGACGATATAGCAGTTTTCAGTGCCACCTGGGAAGACCATGTGAAACACCTCGGGATTGTGCTCCAGGCTCTTCAGAAAGCACACCTGACCATAAAGGCTAGTAAATGCCAGATTGGACAAGGCTCCGTGGTTTACCTTGGACATGAAGTAGGTGGAGGGAGGATACAGCCTCTTCCCAGTAAAGTACAAACAGTACGAGACTGGCCTACCCCCACTACACAAACCCAAGTGAGAGCCTTCTTAGGACTCACGGGGTATTACCGCATTTTTGTGGCAGACTATGGCACCATAGCTGCCCCTCTGACTGCCCTCACAACTCCGAAGAAACCCAAGAAGGTAACTTGTACCGACGAGTGTGAGAAGGCCTTCAATGGCTTAAAAGACTCCTTGTGCCAGGCCCCTGTCCTCAGGGCCCCTGATTATCAAAGACCTTTTATCGTGCAGACGGACGCCTCTGACACTGGGATAGGAGCTGTACTATCACAAGTAGATGAGAAGGGTAAGGAACACCCTATTGGTTTTATTAGCCGCCAGCTTAAGGACAGAGAGCTCAGATGGTCCACGGTAGAGAAAGAATGTTTCTCTGTTGTGTGGGCCCTAAGGAAGCTGAGGCCCTACCTCTATGGGACCCACTTTACTGTGCAAACTGACCATAAGCCTTTAAAGTGGCTAATGAACATGAAGGGGGAGAATCCAAAGTTGCTTAGGTGGTCCATAAGTCTACAAGGCTTCGACTTCACTATTGAGCATAGGCCAGGTGTCCAACATAGCAATGCTGATGGGTTGTCCAGAATGTTTAACCGACCTGAACAAGAGACTCATACAGGGGTGGATTAGTTCCCCCTGTCCATAGTCTGGGAGGGGCGAGTGTTAGGAAAGATTTCGTAATTGTAGGTAATTTTCCTTCCATGTGGCAAACCCTAAACTTTTTGCTGTTGTTTTTCACCTTGTTCTTGACTTTGCCAGAGAAGTGCAGCCTTCTGCCGCACTCCTCTGGGCTTTCGCTCCTTTCTTACGGGGAACCTGACATGCCCTTAAGACAGTCAGTACCGGGGAACGCTGTTTCCCGTAGTTTCTTTTATAATGTTGCGGCTTTCGTGCAACATGACACAAGAGGGCACTGTAAGCTAAGTTACAGCTCTCTTGGGTCTCTAGCCTTCTACAGGCCCTAGATACTTGTTTAGGATTGTATTTGATCGGTGCAAGTGATTCAGGGACGGGAATGGTGGCAGCGATCGTTTCTTGTGTTTTGAGCTCCTTTTGGCGTTCTAAGCGTGTTTTCCGCGCTTAACCCAAAATGGTGGCCTGGCTCCCAAAATGGCCAGACCACGAGGCTCCTTTGTCCTGTCCGCTGACCGTCTTGCTCCCTTCACCTTCCCCAGGTCGAGCCGACCCGGGGCCTTCCTTATTTGGGCATGTACTTTCCCGCGAAACACGGATGCTTTCGCGGGCTTCTACATGTCTTGTGTGTGCCTCCAGGATGTGGGCTGGGATGTCTGGTCCCAATACACATCCTGGGTGCCAGAGAGTCTAGGGTGGTGTGAATGCCTGGGACCACCGTGGTCCGTGATTGGTCCACGAATGGTGTGAGTGTTGATGAGCGGATCTCCCATTGGGTCCCCTCCGTTTTGGCGCGAAGGGAACCGTGGATAAGAGGGGGCTGGAAACACCACTACCATGTCGATCTCCTGAGTTCTCACGAATGAAGGAATACAGGAGCCAAGTATCCTGCAACCAAGAGGCTGAACCGAGGAATCGCTGGTGACCCGCTGAAGGACTTCTCCTCTGCACTGCTGTCGTCTTGTGAAACCCTTTTCACCTTTGATCGAACCAGAAGGCCTGTACTGGTACTTCGACCCTTTGGAATAGCGGGAACAGCTATTCTCGGCATCTTCACCATCTCCTGCCAGTAAGCCTTCGGAAGTGTCTCTGGGCCATCCAGCTGACTGACCAGCTTACACGGGAGTCTTGCTCTGTAACCGCCGCCAGGTTGTGTAGTATTTCAAGTCCTTGTCACTCTCACACGCTTCGTAAACTTGGCGTTCCCAAGTCGGAAGTGAGTAGTGTACATTTGGCTCAGATACACACGGCCGCTCCGTTGCCCTGCTGTGGTAACAAACTGTGCAGTTTTCTTCGATTGGGACGTCTTTTTACTCAACACGACGACGAGGCGTTCCCTGCTCTTCTGAACCTGCCAGCTGCAGAAACTGACGCGGAGAAGCATGGGTCTGCTTGCATCGGGGACCGGTGAGTAGCATAGCTAGGATCTGGTCGCCCTCCTGCAGGAGCCCATTGCTTTTCCCCGCTGTGTAAAACAGCAACCCTTTTCCGTACTCGCGCTCTGCTTCTGCCCACTGTGGAGGCTGCGCTTGAGTCGCGGAACTTGTTCTTCTTCTTTTGTGCACTAAACTGAACTGCCTGATTTCCCTCGAAGAGCTTCTCCTTTTGCCCGTTGGCACCAGCGCGTGCAGGTACTTTTGAGCACAAGGCTCCACTCTTCGCAGGGCTCAGACTTCCATCTAGTTAGGTGCCTCTGAAGGCGAACTGGGTCTAAGCATTATTTCGCACTGCCTGTCTTCCTTCCCTTTTAGGTGGACTACCCATTTCGTGCATATAACGCTTGAGACTGTCGTATTTGTATATATATTGTGTTGATATGGTATGTGTTGGTATAATATAGTTATATTGTGATTTTTTCGCTACGGTCATTGTTTTAAAGGCCTTGAAATAAATGTGTATATATTTTTAATATAACAACTGTTTGGAGTAGTTTGTAAGTGATCTTGCTTTGTGTGCTCATTGCGGGCTTTCAGTCACCCTCACCCCTCTTGAGACCTAGTCTTGACCGCCGCGATCGCTACCTTGATTGGTCTGGCTCGTCCAGAGGTTACCATGTTCCAAGTAATTAGGTTGGCCTTCTGAACTTCTGCGCCACCAGGACAGAGTTCAGAAATCCGTCTTAACAATGAGATGTGATATCCAACTCCTTCCCATTCCAACCTGAGACCCTTCTTATAGCATGAGATGGGATATCCAACTCCTTCCAAATCCAATTCTGATACCCTTCCGATAGCATGAGATGTGATATCCCAATGCTTCTACCAAACCTGAGACCCATACTATGGCATGAGATGTGATATCAAACTCCTTCCCATTCCAATCCTGAGACCCTTCCTATAGCTTGAGATGTGATATCCAACTCCTTCCCATTCCAATCCTGAGACCCTTCCGATATCATGAGATGTGATATCTCAATGCTTCTAATATCAAACTTGAGACCCTCCCTATAGCATGAGATGTGATATCCAAGTCCTTCCCATTCCAATCCTGAGACCCTTCCTATAGCATGAAATGTGATATCTCAATGCTTCTAATACCAAACCTGAGACCCTTCCTATAACATGAGATGGGAATATCCAACTCCTTCCCATTCCAATCCTGAGACCCTTCCGATAGCAGAGATGTGATATCTGAATGCTTATGCCAAACCTGAGATCCTTCCTACAACATGAGATGTGATATCCAACTCCTTCCCATTCCAATCCTGAGACACTTCCTATAGCATGAGATGTGATATCTCACTGCTTATACCAAACCTGAGATCCTTCCTATAACATGAGATGTGATATCCAACTCCTTCCCATTCCAATCCGGAGACACTTCCTATAGCATGAGATGTGATATCTCACTGCTTATACCAAACCTGAGACCCTTCCTATAGCATGAGATGTGATATCCAACTCCTTCCCATTCCAATCCTGAGACCCTTCCTATAGCATGAGATGTGATATCTCAATGCTTCTAATATCAAACTTGAGACCCTCCCTATAGCATGAGATGTGATATCCAAGTCCTTCCCATTCCAATCCTGAGACACTTCCTATAGCATGAGATGTGATATCTCAAAGCTTCTAATACCAAACCTGAGACTCTTCCTATAACATGAGATGGGATATCCAACTCCTTCCCATTCCAATTCTGAGACCCTTTCGATTGCAGAGATGTGATATCTCAATGCTTATACCAAACCTGAGACGCTTCCTACGGCATGAGATGTGATATCCAACTCCTTCCAATTCCAATCCTGAGACCTTTCCTATAGCATGGATGTGATGTCTCGATGCTTCTAATACCAAACCTGAGATCCTTCCTATAACATGAGATGTGATATCCAACTCATTCCATTCCAATCCAGAGACCCTTGCTATAGCATGAGATGTGATATCTCAATGCTTATACCAAACCTGAGACCCTTCCTATAGCATGAGATGTGATATCCAACTCCTTCCCATTCCAATCCTGAGACCATTCCTATAGCATGAGATGTGATATCTCAATGCCTCTAATACCAAACCTGAGATCCTTCCTCTAACATGAAATGTGATATCCAACTCCTTCCCTTTCCAAACCTGAGAGCCTATCTATAGCATGAGATGTGATATCCAAGTCCTTCCCATTCCAATACTTAGACCCTTCCTACAGCATGCAATATGATATCTCAATGATTCTAATAACAAACCTGAGACCAGTCCTATAACATGAGATGGGATATCCAACTCCTTCCCATTCCAATCCTGAGACACTTCCGATAGCAGAGATATGATATCTCAATGCTTATACCAAACCTGAGACCCTTCCTATAACATGAGATGTGATATCCAACTCCTTCCCGTTCCAAACCTGAGACCCTTCCTTTAGCATGAGATGTGATATCCAGCTCCTTCCCATTCCAATCCTGAGACATTTCCGATAGCATGAGATGTGATATCTCAATGCTTCTACCAAACCTGAGACCCTTCCTTTAGCATGAGATGTGATATCCAACTCCTTCCCATTCCAATCCTGAGACCCTTCCTATAGCATGAGATGTGATATCTCAATACCTCTAATACCAAACCTGAGATCCTTCCGATAACATGAGATGTGATATCCAAATCCTTCCCCTTCCAAACCTGAGACCCTCCCTTTAGCATGAGATGTGATATCCAACTCCTTCCCTTTCCAATCCTGAGACCCTTCTGATAGCATGAGATGTGATATCTCAATGCTTCTAATACCAAACCTGAGATCCTTCCGATAGCATGAGATGTGATATCTCAATGCTTCTAATACCAAACCTGATATCCTTCCTATAACATGAGATGTGATATCCAAATCCTTCCCCTTCCAAACCGGAGACCCTCCCTTTAGCATGAGATGTGATATCCAACTCCTTCCCATTCCAATCCTGAGACCCTTCTGATAGCATGAGATGTGATATCCCAATGCCTCTAATACCAATCCTGAGACCCTTCCTATAACATGAGATGTGATATCCAACTCCTTCCCATTTCAACCTGAGACCCTTCCTATAGCATGAGATGGGATATCCAACGCCTTCCAAATCCAATTCTGATACCCTTCCGATAGCATGAGATGTGATATCCCAATGCTTCTACCAAACCTGAGACCCATACTATGGCATGAGATATGATATCAAACTCCTTCCCATTCCAATCCTGAGACCCTTCCTATAGCATGAGATGTGATGTCTCAATGCTTCTAATACCAAACCTGAGATCCTTCCTATAACATGAGATGTGATATCCAACTCCTTCCCATTCCAATCCTGAGACCCTTCCTATAGCATGAGATGTGATATCTTAATGCTTATACCAAACCTGAGACCCTTCCTATAGCATGAGATGTGATATCCAACTCCTTCCGATTCCAATCCTGAGACCCTTCCTATAGCATGAGATGTGATATCTCAATGCCTCTAATACCAAACCTGAGATCCTTCCTCTAACATGAAATGTGATATCCAACTCCTTTCCTTTCCAAACCTGAGAGCCTACCTATAGCATGAGATGTGATATCCAAGTCCTTCCCATTCCAATCCTTAGACCCTTCCTACAGCATGCAATATGATATCTCAATGATTCTAATAACAAACCTGAGACCTGTCCTATAACATGAGATGGGATATCAACTCCTTCCCATTCCAATCCTGAGACCCTTCCGATAGCAGAGATGTGATATCTCAATGTTTATACCAAACCTGAGACCCTTCCTATAACATGAGATGTGATATCCAACTCCTTCCCGTTCCAAACCTGAGACCCTTCCTATAGCATATGTGATATCCAACTCCTTCCCATTCCAAACATGAGACCCTTCCTATAGCAAGAATGTAATATCCAACTCCTTCCCATTCCAATCCTGAGACCATTCCTATAGCATGAGATGTGATATCTCAATGCTTCTAATACCAAACCTGAGATCCTTCCTATGACATGAGATGTGATATCCAACTCCTTCCCATTCCAATCCTGAGACCCTTCTGATAGCATGAGATGTGATATCTCAATGCCTCTAATACCAATCCTGAGACCCTTCCTATAACATGAGATGTGATATCCAACTCCTTCCCATTTCAACCTGAGACCCTTCCTTTAGCATGACATGGGATATCCAACTCCTTCCAAATCCAATTCTGATACCCTTCCGATAGCATGAGATGTGACATCCCAATGTTTCTACCAAACCTGAGACCCATACTATGGCATGAGATGTGATATCAAACTCCTTCCCATTCCAGTCCTGAGACCCTTCCTATAGCATGAGATGTGATGTCTCAATGCTTCTAATACCAAACCTGAGATCCTTCCTATAACATGAGATGTGATATCCAACTCCTTCCCATTCCAATCCTGAGACCCTTCCTATAGCATGAGATGTGATATCTCAATGCTTATACCAAACCTGAGACCCTTCCTATAGCATGAGATGTGATATCCAACTCCTTCCGATTCCAATCCTGAGACCCTTCCTATAGCATGAGATGTGATATCTCAATGCCTCTAATACCAAACCTGAGATCCTTCCTCTAACATGAAATGTGATATCCAACTCCTTTCCTTTCCAAACCTGAGAGCCTACCTATAGCATGAGATGTGATATCCAAGTCCTTCCCATTCCAATCCTTAGACCATTCCTACAGCATGCAATAAGATATCTCAATGATTCTAATAACAAACCTGAGACCCGTCCTATAACATGAGATGGGATATCCAACTCCTTCCCATTCCAATCCTGAGACACTTCCGATAGCAGAGATGTGATATCTCAATGCTTATACCAAACCTGAGACCCTTCCTATAACATGAGATGTGATATCCAACTCCTTCCCGTTCCAAACCTGAGACCCTTCCTATAGCATATGGGATATCCAACTCCTTCCCATTCCACACATGAGACCCTTCCTATAGCAAGAATGTAATATCCAACTCCTTCCCATTCCAATCCTGAGACCATTCCTATAGCATGAGATGTGATATCTCAATGCTTCTAATACCAAACCTGAGACCAGTCCTATAACATGAGATGGGATATCCAACTCCTTCCCCTTCCAAACCTGAGACCCTTCCTATAGCATGAGATGTGATATCCAACTCCTTCCCATCCCAATCCTGAGATGCTTCCGATTGCAGAGATGTGATATCTCAATGCTTATACCAAACCTGAGACTCTTCCTATAACATGAGATGTGATATCCAACTCCTTCCCGTTCCAAACCTGAGACCCTTCCCATAGCATGAGATGTGATATCCAACTCCTTCCGATTCCAATCCTGAGACCCTTCCGATAGCATGAGATGTGATATCTCAATGCTTCTAATACCAAACCTGAGATCCTTCCTATAACATGTGATGTGATATCCAAATCCTTCCCCTTCCAAACCTGAGACCCTCCCTTTAGCATGAGATGTGCTATCCAACTCCTTCCCATTCCAATCCTGAGACCCTTATGATAGCATGAGATGTGATATCTCAATGCCTCTAATACCAAACCTGAGATACTTCCGATAGCATGAGATGTGATATCTCAATGCTTCTAATACCAAACCTGAGATCCTTCCTATAACATGAGATGTGATATCCAAATCCTTCCCCTTCCAAACCTGAGACCCTCCCTTTAGCATGAGATGTGATATCCAACTCCTTCCCATTCCAATCCTGAGACCCTTCTGATAGCATGAGATGTGATATCTCAATGCCTCTAATACCAAACCTGAGATCCTACCTCTAACATGAAATGTGATATCCAACTCCTTCCCTTTCCAAACCTGAGACCCTGCCTATAGCATGAGATGTGATATCCAAGTCCTTCCCATTCCAATCCTGAGACCCTTCCTATAGCATGTGATGTGATATCTCAATGCTTATACCAAACCTGAGACCCTTCCTATGGCATGAGATGTCATATACAACTCCTTCCCATTCCAATCCGGAGACCCTTCCTATAGCATGAGATGTGATATCTCAATGCTTATACCAAACCTGAGACCCTTCCTATAGCATGAGATGTGATATCCAACTTCTTCCCATTCCAATCCTGACACCCTTCCTATAACATGAGATGTGATGTCTCAATGCTTCTAATACCAAACCTGAGATCTTTCCTATAACATGAGATGTGATATCCAACTCCTTCCCATTCCAATTCTGAGACCCTTCTGATAGCATGAGATGTGATATCTCAATGCCTCTAATACCAATCCTGAGACCCTTCCTATAACATGAGATGTGATATCCAACTCCTTCCCATTTCAACCTGAGACCCTTCCTAAAGCATGAGATGGGATATCCAACTCCTTCCAAATCCAATTCTGATACCCTTCCGATAGCATGAGATGTGATATCCCAATGCGTCTACCAAACCTGAGACCCATACTATGGCATGAGATGTGATATCAAACTCCTTCCCATTCCAATCCTGAGACCCTTTCTATAGCATGAGATGTGATGTCTCAATGCTTCTAATACCAAACCTGAGATCCTTCCTATAACATGAGATGTGATATCCAACTCCTTCCCATTCCAATCCTGAGACCCTTCCTATAGCATGAGATGTGATATCTTAATGCTTATACCAAACCTGAGACCCTTCCTATAGCATGAGATGTGATATCCAACTCCTTCCGATTCCAATCCTGAGACCCTTCCTATAGCATGAGATGTGATATCTCAATGCCTCTAATACCAAACCTGAGATCCTTCCTCTAACATGAAATGTGATATCCAACTCCTTTCCTTTCCAAACCTGAGAGCCTACCTATAGCATGAGATGTGATATCCAGCTCCTTCCCATTCCAATCCTGAGACATTTCCGATAGCATGAGATGTGATATCTCAATGCTTCTACCAAACCTGAGACCCTTCCTTTAGCATGAGATGTGATATCCAACTCCTTCCCATTCCAATCCTGAGACCCTTCCTATAGCATGAGATGTGATATCTCAATACCTCTAATACCAAACCTGAGATCCTTCCGATAACATGAGATGTGATATCCAAATCCTTCCCCTTCCAAACCTGAGACCCTCCCTTTAGCATGAGATGTGATATCCAACTCCTTCCCTTTCCAATCCTGAGACCCTTCTGATAGCATGAGATGTGATATCTCAATGCTTCTAATACCAAACCTGAGATCCTTCCGATAGCATGAGATGTGATATCTCAATGCTTCTAATACCAAACCTGATATCCTTCCTATAACATGAGATGTGATATCCAAATCCTTCCCCTTCCAAACCGGAGACCCTCCCTTTAGCATGAGATGTGATATCCAACTCCTTCCCATTCCAATCCTGAGACCCTTCTGATAGCATGAGATGTGATATCCCAATGCCTCTAATACCAATCCTGAGACCCTTCCTATAACATGAGATGTGATATCCAACTCCTTCCCATTTCAACCTGAGACCCTTCCTATAGCATGAGATGGGATATCCAACGCCTTCCAAATCCAATTCTGATACCCTTCCGATAGCATGAGATGTGATATCCCAATGCTTCTACCAAACCTGAGACCCATACTATGGCATGAGATATGATATCAAACTCCTTCCCATTCCAATCCTGAGACCCTTCCTATAGCATGAGATGTGATGTCTCAATGCTTCTAATACCAAACCTGAGATCCTTCCTATAACATGAGATGTGATATCCAACTCCTTCCCATTCCAATCCTGAGACCCTTCCTATAGCATGAGATGTGATATCTTAATGCTTATACCAAACCTGAGACCCTTCCTATAGCATGAGATGTGATATCCAACTCCTTCCGATTCCAATCCTGAGACCCTTCCTATAGCATGAGATGTGATATCTCAATGCCTCTAATACCAAACCTGAGATCCTTCCTCTAACATGAAATGTGATATCCAACTCCTTTCCTTTCCAAACCTGAGAGCCTACCTATAGCATGAGATGTGATATCCAAGTCCTTCCCATTCCAATCCTTAGACCCTTCCTACAGCATGCAATATGATATCTCAATGATTCTAATAACAAACCTGAGACCTGTCCTATAACATGAGATGGGATATCAACTCCTTCCCATTCCAATCCTGAGACCCTTCCGATAGCAGAGATGTGATATCTCAATGTTTATACCAAACCTGAGACCCTTCCTATAACATGAGATGTGATATCCAACTCCTTCCCGTTCCAAACCTGAGACCCTTCCTATAGCATATGTGATATCCAACTCCTTCCCATTCCAAACATGAGACCCTTCCTATAGCAAGAATGTAATATCCAACTCCTTCCCATTCCAATCCTGAGACCATTCCTATAGCATGAGATGTGATATCTCAATGCTTCTAATACCAAACCTGAGATCCTTCCTATGACATGAGATGTGATATCCAACTCCTTCCCATTCCAATCCTGAGACCCTTCTGATAGCATGAGATGTGATATCTCAATGCCTCTAATACCAATCCTGAGACCCTTCCTATAACATGAGATGTGATATCCAACTCCTTCCCATTTCAACCTGAGACCCTTCCTTTAGCATGACATGGGATATCCAACTCCTTCCAAATCCAATTCTGATACCCTTCCGATAGCATGAGATGTGACATCCCAATGTTTCTACCAAACCTGAGACCCATACTATGGCATGAGATGTGATATCAAACTCCTTCCCATTCCAGTCCTGAGACCCTTCCTATAGCATGAGATGTGATGTCTCAATGCTTCTAATACCAAACCTGAGATCCTTCCTATAACATGAGATGTGATATCCAACTCCTTCCCATTCCAATCCTGAGACCCTTCCTATAGCATGAGATGTGATATCTCAATGCTTATACCAAACCTGAGACCCTTCCTATAGCATGAGATGTGATATCCAACTCCTTCCGATTCCAATCCTGAGACCCTTCCTATAGCATGAGATGTGATATCTCAATGCCTCTAATACCAAACCTGAGATCCTTCCTCTAACATGAAATGTGATATCCAACTCCTTTCCTTTCCAAACCTGAGAGCCTACCTATAGCATGAGATGTGATATCCAAGTCCTTCCCATTCCAATCCTTAGACCATTCCTACAGCATGCAATAAGATATCTCAATGATTCTAATAACAAACCTGAGACCCGTCCTATAACATGAGATGGGATATCCAACTCCTTCCCATTCCAATCCTGAGACACTTCCGATAGCAGAGATGTGATATCTCAATGCTTATACCAAACCTGAGACCCTTCCTATAACATGAGATGTGATATCCAACTCCTTCCCGTTCCAAACCTGAGACCCTTCCTATAGCATATGGGATATCCAACTCCTTCCCATTCCACACATGAGACCCTTCCTATAGCAAGAATGTAATATCCAACTCCTTCCCATTCCAATCCTGAGACCATTCCTATAGCATGAGATGTGATATCTCAATGCTTCTAATACCAAACCTGAGACCAGTCCTATAACATGAGATGGGATATCCAACTCCTTCCCCTTCCAAACCTGAGACCCTTCCTATAGCATGAGATGTGATATCCAACTCCTTCCCATCCCAATCCTGAGATGCTTCCGATTGCAGAGATGTGATATCTCAATGCTTATACCAAACCTGAGACTCTTCCTATAACATGAGATGTGATATCCAACTCCTTCCCGTTCCAAACCTGAGACCCTTCCCATAGCATGAGATGTGATATCCAACTCCTTCCGATTCCAATCCTGAGACCCTTCCGATAGCATGAGATGTGATATCTCAATGCTTCTAATACCAAACCTGAGATCCTTCCTATAACATGTGATGTGATATCCAAATCCTTCCCCTTCCAAACCTGAGACCCTCCCTTTAGCATGAGATGTGCTATCCAACTCCTTCCCATTCCAATCCTGAGACCCTTATGATAGCATGAGATGTGATATCTCAATGCCTCTAATACCAAACCTGAGATACTTCCGATAGCATGAGATGTGATATCTCAATGCTTCTAATACCAAACCTGAGATCCTTCCTATAACATGAGATGTGATATCCAAATCCTTCCCCTTCCAAACCTGAGACCCTCCCTTTAGCATGAGATGTGATATCCAACTCCTTCCCATTCCAATCCTGAGACCCTTCTGATAGCATGAGATGTGATATCTCAATGCCTCTAATACCAAACCTGAGATCCTACCTCTAACATGAAATGTGATATCCAACTCCTTCCCTTTCCAAACCTGAGACCCTGCCTATAGCATGAGATGTGATATCCAAGTCCTTCCCATTCCAATCCTGAGACCCTTCCTATAGCATGTGATGTGATATCTCAATGCTTATACCAAACCTGAGACCCTTCCTATGGCATGAGATGTCATATACAACTCCTTCCCATTCCAATCCGGAGACCCTTCCTATAGCATGAGATGTGATATCTCAATGCTTATACCAAACCTGAGACCCTTCCTATAGCATGAGATGTGATATCCAACTTCTTCCCATTCCAATCCTGACACCCTTCCTATAACATGAGATGTGATGTCTCAATGCTTCTAATACCAAACCTGAGATCTTTCCTATAACATGAGATGTGATATCCAACTCCTTCCCATTCCAATTCTGAGACCCTTCTGATAGCATGAGATGTGATATCTCAATGCCTCTAATACCAATCCTGAGACCCTTCCTATAACATGAGATGTGATATCCAACTCCTTCCCATTTCAACCTGAGACCCTTCCTAAAGCATGAGATGGGATATCCAACTCCTTCCAAATCCAATTCTGATACCCTTCCGATAGCATGAGATGTGATATCCCAATGCGTCTACCAAACCTGAGACCCATACTATGGCATGAGATGTGATATCAAACTCCTTCCCATTCCAATCCTGAGACCCTTTCTATAGCATGAGATGTGATGTCTCAATGCTTCTAATACCAAACCTGAGATCCTTCCTATAACATGAGATGTGATATCCAACTCCTTCCCATTCCAATCCTGAGACCCTTCCTATAGCATGAGATGTGATATCTTAATGCTTATACCAAACCTGAGACCCTTCCTATAGCATGAGATGTGATATCCAACTCCTTCCGATTCCAATCCTGAGACCCTTCCTATAGCATGAGATGTGATATCTCAATGCCTCTAATACCAAACCTGAGATCCTTCCTCTAACATGAAATGTGATATCCAACTCCTTTCCTTTCCAAACCTGAGAGCCTACCTATAGCATGAGATGTGATATCCAAGTCCTTCCCATTCCAATCCTTAGACCCTTCCTACAGCATGCAATATGATATCTCAACGATTCTAATAACAAACCTGAGACCCGTCCTATAACATGAGATGGGATATCCAACTCCTTCCCATTCCAATCCTGAGACACTTCCGATAGCAGAGATGTGATATCTCAATGCTTATACCAAAACTGAGACCCTTCCTATAACATGAGATGTGATATCCAACTCCTTCCCGTTCCAAACCTGAGACCCTTCCTATAGCATATGTGATATCCAACTCCTTCCCATTCCAAACATGAGACCCTTCCTATAGCAAGAATGTAATATCCAACTCCTTCCCATTCCAATCCTGAGACCATTCCTATAGCATGAGATTTGATATCTCAATGCTTCTAATACCAAACCTAAGATCCTTCCTATGACATGAGATGTGATATCCAACTCCTTCCCATTCCAATCCTGAGACCCTTCTGATAGCATGAGATGTGATATCTCAATGCCTCTAATACCAATCCTGAGACCCTTCCTATAACATGAGATGTGATATCCAACTCCTTCCCATTTCAACCTGAGACCATTCCTATAGCATGACATGGGATATCCAACTCCTTCCAAATCCAATTCTGATACCCTTCCGATAGCATGAGATGTGATATCCCAATGCTTCTACCAAACCTGAGACCCATACTATGGCATGAGATGTGATATCAAACTCCTTCCCATTCCAATCCTGAGACCCTTCCTATAGCATGAGATGTGATGTCTCAATGCTTCTAATACCAAACCTGAGATCCTTCCTATAACATGAGATGTGATATCCAACTCCTTCCCATTCCAATCCTGAGACCCTTCCTATAGCATGAGATGTGATATCTCAATGCTTATACCAAACCTGAGACCCTTCCTATAGCATGAGATGTGATATCCAACTCCTTCCGATTCCAATCCTGAGACCCTTCCTATAGCATGAGATGTGATATCTCAATGCCTCTAATACCAAACCTGAGATCCTTCCTCTAACATGAAATGTGATATCCAACTCCTTTCCTTTCCAAACCTGAGAGCCTACCTATAGCATGAGATGTGATATCCAAGTCCTTCCCATTCCAATCCTTAGACCCTTCCTACAGCATGCAATATGATATCTCAATGATTCTAATAACAAACCTGAGACCCGTCCTATAACATGAGATGGGATATCCAACTCCTTCCCATTCCAATCCTGAGACACTTCCGATAGCAGAGATGTGATATCTCAATGCTTATACCAAACCTGAGACCGTTCCTATAACATGAGATGTGATATCCAACTCCTTCCCGTTCCAAACCTGAGACCCTTCCTATAGCATATGTGATATCCAACTCCTTCCCATTCCACACATGAGACCCTTCCTATAGCAAGAATGTAATATCCAACTCCTTCCCATTCCAATCCTGAGACCATTCCTATAGCATGAGATGTGATATCTCAATGCTTCTAATACCAAACCTGAGACCAGTCCTATAACATGAGATGGGATATCCAACTCTTTCCCCTTCCAAACCTGAGACCCTTCCTATAGCATGAGATGTGATATCCAACTCCTTCCCATCCCAATCCTGAGACACTTCCGATTGCAGAGATGTGATATCTCAATGCTTACACCAAACCTGAGACTCTTCCTATAACATGAGATGTGATATCCAACTCCTTCCCGTTCCAAACCTGAGACCCTTCCTATAGCATGAGATGTGATATCCAACTCCTTCCGATTCCAATCCTGAGACCCTTCCGATAGCATGAGATGTGATATCTCAATGCTTCTAATACCAAACCTGAGATCCTTCCTATAACATGTGATGTGATATCCAAATCCTTCCCCTTCCAAACCTGAGACCCTCCCTTTAGCATGAGATGTGCTATCCAACTCCTTCCCATTCCAATCCTGAGACCCTTATGATAGCATGAGATGTGATATCTCAATGCCTCTAATACCAAACCTGAGATACTTCCGATAGCATGAGATGTGATATCTCAACGCTTCTAATACCAAACCTGAGATCCTTCCTATAACATGAGATGTGATATCCAAATCCTTCCCCTTCCAAACCTGAGACCCTCCCTTTAGCATGAGATGTGATATCCAACTCCTTCCCATTCCAATCCTGAGACCCTTCTGATAGCATGAGATGTGATATCTCAATGCCTCTAATACCAAACCTGAGATCCTACCTCTAACATGAAATGTGATATCCAACTCCTTCCCTTTCCAAACCTGAGACCCTGCCTATAGCATGAGATGTGATATCCATGTCCTTCCCATTCCAATCCTGAGACCCTTCCTATAGCATGTGATGTGATATCTCAATGCTTATACCAAACCTGAGACCCTTCCTATGGCATGAGATGTCATATACAACTCCTTCCCATTCCAATCCTGAGACCCTTCCTATAGCATGAGATGTGATATCTCAATGCTTATACCAAACCTGAGACCCTTCCTATAGCATGAGATGTGATATCCAACTTCTTCCCATTCCAATCCTGAGACCCTTCCTATAACATGAGATGTGATGTCTCAATGCTTCTAATACCAAACCTGAGATCTTTCCTATAACATGAGATGTGATATCCAACTCCTTCCCATTCCAATTCTGAGACCCTTCCTATAGCATGAGATGTGATATCTCAATGCTTATACCAAACCTGAGACCCTTCCTATAGCTTGAGATGTGATATCCAACTCCTTCCCATTCCAATCCTGAGACCCTTCCCATAGCATGAGATGTGATATCCAACTTCTTCCCATTCCAATCCTGAGACCCTTCCTATAACATGAGATGTGATGTCTCAATGCTTCTAATACCAAACCTGAGATCTTTCCTATAACATGAGATGTGATATCCAACTCCTTCCCATTCCAATTCTGAGACCCTTCTGATAGCATGAGATGTGATATCTCAATGCCTCTAATACCAATCCTGAGACCCTTCCTATAACATGAGATGTGATATCCAACTCCTTCCCATTTCAACCTGAGACCCTTCTGATAGCATGAGATGTGATATCTCAATGCCTCTAATACCAAACCTGATATCCTACCTCTAAAATAAAATGTGATATCCAACTCCTTCCCTTTCCAAACCTGAGACCCTGCCTATAGCATGAGATGTGATATCCAGCTCCTTCCCATTCCAATCCTGAGACATTTCCGATAGCATGAGATGTGATATCTCAATGCTTCTACCAAACCTGAGACCCTTCCTTTAGCATGAGATGTGATATCCAACTCCTTCCCATTCCAATCCTGAGACCCTTCCTATAGCATGAGATGTGATATCTCAATACCTCTAATACCAAACCTGAGATCCTTCCGATAACATGAGATGTGATATCCAAATCCTTCCCCTTCCAATCCTGAGACCCTCCCTTTAGCATGAGATGTGATATCCAACTCCTTCCCTTTCCAATCCTGAGACCCTTCTGATAGCATGAGATGTGATATCTCAATGCTTCTAATACCAAACCTGAGATCCTTCCGATAGCATGAGATGTGATATCTCAATGCTTCTAATACCAAACCTGATATCCTTCCTATAACATGAGATGTGATATCCAAATCCTTCCCCTTCCAAACCTGAGACCCTCCCTTTAGCATGAGATGTGATATCCAACTCCTTCCCATTCCAATCCTGAGACCCTTCTGATAGCATGAGATGTGATATCCCAATGCCTCTAATACCAATCCTGAGACCCTTCCTATAACATGAGATGTGATATCCAACTCCTTCCCATTTCAACCTGAGACCCTTCCTATAGCATGAGATGGGATATCCAACTCCTTCCAAATCCAATTCTGATACCCTTTCCGATAGCATGAGATGTGATATCCCAATGCTTCTACCAAACCTGAGACCCATACTATGGCATGAGATGTGATATCAAACTCCTTCCCATTCCAATCCTGAGACCCTTCCTATAGCATGAGATGTGATGTCTCAATGCTTCTAATACCAAACCTGAGATCCTTCCTATAACATGAGATGTGATATCCAACTCCTTCCCATTCCAATCCTGAGACCCTTCCTATAGCATGAGATGTGATATCTTAATGCTTATACCAAACCTGAGACCCGTCCTATAGCATGAGATGTGATATCCAACTCCTTCCGATTCCAATCCTGAGACCCTTCCTATAGCATGAGATGTGATATCTCAATGCCTCTAATACCAAACCTGAGATCCTTCCTCTAACATGAAATGTGATATCCAACTCCTTTCCTTTCCAAACCTGAGAGCCTACCTATAGCATGAGATGTGATATCCAAGTCCTTCCCATTCCAATCCTTAGACCCTTCCTACAGCATGCAATATGATATCTCAATGATTCTAATAACAAACCTGAGACCCGTCCTATAACATGAGATGGGATATCAACTCCTTCCCATTCCAATCCTGAGACACTTCCGATAGCAGAGACGTGATATCTCAATGCTTATACCAAACCTGAGACCCTTCCTATAACATGAGATGTGATATCCAACTCCTTCCCGTTCCAAACCTGAGACCCTTCCTATAGCATATGTGATATCCAACTCCTTCCCATTCCAAACATGAGACCCTTCCTATAGCAAGAATGTAATATCCAACTCCTTCCCATTCCAATCCTGAGACCATTCCTATAGCATGAGATGTGATATCTCAATGCTTCTAATACCAAACCTGAGATCCTTCCTATGACATGAGATGTGATATCCAACTCCTTCCCATTCCAATCCTGAGACCCTTCTGATAGCATGAGATGTGATATCTCAATGCCTCTAATACCAATCCTGAGACCCTTCCTATAACATGAGATGTGATATCCAACTCCTTCCCATTTCAACCTGAGACCCTTCCTTTAGCATGACATGGGATATCCAACTCCTTCCAAATCCAATTCTGATACCCTTCCGATAGCATGAGATGTGACATCCCAATGTTTCTACCAAACCTGAGACCCATACTATGGCATGAGATGTGATATCAAACTCCTTCCCATTCCAATCCTGAGACCCTTCCTATAGCATGAGATGTGATATCCAACTCCTTCCCATTCCAATCCTGAGACCCTTCTGATAGCATGAGATGTGATATCTCAATGCCTCTAATACCAAACCTGAGATCCTACCTCTAACATGAAATGTGATATCCAACTCCTTCCCTTTCCAAACCTGAGACCCTGCCTATAGAATGAGATGTGATATCCATGTCCTTCCCATTCCAATCCTGAGACCCTTCCTATAGCATGTGATGTGATATCTCAATGCTTATACCAAACCTGAGACCCATACTATGGCATGAGATGTCATATACAACTCCTTCCCATTCCAATCCTGAGACCCTCCCTTTAGCATGAGATGTGATATCCAACTCCTTCCCATTCCAATCCTGAGACCCTTCTGATAGCATGAGATGTGATATCTCAATGCCTCTAATACCAAACCTGAGATCCTACCTCTAACATGAAATGTGATATCCAACTCCTTCCCTTTCCAAACCTGAGACCCTGCCTATAGCATGAGATGTGATATCCATGTCCTTCCCATTCCAATCCTGAGACCCTTCCTATAGCATGTGATGTGATATCTCAATGCTTATACCAAACCTGAGACCCTTCCTATGGCATGAGATGTCATATACAACTCCTTCCCATTCCAATCCTGAGACCCTTCCTATAGCATGAGATGTGATATCTCAATGCTTATACCAAACCTGAGACCCTTCCTATAGCATGAGATGTGATATCCAACTTCTTCCCATTCCAATCCTGAGACCCTTCCTATAACATGAGATGTGATGTCTCAATGCTTCTAATACCAAACCTGAGATCTTTCCTATAACATGAGATGTGATATCCAACTCCTTCCCATTCCAATTCTGAGACCCTTCCTATAGCATGAGATGTGATATCTCAATGCTTATACCAAACCTGAGACCCTTCCTATAGCTTGAGATGTGATATCCAACTCCTTCCCATTCCAATCCTGAGACCCTTCCCATAGCATGAGATGTGATATCCAACTTCTTCCCATTCCAATCCTGAGACCCTTCCTATAACATGAGATGTGATGTCTCAATGCTTCTAATACCAAACCTGAGATCTTTCCTATAACATGAGATGTGATATCCAACTCCTTCCCATTCCAATTCTGAGACCCTTCTGATAGCATGAGATGTGATATCTCAATGCCTCTAATACCAATCCTGAGACCCTTCCTATAACATGAGATGTGATATCCAACTCCTTCCCATTTCAACCTGAGACCCTTCTGATAGCATGAGATGTGATATCTCAATGCCTCTAATACCAAACCTGAGATCCTACCTCTAAAATAAAATGTGATATCCAACTCCTTCCCTTTCCAAACCTGAGACCCTGCCTATAGCATGAGATGTGATATCCAGCTCCTTCCCATTCCAATCCTGAGACATTTCCGATAGCATGAGATGTGATATCTCAATGCTTCTACCAAACCTGAGACCCTTCCTTTAGCATGAGATGTGATATCCAACTCCTTCCCATTCCAATCCTGAGACCCTTCCTATAGCATGAGATGTGATATCTCAATACCTCTAATACCAAACCTGAGATCCTTCCGATAACATGAGATGTGATATCCAAATCCTTCCCCTTCCAAACCTGAGACCCTCCCTTTAGCATGAGATGTGATATCCAACTCCTTCCCTTTCCAATCCTGAGACCCTTCTGATAGCATGAGATGTGATATCTCAATGCTTCTAATACCAAACCTGAGATCCTTCCGATAGCATGAGATGTGATATCTCAATGCTTCTAATACCAAACCTGATATCCTTCCTATAACATGAGATGTGATATCCAAATCCTTCCCCTTCCAAACCTGAGACCCTCCCTTTAGCATGAGATGTGATATCCAACTCCTTCCCATTCCAATCCTGAGACCCTTCTGATAGCATGAGATGTGATATCCCAATGCCTCTAATACCAATCCTGAGACCCTTCCTATAACATGAGATGTGATATCCAACTCCTTCCCATTTCAACCTGAGACCCTTCCTATAGCATGAGATGGGATATCCAACTCCTTCCAAATCCAATTCTGATACCCTTTCCGATAGCATGAGATGTGATATCCCAATGCTTCTACCAAACCTGAGACCCATACTATGGCATGAGATGTGATATCAAACTCCTTCCCATTCCAATCCTGAGACCCTTCCTATAGCATGAGATGTGATGTCTCAATGCTTCTAATACCAAACCTGAGATCCTTCCTATAACATGAGATGTGATATCCAACTCCTTCCCATTCCAATCCTGAGACCCTTCCTATAGCATGAGATGTGATATCTTAATGCTTATACCAAACCTGAGACCCGTCCTATAGCATGAGATGTGATATCCAACTCCTTCCGATTCCAATCCTGAGACCCTTCCTATAGCATGAGATGTGATATCTCAATGCCTCTAATACCAAACCTGAGATCCTTCCTCTAACATGAAATGTGATATCCAACTCCTTTCCTTTCCAAACCTGAGAGCCTACCTATAGCATGAGATGTGATATCCAAGTCCTTCCCATTCCAATCCTTAGACCCTTCCTACAGCATGCAATATGATATCTCAATGATTCTAATAACAAACCTGAGACCCGTCCTATAACATGAGATGGGATGTCAACTCCTTCCCATTCCAATCCTGAGACACTTCCGATAGCAGAGACGTGATATCTCAATGCTTATACCAAACCTGAGACCCTTCCTATAACATGAGATGTGATATCCAACTCCTTCCCGTTCCAAACCTGAGACCCTTCCTATAGCATATGTGATATCCAACTCCTTCCCATTCCAAACATGAGACCCTTCCTATAGCAAGAATGTAATATCCAACTCCTTCCCATTCCAATCCTGAGACCATTCCTATAGCATGAGATGTGATATCTCAATGCTTCTAATACCAAACCTGAGATCCTTCCTATGACATGAGATGTGATATCCAAATCCTTCCCATTCCAATCCTGAGACCCTTCTGATAGCATGAGATGTGATATCTCAATGCCTCTAATACCAATCCTGAGACCCTTCCTATAACATGAGATGTGATATCCAACTCCTTCCCATTTCAACCTGAGACCCTTCCTTTAGCATGACATGGGATATCCAACTCCTTCCAAATCCAATTCTGATACCCTTCCGATAGCATGAGATGTGACATCCCAATGTTTCTACCAAACCTGAGACCCATACTATGGCATGAGATGTGATATCAAACTCCTTCCCATTCCAATCCTGAGACCCTTCCTATAGCATGAGATGTGATATCCAACTCCTTCCCATTCCAATCCTGAGACCCTTCTGATAGCATGAGATGTGATATCTCAATGCCTCTAATACCAAACCTGAGATCCTACCTCTAACATGAAATGTGATATCCAACTCCTTCCCTTTCCAAACCTGAGACCCTGCCTATAGCATGAGATGTGATATCCATGTCCTTCCCATTCCAATCCTGAGACCCTTCCTATAGCATGTGATGTGATATCTCAATGCTTATACCAAACCTGAGACCCATACTATGGCATGAGATGTCATATACAACTCCTTCCCATTCCAATCCTGAGACCCTCCCTTTAGCATGAGATGTGATATCCAACTCCTTCCCATTCCAATCCTGAGACCCTTCTGATAGCATGAGATGTGATATCCCAATGCCTCTAATACCAATCCTGAGACCCTTCCTATAACATGAGATGTGATATCCAACTCCTTCCCATTTCAACCTGAGACCCTTCCTATAGCATGAGATGGGATATCCAACTCCTTCCAAATCCAATTCTGATACCCTTTCCGATAGCATGAGATGTGATATTCCAATGCTTCTACCAAACCTGAGACCCATACTATGGCATGAGATGTGATATCAAACTCCTTCCCATTCCAATCCTGAGACCCTTCCTATAGCATGAGATGTGATGTCTCAATGCTTCTAATACCAAACCTGAGATCCTTCCTATAACATGAGATGTGATATCCAACTCCTTCCCATTCCAATCCTGAGACCCTTCCTATAGCATGAGATGTGATATCTTAATGCTTATACCAAACCTGAGACCCGTCCTATAGCATGAGATGTGATATCCAACTCCTTCCGATTCCAATCCTGAGACCCTTCCTATAGCATGAGATGTGATATCTCAATGCCTCTAATACCAAACCTGAGATCCTTCCTCTAACATGAAATGTGATATCCAACTCCTTTCCTTTCCAAACCTGAGAGCCTACCTATAGCATGAGATGTGATATCCAAGTCCTTCCCATTCCAATCCTTAGACCCTTCCTACAGCATGCAATATGATATCTCAATGATTCTAATAACAAACCTGAGACCCGTCCTATAACATGAGATGGGATATCAACTCCTTCCCATTCCAATCCTGAGACACTTCCGATAGCAGAGACGTGATATCTCAATGCTTATACCAAACCTGAGACCCTTCCTATAACATGAGATGTGATATCCAACTCCTTCCCGTTCCAAACCTGAGACCCTTCCTATAGCATATGTGATATCCAACTCCTTCCCATTCCAAACATGAGACCCTTCCTATAGCAAGAATGTAATATCCAACTCCTTCCCATTCCAATCCTGAGACCATTCCTATAGCATGAGATGTGATATCTCAATGCTTCTAATACCAAACCTGAGATCCTTCCTATGACATGAGATGTGATATCCAACTCCTTCCCATTCCAATCCTGAGACCCTTCTGATAGCATGAGATGTGATATCTCAATGCCTCTAATACCAATCCTGAGACCCTTCCTATAACATGAGATGTGATATCCAACTCCTTCCCATTTCAACCTGAGACCCTTCCTTTAGCATGACATGGGATATCCAACTCCTTCCAAATCCAATTCTGATACCCTTCCGATAGCATGAGATGTGACATCCCAATGTTTCTACCAAACCTGAGACCCATACTATGGCATGAGATGTGATATCAAACTCCTTCCCATTCCAATCCTGAGACCCTTCCTATAGCATGAGATGTGATATCCAACTCCTTCCCATTCCAATCCTGAGACCCTTCTGATAGCATGAGATGTGATATCTCAATGCCTCTAATACCAAACCTGAGATCCTACCTCTAACATGAAATGTGATATCCAACTCCTTCCCTTTCCAAACCTGAGACCCTGCCTATAGCATGAGATGTGATATCCATGTCCTTCCCATTCCAATCCTGAGACCCTTCCTATAGCATGTGATGTGATATCTCAATGCTTATACCAAACCTGAGACCCATACTATGGCATGAGATGTCATATACAACTCCTTCCCATTCCAATCCTGAGACCCTCCCTTTAGCATGAGATGTGATATCCAACTCCTTCCCATTCCAATCCTGAGACCCTTCTGATAGCATGAGATGTGATATCTCAATGCCTCTAATACCAAACCTGAGATCCTACCTCTAACATGAAATGTGATATCCAACTCCTTCCCTTTCCAAACCTGAGACCCTGCCTATAGCATGAGATGTGATATCCATGTCCTTCCCATTCCAATCCTGAGACCCTTCCTATAGCATGTGATGTGATATCTCAATGCTTATACCAAACCTGAGACCCTTCCTATGGCATGAGATGTCATATACAACTCCTTCCCATTCCAATCCTGAGACCCTTCCTATAGCATGAGATGTGATATCTCAATGCTTATACCAAACCTGAGACCCTTCCTATAGCATGAGATGTGATATCCAACTTCTTCCCATTCCAATCCTGAGACCCTTCCTATAACATGAGATGTGATGTCTCAATGCTTCTAATACCAAACCTGAGATCTTTCCTATAACATGAGATGTGATATCCAACTCCTTCCCATTCCAATTCTGAGACCCTTCCTATAGCATGAGATGTGATATCTCAATGCTTATACCAAACCTGAGACCCTTCCTATAGCTTGAGATGTGATATCCAACTCCTTCCCATTCCAATCCTGAGACCCTTCCCATAGCATGAGATGTGATATCCAACTTCTTCCCATTCCAATCCTGAGACCCTTCCTATAACATGAGATGTGATGTCTCAATGCTTCTAATACCAAACCTGAGATCTTTCCTATAACATGAGATGTGATATCCAACTCCTTCCCATTCCAATTCTGAGACCCTTCTGATAGCATGAGATGTGATATCTCAATGCCTCTAATACCAATCCTGAGACCCTTCCTATAACATGAGATGTGATATCCAACTCCTTCCCATTTCAACCTGAGACCCTTCTGATAGCATGAGATGTGATATCTCAATGCCTCTAATACCAAACCTGAGATCCTACCTCTAAAATAAAATGTGATATCCAACTCCTTCCCTTTCCAAACCTGAGACCCTGCCTATAGCATGAGATGTGATATCCAGCTCCTTCCCATTCCAATCCTGAGACATTTCCGATAGCATGAGATGTGATATCTCAATGCTTCTACCAAACCTGAGACCCTTCCTTTAGCATGAGATGTGATATCCAACTCCTTCCCATTCCAATCCTGAGACCCTTCCTATAGCATGAGATGTGATATCTCAATACCTCTAATACCAAACCTGAGATCCTTCCGATAACATGAGATGTGATATCCAAATCCTTCCCCTTCCAAACCTGAGACCCTCCCTTTAGCATGAGATGTGATATCCAACTCCTTCCCTTTCCAATCCTGAGACCCTTCTGATAGCATGAGATGTGATATCTCAATGCTTCTAATACCAAACCTGAGATCCTTCCGATAGCATGAGATGTGATATCTCAATGCTTCTAATACCAAACCTGATATCCTTCCTATAACATGAGATGTGATATCCAAATCCTTCCCCTTCCAAACCTGAGACCCTCCCTTTAGCATGAGATGTGATATCCAACTCCTTCCCATTCCAATCCTGAGACCCTTCTGATAGCATGAGATGTGATATCCCAATGCCTCTAATACCAATCCTGAGACCCTTCCTATAACATGAGATGTGATATCCAACTCCTTCCCATTTCAACCTGAGACCCTTCCTATAGCATGAGATGGGATATCCAACTCCTTCCAAATCCAATTCTGATACCCTTTCCGATAGCATGAGATGTGATATCCCAATGCTTCTACCAAACCTGAGACCCATACTATGGCATGAGATGTGATATCAAACTCCTTCCCATTCCAATCCTGAGACCCTTCCTATAGCATGAGATGTGATGTCTCAATGCTTCTAATACCAAACCTGAGATCCTTCCTATAACATGAGATGTGATATCCAACTCCTTCCCATTCCAATCCTGAGACCCTTCCTATAGCATGAGATGTGATATCTTAATGCTTATACCAAACCTGAGACCCGTCCTATAGCATGAGATGTGATATCCAACTCCTTCCGATTCCAATCCTGAGACCCTTCCTATAGCATGAGATGTGATATCTCAATGCCTCTAATACCAAACCTGAGATCCTTCCTCTAACATGAAATGTGATATCCAACTCCTTTCCTTTCCAAACCTGAGAGCCTACCTATAGCATGAGATGTGATATCCAAGTCCTTCCCATTCCAATCCTTAGACCCTTCCTACAGCATGCAATATGATATCTCAATGATTCTAATAACAAACCTGAGACCCGTCCTATAACATGAGATGGGATATCAACTCCTTCCCATTCCAATCCTGAGACACTTCCGATAGCAGAGACGTGATATCTCAATGCTTATACCAAACCTGAGACCCTTCCTATAACATGAGATGTGATATCCAACTCCTTCCCGTTCCAAACCTGAGACCCTTCCTATAGCATATGTGATATCCAACTCCTTCCCATTCCAAACATGAGACCCTTCCTATAGCAAGAATGTAATATCCAACTCCTTCCCATTCCAATCCTGAGACCATTCCTATAGCATGAGATGTGATATCTCAATGCTTCTAATACCAAACCTGAGATCCTTCCTATGACATGAGATGTGATATCCAACTCCTTCCCATTCCAATCCTGAGACCCTTCTGATAGCATGAGATGTGATATCTCAATGCCTCTAATACCAATCCTGAGACCCTTCCTATAACATGAGATGTGATATCCAACTCCTTCCCATTTCAACCTGAGACCCTTCCTTTAGCATGACATGGGATATCCAACTCCTTCCAAATCCAATTCTGATACCCTTCCGATAGCATGAGATGTGACATCCCAATGTTTCTACCAAACCTGAGACCCATACTATGGCATGAGATGTGATATCAAACTCCTTCCCATTCCAATCCTGAGACCCTTCCTATAGCATGAGATGTGATGTCTCAATGCTTCTAATACCAAACCTGAGATCCTTCCTATAACATGAGATGTGATATCCAACTCCTTCCCATTCCAATCCTGAGACCCTTCCTATAGCATAAGATGTGATATCTCAATGCTTATACCAAACCTGAGACCCTTCCTATAGCATGAGATGTGATATCCAACTCCTTCCGATTCCAATCCTGAGACCCTTCCTATAGCATGAGATGTGATATTTCAATGCCTCTAATACCAAACCTGAGATCCTTCCTCTAACATGAAATGTGATATCCAACTCCTTTCCTTTCCAAACCTGAGAGCCTACCTATAGCATGAGATGTGATATCCAAGTCCTTCCCATTCCAATCCTTAGACCATTCCTACAGCATGCAATATGATATCTCAATGATTCTAATAACAAACCTGAGACCCGTCCTATAACATGAGATGGGATATCCAACTCCTTCCCTTTCCAAACCTGAGACCCTGCCTTTAGCATGAGATGTGATATCCAGCTCCTTCCCATTCCAATCCTGAGACATTTCCGATAGCATGAGATGTGATATCTCAATGCTTCTACCAAACCTGAGACCCTTCCTTTAGCATGAGATGTGATATCCAACTCCTTCCCATTCCAATCCTGAGACCCTTCCTATAGCATGAGATGTGATATCTCAATACCTCTAATACCAAACCTGAGATCCTTCCGATAACATGAGATGTGATATCCAAATCCTTCCCCTTCCAAACCTGAGACCCTCCCTTTAGCATGAGATGTGATATCCAACTCCTTCCCTTTCCAATCCTGAGACCCTTCTGATAGCATGAGATGTGATATCTCAATGCTTCTAATACCAAACCTGAGATCCTTCCGATAGCATGAGATGTGATATCTCAATGCTTCTAATACCAAACCTGATATCCTTCCTATAACATGAGATGTGATATCCAAATCCTTCCCCTTCCAAACCTGAGACCCTCCCTTTAGCATGAGATGTGATATCCAACTCCTTCCCATTCCAATCCTGAGACCCTTCTGATAGCATGAGATGTGATATCCCAATGCCTCTAATACCAATCCTGAGACCCTTCCTATAACATGAGATGTGATATCCAACTCCTTCCCATTTCAACCTGAGACCCTTCCTATAGCATGAGATGGGATATCCAACTCCTTCCAAATCCAATTCTGATACCCTTCCGATAGCATGAGATGTGATATCCCAATGCTTCTACCAAACCTGAGACCCATACTATGGCATGAGATGTGATATCAAACTCCTTCCCATTCCAATCCTGAGACCCTTCCTATAGCATGAGATGTGATGTCTCAATGCTTCTAATACCAAACCTGAGATCCTTCCTATAACATGAGATGTGATATCCAACTCCTTCCCATTCCAATCCTGAGACCCTTCCTATAGCATGAGATGTGATATCTTAATGCTTATACCAAACCTGAGACCCTTCCTATAGCATGAGATGTGATATCCAACTCCTTCCGATTCCAATCCTGAGACCCTTCCTATAGCATGAGATGTGATATCTCAATGCCTCTAATACCAAACCTGAGATCCTTCCTCTAACATGAAATGTGATATCCAACTCCTTTCCTTTCCAAACCTGAGAGCCTACCTATAGCATGAGATGTGATATCCAAGTCCTTCCCATTCCAATCCTTAGACCCTTCCTACAGCATGCAATATGATATCTCAATGATTCTAATAACAAACCTGAGACCCGTCCTATAACATGAGATGGGATATCAACTCCTTCCCATTCCAATCCTGAGACACTTCCGATAGCAGAGACGTGATATCTCAATGCTTATACCAAACCTGAGACCCTTCCTATAACATGAGATGTGATATCCAACTCCTTCCCGTTCCAAACCTGAGACCCTTCCTATAGCATATGTGATATCCAACTCCTTCCCATTCCAAACATGAGACCCTTCCTATAGCAAGAATGTAATATCCAACTCCTTCCCATTCCAATCCTGAGACCATTCCTATAGCATGAGATGTGATATCTCAATGCTTCTAATACCAAACCTGAGATCCTTCCTATGACATGAGATGTGATATCCAACTCCTTCCCATTCCAATCCTGAGACCCTTCTGATAGCATGAGATGTGATATCTCAATGCCTCTAATACCAATCCTGAGACCCTTCCTATAACATGAGATGTGATATCCAACTCCTTCCCATTTCAACCTGAGACCATTCCTTTAGCATGACATGGGATATCCAACTCCTTCCAAATCCAATTCTGATACCCTTCCGATAGCATGAGATGTGACATCCCAATGTTTCTACCAAACCTGAGACCCATACTATGGCATGAGATGTGATATCAAACTCCTTCCCATTCCAATCCTGAGACCCTTCCTATAGCATGAGATGTGATGTCTCAATGCTTCTAATACCAAACCTGAGATCCTTCCTATAACATGAGATGTGATATCCAACTCCTTCCCATTCCAATCCTGAGACCCTTCCTATAGCATGAGATGTGATAACTCAATGCTTATACCAAACCTGAGACCCTTCCTATAGCATGAGATGTGATATCCAACTCCTTCCGATTCCAATCCTGAGACCCTTCCTATAGCATGAGATGTGATATCTCAATGCCTCTAATACCAAACCTGAGATCCTTCCTCTAACATGAAATGTGATATCCAACTCCTTTCCTTTCCAAACCTGAGAGCCTACCTATAGCATGAGATGTGATATCCAAGTCCTTCCCATTCCAATCCTTAGACCATTCCTACAGCATGCAATATGATATCTCAATGATTCTAATAACAAACCTGAGACCCGTCCTATAATATGAGATGGGATATCCAACTCCTTCCCATTCCAATCCTGAGACACTTCCGATAGCAGAGATGTGATATCTCAATTCTTATACCAAACCTGAGACCCTTCCTATAACATGAGATGTGATATCCAACTCCTTCCCGTTCCAAACCTGAGACCCTTCCTATAGCATATGTGATATCCAACTCCTTCCCATTCCACACATGAGACCCTTCCTATAGCAAGAATGTAATATCCAAATCCTTCCCATTCCAATCCTGAGACCATTCCTATAGCATGAGATGTGATATCTCAATGCTTCTAATACCAAACCTGAGACCAGTCCTATAACATGAGATGGGATATCCAACTCCTTCCCCTTCCAAACCTGAGACCCTTCCTATAGCATGAGATGTGATATCCAACTCCTTCCCATCCCAATCCTGAGATGCTTCCGATTGCAGAGATGTGATATCTCAATGCTTATACCAAACCTGAGACTCTTCCTATAACATGAGATGTGATATCCAACTCCTTCCCGTTCCAAACCTGAGACCCTTCCTATAGCATGAGATGTGATATCCAACTCCTTCCGATTCCAATCCTGAGACCCTTCCGATAGCATGAGATGTGATATCTCAATGCTTCTAATACCAAACCTGAGATCCTTCCTATAACATGTGATGTGATATCCAAATCCTTCCCCTTCCAAACCTGAGACCCTCCCTTTAGCATGAGATGTGCTATCCAACTCCTTCCCATTCCAATCCTGAGACCCTTATGATAGCATGAGATGTGATATCTCAATGCCTCTAATACCAAACCTGAGATACTTCCGATAGCATGAGATGTGATATCTCAATGCTTCTAATACCAAACCTGAGATCCTTCCTATAACATGAGATGTGATATCCAAATCCTTCCCCTTCCAAACCTGAGACCCTCCCTTTAGCATGAGATGTGATATCCAACTCCTTCCCATTCCAATCCTGAGACCCTTCTGATAGCATGAGATGTGATATCTCAATGCCTCTAATACCAAACCTGAGATCCTACCTCTAACATGAAATGTGATATCCAACTCCTTCCCTTTCCAAACCTGAGACCCTGCCTATAGAATGAGATGTGATATCCAAGTCCTTCCCATTCCAATCCTCAGACCCTTCCTATAGCATGTGATGTGATATCTCAATGCTTATACCAAACCTGAGACCCTTCCTATGGCATGAGATGTCATATACAACTCCTTCCCATTCCAATCCGGAGACCCTTCCTATAGCATGAGATGTGATATCTCAATGCTTATACCAAACCTGAGACCCTTCCTATAGCATGAGATGTGATATCCAACTTCTTCCCATTCCAATCCTGAGACCCTTCCTATAACATGAGATGTGATGTCTCAATGCTTCTAATACCAAACCTGAGATCTTTCCTATAACATGAGATGTGATATCCAACTCCTTCCCATTCCAATTCTGAGATCCTTCCTATAGCATGAGATGTGATATCTCAATGCTTACACCAAACCTGAGACCCTTCCTATAGCTTGAGATGTGATATCCAACTCCTTCCCATTCCAATCCTGAGACCCATCCTATAGCATGAGATGTGATATCCAACTTCTTCCCATTCCAATCCTGAGACCCTTCCTATAACATGAGATGTGATGTCTCAATGCTTCTAATACCAAACCTGAGATCTTTCCTATAACATGAGATGTGATATCCAACTCCTTCCCATTCCAATTCTGAGATCCTTCCTATAGCATGAGATGTGATATCTCAATGCTTATACCAAACCTGAGACCCTTCCTATAGCTTGAGATGTGATATCCAACTCCTTCCCATTCCAATCCTGAGACCCTTCCTATAGCATGAGATGTGATATCCAACTTCTTCCCATTCCAATCCTGAGACCCTTCCTATAACATGAGATGTGATGTCTCAATGCTTCTAATACCAAACCTGAGATCTTTCCTATAACATGAGATGTGATATCCAACTCCTTCCCATTCCAATTCTGAGACCCTTCTGATAGCATGAGATGTGATATCTCAATGCCTCTAATACCAATCCTGAGACCCTTCCTATAACATGAGATGGGATATCCAACTCCTTCCAAATCCAATTCTGATACCCTTCCGATAGCATGAGATGTGATATCCCAATGCGTCTACCAAACCTGAGACCCATACTATGGCATGAGATGTGATATCAAACTCCTTCCCATTCCAATCCTGAGACCCTTCCTATAGCATGAGATGTGATGTCTCAATGCTTCTAATACCAAACCTGAGATCCTTCCTATAACATGAGATGTGATATCCAACTCCTTCCCATTCCAATCCTGAGACCCTTCCTATAGCATGAGATGTGATATCTTAATGCTTATACCAAACCTGAGACCCTTCCTATAGCATGAGATGTGATATCCAACTCCTTCCGATTCCAATCCTGAGACCCTTCCTATAGCATGAGATGTGATATCTCAATGCCTCTAATACCAAACCTGAGATCCTTCCTCTAACATGAAATGTGATATCCAACTCATTTCCTTTCCAAACCTGAGAGCCTACCTATAGCATGAGATGTGATATCCAAGTCCTTCCCATTCCAATCCTTAGACCCTTCCTACAGCATGCAATATGATATCTCAACGATTCTAATAACAAACCTGAGACCCGTCCTATAACATGAGATGGGATATCCAACTCCTTCCCATTCCAATCCTGAGACACTTCCGATAGCAGAGATGTGATATCTCAATGCTTATACCAAAACTGAGACCCTTCCTATAACATGAGATGTGATATCCAACTCCTTCCCGTTCCAAACCTGAGACCCTTCCTATAGCATATGTGATATCCAACTCCTTCCCATTCCAAACATGAGACCCTTCCTATAGCAAGAATGTAATATCCAACTCCTTCCCATTCCAATCCTGAGACCATTCCTATAGCATGAGATGTGATATCTCAATGCTTCTAATATCAAACCTAAGATCCTTCCTATGACATGAGATGTGATATCCAACTCCTTCCCATTCCAATCCTGAGACCCTTCTGATAGCATGAGATGTGATATCTCAATGCCTCTAATACCAATCCTGAGACCCTTCCTATAACATGAGATGTGATATCCAACTCCTTCCCATTTCAACCTGAGACCCTTCCTATAGCATGACATGGGATATCCAACTCCTTCCAAATCCAATTCTGATACCCTTCCGATAGCATGAGATGTGATATCCCAATGCTTCTACCAAACCTGAGACCCATACTATGGCATGAGATGTGATATCAAACTCCTTCCCATTCCAATCCTGAGACCCTTCCTATAGCATGAGATGTGATGTCTCAATGCTTCTAATACCAAACCTGAGATCCTTCCTATAACATGAGATGTGATATCCAACTCCTTCCCATTCCAATCCTGAGTCCCTTCCTATAGCATGAGATGTGATATCTCAATGCTTATACCAAACCTGAGACCCTTCCTATAGCATGAGATGTGATATTCAACTCCTTCCGATTCCAATCCTGAGACCCTTCCTATAGCATGAGATGTGATATCTCAATGCCTCTAATACCAAACCTGAGATCCTTCCTCTAACATGAAATGTGATATCCAACTCCTTTCCTTTCCAAACCTGAGAGCCTACCTATAGCATGAGATGTGATATCCAAGTCCTTCCCATTCCAATCCTTAGACCCTTCCTACAGCATGCAATATGATATCTCAATGATTCTAATAACAAACCTGAGACCCGTCCTATAACATGAGATGGGATATCCAACTCCTTCCCATTCCAATCCTGAGACACTTCCGATAGCAGAGATGTGATATCTCAATGCTTATACCAAACCTGAGACCCTTCCTATAACATGAGATGTGATATCCAACTCCTTCCCGTTCCAAACCTGAGACCCTTCCTATAGCATATGTGATATCCAACTCCTTCCCATTCCACACATGAGACCCTTCCTATAGCAAGAATGTAATATCCAACTCCTTCCCATTCCAATCCTGAGACCATTCCTAATCCTGAGACCATTCCTATAGCATGAGATGTGATATCTCAATGCTTCTAATACCAAACCTGAGACCAGTCCTATAACATGAGATGGGATATCCAACTCCTTCCCCTTCCAAACCTGAGACCCTTCCTATAGCATGAGATGTGATATCCAACTCCTTCCCATCCCAATCCTGAGACACTTCCGATTGCAGAGATGTGATATCTCAATGCTTATACCAAACCTGAGACTCTTCCTATAACATGAGATGTGATATCCAACTCCTTCCCGTTCCAAACCTGAGACCCTTCCTATAGCATGAGATGTGATATCCAACTCCTTCCGATTCCAATCCTGAGACCCTTCCGATAGCATGAGATGTGATATCTCAATGCTTCTAATACCAAACCTGAGATCCTTCCTATAACATGTGATGTGATATCCAAATCCTTCCCCTTCCAAACCTGAGACCCTCCCTTTAGCATGAGATGTGCTATCCAACTCCTTCCCATTCCAATCCTGAGACCCTTATGATAGCATGAGATGTGATATCTCAATGCCTCTAATACCAAACCTGAGATACTTCCGATAGCATGAGATGTGATATCTCAACGCTTCTAATACCAAACCTGAGATCCTTCCTATAACATGAGATGTGATATCCAACTCCTTTCCTTTCCAAACCTGAGAGCCTACCTATAGCATGAGATGTGATATCCAAGTCCTTCCCATTCCAATCCTTAGACCCTTCCTACAGCATGCAATATGATATCTCAATGATTCTAATAACAAACCTGAGACCCGTCCTATAACATGAGATGGGATATCCAACTCCTTCCCATTCCAATCCTGAGACACTTCCGATAGCAGAGATGTGATATCTCAATGCTTATACCAAACCTGAGACCCTTCCTATAACATGAGATGTGATATCCAACTCCTTCCCGTTCCAAACCTGAGACCCTTCCTATAGCATATGTGATATCCAACTCCTTCCCATTCCACACATGAGACCCTTCCTATAGCAAGAATGTAATATCCAACTCCTTCCCATTCCAATCCTGAGACCATTCCTAATCCTGAGACCATTCCTATAGCATGAGATGTGATATCTCAATGCTTCTAATACCAAACCTGAGACCAGTCCTATAACATGAGATGGGATATCCAACTCCTTCCCCTTCCAAACCTGAGACCCTTCCTATAGCATGAGATGTGATATCCAACTCCTTCCCATCCCAATCCTGAGACACTTCCGATTGCAGAGATGTGATATCTCAATGCTTATACCAAACCTGAGACTCTTCCTATAACATGAGATGTGATATCCAACTCCTTCCCGTTCCAAACCTGAGACCCTTCCTATAGCATGAGATGTGATATCCAACTCCTTCCGATTCCAATCCTGAGACCCTTCCGATAGCATGAGATGTGATATCTCAATGCTTCTAATACCAAACCTGAGATCCTTCCTATAACATGTGATGTGATATCCAAATCCTTCCCCTTCCAAACCTGAGACCCTCCCTTTAGCATGAGATGTGCTATCCAACTCCTTCCCATTCCAATCCTGAGACCCTTATGATAGCATGAGATGTGATATCTCAATGCCTCTAATACCAAACCTGAGATACTTCCGATAGCATGAGATGTGATATCTCAACGCTTCTAATACCAAACCTGAGATCCTTCCTATAACATGAGATGTGATATCCAAATCCTTCCCCTTCCAAACCTGAGACCCTCCCTTTAGCATGAGATGTGATATCCAACTCCTTCCCATTCCAATCCTGAGACCCCTCTGATAGCATGAGATGTGATATCTCAATGCCTCTAATACCAAACCTGAGATCCTACCTCTAACATGAAATGTGATATCCAACTCCTTCCCTTTCCAAAACTGAGACCCTGCCTATAGCATGAGATGTGATATCCATGTCCTTCCCATTCCAATCCTGAGACCCTTCCTATAGCATGTGATGTGATATCTGAATGCTTATACCAAACCTGAGACCCTTCCTATGGCGTGAGATGTCATATACAACTCCTTCCCATTCCAATCCTGAGACCCTTCCTATAGCATGAGATGTGATATCTCAATGCTTATACCAAACCTGAGACCCTTCCTATAGCATGAGATGTGATATCCAACTTCTTCCCATTCCAATCCTCAGACCCTTCCTATAACATGAGATGTGATGTCTCAATGCTTCTAATACCAAACCTGAGATCTTTCCTATAACATGAGATGTGATATCCAACTCCTTCCCATTCCAATTCTGAGACCCTTCCTATAGCATGAGATGTGATATCTCAATGCTTATACCAAACCTGAGACCCTTCCTATAGCTTGAGATGTGATATCCAACTCCTTCCCATTCCAATCCTGAGACCCTTCCCATAGCATGAGATGTGATATCCAACTTCTTCCCATTCCAATCCTGAGACCCTTCCTATAACATGAGATGTGATGTCTCAATGCTTCTAATACCAAACCTGAGATCTTTCCTATAACATGAGATGTGATATCCAACTCCTTCCCATTCCAATTCTGAGACCCTTCTGATAGCATGAGATGTGATATCTCAATGCCTCTAATACCAATCCTGAGACCCTTCCTATAACATGAGATGTGATATCCAACTCCTTCCCATTTCAACCTGAGACCCTTCTGATAGCATGAGATGTGATATCTCAATGCCTCTAATACCAAACCTGAGATCCTACCTCTAACATAAAATGTGATATCCAACTCCTTCCCTTTCCAAACCTGAGACCCTTCCTATAACATGAGATGTGATGTCTCAATGCTTCTAATACCAAACCTGAGATCTTTCCTATAACATGAGATGTGATATCCAACTCCTTCCCATTCCAATTCTGAGACCCTTCTGATAGCATGAGATGTGATATCTCAATGCCTCTAATACCAATCCTGAGACCCTTCCTATAACATGAGATGTGATATCCAACTCCTTCCCATTTCAACCTGAGACCCTTCTGATAGCATGAGATGTGATATCTCAATGCCTCTAATACCAAACCTGAGATCCTACCTCTAACATAAAATGTGATATCCAACTCCTTCCCTTTCCAATCCTGAGACCCTTCCTATAGCATGTGATGTGATATGTCAATGCTTATACCAAACCTGAGACCCTTCCTATGGCATGAGATGTCATATACAACTCCTTCCCATTCCAATCCTGAGACCCTTCCTATAGCATGAGATGTGATATCTCAATGCTTATACCAAACCCGAGTCCCTTCCTATAGCATGAGATGTGATATCCAACTCCTTCCCGTTCCAAACCTGAGACCCTTCCTATAGCATATGTGATATCCAACTCCTTCCCATTCCAAACATGAGACCCTTCCTATAGCAAGAATGTAATATCCAACTCCTTCCCATTCCAATCCTGAGACCATTCCTATAGCATGAGATGTGATATCTCAATGCTTCTAATACCAAACCTGAGATCCTTCCTATGACATGAGATGTGATATCCAACTCCTTCCCATTCCAATCCTGAGACCCTTCTGATAGCATGAGATGTGATATCTCAATGCCTCTAATACCAATCCTGAGACCCTTCCTATAACATGAGATGTGATATCCAACTCCTTCCCATTTCAACCTTAGACCCTTCCTATAGCATGACATGGGATATCCAACTCCTTCCAAATCCAATTCTGATACCCTTCCGATAACATGAGATGTGATATCCCAATGCTTCTACCAAACCTGAGACCCATACTATGGCATGAGATGTGATATCAAACTCCTTCCCATTCCAATCCTGAGACCCTTCCTATAGCATGAGATGTGATGTCTCAATGCTTCTAATACCAAACCTGAGATCCTTCCTATAACATGAGATGTGATATCCAAATCCTTCCCATTCCAATCCTGAGACCCTTCCTATAGCATGAGATGTGATATCTCAATGCTTATACCAAACCTGAGACCCTTCCTATAGCATGAGATGTGATATCCAACTCCTTACGATTCCAATCCTGAGACCCTTCCTATAGCATGAGATGTGATATCTCAATGCCTCTAATACCAAACCTGAGATCCTTCCTCTGACATGAAATGTGATATCCAACTCCTTTCCTTTCCAAACCTGAGAGCCTACCTATAGCATGAGATGTGATATCCAAGTCCTTCCCATTCCAATCCTTAGACCCTTCCTACAGCATGCAATATGATATCTCAATGATTCTAATAACAAACCTGAGACCCGTCCTATAACATGAGATGGGATATCCAACTCCTTCCCATTCCAATCCTGAGACACTTCCGATAGCAGAGATGTGATATCTCAATGCTTATACCAAACCTGAGACCCTTCCTATAACATGAGATGTCATATCCAACTCCTTCCCGTTCCAAACCTGAGACCCTTCCTATAGCATATGTGATATCCAACTCCTTCCCATTCCACACATGAGACCCTTCCTATAGCAAGAATGTAATATCCAACTCCTTCCCATTCCAATCCTGAGACCATTCCTATAGCATGAGATGTGATATCTCAATGCTTCTAATACCAAACCTGAGACCAGTCCTATAACATGAGATCGGATATCCAACTCCTTCCCCTTCCAAACCTGAGACCCTTCCTATAGCATGAGATGTGATATCCAACTCCTTCCCATCCCAATCCTGAGACACTTCCGATTGCAGAGATGTGATATCTCAATGCTTATACCAAACCTGAGACTCTTCCTATAACATGAGATGTGATATCCAACTCCTTCCCGTTCCAAACCTGAGACCCTTCCTATAGCATGAGATGTGATATCCAACTTCTTCCGATTCCAATCCTGAGACCCTTCCGATAGCATGAGATGTGATATCTCAATGCTTCTAATACCAAACCTGAGATCCTTCCTATAACATGTGATGTGATATCCAAATCCTTCCCCTTATAAACCTGAGACCCTCCCTTTAGCATGAGATGTGCTATCCAACTCCTTCCCATTCCAATCCTGAGACCCTTATGATAGCATGAGATGTGATATCTCAATGCCTCTAATACCAAACCTGAGATACTTCCGATAGCATGAGATGTGATATCTCAATGCTTCTAATACCAAACCTGAGATCCTTCCTATAACATGAGATGTGATATCCAAATCCTTCCCCTTCCAAACCTGAGACCCTCCCTTTAGCATGAGATGTGATATCCAACTCCTTCCCATTCCGATCCTGAGACCCTTCTGATAGCATGAGATGTGATATCTCAATGCCTCTAATACCAAACCTGAGATCCTACCTCTAACATGAAATGTGATATCCAACTCCTTCCCTTTCCAAACCTGAGACCCTGCCTATAGCATGAGATGTGATATCCAAGTCCTTCCCATTCCAATCCTGAGACCCTTCCTATAGCATGTGATGTGATATCTCAATGCTTATACCAAACCTGAGACCCTTCCTATGGCATGAGATGTCATATACAACTCCTTCCCATTCCAATCCTGAGACCCTTCCTATAGCATGAGATGTGATATCCAACTTCTTCCCATTCCAATCCTGAGACCCTTCCTATAACATGAGATGTGATGTCTCAATGCTTCTAATACCAAACCTGAGATCTTTCCTATAACATGAGATGTGATATCCAACTCCTTCCCATTCCAATTCTGAGACCCTTCCTATAGCATGAGATGTGATATCTCAATGCTTATACCAAACCTGAGACCCTTCCTATAGCTTGAGATGTGATATCCAACTCCTTCCCATTCCAATCCTGAGACCCTTCCTATAGCATGAGATGTGATATCCAACTTCTTCCCATTCCAATCCTGAGACCCTTCCTATAACATGAGATGTGATGTCTCAATGCTTCTAATACCAAACCTGAGATCTTTCCTATAAAATGAGATGTGATATCCAACTCCTTCCCATTCCAATTCTGAGACCCTTCTGATAGCATGAGATGTGATATCTCACTGCCTCTAATACCAATCCTGAGACCCTTCCTATAACATGAGATGTGATATCCAACTCCTTCCCATTTCAACCTGAGACCCTTCCTATAGCATGAGATGGGATATCCAACTCCTTCCAAATCCAATTCTGATACCCTTCCGATAGCATGAGATGTGATATCCCAATGCTTCTACCAAACCTGAGACCCATACTATGGCATGAGATGTGATATCAAACTCCTTCCCATTCCAATCCTGAGACCCTTCCTATAGCATGAGATGTGATGTCTCAATGCTTCTAATACCAAACCTGAGATCCTTCCTATAACATGAGATGTGATATCCAACTCCTTCCCATTCCAATCCTGAGACCCTTCCTATAGCATGAGATGTGATATCTCAATGCTTATACCAAACCTGAGACCCTTCATATAGCATGAGATGTGATATCCAACTCCTTCCGATTCCAATCCTGAGACCCTTCCTATAGCATGAGATGTGATATCTCAATGCCTCTAATACCAAACCTGAGATCCTTCCTCTAACATGAAATGTGATATCCAACTCCTTTCCTTTCCAAACCTGAGAGCCTACCTATAGCATGAGATGTGATATCCAAGTCCTTCCCATTCCAATCCTTAGACCCTTCCTACAGCATGCAATATGATATCTCAATGATTCTAATAACAAACCTGAGACCCGTCCTATAACATGAGATGGGATATCGACTCCTTCCCATTCCAATCCTGAGACACTTCCGATAGCAGAGATGTGATATCTCAATGCTTATACCAAACCTGAGACCCTTCCTATAACATGAGATGTGATATCCAACTCCTTCCCGTTCCAAACCTGAGACTCTTCCTATAGCATATGTGATATCCAACTCCTTCCCATTCCAAACATGAGACACTTCCTATAGCAAGAATGTAATATCCAACTCCATCCCATTCCAATCCTGAGACCATTCCTATAGCATGAGATGTGACATCTCAATGCTTCTAATACCAAACCTGAGACCAGTCCTATAACATGAGATGGGATATCCAACTCCTTCCCCTTCCAAACCTGAGACCCTTCCTATAGCATGAGATGTGATATCCAACTCCTTCCCATCCCAATCCTGAGACACTTCCGATTGCAGAGATGTGATATCTCAATGCTTATACCAAACCTGAGACTCTTCCTATAACATGAGATGTGATATCCAACTCCTTCCCGTTCCAAACCTGAGACCCATCCTATAGCATGAGATGTGATATCCAACTCCTTCCGATTCCAATCCTGAGACCCTTCCGATAGCATGAGATGTGATATCTCAATGCTTCTAATACCAAACCTGAGATCCTTCCGATAACATGTGATGTGATATCCAAATCCTTCCCCTTCCAAACCTGAGACCATCCCTTTAGCATGAGATGTGCTATCCAACTCCTTCCCATTCCAATCCTGAGACCCTTATGATAGCATCAGATGTGATATCTCAATGCCTCTAATACCAAACCTGAGATACTTACGATAGCATGAGATGTGATATCTCAATGCTTCTAATACCAAACCTGAGACCCTTCATATAGCATGAGATGTGATATCCAACTCCTTCCGATTCCAATCCTGAGACCCTTCCTATAGCATGAGATGTGATATCTCAATGCCTCTAATACCAAACCTGAGATCCTTCCTCTAACATGAAATGTGATATCCAACTCCTTTCCTTTCCAAACCTGAGAGCCTACCTATAGCATGAGATGTGATATCCAAGTCCTTCCCATTCCAATCCTTAGACCCTTCCTACAGCATGCAATATGATATCTCAATGATTCTAATAAAAAACCTGAGACCCGTCCTATAACATGAGATGGGATATCCAACTCCTTCCCATTCCAATCCTGAGACACTTCCGATAGCAGAGATGTGATATCTCAATGCTTATACCAAACCTGAGACCCTTCCTATAACATGAGATGTGATATCCAACTCCTTCCCGTTCCAAACCTGAGACTCTTCCTATAGCATATGTGATATCCAACTCCTTCCCATTCCAAACATGAGACCCTTCCTATAGCAAGAATGTAATATCCAACTCCATCCCATTCCAATCCTGAGACCATTCCTATAGCATGAGATGTGACATCTCAATGCTTCTAATACCAAACCTGAGACCAGTCCTATAACATGAGATGGGATATCCAACTCCTTCCCCTTCCAAACCTGAGACCCTTCCTATAGCATGAGATGTGATATCCAACTCCTTCCCATCCCAATCGTGAGACACTTCCGATTGCAGAGATGTGATATCTCAATGCTTATACCAAACCTGAGACTCTTCCTATAACATGAGATGTGATATCCAACTCCTTCCCGTTCCAAACCTGAGACCCATCCTATAGCATGAGATGTGATATCCAACTCCTTCCGATTCCAATCCTGAGACCCTTCCGATAGCATGAGATGTGATATCTCAATGCTTCTAATACCAAACCTGAGATCCTTCCGATAACATGTGATGTGATATCCAAATCCTTCCCCTTCCAAACCTGAGACCATCCCTTTAGCATGAGATGTGCTATCCAACTCCTTCCCATTCCAATCCTGAGACCCTTATGATAGCATGTGATGTGATATCCAAATCCTTCCCCTTCCAAACCTGAGACCCTTCCTATAACATGAGATGTCATATCCAACTCCTTCCCGTTCCAAACCTGAGACCCTTCCTATAGCATATGTGATATCCAACTCCTTCCCATTCCACACATGAGACCCTTCCTATAGCAAGAATGTAATATCCAACTCCTTCCCATTCCAATCCTGAGACCATTCCTATAGCATGAGATGTGATATCTCAATGCTTCTAATACCAAACCTGAGACCAGTCCTATAACATGAGATCGGATGTCCAACTCCTTCCCCTTCCAAACCTGAGACCCTTCCTATAGCATGAGATGTGATATCCAACTCCTTCCCATCCCAATCCTGAGACACTTCCGATTGCAGAGATGTGATATCTCAATGCTTATACCAAACCTGAGACTCTTCCTATAACATGAGATGTGATATCCAACTCCTTCCCGTTCCAAACCTGAGACCCTTCCTATAGCATGAGATGTGATATCCAACTTCTTCCGATTCCAATCCTGAGACCCTTCCGATAGCATGAGATGTGATATCTCAATGCTTCTAATACCAAACCTGAGATCCTTCCTATAACATGTGATGTGATATCCAAATCCTTCCCCTTATAAACCTGAGACCCTCCCTTTAGCATGAGATGTGCTATCCAACTCCTTCCCATTCCAATCCTGAGACCCTTATGATAGCATGAGATGTGATATCTCAATGCCTCTAATACCAAACCTGAGATACTTCCGATAGCATGAGATGTGATATCTCAATGCTTCTAATACCAAACCTGAGATCCTTCCTATAACATGAGATGTGATATCCAAATCCTTCCCCTTCCAAACCTGAGACCCTCCCTTTAGCATGAGATGTGATATCCAACTCCTTCCCATTCCGATCCTGAGACCCTTCTGATAGCATGAGATGTGATATCTCAATGCCTCTAATACCAAACCTGAGATCCTACCTCTAACATGAAATGTGATATCCAACTCCTTCCCTTTCCAAACCTGAGACCCTGCCTATAGCATGAGATGTGATATCCAAGTCCTTCCCATTCCAATCCTGAGACCCTTCCTATAGCATGTGATGTGATATCTCAATGCTTATACCAAACCTGAGACCCTTCCTATGGCATGAGATGTCATATACAACTCCTTCCCATTCCAATCCTGAGACCCTTCCTATAGCATGAGATGTGATATCCAACTTCTTCCCATTCCAATCCTGAGACCCTTCCTATAACATGAGATGTGATGTCTCAATGCTTCTAATACCAAACCTGAGATCTTTCCTATAACATGAGATGTGATATCCAACTCCTTCCCATTCCAATTCTGAGACCCTTCCTATAGCATGAGATGTGATATCTCAATGCTTATACCAAACCTGAGACCCTTCCTATAGCTTGAGATGTGATATCCAACTCCTTCCCATTCCAATCCTGAGACCCTTCCTATAGCATGAGATGTGATATCCAACTTCTTCCCATTCCAATCCTGAGACCCTTCCTATAACATGAGATGTGATGTCTCAATGCTTCTAATACCAAACCTGAGATCTTTCCTATAAAATGAGATGTGATATCCAACTCCTTCCCATTCCAATTCTGAGACCCTTCTGATAGCATGAGATGTGATATCTCAATGCCTCTAATACCAATCCTGAGACCCTTCCTATAACATGAGATGTGATATCCAACTCCTTCCCATTTCAACCTGAGACCCTTCCTATAGCATGAGATGGGATATCCAACTCCTTCCAAATCCAATTCTGATACCCTTCCGATAGCATGAGATGTGATATCCCAATGCTTCTACCAAACCTGAGACCCATACTATGGCATGAGATGTGATATCAAACTCCTTCCCATTCCAATCCTGAGACCCTTCCTATAGCATGAGATGTGATGTCTCAATGCTTCTAATACCAAACCTGAGATCCTTCCTATAACATGAGATGTGATATCCAACTCCTTCCCATTCCAATCCTGAGACCCTTCCTATAGCATGAGATGTGATATCTCAATGCTTATACCAAACCTGAGACCCTTCATATAGCATGAGATGTGATATCCAACTCCTTCCGATTCCAATCCTGAGACCCTTCCTATAGCATGAGATGTGATATCTCAATGCCTCTAATACCAAACCTGAGATCCTTCCTCTAACATGAAATGTGATATCCAACTCCTTTCCTTTCCAAACCTGAGAGCCTACCTATAGCATGAGATGTGATATCCAAGTCCTTCCCATTCCAATCCTTAGACCCTTCCTACAGCATGCAATATGATATCTCAATGATTCTAATAACAAACCTGAGACCCGTCCTATAACATGAGATGGGATATCGACTCCTTCCCATTCCAATCCTGAGACACTTCCGATAGCAGAGATGTGATATCTCAATGCTTATACCAAACCTGAGACCCTTCCTATAACATGAGATGTGATATCCAACTCCTTCCCGTTCCAAACCTGAGACTCTTCCTATAGCATATGTGATATCCAACTCCTTCCCATTCCAAACATGAGACACTTCCTATAGCAAGAATGTAATATCCAACTCCATCCCATTCCAATCCTGAGACCATTCCTATAGCATGAGATGTGACATCTCAATGCTTCTAATACCAAACCTGAGACCAGTCCTATAACATGAGATGGGATATCCAACTCCTTCCCCTTCCAAACCTGAGACCCTTCCTATAGCATGAGATGTGATATCCAACTCCTTCCCATCCCAATCCTGAGACACTTCCGATTGCAGAGATGTGATATCTCAATGCTTATACCAAACCTGAGACTCTTCCTATAACATGAGATGTGATATCCAACTCCTTCCCGTTCCAAACCTGAGACCCATCCTATAGCATGAGATGTGATATCCAACTCCTTCCGATTCCAATCCTGAGACCCTTCCGATAGCATGAGATGTGATATCTCAATGCTTCTAATACCAAACCTGAGATCCTTCCGATAACATGTGATGTGATATCCAAATCCTTCCCCTTCCAAACCTGAGACCATCCCTTTAGCATGAGATGTGCTATCCAACTCCTTCCCATTCCAATCCTGAGACCCTTATGATAGCATCAGATGTGATATCTCAATGCCTCTAATACCAAACCTGAGATACTTACGATAGCATGAGATGTGATATCTCAATGCTTCTAATACCAAACCTGAGACCCTTCATATAGCATGAGATGTGATATCCAACTCCTTCCGATTCCAATCCTGAGACCCTTCCTATAGCATGAGATGTGATATCTCAATGCCTCTAATACCAAACCTGAGATCCTTCCTCTAACATGAAATGTGATATCCAACTCCTTTCCTTTCCAAACCTGAGAGCCTACCTATAGCATGAGATGTGATATCCAAGTCCTTCCCATTCCAATCCTTAGACCCTTCCTACAGCATGCAATATGATATCTCAATGATTCTAATAAAAAACCTGAGACCCGTCCTATAACATGAGATGGGATATCCAACTCCTTCCCATTCCAATCCTGAGACACTTCCGATAGCAGAGATGTGATATCTCAATGCTTATACCAAACCTGAGACCCTTCCTATAACATGAGATGTGATATCCAACTCCTTCCCGTTCCAAACCTGAGACTCTTCCTATAGCATATGTGATATCCAACTCCTTCCCATTCCAAACATGAGACCCTACCTATAGCAAGAATGTAATATCCAACTCCATCCCATTCCAATCCTGAGACCATTCCTATAGCATGAGATGTGACATCTCAATGCTTCTAATACCAAACCTGAGACCAGTCCTATAACATGAGATGGGATATCCAACTCCTTCCCCTTCCAAACCTGAGACCCTTCCTATAGCATGAGATGTGATATCCAACTCCTTCCCATCCCAATCGTGAGACACTTCCGATTGCAGAGATGTGATATCTCAATGCTTATACCAAACCTGAGACTCTTCCTATAACATGAGATGTGATATCCAACTCCTTCCCGTTCCAAACCTGAGACCCATCCTATAGCATGAGATGTGATATCCAACTCCTTCCGATTCCAATCCTGAGACCCTTCCGATAGCATGAGATGTGATATCTCAATGCTTCTAATACCAAACCTGAGATCCTTCCGATAACATGTGATGTGATATCCAAATCCTTCCCCTTCCAAACCTGAGACCATCCCTTTAGCATGAGATGTGCTATCCAACTCCTTCCCATTCCAATCCTGAGACCCTTATGATAGCATGTGATGTGATATCCAAATCCTTCCCCTTCCAAACCTGAGACCCTTCCTATAACATGAGATGTCATATCCAACTCCTTCCCGTTCCAAACCTGAGACCCTTCCTATAGCATATGTGATATCCAACTCCTTCCCATTCCACACATGAGACCCTTCCTATAGCAAGAATGTAATATCCAACTCCTTCCCATTCCAATCCTGAGACCATTCCTATAGCATGAGATGTGATATCTCAATGCTTCTAATACCAAACCTGAGACCAGTCCTATAACATGAGATCGGATATCCAACTCCTTCCCCTTCCAAACCTGAGACCCTTCCTATAGCATGAGATGTGATATCCAACTCCTTCCCATCCCAATCCTGAGACACTTCCGATTGCAGAGATGTGATATCTCAATGCTTATACCAAACCTGAGACTCTTCCTATAACATGAGATGTGATATCCAACTCCTTCCCGTTCCAAACCTGAGACCCTTCCTATAGCATGAGATGTGATATCCAACTTCTTCCGATTCCAATCCTGAGACCCTTCCGATAGCATGAGATGTGATATCTCAATGCTTCTAATACCAAACCTGAGATCCTTCCTATAACATGTGATGTGATATCCAAATCCTTCCCCTTATAAACCTGAGACCCTCCCTTTAGCATGAGATGTGCTATCCAACTCCTTCCCATTCCAATCCTGAGACCCTTATGATAGCATGAGATGTGATATCTCAATGCCTCTAATACCAAACCTGAGATACTTCCGATAGCATGAGATGTGATATCTCAATGCTTCTAATACCAAACCTGAGATCCTTCCTATAACATGAGATGTGATATCCAAATCCTTCCCCTTCCAAACCTGAGACCCTCCCTTTAGCATGAGATGTGATATCCAACTCCTTCCCATTCCGATCCTGAGACCCTTCTGATAGCATGAGATGTGATATCTCAATGCCTCTAATACCAAACCTGAGATCCTACCTCTAACATGAAATGTGATATCCAACTCCTTCCCTTTCCAAACCTGAGACCCTGCCTATAGCATGAGATGTGATATCCAAGTCCTTCCCATTCCAATCCTGAGACCCTTCCTATAGCATGTGATGTGATATCTCAATGCTTATACCAAACCTGAGACCCTTCCTATGGCATGAGATGTCATATACAACTCCTTCCCATTCCAATCCTGAGACCCTTCCTATAGCATGAGATGTGATATCCAACTTCTTCCCATTCCAATCCTGAGACCCTTCCTATAACATGAGATGTGATGTCTCAATGCTTCTAATACCAAACCTGAGATCTTTCCTATAACATGAGATGTGATATCCAACTCCTTCCCATTCCAATTCTGAGACCCTTCCTATAGCATGAGATGTGATATCTCAATGCTTATACCAAACCTGAGACCCTTCCTATAGCTTGAGATGTGATATCCAACTCCTTCCCATTCCAATCCTGAGACCCTTCCTATAGCATGAGATGTGATATCCAACTTCTTCCCATTCCAATCCTGAGACCCTTCCTATAACATGAGATGTGATGTCTCAATGCTTCTAATACCAAACCTGAGATCTTTCCTATAAAATGAGATGTGATATCCAACTCCTTCCCATTCCAATTCTGAGACCCTTCTGATAGCATGAGATGTGATATCTCAATGCCTCTAATACCAATCCTGAGACCCTTCCTATAACATGAGATGTGATATCCAACTCCTTCCCATTTCAACCTGAGACCCTTCCTATAGCATGAGATGGGATATCCAACTCCTTCCAAATCCAATTCTGATACCCTTCCGATAGCATGAGATGTGATATCCCAATGCTTCTACCAAACCTGAGACCCATACTATGGCATGAGATGTGATATCAAACTCCTTCCCATTCCAATCCTGAGACCCTTCCTATAGCATGAGATGTGATGTCTCAATGCTTCTAATACCAAACCTGAGATCCTTCCTATAACATGAGATGTGATATCCAACTCCTTCCCATTCCAATCCTGAGACCCTTCCTATAGCATGAGATGTGATATCTCAATGCTTATACCAAACCTGAGACCCTTCATATAGCATGAGATGTGATATCCAACTCCTTCCGATTCCAATCCTGAGACCCTTCCTATAGCATGAGATGTGATATCTCAATGCCTCTAATACCAAACCTGAGATCCTTCCTCTAACATGAAATGTGATATCCAACTCCTTTCCTTTCCAAACCTGAGAGCCTACCTATAGCATGAGATGTGATATCCAAGTCCTTCCCATTCCAATCCTTAGACCCTTCCTACAGCATGCAATATGATATCTCAATGATTCTAATAACAAACCTGAGACCCGTCCTATAACATGAGATGGGATATCGACTCCTTCCCATTCCAATCCTGAGACACTTCCGATAGCAGAGATGTGATATCTCAATGCTTATACCAAACCTGAGACCCTTCCTATAACATGAGATGTGATATCCAACTCCTTCCCGTTCCAAACCTGAGACTCTTCCTATAGCATATGTGATATCCAACTCCTTCCCATTCCAAACATGAGACACTTCCTATAGCAAGAATGTAATATCCAACTCCATCCCATTCCAATCCTGAGACCATTCCTATAGCATGAGATGTGACATCTCAATGCTTCTAATACCAAACCTGAGACCAGTCCTATAACATGAGATGGGATATCCAACTCCTTCCCCTTCCAAACCTGAGACCCTTCCTATAGCATGAGATGTGATATCCAACTCCTTCCCATCCCAATCCTGAGACACTTCCGATTGCAGAGATGTGATATCTCAATGCTTATACCAAACCTGAGACTCTTCCTATAACATGAGATGTGATATCCAACTCCTTCCCGTTCCAAACCTGAGACCCATCCTATAGCATGAGATGTGATATCCAACTCCTTCCGATTCCAATCCTGAGACCCTTCCGATAGCATGAGATGTGATATCTCAATGCTTCTAATACCAAACCTGAGATCCTTCCGATAACATGTGATGTGATATCCAAATCCTTCCCCTTCCAAACCTGAGACCATCCCTTTAGCATGAGATGTGCTATCCAACTCCTTCCCATTCCAATCCTGAGACCCTTATGATAGCATCAGATGTGATATCTCAATGCCTCTAATACCAAACCTGAGATACTTACGATAGCATGAGATGTGATATCTCAATGCTTCTAATACCAAACCTGAGACCCTTCATATAGCATGAGATGTGATATCCAACTCCTTCCGATTCCAATCCTGAGACCCTTCCTATAGCATGAGATGTGATATCTCAATGCCTCTAATACCAAACCTGAGATCCTTCCTCTAACATGAAATGTGATATCCAACTCCTTTCCTTTCCAAACCTGAGAGCCTACCTATAGCATGAGATGTGATATCCAAGTCCTTCCCATTCCAATCCTTAGACCCTTCCTACAGCATGCAATATGATATCTCAATGATTCTAATAAAAAACCTGAGACCCGTCCTATAACATGAGATGGGATATCCAACTCCTTCCCATTCCAATCCTGAGACACTTCCGATAGCAGAGATGTGATATCTCAATGCTTATACCAAACCTGAGACCCTTCCTATAACATGAGATGTGATATCCAACTCCTTCCCGTTCCAAACCTGAGACTCTTCCTATAGCATATGTGATATCCAACTCCTTCCCATTCCAAACATGAGACCCTTCCTATAGCAAGAATGTAATATCCAACTCCATCCCATTCCAATCCTGAGACCATTCCTATAGCATGAGATGTGACATCTCAATGCTTCTAATACCAAACCTGAGACCAGTCCTATAACATGAGATGGGATATCCAACTCCTTCCCCTTCCAAACCTGAGACCCTTCCTATAGCATGAGATGTGATATCCAACTCCTTCCCATCCCAATCGTGAGACACTTCCGATTGCAGAGATGTGATATCTCAATGCTTATACCAAACCTGAGACTCTTCCTATAACATGAGATGTGATATCCAACTCCTTCCCGTTCCAAACCTGAGACCCATCCTATAGCATGAGATGTGATATCCAACTCCTTCCGATTCCAATCCTGAGACCCTTCCGATAGCATGAGATGTGATATCTCAATGCTTCTAATACCAAACCTGAGATCCTTCCGATAACATGTGATGTGATATCCAAATCCTTCCCCTTCCAAACCTGAGACCATCCCTTTAGCATGAGATGTGCTATCCAACTCCTTCCCATTCCAATCCTGAGACCCTTATGATAGCATGAGATGAGATATCTCAATGCCTCTAATACCAAACCTGAGATACTTACGATAGCATGAGATGTGATATCTCAATGCTTCTAATACCAAACCTGAGATCCTTCCTATAACATGAGATGTGATATCCAAATCCTTCCCCTTCCAAACCTGAGACCCTCCCTTTAGCATGAGATGTGATATCCAACTCCTTCCCATTCCAATCCTGAGACCCTTCTGATAGCATGAGATGTGATATCTCAATGCCTCTAATACCAAACCTGAGATCCTACCTCTAACATGAAATGTGATATCCAACTCCTTCCCTTTCCAAACCTGAGACCCTGCCTATAGCATGAGATGTGATATCCAAGTCCTTCCCATTCCAATCGTGAGACACTTCCGATTGCAGAGATGTGATATCTCAATGCTTATACCAAACCTGAGACTCTTCCTATAACATGAGATGTGATATCCAACTCCTTCCCGTTCCAAACCTGAGACCCATCCTATAGCATGAGATGTGATATCCAACTCCTTCCGATTCCAATCCTGAGACCCTTCCGATAGCATGAGATGTGATATCTCAATGCTTCTAATACCAAACCTGAGATCCTTCCGATAACATGTGATGTGATATCCAAATCCTTCCCCTTCCAAACCTGAGACCATCCCTTTAGCATGAGATGTGCTATCCAACTCCTTCCCATTCCAATCCTGAGACCCTTATGATAGCATGAGATGTGATATCTCAATGCCTCTAATACCAAACCTGAGATACTTACGATAGCATGAGATGTGATATCTCAATGCTTCTAATACCAAACCTGAGATCCTTCCTATAACATGAGATGTGATATCCAAATCCTTCCCCTTCCAAACCTGAGACCCTTCCTATAGCATGAGATGTGATATCCAACTCCTTCCCATCCCAATCGTGAGACACTTCCGATTGCAGAGATGTGATATCTCAATGCTTATACCAAACCTGAGATCCTTCCTATAACATGAGATGTGATATCCAAATCCTTCCCCTTCCAAACCTGAGACCCTCCCTTTAGCATGAGATGTGATATCCAACTCCTTCCCATTCCAATCCTGAGACCCTTCTGATAGCATGAGATGTGATATCTCAATGCCTCTAATACCAAACCTGAGATCCTACCTCTAACATGAAATGTGATATCCAACTCCTTCCCTTTCCAAACCTGAGACCCTGCCTATAGCATGAGATGGGATATCCAACTCCTTCCAAATCCAATCCTTATACCCTTCCGATAGCATGAGATGTGATATCCCAATGCCTCTACAAAACCTGAGACCCATACCATGGCATGAGATGTGATTTCAAACTCCTTCCCATTCCAATCCTGAGACCCTTCCTATAGCTTGAGATGTGATATCCAACTCCTTCCCATTCCAAATCTGAGACCCGTCCTATACCATGAGACTTGATATTTCAATGCTTCTAATACCAAACCTGAGACCGGTCCTATAACATGAGATGTGATATCCAAATCCTTCCCCTTCCAAACCTTAGACCCTTCCTATAGCAGAGATGTGATATCTCAATGCTTATACCAAACCTGTGACCCTTCCTATGGCATGAGATGTCATATACAACTCCTTCCGATTCCAATCCTGAGACCCTTCCTATAGCATGTGATGTGATATCTCAATGCTTATACCAAACCTGAGACCCTTCCTATGGCATGAGATGTCATATACAACTCCTTCCCATTCCAATCCTGAGACCCTTCCTATAGCATGAGATGTGATATCTCAATGCTTATACCAAACCTGAGACCCTTCCTATAGCATGAGATGTGAGATCCAACTTCTTCCCATTCCAATCCTGAGACCCTTCCTATAACATGAGATGTGATGTCTCAATGCTTCTAATACCAAACCTGAGATCTTTCCTATAACATGAGATGTGATATCCAACTCCTTCCAATTCCAATTCTGAGACCCTTTATATAGCATGAGATGTGATATCTCAATGCTTATACCAAACCTGAGACTCTTCCTATAGCTTGAGATGTGATATCCAACTCCTTCCCATTCCAATCCTGAGACCCTTCCTATAGCATGAGATGTGATATCTCAATGCTTCTAATGCCAAACCTGAGATCCTTCCTCTAACATGAAATGTGATATCCAACTCCTTCCCCTTCCAAACCTGAGAGCCTTCCCATAGCATGAGATATGATATCCAAGTCCTTCCCATTCCAATCCTGAGATCCTTCCTATAACATGAGATGTGATATCCAACTCCTTCCCATTCCAATCCTGAGACCCTTCTGATAGCATGAGATGTGACATCTCAATGCCTCTAATACCAATCCTGAGACCCTTCCTATAACATGAGATGTGATATCCAACTCCTTCCCATTTCAACCTGAGACCCTTCCTATAGCATGAGATGGGATATCCAACTCCTTCCAAATCCAATTCTGATACCCTTCCGATAGCATGAGATGTGATATCCCAATGCTTCTACCAAACCTGAGACCCATACTATGGCATGAGATGTGATATCAAACTCCTTCCCATTCCAATCCAGAGTCCCTTCCTATAGCTTGAGATGTGATATCCAACTCCTTCCCATTCCAATTCCGAGACCCTTCCTATACCATGAGACTTGATATCTCAATGCTTCTAATACCAAACCTGAGACCCATCCTATAACATGAGATGTGATATCCAAATCCTTCCCCTTCCAAACCTTAGACCCTTCCTTTATCATGAGATGTGATATCCAACTCCTTCCCATTCCAATCCTGAGACCCTTCCGATATCATGAGATTTGTTATCTCAATGCTTCTAATATCAAACTTGAGACCCTCCCTATAGCATGAGATGTGACATCCGAGTCCTTCCCATTAAAATCCTGAGACCCTTCCGATAGCAGAGATGTCATATCTCAATGCTTATACCAAACCTGAGACCCTTCCTATGGCCTGAGATGTCATATACAACTCCTTCCCATTCCAATCCTGAGACCCTTCCTATAGCATGAGATGTGATATCTCAATGCTTATACCAAATCTGAGACCCTTCCTATAGCATGAGATGTGATATCCAACTCCTTCCCATTCCAATCCTGAGACCCTTCCTATAGCATGAGATGTGATATCCAACTTCTTCCCATTCCAATCCTGAGACCCTTCCTATAACATGAGATGTGATGTCTCAATGCTTCTAATACCAAACCTGAGATCTTTCCTATAAAATGAGATGTGATATCCAACTCCTTCCCATTCCAATTCTGAGACCCTTCTGATAGCATGAGATGTGATATCTCAATGCCTCTAATACCAATCCTGAGACCCTTCCTATAACATGAGATGTGATATCCAACTCCTTCCCATTTCAACCTGAGACCCTTCCTATAGCATGAGATGGGATATCCAACTCCTTCCAAATCCAATTCTGATACCCTTCCGATAGCATGAGATGTGATATCCCAATGCTTCTACCAAACCTGAGACCCATACTATGGCATGAGATGTGATATCAAACTCCTTCCCATTCCAATCCTGAGACCCTTCCTATAGCATGAGATGTGATGTCTCAATGCTTCTAATACCAAACCTGAGATCCTTCCTATAACATGAGATGTGATATCCAACTCCTTCCCATTCCAATCCTGAGACCCTTCCTATAGCATGAGATGTGATATCTCAATGCTTATACCAAACCTGAGACCCTTCATATAGCATGAGATGTGATATCCAACTCCTTCCGATTCCAATCCTGAGACCCTTCCTATAGCATGAGATGTGATATCTCAATGCCTCTAATACCAAACCTGAGATCCTTCCTCTAACATGAAATGTGATATCCAACTCCTTTCCTTTCCAAACCTGAGAGCCTACCTATAGCATGAGATGTGATATCCAAGTCCTTCCCATTCCAATCCTTAGACCCTTCCTACAGCATGCAATATGATATCTCAATGATTCTAATAACAAACCTGAGACCCGTCCTATAACATGAGATGGGATATCGACTCCTTCCCATTCCAATCCTGAGACACTTCCGATAGCAGAGATGTGATATCTCAATGCTTATACCAAACCTGAGACCCTTCCTATAACATGAGATGTGATATCCAACTCCTTCCCGTTCCAAACCTGAGACTCTTCCTATAGCATATGTGATATCCAACTCCTTCCCATTCCAAACATGAGACACTTCCTATAGCAAGAATGTAATATCCAACTCCATCCCATTCCAATCCTGAGACCATTCCTATAGCATGAGATGTGACATCTCAATGCTTCTAATACCAAACCTGAGACCAGTCCTATAACATGAGATGGGATATCCAACTCCTTCCCCTTCCAAACCTGAGACCCTTCCTATAGCATGAGATGTGATATCCAACTCCTTCCCATCCCAATCCTGAGACACTTCCGATTGCAGAGATGTGATATCTCAATGCTTATACCAAACCTGAGACTCTTCCTATAACATGAGATGTGATATCCAACTCCTTCCCGTTCCAAACCTGAGACCCATCCTATAGCATGAGATGTGATATCCAACTCCTTCCGATTCCAATCCTGAGACCCTTCCGATAGCATGAGATGTGATATCTCAATGCTTCTAATACCAAACCTGAGATCCTTCCGATAACATGTGATGTGATATCCAAATCCTTCCCCTTCCAAACCTGAGACCATCCCTTTAGCATGAGATGTGCTATCCAACTCCTTCCCATTCCAATCCTGAGACCCTTATGATAGCATCAGATGTGATATCTCAATGCCTCTAATACCAAACCTGAGATACTTACGATAGCATGAGATGTGATATCTCAATGCTTCTAATACCAAACCTGAGACCCTTCATATAGCATGAGATGTGATATCCAACTCCTTCCGATTCCAATCCTGAGACCCTTCCTATAGCATGAGATGTGATATCTCAATGCCTCTAATACCAAACCTGAGATCCTTCCTCTAACATGAAATGTGATATCCAACTCCTTTCCTTTCCAAACCTGAGAGCCTACCTATAGCATGAGATGTGATATCCAAGTCCTTCCCATTCCAATCCTTAGACCCTTCCTACAGCATGCAATATGATATCTCAATGATTCTAATAAAAAACCTGAGACCCGTCCTATAACATGAGATGGGATATCCAACTCCTTCCCATTCCAATCCTGAGACACTTCCGATAGCAGAGATGTGATATCTCAATGCTTATACCAAACCTGAGACCCTTCCTATAACATGAGATGTGATATCCAACTCCTTCCCGTTCCAAACCTGAGACTCTTCCTATAGCATATGTGATATCCAACTCCTTCCCATTCCAAACATGAGACCCTTCCTATAGCAAGAATGTAATATCCAACTCCATCCCATTCCAATCCTGAGACCATTCCTATAGCATGAGATGTGACATCTCAATGCTTCTAATACCAAACCTGAGACCAGTCCTATAACATGAGATGGGATATCCAACTCCTTCCCCTTCCAAACCTGAGACCCTTCCTATAGCATGAGATGTGATATCCAACTCCTTCCCATCCCAATCGTGAGACACTTCCGATTGCAGAGATGTGATATCTCAATGCTTATACCAAACCTGAGACTCTTCCTATAACATGAGATGTGATATCCAACTCCTTCCCGTTCCAAACCTGAGACCCATCCTATAGCATGAGATGTGATATCCAACTCCTTCCGATTCCAATCCTGAGACCCTTCCGATAGCATGAGATGTGATATCTCAATGCTTCTAATACCAAACCTGAGATCCTTCCGATAACATGTGATGTGATATCCAAATCCTTCCCCTTCCAAACCTGAGACCATCCCTTTAGCATGAGATGTGCTATCCAACTCCTTCCCATTCCAATCCTGAGACCCTTATGATAGCATGAGATGTGATATCTCAATGCCTCTAATACCAAACCTGAGATACTTACGATAGCATGAGATGTGATATCTCAATGCTTCTAATACCAAACCTGAGATCCTTCCTATAAAATGAGATGTGATATCCAAATCCTTCCCCTTCCAAACCTGAGACCCTCCCTTTAGCATGAGATGTGATATCCAACTCCTTCCCATTCCAATCCTGAGACCCTTCTGATAGCATGAGATGTGATATCTCAATGCCTCTAATACCAAACCTGAGATCCTACCTCTAACATGAAATGTGATATCCAACTCCTTCCCTTTCCAAACCTGAGACCCTGCCTATAGCATGAGATGTGATATCCAAGTCCTTCCCATTCCAATCCTGAGACCCTTCCGATAGCATGAGATGTGATATCTCAATGCTTCTAATACCAAACCTAAGATCCTTCCTATAACATGAGATGTGATATCCAAATCCTTCCCCTTCCAAACCTGAGACCCTCCCTTTAGCATGAGATGTGATATCCAACTCCTTCCCATTCCAATCCTGAGACCCTTCTGATAGCATGAGATGTGATATCTCAATGCCTCTAATACCAAACCTGAGATCCTACCTCTAACATGAAATGTGATATCCAACTCCTTCCCTTTCCAAACCTGAGACCCTGCCTATAGCATGAGATGGGATATCCAACTCCTTCCAAATCCAATCCTTATACCCTTCCGATAGCATGAGATGTGATATCCCAATGCCTCTACAAAACCTGAGACCCATACCATGGCATGAGATGTGATTTCAAACTCCTTCCCATTCCAATCCTGAGACCCTTCCTATAGCTTTAGATGTGACATCCAACTCCTTCCCATTCCAAATCTGAGACCCGTCCTATACCATGAGACTTGATATTTCAATGCTTCTAATACCAAACCTGAGACCGGTCCTATAACATGAGATGTGATATCCAAATCCTTCCCCTTCCAAACCTTAGACCCTTCCTATAGCAGAGATGTGATATCTCAATGCTTATACCAAACCTGTGACCCTTCCTATGGCATGAGATGTCATATACAACTCCTTCCGATTCCAATCCTGAGACCCTTCCTATAGCATGTGATGTGATATCTCAATGCTTATACCAAACCTGAGACCCTTCCTATGGCATGAGATGTCATATACAACTCCTTCCCATTCCAATCCTGAGACCCTTCCTATAGCATGAGATGTGATATCTCAATGCTTATACCAAACCTGAGACCCTTCCTATAGCATGAGATGTGAGATCCAACTTCTTCCCATTCCAATCCTGAGACCCTTCCTATAACATGAGATGTGATGTCTCAATGCTTCTAATACCAAACCTGAGATCTTTCCTATAACATGAGATGTGATATCCAACTCCTTCCAATTCCAATTCTGAGACCCTTTATATAGCATGAGATGTGATATCTCAATGCTTATACCAAACCTGAGACTCTTCCTATAGCTTGAGATGTGATATCCAACTCCTTCCCATTCCAATCCTGAGACCCTTCCTATAGCATGAGATGTGATATCTCAATGCTTCTAATGCCAAACCTGAGATCCTTCCTCTAACATGAAATGTGATATCCAACTCCTTCCCCTTCCAAACCTGAGAGCCTTCCCATAGCATGAGATATGATATCCAAGTCCTTCCCATTCCAATCCTGAGATCCTTCCTATAACATGAGATGTGATATCCAACTCCTTCCCATTCCAATCCTGAGACCCTTCTGATAGCATGAGATGTGATATCTCAATGCCTCTAATACCAATCCTGAGACCCTTCCTATAACATGAGATGTGATATCCAACTCCTTCCCATTTCAACCTGAGACCCTTCCTATAGCATGAGATGGGATATCCAACTCCTTCCAAATCCAATTCTGATACCCTTCCGATAGCATGAGATGTGATATCCCAATGCTTCTACCAAACCTGAGACCCATACTATGGCATGAGATGTGATATCAAACTCCTTCCCATTCCAATCCAGAGTCCCTTCCTATAGCTTGAGATGTGATATCCAACTCCTTCCCATTCCAATTCCGAGACCCTTCCTATACCATGAGACTTGATATCTCAATGCTTCTAATACCAAACCTGAGACCCATCCTATAACATGAGATGTGATATCCAAATCCTTCCCCTTCCAAACCTTAGACCCTTCCTTTATCATGAGATGTGATATCCAACTCCTTCCCATTCCAATCCTGAGACCCTTCCGATATCATGAGATTTGTTATCTCAATGCTTCTAATATCAAACTTGAGACCCTCCCTATAGCATGAGATGTGACATCCGAGTCCTTCCCATTAAAATCCTGAGACCCTTCCGATAGCAGAGATGTCATATCTCAATGCTTATACCAAACCTGAGACCCTTCCTATGGCCTGAGATGTCATATACAACTCCTTCCCATTCCAATCCTGAGACCCTTCCTATAGCATGAGATGTGATATCTCAATGCTTATACCAAATCTGAGACCCTTCCTATAGCATGAGATGTGATATCCAACTCCTTCCCATTCCAATCCTGAGACCCTTCCTATAGCATGAGATGTGATATCTCAATGCTTATACCAAATCTGAGACCCTTCCTATAGCATGAGATGTGATATCCAACTCCTTCCCATTCCAATCCTGAGACCCTTCCTATAGCATGAGATGTGATGTCTCAATGCTTCTAATACCAAACCTGAGATCCTTCCTATAACATGAGATGTGATATCCAACTCCTTCCCATTCCAATCCTGAGACCCTTCCTGTAGCATGAGAAGTGCTATCTCCATGCTTATACCAAACCTGAGACCCTTCCTATAGCATGAGATGTGATATCCAAATCCTTCCAATTCCAATCCTGAGACCCTTCCTATAGCATGAGATGTGCTATCTCAATGCTTATACCAAACCTGAGAGCCTACCTATAGCATGAGATGTGATATCCAAGTCCATCCCATTCCAATCCTTAGACCCTTCCTACAGCATGCGATGTGATATCTCAATGATTCTAATACCAAACCAGAGACCTGTCCTATAACATGAGATGGGATATCCAACTCCTTCCCATTCCAAACCTGAGACCCTTCCTACAGCATGCAATGTGATATCTCAATGCTTCTAATACCAAACCTAAGACCAGTCCTATAACATGAGATGGGATATCCAACTCCTTCCCCTTCCAAACCTGAGACCCTTCCTATAGCATGAGATGTGATATCCAACTCCTTCCCATCCCAATCCTGAGACACTTCCGATTGCAGAGATGTGATATCTCAATGCTTCTAATACCAAACCTAAGACCAGTCCTATAACATGAGATGGGATATCCAACTCCTTCCCCTTCCAAACCTGAGACCCTTCCTATAACATGAGATGTGATACCCAACTCCTTCCCGTTCCAAACCTGAGACACTTCCTATAGCATATGTGATATCCAACTCCTTCCCATTCCAAACATGAGACCCTTCCTATAGCAAGAATGTAATATCCAACTCCTACCCATTCCAATCCTGAGACCATTCCTATAGCATGAGATGTGATATATCAATGCTTCTAATACCAAACCTGAGATCCTTCCTATGACATGAGATGTGATATCCAAATCCTTCCCATTCCAATCCTGAGACCCTTCCTATAACATGAGATGTGATGTCTCAATGCTTCTAATACCAAACCTGAGATCTTTCCTATAACATGAGATGTGATATCCAACTCCTTCCCTTTCCAATTCTGAGACCCTTCCTATAGCATGAGATGTGATATCTCATTGCTTATACCAAACCTGAGACCCTTCCTATAGCTTGAGATGTGATATCCAACTCCTTCCCATTCCAATCCTGAGACCCTTCCTATAGCGTGAGATGTGATATCTCAATGCCTCTAATACCAAACCTGAGATCCTTCCTCTAACATGAAATGTGATATCCAACTCCTTCCCCTTCCAAACCTGAGAGCCTTCCCATAGCATGAGATATGATATCCAAGTCCTTCCCATTCCAATCCTGAGACCCTTCCTATAAAATGAGATGTGATATCCAACTCCTTCCCATTCCAACCTGAGACCCTTCCTATAGCATGAGATGGGATATCCAACTCCTTCCATATCCAATACTGATACCCTTCCGATAGCATGAGATGTGATATCCCAATGCTTCTACCAAACCTGAGACCCATACTATGGCATGAGATGTGATATCAAACTCCTTCCCATTCCAATCCTGAGACCCTTCCTATAGCTTGAGATGTGATATCCAACTCCTTCCCATTCCAATTCTGAGACCCTTCCTATACCATGAGACTTGATATCTCAATGCTTCTAATACCAAACCTGAGACCCATCCTATAACATGGGATGTGATATCCAAATCCCTCCCCTTCCAAACCTTAGACCCTTCCTTTATCATGAGATGTGATATCCAACTCCTTCCCTTTCCAATCCTGAGACCCTTCCGATATCATGAGATTTGTTATCTCAATGCTTCTAATATCAAACTTGAGACCCTCCCTATAGCATGAGATGTGACATCCATGTCCTTCCCATTAAAATCCTGAGACACTTCCGATAGCAGAGATGTGATATCTCAATGCTTATACCAAACCTGAGACCCTTCCTATGGCCTGAGATGTCATATACAACTCCTTCCCATTAAAATCCTGAGACCCTTCCTATAGCATGAGATGTGATATCCAACTCCTTCCCATTCCAATCCTGAGACCCTTCCTATAGCATGAGATCTGATGTCTGAATGCTTCTAATAGCAAACCTGAGATCCTTCCTATAACATGAGATGTGATATCCAACTCCTTCCCCTTCCAAACCTGAGAGCCTTCCCATAGCATGAGATATGATATCCAAGTCCTTCCCATTCCAATCCTGAGACCCTTCCTATAACATGAGATGTGATATCCAAATCCTTCCCATTCCAATCCTGAGACCCTTCCTATAACATGAGATGTGATATCCAACTCCTTCCCATTCCAACCTGAGACCCTTCCGATAGCATGAGATGTGATATCCCAATGCTTCTACCAAACCTGAGACCCATACTATGGCATGAGATGTGATATCAAACTCCTTCCCATTCCATTCCTGAGACCCTTCCTATAACATGAGATGTGATATCCAACTCCTTCCCATTCCAACCTGAGACCCTTCCGATAGCATGAGATGTGATATCCCAATGCTTCTACCAAACCTGAGACCCATACTATGGCATGAGATGTGATATCAAACTCCTTCCCATTCCATTCCTGAGACCCTTCCTATAGCTTGAGATGTCATATCCAAGTCCTTCCCATTCCAATCCTGAGACCCTTCCTATAACATGAGATGTGATATCCAAATCCTTCCCATTCCAATCCTGAGACCCTTCCTATAACATGAGATGTGATATCCAACTCCTTCCCATTCCAACCTGAGACCCTTCCGATAGCATGAGATGTGATATCCCAATGTTTCTACCAAACCTGAGACCCTTCCTATGGCCTGAGATGTCATATACAACTCCTTCTCATTAAAATCCTGAGACCCTTCCTATAGCATGAGATGTGATATCCAACTCCTTCCCATTCCAATCCTGATACCCTTCCTATAGCATGAGATGTGATATCTCAATGCTTATACCAAACCTGAGACCCTTCCTATAGCATGAGATGTGATATCCAACTTCTTCCCATTCCAATCCTGAGACCCTTCCTATAGCATGAGATGTGATATCTCAATGCTTATACCAAACCTGAGACCCTTCCTATAGCATGAGATGTGATATCCAACTTCTTCCCATTCCAATCCTGAGACCCTTCCTATAACATGAGATGTGATGTCTCAATGCTTCTAATACCAAACCTGAGATCCTTCCTATAACATGAGATGTGATATCCAACTCCTTCACATTCCCATCCTGAGACACTTCCTATAACATGAGATGTGATATCCAACTCCTTCCCATTCCAACCTGAGACCCTTCCGATAGCATGAGATGTGATATCCCAATGCTTCTACAAAACCCGAGACCCATACTATGGCATGAGATGTGATAACAAACTCCTTCCCATTCCAATCCTGAGACCCTTCCTATAGCTTGAGATGTGATATCCAACTCCTTCCCATTCCAATTCTGAGACCCTTCCTATACCATGAGACTTGATATCTCAATGCTTCTAATACCAAACCTGAGACCCATCCTATAACATGGGATGTAATATCCAAATCCTTCCCCTTCCAAACCTTAGACCCTTCCTTTATCATGAGATGTGATATCCAACTCCTTCCCATTCCAATCCTGAGACCCTTCCGATATCATGAGATTTGTTATCTCAATGCTTCTAATATCAAACTTGAGACCCTCCCTATAGCATGAGATGTGACATCCAAGTCCTTCCCATTAGAATCCTGAGACCCTTCCGATAGCAGAGATGTGATATCTCAATGCTTATACCAAACCTGAGACCCTTCATATAGCATGAGATGTGATATCCAACTCCTTCCGATTCCAATCCTGAGACCCTTCCTATAGCATGAGATGTGATATCTCAATGCCTCTAATACCAAACCTGAGATCCTTCCTCTAACATGAAATGTGATATCCAACTCCTTTCCTTTCCAAACCTGAGAGCCTACCTATAGCATGAGATGTGATATCCAAGTCCTTCCCATTCCAATCCTTAGACCCTTCCTACAGCATGCAATATGATATCTCAATGATTCTAATAACAAACCTGAGACCCGTCCTATAACATGAGATGGGATATCGACTCCTTCCCATTCCAATCCTGAGACACTTCCGATAGCAGAGATGTGATATCTCAATGCTTATACCAAACCTGAGACCCTTCCTATAACATGAGATGTGATATCCAACTCCTTCCCGTTCCAAACCTGAGACTCTTCCTATAGCATATGTGATATCCAACTCCTTCCCATTCCAAACATGAGACACTTCCTATAGCAAGAATGTAATATCCAACTCCATCCCATTCCAATCCTGAGACCATTCCTATAGCATGAGATGTGACATCTCAATGCTTCTAATACCAAACCTGAGACCAGTCCTATAACATGAGATGGGATATCCAACTCCTTCCCCTTCCAAACCTGAGACCCTTCCTATAGCATGAGATGTGATATCCAACTCCTTCCCATCCCAATCCTGAGACACTTCCGATTGCAGAGATGTGATATCTCAATGCTTATACCAAACCTGAGACTCTTCCTATAACATGAGATGTGATATCCAACTCCTTCCCGTTCCAAACCTGAGACCCATCCTATAGCATGAGATGTGATATCCAACTCCTTCCGATTCCAATCCTGAGACCCTTCCGATAGCATGAGATGTGATATCTCAATGCTTCTAATACCAAACCTGAGATCCTTCCGATAACATGTGATGTGATATCCAAATCCTTCCCCTTCCAAACCTGAGACCATCCCTTTAGCATGAGATGTGCTATCCAACTCCTTCCCATTCCAATCCTGAGACCCTTATGATAGCATCAGATGTGATATCTCAATGCCTCTAATACCAAACCTGAGATACTTACGATAGCATGAGATGTGATATCTCAATGCTTCTAATACCAAACCTGAGACCCTTCATATAGCATGAGATGTGATATCCAACTCCTTCCGATTCCAATCCTGAGACCCTTCCTATAGCATGAGATGTGATATCTCAATGCCTCTAATACCAAACCTGAGATCCTTCCTCTAACATGAAATGTGATATCCAACTCCTTTCCTTTCCAAACCTGAGAGCCTACCTATAGCATGAGATGTGATATCCAAGTCCTTCCCATTCCAATCCTTAGACCCTTCCTACAGCATGCAATATGATATCTCAATGATTCTAATAAAAAACCTGAGACCCGTCCTATAACATGAGATGGGATATCCAACTCCTTCCCATTCCAATCCTGAGACACTTCCGATAGCAGAGATGTGATATCTCAATGCTTATACCAAACCTGAGACCCTTCCTATAACATGAGATGTGATATCCAACTCCTTCCCGTTCCAAACCTGAGACTCTTCCTATAGCATATGTGATATCCAACTCCTTCCCATTCCAAACATGAGACCCTTCCTATAGCAAGAATGTAATATCCAACTCCATCCCATTCCAATCCTGAGACCATTCCTATAGCATGAGATGTGACATCTCAATGCTTCTAATACCAAACCTGAGACCAGTCCTATAACATGAGATGGGATATCCAACTCCTTCCCCTTCCAAACCTGAGACCCTTCCTATAGCATGAGATGTGATATCCAACTCCTTCCCATCCCAATCGTGAGACACTTCCGATTGCAGAGATGTGATATCTCAATGCTTATACCAAACCTGAGACTCTTCCTATAACATGAGATGTGATATCCAACTCCTTCCCGTTCCAAACCTGAGACCCATCCTATAGCATGAGATGTGATATCCAACTCCTTCCGATTCCAATCCTGAGACCCTTCCGATAGCATGAGATGTGATATCTCAATGCTTCTAATACCAAACCTGAGATCCTTCCGATAACATGTGATGTGATATCCAAATCCTTCCCCTTCCAAACCTGAGACCATCCCTTTAGCATGAGATGTGCTATCCAACTCCTTCCCATTCCAATCCTGAGACCCTTATGATAGCATGAGATGTGATATCTCAATGCCTCTAATACCAAACCTGAGATACTTACGATAGCATGAGATGTGATATCTCAATGCTTCTAATACCAAACCTGAGATCCTTCCTATAAAATGAGATGTGATATCCAAATCCTTCCCCTTCCAAACCTGAGACCCTCCCTTTAGCATGAGATGTGATATCCAACTCCTTCCCATTCCAATCCTGAGACCCTTCTGATAGCATGAGATGTGATATCTCAATGCCTCTAATACCAAACCTGAGATCCTACCTCTAACATGAAATGTGATATCCAACTCCTTCCCTTTCCAAACCTGAGACCCTGCCTATAGCATGAGATGTGATATCCAAGTCCTTCCCATTCCAATCCTGAGACCCTTCCGATAGCATGAGATGTGATATCTCAATGCTTCTAATACCAAACCTAAGATCCTTCCTATAACATGAGATGTGATATCCAAATCCTTCCCCTTCCAAACCTGAGACCCTCCCTTTAGCATGAGATGTGATATCCAACTCCTTCCCATTCCAATCCTGAGACCCTTCTGATAGCATGAGATGTGATATCTCAATGCCTCTAATACCAAACCTGAGATCCTACCTCTAACATGAAATGTGATATCCAACTCCTTCCCTTTCCAAACCTGAGACCCTGCCTATAGCATGAGATGGGATATCCAACTCCTTCCAAATCCAATCCTTATACCCTTCCGATAGCATGAGATGTGATATCCCAATGCCTCTACAAAACCTGAGACCCATACCATGGCATGAGATGTGATTTCAAACTCCTTCCCATTCCAATCCTGAGACCCTTCCTATAGCTTTAGATGTGACATCCAACTCCTTCCCATTCCAAATCTGAGACCCGTCCTATACCATGAGACTTGATATTTCAATGCTTCTAATACCAAACCTGAGACCGGTCCTATAACATGAGATGTGATATCCAAATCCTTCCCCTTCCAAACCTTAGACCCTTCCTATAGCAGAGATGTGATATCTCAATGCTTATACCAAACCTGTGACCCTTCCTATGGCATGAGATGTCATATACAACTCCTTCCGATTCCAATCCTGAGACCCTTCCTATAGCATGTGATGTGATATCTCAATGCTTATACCAAACCTGAGACCCTTCCTATGGCATGAGATGTCATATACAACTCCTTCCCATTCCAATCCTGAGACCCTTCCTATAGCATGAGATGTGATATCTCAATGCTTATACCAAACCTGAGACCCTTCCTATAGCATGAGATGTGAGATCCAACTTCTTCCCATTCCAATCCTGAGACCCTTCCTATAACATGAGATGTGATGTCTCAATGCTTCTAATACCAAACCTGAGATCTTTCCTATAACATGAGATGTGATATCCAACTCCTTCCAATTCCAATTCTGAGACCCTTTATATAGCATGAGATGTGATATCTCAATGCTTATACCAAACCTGAGACTCTTCCTATAGCTTGAGATGTGATATCCAACTCCTTCCCATTCCAATCCTGAGACCCTTCCTATAGCATGAGATGTGATATCTCAATGCTTCTAATGCCAAACCTGAGATCCTTCCTCTAACATGAAATGTGATATCCAACTCCTTCCCCTTCCAAACCTGAGAGCCTTCCCATAGCATGAGATATGATATCCAAGTCCTTCCCATTCCAATCCTGAGATCCTTCCTATAACATGAGATGTGATATCCAACTCCTTCCCATTCCAATCCTGAGACCCTTCTGATAGCATGAGATGTGATATCTCAATGCCTCTAATACCAATCCTGAGACCCTTCCTATAACATGAGATGTGATATCCAACTCCTTCCCATTTCAACCTGAGACCCTTCCTATAGCATGAGATGGGATATCCAACTCCTTCCAAATCCAATTCTGATACCCTTCCGATAGCATGAGATGTGATATCCCAATGCTTCTACCAAACCTGAGACCCATACTATGGCATGAGATGTGATATCAAACTCCTTCCCATTCCAATCCAGAGTCCCTTCCTATAGCTTGAGATGTGATATCCAACTCCTTCCCATTCCAATTCCGAGACCCTTCCTATACCATGAGACTTGATATCTCAATGCTTCTAATACCAAACCTGAGACCCATCCTATAACATGAGATGTGATATCCAAATCCTTCCCCTTCCAAACCTTAGACCCTTCCTTTATCATGAGATGTGATATCCAACTCCTTCCCATTCCAATCCTGAGACCCTTCCGATATCATGAGATTTGTTATCTCAATGCTTCTAATATCAAACTTGAGACCCTCCCTATAGCATGAGATGTGACATCCGAGTCCTTCCCATTAAAATCCTGAGACCCTTCCGATAGCAGAGATGTCATATCTCAATGCTTATACCAAACCTGAGACCCTTCCTATGGCCTGAGATGTCATATACAACTCCTTCCCATTCCAATCCTGAGACCCTTCCTATAGCATGAGATGTGATATCTCAATGCTTATACCAAATCTGAGACCCTTCCTATAGCATGAGATGTGATATCCAACTCCTTCCCATTCCAATCCTGAGACCCTTCCTATAGCATGAGATGTGATATCTCAATGCTTATACCAAATCTGAGACCCTTCCTATAGCATGAGATGTGATATCCAACTCCTTCCCATTCCAATCCTGAGACCCTTCCTATAGCATGAGATGTGATGTCTCAATGCTTCTAATACCAAACCTGAGATCCTTCCTATAACATGAGATGTGATATCCAACTCCTTCCCATTCCAATCCTGAGACCCTTCCTGTAGCATGAGAAGTGCTATCTCCATGCTTATACCAAACCTGAGACCCTTCCTATAGCATGAGATGTGATATCCAAATCCTTCCAATTCCAATCCTGAGACCCTTCCTATAGCATGAGATGTGCTATCTCAATGCTTATACCAAACCTGAGAGCCTACCTATAGCATGAGATGTGATATCCAAGTCCATCCCATTCCAATCCTTAGACCCTTCCTACAGCATGCGATGTGATATCTCAATGATTCTAATACCAAACCAGAGACCTGTCCTATAACATGAGATGGGATATCCAACTCCTTCCCATTCCAAACCTGAGACCCTTCCTACAGCATGCAATGTGATATCTCAATGCTTCTAATACCAAACCTAAGACCAGTCCTATAACATGAGATGGGATATCCAACTCCTTCCCCTTCCAAACCTGAGACCCTTCCTATAGCATGAGATGTGATATCCAACTCCTTCCCATCCCAATCCTGAGACACTTCCGATTGCAGAGATGTGATATCTCAATGCTTCTAATACCAAACCTAAGACCAGTCCTATAACATGAGATGGGATATCCAACTCCTTCCCCTTCCAAACCTGAGACCCTTCCTATAACATGAGATGTGATACCCAACTCCTTCCCGTTCCAAACCTGAGACACTTCCTATAGCATATGTGATATCCAACTCCTTCCCATTCCAAACATGAGACCCTTCCTATAGCAAGAATGTAATATCCAACTCCTACCCATTCCAATCCTGAGACCATTCCTATAGCATGAGATGTGATATATCAATGCTTCTAATACCAAACCTGAGATCCTTCCTATGACATGAGATGTGATATCCAAATCCTTCCCATTCCAATCCTGAGACCCTTCCTATAACATGAGATGTGATGTCTCAATGCTTCTAATACCAAACCTGAGATCTTTCCTATAACATGAGATGTGATATCCAACTCCTTCCCTTTCCAATTCTGAGACCCTTCCTATAGCATGAGATGTGATATCTCATTGCTTATACCAAACCTGAGACCCTTCCTATAGCTTGAGATGTGATATCCAACTCCTTCCCATTCCAATCCTGAGACCCTTCCTATAGCGTGAGATGTGATATCTCAATGCCTCTAATACCAAACCTGAGATCCTTCCTCTAACATGAAATGTGATATCCAACTCCTTCCCCTTCCAAACCTGAGAGCCTTCCCATAGCATGAGATATGATATCCAAGTCCTTCCCATTCCAATCCTGAGACCCTTCCTATAAAATGAGATGTGATATCCAACTCCTTCCCATTCCAACCTGAGACCCTTCCTATAGCATGAGATGGGATATCCAACTCCTTCCATATCCAATACTGATACCCTTCCGATAGCATGAGATGTGATATCCCAATGCTTCTACCAAACCTGAGACCCATACTATGGCATGAGATGTGATATCAAACTCCTTCCCATTCCAATCCTGAGACCCTTCCTATAGCTTGAGATGTGATATCCAACTCCTTCCCATTCCAATTCTGAGACCCTTCCTATACCATGAGACTTGATATCTCAATGCTTCTAATACCAAACCTGAGACCCATCCTATAACATGGGATGTGATATCCAAATCCCTCCCCTTCCAAACCTTAGACCCTTCCTTTATCATGAGATGTGATATCCAACTCCTTCCCTTTCCAATCCTGAGACCCTTCCGATATCATGAGATTTGTTATCTCAATGCTTCTAATATCAAACTTGAAACCCTCCCTATAGCATGAGATGTGACATCCATGTCCTTCCCATTAAAATCCTGAGACACTTCCGATAGCAGAGATGTGATATCTCAATGCTTATACCAAACCTGAGACCCTTCCTATGGCCTGAGATGTCATATACAACTCCTTCCCATTAAAATCCTGAGACCCTTCCTATAGCATGAGATGTGATATCCAACTCCTTCCCATTCCAATCCTGAGACCCTTCCTATAGCATGAGATCTGATGTCTGAATGCTTCTAATAGCAAACCTGAGATCCTTCCTATAACATGAGATGTGATATCCAACTCCTTCCCCTTCCAAACCTGAGAGCCTTCCCATAGCATGAGATATGATATCCAAGTCCTTCCCATTCCAATCCTGAGACCCTTCCTATAACATGAGATGTGATATCCAAATCCTTCCCATTCCAATCCTGAGACCCTTCCTATAACATGAGATGTGATATCCAACTCCTTCCCATTCCAACCTGAGACCCTTCCGATAGCATGAGATGTGATATCCCAATGCTTCTACCAAACCTGAGACCCATACTATGGCATGAGATGTGATATCAAACTCCTTCCCATTCCATTCCTGAGACCCTTCCTATAACATGAGATGTGATATCCAACTCCTTCCCATTCCAACCTGAGACCCTTCCGATAGCATGAGATGTGATATCCCAATGCTTCTACCAAACCTGAGACCCATACTATGGCATGAGATGTGATATCAAACTCCTTCCCATTCCATTCCTGAGACCCTTCCTATAGCTTGAGATGTGATATCCAAGTCCTTCCCATTCCAATCCTGAGACCCTTCCTATAACATGAGATGTGATATCCAAATCCTTCCCATTCCAATCCTGAGACCCTTCCTATAACATGAGATGTGATATCCAACTCCTTCCCATTCCAACCTGAGACCCTTCCGATAGCATGAGATGTGATATCCCAATGTTTCTACCAAACCTGAGACCCTTCCTATGGCCTGAGATGTCATATACAACTCCTTCTCATTAAAATCCTGAGACCCTTCCTATAGCATGAGATGTGATATCCAACTCCTTCCCATTCCAATCCTGATACCCTTCCTATAGCATGAGATGTGATATCTCAATGCTTATACCAAACCTGAGACCCTTCCTATAGCATGAGATGTGATATCCAACTTCTTCCCATTCCAATCCTGAGACCCTTCCTATAGCATGAGATGTGATATCTCAATGCTTATACCAAACCTGAGACCCTTCCTATAGCATGAGATGTGATATCCAACTTCTTCCCATTCCAATCCTGAGACCCTTCCTATAACATGAGATGTGATGTCTCAATGCTTCTAATACCAAACCTGAGATCCTTCCTATAACATGAGATGTGATATCCAACTCCTTCACATTCCCATCCTGAGACACTTCCTATAACATGAGATGTGATATCCAACTCCTTCCCATTCCAACCTGAGACCCTTCCGATAGCATGAGATGTGATATCCCAATGCTTCTACAAAACCCGAGACCCATACTATGGCATGAGATGTGATAACAAACTCCTTCCCATTCCAATCCTGAGACCCTTCCTATAGCTTGAGATGTGATATCCAACTCCTTCCCATTCCAATTCTGAGACCCTTCCTATACCATGAGACTTGATATCTCAATGCTTCTAATACCAAACCTGAGACCCATCCTATAACATGGGATGTAATATCCAAATCCTTCCCCTTCCAAACCTTAGACCCTTCCTTTATCATGAGATGTGATATCCAACTCCTTCCCATTCCAATCCTGAGACCCTTCCGATATCATGAGATTTGTTATCTCAATGCTTCTAATATCAAACTTGAGACCCTCCCTATAGCATGAGATGTGACATCCAAGTCCTTCCCATTAGAATCCTGAGACCCTTCCGATAGCAGAGATGTGATATCTCAATGCTTATACCAAACCTGAGACCCTTCCTATGGCCTGAGATGTCATATACAACTCCTTCTCATTAAAATCCTGAGACCCTTCCTATAGCATGAGATTTGATATCCAACTCCTTCCCATTCCAATTATGATACCCTTCCTATAGCATGAGATGTGATATCTCAATGCTTATACCAAACCTGAGACCCTTCCTATAGCATGAGATGTGATATCCAACTTCTTCCCATTCCAATCCTGAGACCCTTCCTATAACATGAGATGTGATGTCTCAATGCTTCTAATACCAAACCTGAGATCCTTCCTATAACATGAGATGTGATATCCAACTCCTTCCCATTCCAATCCTGAGACCCTTCCTATAGCATGAGAAGTGATATCTCCATGCTTATACCAAACCTGAGACCCTTTCTATGGCCTGAGATATCATATACAACTCCTTCCCATTCCAATCTTGAGGCCCTTCCTATAGCATGAGATGTGATATCCAACTCCTTCCCATTCCAACCTGATACCCTTCCGATAGCATGAGATGTGATATCCCAATGCTTCTACCAAACCTGAGGCCCATACTATGGCATGAGATGTGATATCAAACTCCTTCCCATTCCAATCCTGAGACCCTTCCTATAGCTTGAGATGTGATATCCAACTCCTTCCCATGTCAATTCTGAGACCCTTCCTATACCATGAGACTTGATATCTCAATGCTTCTAATACCAAACCTGAGACGCGTCCTATAACATGAGATGTGATATCCAAATCCTTCCCCTTCCAAACCTTAGACCCTTCCTTTATCATGAGATGTGATATCCAACTCCTTCCCATTCCAATCCTGAGACCCTTCCGATATCATGAGATTTGTTATCTCAATGCTTCTAATATCAAACTTGAGACCCTCCCTATAGCATGAGATGTGACATCTAAGTCCTTCCCATTCCAATCCTGAGACCCTTCCTATAGCATGAGATGTGATATCTCAATGCATCTAATACCAAACCTGAGACCCTTCCTATAACATGAGATGGGATATCCAACTCATTCCCATTCCATTCCTGAGACCCTTCCGATAGCAGAGATGTTATATCTCAATGCTTATACCAAACCTGAGACCCTTCCTATGGCCTGAGATGTCATATACAACTCCTTCCCATTCCAATCCTGAGACCCTTCCTATAGCATGAGATGTGATATCTCAATGCTTATACCAAATCTGAGACCCTTCCTATAGCATGAGATGTGATATCCAACTCCTTCCCATTCCAATCCTGAGACCCTTCCTATAGCATGAGATGTGATGTCTCAATGCTTCTAATACCAAACCTGAGATCCTTCCTATAACATGAGATGTGATATCCAACTCCTTCCCATTCCAATCCTGAGACCCTTCCTATAGCATGAGAAGTGATATCTCCATGCTTATACCAAACCGGAGACCCTTCCTATAGCATGAGATGTGATATCCAAATCCTTCCCATTCCAATCCTGAGACCCTTCCTATAGCATGAGATGTGATATCTAAATGCTTATCCCAAACCTGAGAGCCTACCTATAGCATGAGATGTGATATCCAAGTTCATCCCATTCCAATCCTTAGACCCTTCCTACAGCATGCAATGTGATATCTCAATGATTCTAATACCAAACCAGAGACCCGTCCTATAACATGAGATGGGATATCCAACTCCTTCCCATTCCAATCCTGAGCCACTTCCAATAGCAGAGATGTGATATCTCAATGCTTATACCAAACCTGAGACCCTTCCTATAACATGAGATGTGATATCCAACTCCTTCCCGTTCCAAACCTGAGACACTTCCTATAGCATATGTGATATCCAACTCCTTCCCATTCCAAACATTAGACCCTTCCTATAGCAAGAATGTAATATCCAACTCCTACCCCTTCCAATCCTGAGACCATTCCTATAGCATGAGATGTGATATATCAATGCTTCTAATACCAAACCTGAGATCCTTCCTATGACATGAGATGTGATATCCAAATCCTTCCCATTCCAATCATGAGACCCTTCCTATAGCAAGAGATGTGATATCCAAATCCTTCCCATTCCAATCCTGAGACCCTTCCTATAACATGAATTGTGATATCCAACTCCTTCCCATTCCAACCTGAGACCCTTCCTATAGCATGAGAAGGGATATCCAACTCCTTCCCAATCCAATCCTGAGACCCTTCCGATAGCAGAGATGTGATATCACAATGCTTATACCAAACCTGAGACCCTTCCTATGGCATGAGATGTGATATCCAACTCCTTGCCATTCAAATCCTGAGACCCCTACTATATCATGAGATGTGATATCTCAATGCTCCTACCAAACCTGAGACCCTTCCTTTAGCATGAGATGTGATATCCAAATCCTTCATATTCCAATCCTGAGGCCCTTCCTATTGGATGAGATGTGATATCCAACTCCTTCCCATTCCAACCCTGAGACCCTTCCTATACCATGAGATGTGATATCTCAATGCTTCTAATACCAAATCTGGGACCTGTCCTATAACATGAGATATGATATCCAAATCCTTCCCCTTCCAAACCTGAGACCCTTCCTTTGGCATGAGATGTGATATCCAAATCCTTCCCATTCCAATCCTAAAACCCTTCCTATAGCATGAGATGTGATATCTCAATGTTTCTAATAAAAAACCTTAGACCCTTCCTATAGCAAGAGATGTGATATCCAAATTCTTCCCATTCCAATCCTGAGACCCTTCCTATAACATGAGATGTGATATCCAACTCCTTCCCATTCCAACCTGAGACCCTATAGTATGAGAAGGGATATCCAACTCCTTCCCAATCCAATCCTGAGACCCTTCCGATAGCAGAGATGTGATATCTCAATGCTTATACCAAACCTGAGACCCTTCCTATGGCATGAGATGTGATATCCAACTCCTTGCCATTCAAATCCTGAGACCCTCCCTATAACAAGATATGTCATATCCAACTCTTTCCCATTCCAAACCTGAGACCCTTCCTTTAGCATGAGATGTGATATCCAAATCCTTCACATTCCAATCCTGAGACCCTTCCTATAGCATGAGATGTGATATCTCAATGCTTCTAATACCAAACCTGAGATCCTTCCTATAACATGAGATGTGATATCCAACTACTTCCCATTCCAAACCTGAGACCCTTCCGATAGCATGAGATGTGATATCTCAATGCTTCAAAAACCAAACATGAGAACCATCCTATAACATGAGATGTGAAATCCAAATCCTTCCCTTCCCAAACCTGAGACTCTTCCTATAGCATGAGATGTGATATCTCAATGCTTCTACCAAACCTGAAACCCTTCCTATAGCATGAGATGTGATATCCAACTCCTTCCCATTCCAATCCTGACACACTTCCTATAGCATGAGATGTGATATCTCAATGCTTCTAATACCAAACCTGAGACCCGTCCTATAACATGAGATGTGATATCCAAATCCTTCCCCTTCCAAACCTGAGACCCTTCCTTTAGCATGAGATGTGATATCCAGCTCCTCCCATTCCAATCCTGAGACCCTTCCTATAGCATGAGATGTGATATCTCAATGCTTCTAATATCAAAATTGAGACCCTCCCTATAGCATGAGATGTGATATCTAAGTCCGTCCCATTCCAATCCGGAGACCCTTCCGATAGCAGAGATGTGATATCTCAATGCTTATACCAAACCTGAGACCCTTCCTATAGCATGAGATGTGATATCCAACTCCTTCCCATTCCAATCCTGAGCCCTTCCTATAGCATGAGATGTGATATCTCAATGCTTCTACCAAAACTGAGACCCTTCCTTTAGCATGAGATGTGATATCCAACTCCTTCCCATTCCAATCCTGAGACCCTTCCTATAGCATGAGATGTGATATCTCAATGCTTCTAATACCAAACCTGAGACCCTTCCTACAACATGAGATGTGATATCCAACTCCTTCCCATTCCAATCCTGAGACCCTTCCTATAGCATGAGATGTGATATCTCAATGCTTCTAATACCAAACCTGAGATCCTTCCGATAGCATGAGTTGTGCTATCTCAATGCTTCTAATACCAAACCTGGGATCCTTCCTATAACATGAGATGTGATATCCAAATCCTTCCCCTTCCAAACCTGAGACCCTCCCTTTAGCATGAGATGTGATATCCAACTCCTTCCCATTCCAATCCTGATACCCTTCTGATAGCATGAGATGTGATATCTCAATGCCTCTAATACCAAACCTGAGATCCTACCTCTAACATGAAATGTGATAGCCCACTCCTTCCCTTTCCAAACCTGAGAGCCTTCCTACAGCATGAGATGTGATATCCAAGTCCTTCCCATTCCAATCCTGAGACCCTTCCTATAACATGAGATGTGATATCCAACTCCTTCCCATTCCAATCCTGAGACCCTTCCGATAGCATGAGATGTGATATCTCAAAGCTTCTAATATCAAAACTGAGACCCTCCCTATAGCATGAGATGTGATATCTAAGTCCTTCCCATTCCAATCCTGAGACCCTTCCGATAGCAGAGATGTGATATCTCAATGCTTATACCAAACCTGAGACCCTTCCTATGGCATGAGATGTGATATCCAACTCCATCCCAGTCCAATCCTGAGAACCTTCCTATAGCATGAGATGTGATATCTCAATGCTTCTAATACCAAACCTGAGATCCTTCCTATAACATGAAATGTGATATCCAACTCCTTCCCATTCCAATCCTGAGACCCTTCCTATAGCATGAGATGTGATATCTCAATGCTTCTAATACCAAACCTGAGATCCTTCCGATAGCATGAGTTGTGATATCTCAATGCTTCTAATACCAAACCTGAGATCCTTCCTATAACATGAGATGTGATATCCAAATCCTTCCCCTTCCAAACCTGAGACCCTCCCTTTAGCATGAGATGTGATATCCAACTCCTTCCCATTCCAATCCTGATACCCTTCTGATAGCATGAGATGTGATATCTCAATGCCTCTAATACCAAACCTGAGATCCTACCTCTAACATGAAATGTGATAGCCCACTCCTTCCCTTTCCAAACCTGAGAGTCTTCCTACAGCATGAGATGTGATATCCAAGTCCTTCCCATTCCAATCCTGAGACCCTTCCTATAACATGAGATGTGATATCCAACTCCTTCCCATTCCAACCTTAGACCCTTCCTATAGCATGAGATGGGATATCCAACTCCTTCCAAATCCAATCCTGATACCCTTCCGATAGCATGAGATGTGATATCCCAATGCTTCTACAAAACCTGAGACCCATACCATGGCATGAGATGTGATATCAAACTCCTTCCCATTCCAATCCTGAGACTCATCCTGTAGCTTGAGATGTGATATCCAACTCCTTCCCATTCCAATCCTGAGACCCTTCCTATAGCTTGAGATGTGATATCCAACTCCTTCCCATTCCAATTCTGAGGCCCGTCCTATACCATGAGACTTGATATCTCAATGCTTCTAATACCAAACCTGAGACCCTTCCTATAACATGTCGATGTGATATCCAAGTCCTTCCCATTACAATCCTGAGACCCTTCCCATAGCTTGAGATGTGATATCCAACTCCTTCCCATTCCAATTCTGAGACCCGTCCTATACCATGAGACTTGATATCTCAATGCTTCTAATGCCAAACCTGAGACCGGTCCTACACCATGAGATGTGATATACAATTCCTTCCCCTTCCAAACCTTAGACCCTTCCTATAGCATGAGATGTGATATCGCAATGCTTCTAATACCAAACCTGAGACCCTTCTTATAACGAGATGGGATATCCAACTCCTTCCCATTCCAATCCTGAGACCCTTCCGATAGCAGAGATGTGATATCTCAATGCTTATACCAAACCTGAGACCCTTCCTATGGCATGAGATGTCATATACAACTCCTTACGATTCCAATCCTGAGACCCTTCCTATAGCATGAGATGGGATATCTCAATGCTTATACCAAACCTGAGACCCTTCCTATAGCATGAGATGTGATATCCAACTCCTTCCCGTTCCAAACCTGATACCCTTCCTATAGCATGAGATGTGATATCCAACTCCTTCCCATCCCAATCCTGAGACACCTCCGATAGCAGAGATGTGATATCTCAATGCTTATACCAAACCTGAGACTCTTCCTATGACATGAGATGTGATATCCAACTCCTTCCCGTTCCAACCTGATACCCTTCCTATAGCATGAGATGTGATATCCAAGTCCTTCCAATTCCAATCCTGAGACCTTTCCGATAGCATGAGATGTGATATCTCAATGCTTCTAATACCAAACCTGTGATCCTTCCTATAACTTGAGATGTGATATCAAAATCCTTCCCCTTCCAAACCTGAGACCCTCCCTTTAGCATGAGATGTGATATCCAACTCCTTCCCATTCCAATCCTGAGACCCTTCTGATAGCATGAGATGTGATATCTCAATGCCTCTAACAGCAAACCTGAGATCCTTCCGATAGCATGAGATGTGATATCTCAATGCTTCTAATACCAAACCTGAGATCCTTCCTATAACATGAGATGTGATATCCAAATCCTTCCCCTTCCAAACCTGAGACCCTCCCTTTAGCATGAGATGTGATATCCAACTCCTTCCCATTCCAATCCTGAGACCCTTCTGATAGCATGAGATGTGATATCTCAATGCCTCTAATACCAAACCTGAGATCCTTCCGATAGCATGAGATGTGATATCTCAATGCTTCTAATACCAAACCTGAGATCCTTCCTATAACATGAGATGGGATATCCAACTCCTTCCCATTCCAATCCTGAGACCCTTCTGATAGCAGAGATGTGATATCTCAATGCTTATACCAAACCTGAGACCCTTCCTATGGCATGAGATGTCATATACAACTCCTTCCCATTCCAATCCTGAGACCCTTCCTATAGCATGAGATGTGATATACCAATGCTTATACCAAACCTGAGACCATTCCTATAGCATAAGATGTGATATCCAACTCCTTCCCATTACAATCCTGAGACCCTTCCTATAACATGAGATGTGATGTCTCAATGCTTCTAATACCAAACCTGAGATCCTTCCTATGGCATGAGATGTCATATAAGACTCCTTCCCATTCCAAACCTGAGACCCTTCCTACGGCATGAGATATCATATACAACTCCTTCCCATTCCAATCCTGAGACCCTTTCTATAGCATGAGATGTGATATCTCAATGCTTATACCAAACCTGAGACTCTTCCTATAACATGAGATGTGATATCCAACTCCTTCCAATTCCAAACCTGAGACCCTTCCTATAGCATGAGATGTGATATCCAACTCCTTCCCATTCCAATCCTGAGACCCTTCCTATAGCATGAGATTTGATATCTCAATGCTTCTAAGACCAAACCTGAGATCCTTCCTATAACATGAGATGTGATATCCAAATCCTTCCCCTTCCAAACCTGAGACCCTCTCTTTAGCATGAGATGTGATATCCAACTCCTTCCCATTCCAATCCTGAGACCGTTCTGATAGCATGAGATGTGATATTTCAATGCCTCTAATACCAAACCTGAGATCCTTCCGATAGCATGAGATGTGCTATCTCAATTCTTCTAATACCAAACCTGAGATCATTCCTATAACACGAGATGTGATATCCAAATTCTTCCCCTTCCAAAACTGAGACCCTCCCTTTAGCATGAGATGTGATATCAAACTCCTTCCCATTCCAATCCTGAGACCCTTCTGATAGCATGAGATGTGATATCTCAATGCCTCTAATACCAAACCTGAGATCCTACCTCTAATATGAAATGTGATACCCAACTCCTTCCCCTTCCAAACCTGAGAGCCTTCCTATAGCATGAGATGTGATATCGAAGTATTTCCCATTCCAATCCTGAGACCTTTCCTATAACATGAGATGTGATATCCAACTCCTTCCCATTCCAACCTGAGACCCTTCCTATAGCATGAGATGGGATATCCAACTACTTCCAAATCCAATCCTGATACCCTTCCGATAGCATGAGATGTGATATCTCAATCCCTCTAATACCAAACCTGAGATCCTTCGGATAGCATGAGATGTGATATCTCAATGCTTCTAATACCAAACCTGAGATCCTTCCTATAACATGAGATGTGATATCAAAATTCTTCAACTTCCAAACCTGAGACCCTCCCTTTAGCATGAGATGTGATATCCAAATCCTTCCAATTCCAATCCTGAGACCCTTCTCATAGCATGAGATGTGATATCTCAATGCCTCTAATACCAAACCTGAGATCCTACCTCTAACATGAAATGTGATATCCAACTCCTTCCCTTTCCAAACGTGAGACCCTCCCTATAGCATGAGATGTGATATCCAAGTCCTTCCCATTCCAATCCTGAGACCCTTCCTATAGCATGAGATGTGATATCTCAATGCTTCCAATACCAAACCTGACACCCTTCCTATAACATAAGATGGGATATCCAACTCCTTCCCATTACAATCCTGAGACCCTTCCAATAGCAGAGATGTGATATCTCAATGCTTATACCAAACCTGAGACCCTTCCTGTGGCATGAGATGTCATATACAACTCCTTCCCATTCCAATCCTGAGACCCTTCCTATAGCATGAGATGTGATATCTCAATGCTTATACCAAACCTGAGACCCTTCCTATAGCATGAGATGTGATATCCAACTCCTTCCCATTCCAATCCTGAGACCCTTCTGATAGCATGAGATGTGATATCTCAATGCCTCTAATACCAAACCTGAGATCCTACCTCTAACATGAAATGTGATATCCAACTCCTTCCCTTTCCAAACGTGAGACCCTCCCTATAGCATGAGATGTGATATCCAAGTCCTTCCCATTCCAGTCCTGAGACCCTTCCTATAACATGAGATGTGATATCTCAATGCTTCTAATATCAAACCTGAGACCCTTCCTATAACATAAGATGGGATATCCAACTCCTTCCCATTCCAATCCTGAGACCCTTCTGATAGCATAGATGTGATATCTCAATGCTTATACCAAACCTGAGACCATTCCTATGGCATGAGATGTCATATACAACTCCTTCCCATTCCAATCCTGAGACCCTTCCTATAGCATGAGATCTGATATATCAATGCTTATACCAAACCTGAGACCATTCCCATAGCATAAGATGTGATATCCAACTACTTCCAAATCCAATCCTGATACCCTTCCGATAGCATGAGATGTGATATCTCAATCCCTCTAATACCAAACCTGAGATCCTTCGGATAGCATGAGATGTGATATCTCAATCCCTCTAATACCAAACCTGAGATCCTTTGGATAGCATGAGATGTGATATCTCAATGCTTCTAATACCAAACCTGAGATCCTTCCTATAACATGAGATGTGATATCAAAATCCTTCCCCTTCCAAACCTGAGACCCGTCCTATAACATGAGATGTGATATCCAACTCCTTCCCATCCCAATCCTGAGACACCTCCGATAGCAGAGATGTGATATCTCAATGCTTATACCAAACCTGAGACTCTTCCTATGACATGAGATGTGATATCCAACTCCTTCCAGTTCCAAACCTGAGACCCTTCCTATGGCATGAGATGTGATATCCAACTCCTTCCCATTCCAATCCTGAGACCCTTCCGATAGCATGAGATGTGATATCTCAATGCTTCTAATACCAAACCTGAGACCCGTCCTATAACATGAGATGGGATATCCAACTCCTTCCCATTCCAAACCTGATACCCTTCCTATAACATGCGATGTGATATCCAACTCCTTCCCATTCCAATCCTGAGACCCTTCCTATAGCATGAGATGTGATGTCTCAATGCTTATAATACCAAATCTGAGATCCTTCCTATAACATGAGATGTGATATCCAACTCCTTCCCATTCCAATCCTGAGACCCTTCCTATAGCATGAGATGTGATATCTCAATGCTTATACCAAACCTGAGACCCTTCCTATTGCATGAGATGTGATATCCAAATCCTTCCCATTCCAATCCTGAGACCCTTACTATAGCATGAGATGTGATATCTCAATGCCTCTAATACCAAACCTGAGATCCTTCCTCTAACATGAAATGTGATATCCAACTCCTTCCCTTTCCAAACCTGAGAGCCTACCTATAACATGAGATGTGATATCCAACTCCTTCCCATTCCAACCTGAGACCCTTCCTATAGCATGAGATGGGATATCCAACTACTTCCAAATCCAATCCTGATACCCTTCCAATAGCATGAGATGTGATATCTCAATCCCTCTAATACCAAACCTGAGATCCTTCGGATAGCATGAGATGTGTTATCTCAATGCTTCTAATACCAAACCTGAGATCCTTCCTATAACATGAGATGTGATATCCAAATCCTTCCCCTTCCAAACCTGAGACCCTCCCTTTAGCATGAGATGTAATATCCAACTCCTTCCCATTCCAATCCTGAGACCGTTCTGATAGCATGAGATGTGATATTTCAATGCTTCTAATACCAAACCTGAGATCCTTCCGATAGCATGAGATGTGATATCTCAATTCTTCTAATACCAAGCATGAGATCCTTCCTATAACACGAGATGTGATATCCAAATCCTTCCCCTTCCAAACCTGAGACCCTCCCTTTAGCATGAGATGTGATATCCAAGTCCTTCCCATTCCAATCCTGAGACCCTTCCTATAGCATGAGATGTGATATCTCAATGCTTCTAATACCAAACCTGAGACCCTTCCTATAACATAAGAACATAAGATGGGATATCCAACTCCTTCCCATTACAATCCTGAGACCCTTCCAATAGCAGAGATGTGATATCTCAATGCTTATACCAAACCTGAGACCCTTCCTATGGCATGAGATGTCATATACAACTCCTTCCCATTCCAATCCTGAGACCCTTCCTATAGCATGAGATGTGATGTCTCAATGCTTATACCAAACCTGAGACCCTTCCTATAGCATGAGATGTGATATCCAACTCCTTCCCATTCCAATCCTGAGACCGTTCTGATAGCATGAGATGTGATATTTCAATGCTTCTAATATCAAACCTGAGATCCTTCCGATAGCATGAGATGTGATATCTCAATTCTTCTAATACCAAACCTGAGATCCTTCCTATAACACGAGATGTGATATCCAAATCCTTCCACTTCCAAACCTGAGACCATCCCTTTAGCATGAGATGTGATATCCAACTCCTTCCCATTCCAATCCTGAGACTCTTCTGATAGCATGAGATGTTATATCCCAATGCCTCTAATAACAAACCTGAGATCCTACCTCTAACATGAAATGTGATATCCAACTCCTTCCCCTTCCAAACCTGAGAGCCTTCCCATAGCATGAGATATGATATCCAAGTCCTTCCCATTCCAATCCTGAGATCCTTCCTATAACATGAGATGTGATATCCAACTCCTTCCCCTTCCAAACCTGAGAGCCTTCCCATAGCATGAGATATGATATCCAAGTCCTTCCCATTCCAATCCTGAGATCCTTCCTATAACATGAGATGTGATATCCAACTCCTTCCCATTCCAATCCTGAGACCCTTCTGATAGCATGAGATGTGATATCTCAATGCCTCTAATACCAATCCTGAGACCCTTCCTATAACATGAGATGTGATATCCAACTCCTTCCCATTTCAACCTGAGACCCTTCCTATAGCATGAGATGGGATATCCAACTCCTTCCAAATCCAATTCTGATACCCTTCCGATAGCATGAGATGTGATATCCCAATGCTTCTACCAAACCTGAGACCCATACTATGGCATGAGATGTGATATAAAACTCCTTCCCATTCCAATCCAGAGTCCCTTCCTATAGCTTGAGATGTGATATCCAACTCCTTCCCATTCCAATTCCGAGACCCTTCCTATACCATGAGACTTGATATCTCAATGCTTCTAATACCAAACCTGAGACCCATCCTATAACATGAGATGTGATATCCAAATCCTTCCCCTTCCAAACCTTAGACCCTTCCTTTATCATGAGATGTGATATCCAACTCCTTCCCATTCCAATCCTGAGACCCTTCCGATATCATGAGATTTGTTATCTCAATGCTTCTAATATCAAACTTGAGACCCTCCCTATAGCATGAGATGTGACATCCGAGTCCTTCCCATTAAAATCCTGAGACCCTTCCGATAGCAGAGATGTCATATCTCAATGCTTATACCAAACCTGAGACCCTTCCTATGGCCTGAGATGTCATATACAACTCCTTCCCATTCCAATCCTGAGACCCTTCCTATAGCATGAGATGTGATATCTCAATGCTTATACCAAATCTGAGACCCTTCCTATAGCATGAGATGTGATATCCAACTCCTTCCCATTCCAATCCTGAGACCCTTCCTATAGCATGAGATGTGATATCTCAATGCTTATACCAAATCTGAGACCCTTCCTATAGCATGAGATGTGATATCCAACTCCTTCCCATTCCAATCCTGAGACCCTTCCTATAGCATGAGATGTGATGTCTCAATGCTTCTAATACCAAACCTGAGATCCTTCCTATAACATGAGATGTGATATCCAACTCCTTCCCATTCCAATCCTGAGACCCTTCCTGTAGCATGAGAAGTGCTATCTCCATGCTTATACCAAACCTGAGACCCTTCCTATAGCATGAGATGTGATATCCAAATCCTTCCAATTCCAATCCTGAGACCCTTCCTATAGCATGAGATGTGCTATCTCAATGCTTATACCAAACCTGAGAGCCTACCTATAGCATGAGATGTGATATCCAAGTCCATCCCATTCCAATCCTTAGACCCTTCCTACAGCATGCGATGTGATATCTCAATGATTCTAATACCAAACCAGAGACCTGTCCTATAACATGAGATGGGATATCCAACTCCTTCCCATTCCAAACCTGAGACCCTTCCTACAGCATGCAATGTGATATCTCAATGCTTCTAATACCAAACCTAAGACCAGTCCTATAACATGAGATGGGATATCCAACTCCTTCCCCTTCCAAACCTGAGACCCTTCCTATAGCATGAGATGTGATATCCAACTCCTTCCCATCCCAATCCTGAGACACTTCCGATTGCAGAGATGTGATATCTCAATGCTTCTAATACCAAACCTAAGACCAGTCCTATAACATGAGATGGGATATCCAACTCCTTCCCCTTCCAAACCTGAGACCCTTCCTATAACATGAGATGTGATATCCAACTCCTTCCCGTTCCAAACCTGAGACACTTCCTATAGCATATGTGATATCCAACTCCTTCCCATTCCAAACATGAGACCCTTCCTATAGCAAGAATGTAATATCCAACTCCTACCCATTCCAATCCTGAGACCATTCCTATAGCATGAGATGTGATATATCAATGCTTCTAATACCAAACCTGAGATCCTTCCTATGACATGAGATGTGATATCCAAATCCTTCCCATTCCAATCCTGAGACCCTTCCTATAACATGAGATGTGATGTCTCAATGCTTCTAATACCAAACCTGAGATCTTTCCTATAACATGAGATGTGATATCCAACTCCTTCCCTTTCCAATTCTGAGACCCTTCCTATAGCATGAGATGTGATATCTCATTGCTTATACCAAACCTGAGACCCTTCCTATAGCTTGAGATGTGATATCCAACTCCTTCCCATTCCAATCCTGAGACCCTTCCTATAGCGTGAGATGTGATATCTCAATGCCTCTAATACCAAACCTGAGATCCTTCGTCTAACATGAAATGTGATATCCAACTCCTTCCCCTTCCAAACCTGAGAGCCTTCCCATAGCATGAGATATGATATCCAAGTCCTTCCCATTCCAATCCTGAGACCCTTCCTATAAAATGAGATGTGATATCCAACTCCTTCCCATTCCAACCTGAGACCCTTCCTATAGCATGAGATGGGATATCCAACTCCTTCCATATCCAATACTGATACCCTTCCGATAGCATGAGATGTGATATCCCAATGCTTCTACCAAACCTGAGACCCATACTATGGCATGAGATGTGATATCAAACTCCTTCCCATTCCAATCCTGAGACCCTTCCTATAGCTTGAGATGTGATATCCAACTCCTTCCCATTCCAATTCTGAGACCCTTCCTATACCATGAGACTTGATATCTCAATGCTTCTAATACCAAACCTGAGACCCATCCTATAACATGGGATGTGATATCCAAATCCCTCCCCTTCCAAACCTTAGACCCTTCCTTTATCATGAGATGTGATATCCAACTCCTTCCCTTTCCAATCCTGAGACCCTTCCGATATCATGAGATTTGTTATCTCAATGCTTCTAATATCAAACTTGAGACCCTCCCTATAGCATGAGATGTGACATCCATGTCCTTCCCATTAAAATCCTGAGACACTTCCGATAGCAGAGATGTGATATCTCAATGCTTATACCAAACCTGAGACCCTTCCTATGGCCTGAGATGTCATATACAACTCCTTCCCATTAAAATCCTGAGACCCTTCCTATAGCATGAGATGTGATATCCAACTCCTTCCCATTCCAATCCTGAGACCCTTCCTATAGCATGAGATCTGATGTCTGAATGCTTCTAATAGCAAACCTGAGATCCTTCCTATAACATGAGATGTGATATCCAACTCCTTCCCCTTCCAAACCTGAGAGCCTTCCCATAGCATGAGATATGATATCCAAGTCCTTCCCATTCCAATCCTGAGACCCTTCCTATAACATGAGATGTGATATCCAAATCCTTCCCATTCCAATCCTGAGACCCTTCCTATAACATGAGATGTGATATCCAACTCCTTCCCATTCCAACCTGAGACCCTTCCGATAGCATGAGATGTGATATCCCAATGCTTCTACCAAACCTGAGACCCATACTATGGCATGAGATGTGATATCAAACTCCTTCCCATTCCATTCCTGAGACCCTTCCTATAACATGAGATGTGATATCCAACTCCTTCCCATTCCAACCTGAGACCCTTCCGATAGCATGAGATGTGATATCCCAATGCTTCTACCAAACCTGAGACCCATACTATGGCATGAGATGTGATATCAAACTCCTTCCCATTCCATTCCTGAGACCCTTCCTATAGCTTGAGATGTGATATCCAAGTCCTTCCCATTCCAATCCTGAGACCCTTCCTATAACATGAGATGTGATATCCAAATCCTTCCCATTCCAATCCTGAGACCCTTCCTATAACATGAGATGTGATATCCAACTCCTTCCCATTCCAACCTGAGACCCTTCCGATAGCATGAGATGTGATATCCCAATGTTTCTACCAAACCTGAGACCCTTCCTATGGCCTGAGATGTCATATACAACTCCTTCTCATTAAAATCCTGAGACCCTTCCTATAGCATGAGATGTGATATCCAACTCCTTCCCATTCCAATCCTGATACCCTTCCTATAGCATGAGATGTGATATCTCAATGCTTATACCAAACCTGAGACCCTTCCTATAGCATGAGATGTGATATCCAACTTCTTCCCATTCCAATCCTGAGACCCTTCCTATAGCATGAGATGTGATATCTCAATGCTTATACCAAACCTGAGACCCTTCCTATAGCATGAGATGTGATATCCAACTTCTTCCCATTCCAATCCTGAGACCCTTCCTATAACATGAGATGTGATGTCTCAATGCTTCTAATACCAAACCTGAGATCCTTCCTATAACATGAGATGTGATATCCAACTCCTTCACATTCCCATCCTGAGACACTTCCTATAACATGAGATGTGATATCCAACTCCTTCCCATTCCAACCTGAGACCCTTCCGATAGCATGAGATGTGATATCCCAATGCTTCTACAAAACCCGAGACCCATACTATGGCATGAGATGTGATAACAAACTCCTTCCCATTCCAATCCTGAGACCCTTCCTATAGCTTGAGATGTGATATCCAACTCCTTCCCATTCCAATTCTGAGACCCTTCCTATACCATGAGACTTGATATCTCAATGCTTCTAATACCAAACCTGAGACCCATCCTATAACATGGGATGTGATATCCAAATCCTTCCCCTTCCAAACCTTAGACCCTTCCTTTATCATGAGATGTGATATCCAACTCCTTCCCATTCCAATCCTGAGACCCTTCCGATATCATGAGATTTGTTATCTCAATGCTTCTAATATCAAACTTGAGACCCTCCCTATAGCATGAGATGTGACATCCAAGTCCTTCCCATTAGAATCCTGAGACCCTTCCGATAGCAGAGATGTGATATCTCAATGCTTATACCAAACCTGAGACCCTTCCTATGGCCTGAGATGTCATATACAACTCCTTCTCATTAAAATCCTGAGACCCTTCCTATAGCATGAGATTTGATATCCAACTCCTTCCCATTCCAATTATGATACCCTTCCTATAGCATGAGATGTGATATCTCAATGCTTATACCAAACCTGAGACCCTTCCTATAGCATGAGATGTGATATCCAACTTCTTCCCATTCCAATCCTGAGACCCTTCCTATAACATGAGATGTGATGTCTCAATGCTTCTAATACCAAACCTGAGATCCTTCCTATAACATGAGATGTGATATCCAACTCCTTCCCATTCCAATCCTGAGACCCTTCCTATAGCATGAGAAGTGATATCTCCATGCTTATACCAAACCTGAGACCCTTTCTATGGCCTGAGATATCATATACAACTCCTTCCCATTCCAATCTTGAGGCCCTTCCTATAGCATGAGATGTGATATCCAACTCCTTCCCATTCCAACCTGATACCCTTCCGATAGCATGAGATGTGATATCCCAATGCTTCTACCAAACCTGAGGCCCATACTATGGCATGAGATGTGATATCAAACTCCTTCCCATTCCAATCCTGAGACCCTTCCTATAGCTTGAGATGTGATATCCAACTCCTTCCCATGTCAATTCTGAGACCCTTCCTATACCATGAGACTTGATATCTCAATGCTTCTAATACCAAACCTGAGACGCGTCCTATAACATGAGATGTGATATCCAAATCCTTCCCCTTCCAAACCTTAGACCCTTCCTTTATCATGAGATGTGATATCCAACTCCTTCCCATTCCAATCCTGAGACCCTTCCGATATCATGAGATTTGTTATCTCAATGCTTCTAATATCAAACTTGAGACCCTCCCTATAGCATGAGATGTGACATCTAAGTCCTTCCCATTCCAATCCTGAGACCCTTCCTATAGCATGAGATGTGATATCTCAATGCATCTAATACCAAACCTGAGACCCTTCCTATAACATGAGATGGGATATCCAACTCATTCCCATTCCATTCCTGAGACCCTTCCGATAGCAGAGATGTTATATCTCAATGCTTATACCAAACCTGAGACCCTTCCTATGGCCTGAGATGTCATATACAACTCCTTCCCATTCCAATCCTGAGACCCTTCCTATAGCATGAGATGTGATATCTCAATGCTTATACCAAATCTGAGACCCTTCCTATAGCATGAGATGTGATATCCAACTCCTTCCCATTCCAATCCTGAGACCCTTCCTATAGCATGAGATGTGATGTCTCAATGCTTCTAATACCAAACCTGAGATCCTTCCTATAACATGAGATGTGATATCCAACTCCTTCCCATTCCAATCCTGAGACCCTTCCTATAGCATGAGAAGTGATATCTCCATGCTTATACCAAACCGGAGACCCTTCCTATAGCATGAGATGTGATATCCAAATCCTTCCCATTCCAATCCTGAGACCCTTCCTATAGCATGAGATGTGATATCTAAATGCTTATCCCAAACCTGAGAGCCTACCTATAGCATGAGATGTGATATCCAAGTTCATCCCATTCCAATCCTTAGACCCTTCCTACAGCATGCAATGTGATATCTCAATGATTCTAATACCAAACCAGAGACCCGTCCTATAACATGAGATGGGATATCCAACTCCTTCCCATTCCAATCCTGAGCCACTTCCAATAGCAGAGATGTGATATCTCAATGCTTATACCAAACCTGAGACCCTTCCTATAACATGAGATGTGATATCCAACTCCTTCCCGTTCCAAACCTGAGACACTTCCTATAGCATATGTGATATCCAACTCCTTCCCATTCCAAACATTAGACCCTTCCTATAGCAAGAATGTAATATCCAACTCCTACCCCTTCCAATCCTGAGACCATTCCTATAGCATGAGATGTGATATATCAATGCTTCTAATACCAAACCTGAGATCCTTCCTATGACATGAGATGTGATATCCAAATCCTTCCCATTCCAATCATGAGACCCTTCCTATAGCAAGAGATGTGATATCCAAATCCTTCCCATTCCAATCCTGAGACCCTTCCTATAACATGAATTGTGATATCCAACTCCTTCCCATTCCAACCTGAGACCCTTCCTATAGCATGAGAAGGGATATCCAACTCCTTCCCAATCCAATCCTGAGACCCTTCCGATAGCAGAGATGTGATATCACAATGCTTATACCAAACCTGAGACCCTTCCTATGGCATGAGATGTGATATCCAACTCCTTGCCATTCAAATCCTGAGACCCCTACTATATCATGAGATGTGATATCTCAATGCTCCTACCAAACCTGAGACCCTTCCTTTAGCATGAGATGTGATATCCAAATCCTTCATATTCCAATCCTGAGGCCCTTCCTATTGGATGAGATGTGATATCCAACTCCTTCCCATTCCAACCCTGAGACCCTTCCTATACCATGAGATGTGATATCTCAATGCTTCTAATACCAAACCTGGGACCCGTCCTATAACATGAGATATGATATCCAAATCCTTCCCCTTCCAAACCTGAGACCCTTCCTTTGGCATGAGATGTGATATCCAAATCCTTCCCATTCCAATCCTAAAACCCTTCCTATAGCATGAGATGTGATATCTCAATGTTTCTAATAAAAAACCTTAGACCCTTCCTATAGCAAGAGATGTGATATCCAAATTCTTCCCATTCCAATCCTGAGACCCTTCCTATAACATGAGATGTGATATCCAACTCCTTCCCATTCCAACCTGAGACCCTATAGTATGAGAAGGGATATCCAACTCCTTCCCAATCCAATCCTGAGACCCTTCCGATAGCAGAGATGTGATATCTCAATGCTTATACCAAACCTGAGACCCTTCCTATGGCATGAGATGTGATATCCAACTCCTTGCCATTCAAATCCTGAGACCCTCCCTATAACAAGATATGTCATATCCAACTCTTTCCCATTCCAAACCTGAGACCCTTCCTTTAGCATGAGATGTGATATCCAAATCCTTCACATTCCAATCCTGAGACCCTTCCTATAGCATGAGATGTGATATCTCAATGCTTCTAATACCAAACCTGAGATCCTTCCTATAACATGAGATGTGATATCCAACTACTTCCCATTCCAAACCTGAGACCCTTCCGATAGCATGAGATGTGATATCTCAATGCTTCAAAAACCAAACATGAGAACCATCCTATAACATGAGATGTGAAATCCAAATCCTTCCCTTCCCAAACCTGAGACTCTTCCTATAGCATGAGATGTGATATCTCAATGCTTCTACCAAACCTGAAACCCTTCCTATAGCATGAGATGTGATATCCAACTCCTTCCCATTCCAATCCTGACACACTTCCTATAGCATGAGATGTGATATCTCAATGCTTCTAATACCAAACCTGAGACCCGTCCTATAACATGAGATGTGATATCCAAATCCTTCCCCTTCCAAACCTGAGACCCTTCCTTTAGCATGAGATGTGATATCCAGCTCCTCCCATTCCAATCCTGAGACCCTTCCTATAGCATGAGATGTGATATCTCAATGCTTCTAATATCAAAATTGAGACCCTCCCTATAGCATGAGATGTGATATCTAAGTCCGTCCCATTCCAATCCGGAGACCCTTCCGATAGCAGAGATGTGATATCTCAATGCTTATACCAAACCTGAGACCCTTCCTATAGCATGAGATGTGATATCCAACTCCTTCCCATTCCAATCCTGAGCCCTTCCTATAGCATGAGATGTGATATCTCAATGCTTCTACCAAAACTGAGACCCTTCCTTTAGCATGAGATGTGATATCCAACTCCTTCCCATTCCAATCCTGAGACCCTTCCTATAGCATGAGATGTGATATCTCAATGCTTCTAATACCAAACCTGAGACCCTTCCTACAACATGAGATGTGATATCCAACTCCTTCCCATTCCAATCCTGAGACCCTTCCTATAGCATGAGATGTGATATCTCAATGCTTCTAATACCAAACCTGAGATCCTTCCGATAGCATGAGTTGTGCTATCTCAATGCTTCTAATACCAAACCTGGGATCCTTCCTATAACATGAGATGTGATATCCAAATCCTTCCCCTTCCAAACCTGAGACCCTCCCTTTAGCATGAGATGTGATATCCAACTCCTTCCCATTCCAATCCTGATACCCTTCTGATAGCATGAGATGTGATATCTCAATGCCTCTAATACCAAACCTGAGATCCTACCTCTAACATGAAATGTGATAGCCCACTCCTTCCCTTTCCAAACCTGAGAGCCTTCCTACAGCATGAGATGTGATATCCAAGTCCTTCCCATTCCAATCCTGAGACCCTTCCTATAACATGAGATGTGATATCCAACTCCTTCCCATTCCAATCCTGAGACCCTTCCGATAGCATGAGATGTGATATCTCAAAGCTTCTAATATCAAAACTGAGACCCTCCCTATAGCATGAGATGTGATATCTAAGTCCTTCCCATTCCAATCCTGAGACCCTTCCGATAGCAGAGATGTGATATCTCAATGCTTATACCAAACCTGAGACCCTTCCTATGGCATTAGATGTGATATCCAACTCCATCCCAGTCCAATCCTGAGAACCTTCCTATAGCATGAGATGTGATATCTCAATGCTTCTAATACCAAACCTGAGATCCTTCCTATAACATGAAATGTGATATCCAACTCCTTCCCATTCCAATCCTGAGACCCTTCCTATAGCATGAGATGTGATATCTCAATGCTTCTAATACCAAACCTGAGATCCTTCCGATAGCATGAGTTGTGATATCTCAATGCTTCTAATACCAAACCTGAGATCCTTCCTATAACATGAGATGTGATATCCAAATCCTTCCCCTTCCAAACCTGAGACCCTCCCTTTAGCATGAGATGTGATATCCAACTCCTTCCCATTCCAATCCTGATACCCTTCTGATAGCATGAGATGTGATATCTCAATGCCTCTAATACCAAACCTGAGATCCTACCTCTAACATGAAATGTGATAGCCCACTCCTTCCCTTTCCAAACCTGAGAGTCTTCCTACAGCATGAGATGTGATATCCAAGTCCTTCCCATTCCAATCCTGAGACCCTTCCTATAACATGAGATGTGATATCCAACTCCTTCCCATTCCAACCTTAGACCCTTCCTATAGCATGAGATGGGATATCCAACTCCTTCCAAATCCAATCCTGATACCCTTCCGATAGCATGAGATGTGATATCCCAATGCTTCTACAAAACCTGAGACCCATACCATGGCATGAGATGTGATATCAAACTCCTTCCCATTCCAATCCTGAGACTCATCCTGTAGCTTGAGATGTGATATCCAACTCCTTCCCATTCCAATCCTGAGACCCTTCCTATAGCTTGAGATGTGATATCCAACTCCTTCCCATTCCAATTCTGAGGCCCGTCCTATACCATGAGACTTGATATCTCAATGCTTCTAATACCAAACCTGAGACCCTTCCTATAACATGTCGATGTGATATCCAAGTCCTTCCCATTACAATCCTGAGACCCTTCCCATAGCTTGAGATGTGATATCCAACTCCTTCCCATTCCAATTCTGAGACCCGTCCTATACCATGAGACTTGATATCTCAATGCTTCTAATGCCAAACCTGAGACCGGTCCTACACCATGAGATGTGATATACAATTCCTTCCCCTTCCAAACCTTAGACCCTTCCTATAGCATGAGATGTGATATCGCAATGCTTCTAATACCAAACCTGAGACCCTTCTTATAACGAGATGGGATATCCAACTCCTTCCCATTCCAATCCTGAGACCCTTCCGATAGCAGAGATGTGATATCTCAATGCTTATACCAAACCTGAGACCCTTCCTATGGCATGAGATGTCATATACAACTCCTTACGATTCCAATCCTGAGACCCTTCCTATAGCATGAGATGGGATATCTCAATGCTTATACCAAACCTGAGACCCTTCCTATAGCATGAGATGTGATATCCAACTCCTTCCCGTTCCAAACCTGATACCCTTCCTATAGCATGAGATGTGATATCCAACTCCTTCCCATCCCAATCCTGAGACACCTCCGATAGCAGAGATGTGATATCTCAATGCTTATACCAAACCTGAGACTCTTCCTATGACATGAGATGTGATATCCAACTCCTTCCCGTTCCAACCTGATACCCTTCCTATAGCATGAGATGTGATATCCAAGTCCTTCCAATTCCAATCCTGAGACCTTTCCGATAGCATGAGATGTGATATCTCAATGCTTCTAATACCAAACCTGTGATCCTTCCTATAACTTGAGATGTGATATCAAAATCCTTCCCCTTCCAAACCTGAGACCCTCCCTTTAGCATGAGATGTGATATCCAACTCCTTCCCATTCCAATCCTGAGACCCTTCTGATAGCATGAGATGTGATATCTCAATGCCTCTAACAGCAAACCTGAGATCCTTCCGATAGCATGAGATGTGATATCTCAATGCTTCTAATACCAAACCTGAGATCCTTCCTATAACATGAGATGTGATATCCAAATCCTTCCCCTTCCAAACCTGAGACCCTCCCTTTAGCATGAGATGTGATATCCAACTCCTTCCCATTCCAATCCTGAGACCCTTCTGATAGCATGAGATGTGATATCTCAATGCCTCTAATACCAAACCTGAGATCCTTCCGATAGCATGAGATGTGATATCTCAATGCTTCTAATACCAAACCTGAGATCCTTCCTATAACATGAGATGGGATATCCAACTCCTTCCCATTCCAATCCTGAGACCCTTCTGATAGCAGAGATGTGATATCTCAATGCTTATACCAAACCTGAGACCCTTCCTATGGCATGAGATGTCATATACAACTCCTTCCCATTCCAATCCTGAGACCCTTCCTATAGCATGAGATGTGATATACCAATGCTTATACCAAACCTGAGACCATTCCTATAGCATAAGATGTGATATCCAACTCCTTCCCATTACAATCCTGAGACCCTTCCTATAACATGAGATGTGATGTCTCAATGCTTCTAATACCAAACCTGAGATCCTTCCTATGGCATGAGATGTCATATAAGACTCCTTCCCATTCCAAACCTGAGACCCTTCCTACGGCATGAGATATCATATACAACTCCTTCCCATTCCAATCCTGAGACCCTTTCTATAGCATGAGATGTGATATCTCAATGCTTATACCAAACCTGAGACTCTTCCTATAACATGAGATGTGATATCCAACTCCTTCCAATTCCAAACCTGAGACCCTTCCTATAGCATGAGATGTGATATCCAACTCCTTCCCATTCCAATCCTGAGACCCTTCCTATAGCATGAGATTTGATATCTCAATGCTTCTAAGACCAAACCTGAGATCCTTCCTATAACATGAGATGTGATATCCAAATCCTTCCCCTTCCAAACCTGAGACCCTCTCTTTAGCATGAGATGTGATATCCAACTCCTTCCCATTCCAATCCTGAGACCGTTCTGATAGCATGAGATGTGATATTTCAATGCCTCTAATACCAAACCTGAGATCCTTCCGATAGCATGAGATGTGCTATCTCAATTCTTCTAATACCAAACCTGAGATCATTCCTATAACACGAGATGTGATATCCAAATCCTTCCCCTTCCAAAACTGAGACCCTCCCTTTAGCATGAGATGTGATATCAAACTCCTTCCCATTCCAATCCTGAGACCCTTCTGATAGCATGAGATGTGATATCTCAATGCCTCTAATACCAAACCTGAGATCCTACCTCTAATATGAAATGTGATACCCAACTCCTTCCCCTTCCAAACCTGAGAGCCTTCCTATAGCATGAGATGTGATATCGAAGTATTTCCCATTCCAATCCTGAGACCTTTCCTATAACATGAGATGTGATATCCAACTCCTTCCCATTCCAACCTGAGACCCTTCCTATAGCATGAGATGGGATATCCAACTACTTCCAAATCCAATCCTGATACCCTTCCGATAGCATGAGATGTGATATCTCAATCCCTCTAATACCAAACCTGAGATCCTTCGGATAGCATGAGATGTGATATCTCAATGCTTCTAATACCAAACCTGAGATCCTTCCTATAACATGAGATGTGATATCAAAATTCTTCAACTTCCAAACCTGAGACCCTCCCTTTAGCATGAGATGTGATATCCAAATCCTTCCAATTCCAATCCTGAGACCCTTCTCATAGCATGAGATGTGATATCTCAATGCCTCTAATACCAAACCTGAGATCCTACCTCTAACATGAAATGTGATATCCAACTCCTTCCCTTTCCAAACGTGAGACCCTCCCTATAGCATGAGATGTGATATCCAAGTCCTTCCCATTCCAATCCTGAGACCCTTCCTATAGCATGAGATGTGATATCTCAATGCTTCCAATACCAAACCTGACACCCTTCCTATAACATAAGATGGGATATCCAACTCCTTCCCATTACAATCCTGAGACCCTTCCAATAGCAGAGATGTGATATCTCAATGCTTATACCAAACCTGAGACCCTTCCTGTGGCATGAGATGTCATATACAACTCCTTCCCATTCCAATCCTGAGACCCTTCCTATAGCATGAGATGTGATATCTCAATGCTTATACCAAACCTGAGACCCTTCCTATAGCATGAGATGTGATATCCAACTCCTTCCCATTCCAATCCTGAGACCCTTCTGATAGCATGAGATGTGATATCTCAATGCCTCTAATACCAAACCTGAGATCCTACCTCTAACATGAAATGTGATATCCAACTCCTTCCCTTTCCAAACGTGAGACCCTCCCTATAGCATGAGATGTGATATCCAAGTCCTTCCCATTCCAGTCCTGAGACCCTTCCTATAACATGAGATGTGATATCTCAATGCTTCTAATATCAAACCTGAGACTCTTCCTATAACATAAGATGGGATATCCAACTCCTTCCCATTCCAATCCTGAGACCCTTCTGATAGCATAGATGTGATATCTCAATGCTTATACCAAACCTGAGACCATTCCTATGGCATGAGATGTCATATACAACTCCTTCCCATTCCAATCCTGAGACCCTTCCTATAGCATGAGATCTGATATATCAATGCTTATACCAAACCTGAGACCATTCCCATAGCATAAGATGTGATATCCAACTACTTCCAAATCCAATCCTGATACCCTTCCGATAGCATGAGATGTGATATCTCAATCCCTCTAATACCAAACCTGAGATCCTTCGGATAGCATGAGATGTGATATCTCAATCCCTCTAATACCAAACCTGAGATCCTTCGGATAGCATGAGATGTGATATCTCAATGCTTCTAATACCAAACCTGAGATCCTTCCTATAACATGAGATGTGATATCAAAATCCTTCCCCTTCCAAACCTGAGACCCGTCCTATAACATGAGATGTGATATCCAACTCCTTCCCATCCCAATCCTGAGACACCTCCGATAGCAGAGATGTGATATCTCAATGCTTATACCAAACCTGAGACTCTTCCTATGACATGAGATGTGATATCCAACTCCTTCCAGTTCCAAACCTGAGACCCTTCCTATGGCATGAGATGTGATATCCAACTCCTTCCCATTCCAATCCTGAGACCCTTCCGATAGCATGAGATGTGATATCTCAATGCTTCTAATACCAAACCTGAGACCCGTCCTATAACATGAGATGGGATATCCAACTCCTTCCCATTCCAAACCTGATACCCTTCCTATAACATGAGATGTGATATCCAACTCCTTCCCATTCCAATCCTGAGACCCTTCCTATAGCATGAGATGTGATGTCTCAATGCTTATAATACCAAATCTGAGATCCTTCCTATAACATGAGATGTGATATCCAACTCCTTCCCATTCCAATCCTGAGACCCTTCCTATAGCATGAGATGTGATATCTCAATGCTTATACCAAACCTGAGACCCTTCCTATTGCATGAGATGTGATATCCAAATCCTTCCCATTCCAATCCTGAGACCCTTACTATAGCATGAGATGTGATATCTCAATGCCTCTAATACCAAACCTGAGATCCTTCCTCTAACATGAAATGTGATATCCAACTCCTTCCCTTTCCAAACCTGAGAGCCTACCTATAACATGAGATGTGATATCCAACTCCTTCCCATTCCAACCTGAGACCCTTCCTATAGCATGAGATGGGATATCCAACTACTTCCAAATCCAATCCTGATACCCTTCCAATAGCATGAGATGTGATATCTCAATCCCTCTAATACCAAACCTGAGATCCTTCGGATAGCATGAGATGTGATATCTCAATGCTTCTAATACCAAACCTGAGATCCTTCCTATAACATGAGATGTGATATCCAAATCCTTCCCCTTCCAAACCTGAGACCCTCCCTTTAGCATGAGATGTAATATCCAACTCCTTCCCATTCCAATCCTGAGACCGTTCTGATAGCATGAGATGTGATATTTCAATGCTTCTAATACCAAACCTGAGATCCTTCCGATAGCATGAGATGTGATATCTCAATTCTTCTAATACCAAGCATGAGATCCTTCCTATAACACGAGATGTGATATCCAAATCCTTCCCCTTCCAAACCTGAGACCCTCCCTTTAGCATGAGATGTGATATCCAAGTCCTTCCCATTCCAATCCTGAGACCCTTCCTATAGCATGAGATGTGATATCTCAATGCTTCCAATACCAAACCTGACACCCTTCCTATAACATAAGATGGGATATCCAACTCCTTCCCATTACAATCCTGAGACCCTTCCAATAGCAGAGATGTGATATCTCAATGCTTATACCAAACCTGAGACCCTTCCTATGGCATGAGATGTCATATACAACTCCTTCCCATTCCAATCCTGAGACCCTTCCTATAGCATGAGATGTGATGTCTCAATGCTTATACCAAACCTGAGACCCTTCCTATAGCATGAGATGTTATATCCAACTCCTTCCCATTCCAATCCTGAGACCCTTCCTATAACATGAGATGGTATGTCTCAATGCTTCTAATACGAAACCTGAGATCCTTCCTATGGCATGAGATGTCATATAAAACTCCTTCCCATTCCATTCCTGAGACCCTTCCTATAGCATGAGATTTGATATCGAAGTCCTTCCCATTCCAATCCTGATACCCTTCCGATAGCATGAGATGTGATATCTCAATCCCTCTAATACCAAACCTGAGATCCTTCGGATAGCATGAGATGTGATATCTTAATGCTTCTAATACCAAACCTGAGACCCGTCCTATAACATGAGATGGGATATCCAACTCCTTCCCGTTCCAAACCTGATACCCTTCCTATAGCATGAGATGTGATATCCAACTCCTTCCCATCCCAATCCTGAGACACCTCCGATAGCAGAGATGTGATATCTCAATGCTTATACCAAACCTGAGACTCTTCCTATGACATGAGATGTGATATCCAACTCCTTCCAGTTCCAAACCTGAGACCCTTCCTATGGCATGAGATGTGATATCCAACTCCTTCCCATTCGAATCCTGAGACCCTTCCGATAGCATGAGATGTGATATCTCAATGCTTCTAATACCAAACCTGAGACCCGTCCTATAACATGAGATGGGATATCCAACTCCTTCCCATTCCAAACCTGATACCCTTCCTATAGCATGAGATGTGATATCCAACTCCTTCCCATTCCAATCCTGAGACCCTTCCGATAGCATGAGATGTGATATCTCAATTCTTCTAATACCAAACCTGAGATCCTTCCTATAACACGAGATGTGATATCCAAATCCTTCCCCTTCCAAACCTGAGACCCTCCCTTTAGCATGAGATGTGATATCCAACTCCTTCCCATTCCAATCCTGAGACTCTTCTGATAGCATGAGATGTTATATCCCAATGCCTCTAATAACAAACCTGAGATCCTACCTCTAACATGAAATGTGATATCCAACTCCTTCCCCTTCCAAACCTGGGAGCATTCCTATAACATGAGATTTGATATCGAAGTCCTTCCCATTCCAATCCTGAGACCCTTCCTATAACATGAGATGTGATATCCAACTCCTTCCCATTCCAATCCTGAGACCCTTCCTATAGCATGAGATGTGATATCTCAATGCCTCTAATACCAAACCTGAGACCCGTCCTATAACATGAGATGGGATATCCAACTCCTTCCCGTTCCAAACCTGATACCCTTCCTATAGCATGAGATGTGATATCCAACTCCTTCCCATCCCAATCCTGAGACACCTCCGATAGCAGAGGTGTGATATCTCAATGCTTATACCAAACCTGAGACTCTTCCTATGACATGAGATGTGATATCGAACTCCTTCCCGTTCCAAACCTGATACCCTTCCTATAGCATGAGATGTGATATCCAACTCCTTCCCATTCCAATCCTGAGACCCTTCCGATAGCATAAGATGTGATATCTCAATCCTTCTAATACCAAACCTGTGATCCTTCCTATAACATGAGATGTGATATCCAAATCCTTCCCCTTCCAAACCTGAGACCCTCCCTTTAGCATGAGATGTGATATCCAACTCCTTCCCATTCCAATCCTGAGACCCTTCTGATAGCATGCGATGTGATATCTCAATGCCTCTAATACCAAACCTGAAAATCTTCCGATAGCATGAGATGTGATATCTCAATGCTTCTAATACCAAACCTGAGATCCTTCCTATAACATGAGATGTGATATCCAAATCCTTCCCCTTCCAAACCTGAGACCCTCCCTTTAGCATGAGATGTAATATCCAACTCCTTCCCATTCCAATCCTGAGACCGTTCTGATAGCATGAGATGTGATATTTCAATGCTTCTAATACCAAACCTGAGATCCTTCCGATAGCATGAGATGTGATATCTCAATTCTTCTAATACCAAGCATGAGATCCTTCCTATAACACGAGATGTGATATCCAAATCCTTCCCCTTCCAAACCTGAGACCCTCCCTTTAGCATGAGATGTGATATCCAAGTCCTTCCCATTCCAATCCTGAGACCCTTCCTATAGCATGAGATGTGATATCTCAATGCTTCTAATACCAAACCTGAGACCCTTCCTATAACATAAGAACATAAGATGGGATATCCAACTCCTTCCCATTACAATCCTGAGACCCTTCCAATAGCAGAGATGTGATATCTCAATGCTTATACCAAACCTGAGACCCTTCCTATGGCATGAGATGTCATATACAACTCCTTCCCATTCCAATCCTGAGACCCTTCCTATAGCATGAGATGTGATGTCTCAATGCTTATACCAAACCTGAGACCCTTCCTATAGCATGAGATGTGATATCCAACTCCTTCCCATTCCAATCCTGAGACCGTTCTGATAGCATGAGATGTGATATTTCAATGCTTCTAATATCAAACCTGAGATCCTTCCGATAGCATGAGATGTGATATCTCAATTCTTCTAATACCAAACCTGAGATCCTTCCTATAACACGAGATGTGATATCCAAATCCTTCCCCTTCCGAACCTGAGACCCTCCCTTTAGCATGAGATGTGATATCCAACTCCTTCCCATTCCAATCCTGAGACTCTTCTGATAGCATGAGATGTTATATCCCAATGCCTCTAATAACAAACCTGAGATCCTACCTCTAACATGAAATGTGATATCCAACTCCTTCCCCTTCCAAACCTGGGAGCGTTCCTATAACATGAGATTTGATATCGAAGTCCTTCCCATTCCAATCCTGAGACCCTTCCTATAACATGAGATGTGATATCCAACTCCTTCCCATTCCAATCCTGAGACCCTTCCTATAGCATGAGATGTGATATCTCAATGCTTCTAATACCAAACCTGAGACCCGTCCTATAACATGAGATGGGATATCCAACTCCTTCCCGTTCCAAACCTGATACCCTTCCTATAGCATGAGATGTGATATCCAACTCCTTCCCATCCCAATCCTGAGACACCTCCGATAGCAGAGATGTGATATCTCAATGCTTATACCAAACCTGAGACTCTTCCTATGACATGAGATGTGATATCCAACTCCTTCCAGTTCCAAACCTGAGACCCTTCCTATGGCATGAGATGTGATATCCAACTCCTTCCCATTCCAATCCTGAGACCCTTCCGATAGCATGAGATGTGATATCTCAATGCTTCTAATACCAAACCTGAGACCCGTCCTATAACATGAGATGGGATATCCAACTCCTTCCCATTCCAAACCTGATACCCTTCCTATAGCATGAGATGTGATATCCAACTCCTTCCCATTCCAATCCTGAGACCCTTCCGATAGCATGAGATGTGATATCTCAATCCTTCTAATACCAAACCTGTGATCCTTCCTATAACATGAGATGTGATATCCAAATCCTTCCCCTTCCAAACCTGAGACCCTCCCTTTTAGCATGAGATGTGATATCCAACTCCTTCCCATTCCAATCCTGAGACCCTTCTGATAGCATGAGATGTGATATCTCAATGCCTCTAATACCAAACCTGAGATACTTCCGATAGCATGAGATGTGATATCTCAATGCTTCTAATACCAAACCTGAGATCCTTCCTATAACATGAGATGTGATATCCAAATCCTTCCCCTTCCAAACCTGAGACCCTCCCTTTAGCATGAGATGTGATATCCAACTCCTTCCCATTCCAATCCTGAGACCCTTCTGATAGCATGAGATGTGATATCTCAATGCCTCTAATACCAAACCTGAGATCCTACCTCTAACATGAAATGTGATATCCAACTCCTTCCCTTTCCAAACGTGAGACCCTCCCTATAGCATGAGATGTGATATCCAAGTCCTTCCCATTCCAATCCTGAGACCCTTCTGATAGCATGAGATGTGATATCTCAATGCCTCTAATACCAAACCTGAGATCCTACCTCTAACATGAAATGTGATATCCAACTCCTTCCCTTTCCAAACGTGAGACCCTTCCTATAACATGAGATGTGATATCTCAATGCTTCTAATATCAAACCTGAGACCCTTCCTATAACATAAGATGGGATATCCAACTCCTTCCCATTCCAATCCTGAGACCCTTCTGATAGCATAGATGTGATATCTCAATGCTTATACCAAACCTGAGACCATTCCTATGGCATGAGATGTCATATACAACTCCTTCCCATTCCAATCCTGAGACCCTTCCTATAGCATGAGATCTGATATATCAATGCTTATACCAAACCTGAGACCATTCCCATAGCATAAGATGTGATATCCAACTCCTTCCCATTCCAATCCTGAGACCCTTCCTATAACATGAGATGTGATGTCTCAATGCTTCTAATTCCAAACCTGAGATCCTTCCTATGGCATGAGATGTCATATAAAACTCCTTGCCATTCCAAACCTGAGACCCTTCCTACGGCATGAGATGTCATATACAACTCCTTCCCATTCCAATCCTGAGACCCTTTATATAGCATGAGATGTGATATCTCAATGCTTATACCAAACCTGAGACTCTTCCTATAACATGAGATGTGATATCCAACTTCTTCCCATTCCAATCCTGAGACCCTTCCTATAACATGAGATGTGATGTCTCAATGCTTCTAATACCAAACCTGAGATCTTTCCTATAACATGAGATGTGATATCCAACTCCTTCCCATTCCAATTCTGAGACCCTTCTGATAGCATGAGATGTGATATCTCAATGCCTCTAATACCAATCCTGAGACCCTTCCTATAACATGAGATGTGATATCCAACTCCTTCCCATTTCAACCTGAGACCCTTCTGATAGCATGAGATGTGATATCTCAATGCCTCTAATACCAAACCTGAGATCCTACCTCTAACATAAAATGTGATATCCAACTCCTTCCCTTTCCAAACCTGAGACCCTGCCTATAGCATGAGATGTGATATCCAAGTCCTTCCCATTCCAATCCTGAGACCCTTCCTATAGCATGTGATGTGATATCTCAATGCTTATACCAAACCTGAGACCCTTCCTATGGCATGAGATGTCATATACAACTCCTTCCCATTCCAATCCTGAGACCCTTCCTATAGCATGAGATGTGATATCTCAATGCTTATACCAAACCTGAGACCCTTCCTATAGCATGAGATGTGATATCCAACTCCTTCCCGTTCCAAACCTGAGACCCTTCCTATAGCATATGTGATATCCAACTCCTTCCCATTCCAAACATGAGACCCTTCCTATAGCAAGAATGTAATATCCAACTCCTTCCCATTCCAATCCTGAGACCATTCCTATAGCATGAGATGTGTTATCTCAATGCTTCTAATACCAAACCTGAGATCCTTCCTATGACATGAGATGTGATATCCAACTCCTTCCCATTCCAATCCTGAGACCCTTCTGATAGCATGAGATGTGATATCTCAATGCCTCTAATACCAATCCTGAGACCCTTCCTATAACATGAGATGTGATATCCAACTCCTTCCCATTTCAACCTGAGACCCTTCCTATAGCATGACATGGGATATCCAACTCCTTCCAAATCCAATTCTGATACCCTTCCGATAGCATGAGATGTGATATCCCAATGCTTCTACCAAACCTGAGACCCATACTATGGCATGAGATGTGATATCAAACTCCTTCCCATTCCAATCCTGAGACCCTTCCTATAGCATGAGATGTGATGTCTCAATGCTTCTAATACCAAACCTGAGATCCTTCCTATAACATGAGATGTGATATCCAAATCCTTCCCATTCCAATCCTGAGACCCTTCCTATAGCATGAGATGTGATATCTCAATGCTTATACCAAACCTGAGACCCTTCCTATAGCATGAGATGTGATATCCAACTCCTTCCGATTCCAATCCTGAGACCCTTCCTATAGCATGAGATGTGATATCTCAATGCCTCTAATACCAAACCTGAGATCCTTCCTCTGACATGAAATGTGATATCCAACTCCTTTCCTTTCCAAACCTGAGAGCCTACCTATAGCATGAGATGTGATATCCAAGTCCTTCCCATTCCAATCCTTAGACCCTTCCTACAGCATGCAATATGATATCTCAATGATTCTAATAACAAACCTGAGACCCGTCCTATAACATGAGATGGGATATCCAACTCCTTCCCATTCCAATCCTGAGACACTTCCGATAGCAGAGATGTGATATCTCAATGCTTATACCAAACCTGAGACCCTTCCTATAACATGAGATGTCATATCCAACTCCTTCCCGTTCCAAACCTGAGACCCTTCCTATAGCATATGTGATATCCAACTCCTTCCCATTCCACACATGAGACCCTTCCTATAGCAAGAATGTAATATCCAACTCCTTCCCATTCCAATCCTGAGACCATTCCTATAGCATGAGATGTGATATCTCAATGCTTCTAATACCAAACCTGAGACCAGTCCTATAACATGAGATGGGATATCCAACTCCTTCCCCTTCCAAACCTGAGACCCTTCCTATAGCATGAGATGTGATATCCATCTCCTTCCCATCCCAATCCTGAGACACTTCCGATTGCAGAGATGTGATATCTCAATGCTTATACCAAACCTGAGACTCTTCCTATAACATGAGATGTGATATCCAACTCCTTCCCGTTCCAAACCTGAGACCCTTCCTATAGCATGAGATGTGATATCCAACTTCTTCCGATTCCAATCCTGAGACCCTTCCGATAGCATGAGATGTGATATCTCAATGCTTCTAATACCAAACCTGAGATCCTTCCTATAACATGTGATGTGATATCCAAATCCTTCCCCTTATAAACCTGAGACCCTCCCTTTAGCATGAGATGTGCTATCCAACTCCTTCCCATTCCAATCCTGAGACCCTTATGATAGCATGAGATGTGATATCTCAATGCCTCTAATACCAAACCTGAGATACTTCCGATAGCATGAGATGTGATATCTCAATGCTTCTAATACCAAACCTGAGATCCTTCCTATAACATGAGATGTGATATCCAAATCCTTCCCCTTCCAAACCTGAGACCCTCCCTTTAGCATGAGATGTGATATCCAACTCCTTCCAAATCCAATTCTGATACCCTTCCGATAGCATGAGATGTGATATCCCAATGCTTCTACCAAACCTGAGACCCATACTATGGCATGAGATGTGATATCAAACTCCTTCCCATTCCAATCCTGAGACCCTTCCTATAGCATGAGATGTGATGTCTCAATGCTTCTAATACCAAACCTGAGATCCTTCCTATAACATGAGATGTGATATCCAAATCCTTCCCATTCCAATCCTGAGACCCTTCCTATAGCATGAGATGTGATATCTCAATGCTTATACCAAACCTGAGACCCTTCCTATAGCATGAGATGTGATATCCAACTTCTTCCCATTCCAATCCTGAGACCCTTCCTATAACATGAGATGTGATGTCTCAATGCTTCTAATACCAAACCTGAGATCTTTCCTATAACATGAGATGTGATATCCAACTCCTTCCCATTCCAATTCTGAGACCCTTCCTATAGCATGAGATGTGATATCTCAATGCTTATACCAAACCTGAGACCCTTCCTATAGCTTGAGATGTGATATCCAACTCCTTCCCATTCCAATCCTGAGACCCTTCCTATAGCATGAGATGTGATATCCAACTTCTTCCCATTCCAATCCTGAGACCCTTCCTATAACATGAGATGTGATGTCTCAATGCTTCTAATACCAAACCTGAGATCTTTCCTATAAAATGAGATGTGATATCCAACTCCTTCCCATTCCAATTCTGAGACCCTTCTGATAGCATGAGATGTGATATCTCAATGCCTCTAATACCAATCCTGAGACCCTTCCTATAACATGAGATGTGATATCCAACTCCTTCCCATTTCAACCTGAGACCCTTCCTATAGCATGAGATGGGATATTCAACTCCTTCCAAATCCAATTCTGATACCCTTCCGATAGCATGAGATGTGATATCCCAATGCTTCTACCAAACCTGAGACCCATACTATGGCATGAGATGTGATATCAAACTCCTTCCCATTCCAATCCTGAGACCCTTCCTATAGCATGAGATGTGATGTCTCAATGCTTCTAATACCAAACCTGAGATCCTTCCTATAACATGAGATGTGATATCCAACTCCTTCCCATTCCAATCCTGAGACCCTTCCTATAGCATGAGATGTGATATCTCAATGCTTATACCAAACCTGAGACCCTTCCTATAGCATGAGATGTGATATCCAACTCCTTCCGATTCCAATCCTGAGACCCTTCCTATAGCATGAGATGTGATATCTCAATGCCTCTAATACCAAACCTGAGATCCTTCCTCTAACATGAAATGTGATATCCAACTCCTTTCCTTTCCAAACCTGAGAGCCTACCTATAGCATGAGATGTGATATCCAAGTCCTTCCCATTCCAGTCCTGAGACTCTTCCTATAGCATATGTGATATCCAACTCCCTCCCATTCCAAACATGAGACCCTTCCTATAGCAAGAATGTAATATCCAACTCCATCCCATTCCAATCCTGAGACCATTCCTATAGCATGAGATGTGACATCTCAATGCTTCTAATACCAAACCTGAGACCAGTCCTATAACATGAGATGGGATATCCAACTCCTTCCCCTTCCAAACCTGAGACCCTTCCTATAGCATGAGATGTGATATCCAACTCCTTCCCATTCCAATCCTGAGACACTTCCGATAGCAGAGATGTGATATCTCAATGCTTATACCAAACCTGAGACCCTTCCTATAACATGAGATGTGATATCCAACTCCTTCCCGTTCCAAACCTGAGACTCTTCCTATAGCATATGTGATATCCAACTCCCTCCCATTCCAAACATGAGACCCTTCCTATAGCAAGAATGTAATATCCAACTCCATCCCATTCCAATCCTGAGACCATTCCTATAGCATGAGATGTGACATCTCAATGCTTCTAATACCAAACCTGAGACCAGTCCTATAACATGAGATGGGATATCCAACTCCTTCCCCTTCCAAACCTGAGACCCTTCCTATAGCATGAGATGTGATATCCAACTCCTTCCCATCCCAATCCTGAGACACTTCCGATTGCAGAGATGTGATATATCAATGCTTATACCAAACCTGAGACTCTTCCTATAACATGAGATGTGATATCCAACTCCTTCCCGTTCCAAACCTGAGACCCATCCTATAGCATGAGATGTGATATCTCAATGCTTATACCAAACCTGAGACCCTTCCTATAGCTTGAGATGTGATATCCAACTCCTTCCCATTCCAATCCTGAGACCCTTCCTATAGCATGAGATGTGATATCCAACTTCTTCCCATTCCAATCCTGAGACCCTTCCTATAACATGAGATGTGATGTCTCAATGCTTCTAATACCAAACCTGAGATCTTTCCTATAACATGAGATGTGATATCCAACTCTTTCCCATTCCAATTCTGAGACCCTTCTGATAGCATGAGATGTGATATCTCAATGCCTCTAATACCAATCCTGAGACCCTTCCTATAACATGAGATGTGATATCCAACTCCTTCCCATTTCAACCTGAGACCCTTCTGATAGCATGAGATGTGATATCTCAATGCCTCTAATACCAAACCTGAGATCCTACCTCTAACATAAAATGTGATATCCAACTCCTTCCCTTTCCAAACCTGAGACCCTGCCTATAGCATGAGATGTGATATCCAAGTCCTTCCCATTCCAATCCTGAGACCCTTCCTATAACATGTGATGTGATATCTCAATGCTTATACCAAACCTGAGACCCTTCCTATGGCATGAGGTGTCATATACAACTCCTTCCCATTCCAATCCTGAGACCCTTCCTATAACATGAGATGTGATATCTCAATGCTTATACCAAACCTGAGACCCTTCCTATAGCATGAGATGTGATATCCAACTCCTTCCCGTTCCAAACCTGAGACCCTTCCTATAGCATATGTGATATCCAACTCCTTCCCATTCCAAACATGAGACCCTTCCTATAGCAAGAATGTAATATCCAACTCCTTCCCATTCCAATCCTGAGACCATTCCTATAGCATGAGATGTGATATCTCAATGCTTCTAATACCAATCCTGAGACCCTTCCTATGACATGAGATGTGATATCCAACTCCTTCCCATTCCAATCCTGAGACCCTTCTGATAGCATGAGATGTGATATCTCAATGCCTCTAATACCAATCCTGAGACCCTTCCTATACCATGAGATGTGATATCCAACTCCTTCCCATTTCAACCTGAGACCCTTCCTATAGCATGACATGGGATATCCAACTCCTTCCAAATCCAATTCTGATACCCTTCCGATAGCATGAGATGTGATATCCCAATGCTTCTACCAAACCTGAGACCCATACTATGGCATGAGATGTGATATCAAACTCCTTCCCATTCCAATCCTGAGACCCTTCCTATAGCATGAGATGTGATGTCTCAATGCTTCTAATACCAAACCTGAGATCCTTCCTATAACATGAGATGTGATATCCAAATCCTTCCCATTCCAATCCTGAGACCCTTCCTATAGCATGAGATGTGATATCTCAATGCTTATACCAAACCTGAGACCCTTACTATAGCATGAGATGTGATATCCAACTCCTTCCGATTCCAATCCTGAGACCCTTCCTATAGCATGAGATGTGATATCTCAATGCCTCTAATACCAAACCTGAGATCCTTCCTCTGACATGAAATGTGATATCCAACTCCTTTCCTTTCCAAACCTGAGAGCCTACCTATAGCATGAGATGTGATATCCAAGTCCTTCCCATTCCAATCCTTAGACCCTTCCTACAGCATGCAATATGATATCTCAATGATTCTAATAACAAACCTGAGACCCGTCCTATAACATGAGATGGGATATCCAACTCCTTCCCATTCCAATCCTGAGACACTTCCGATAGCAGAGATGTGATATCTCAATGCTTATACCAAACCTGAGACCCTTCCTATAACATGAGATGTCATATCCAACTCCTTCCCGTTCCAAACCTGAGACCCTTCATATAGCATATGTGATATCCAACTCCTTCCCATTCCACACATGAGACCCTTCCTATAGCAAGAATGTAATATCCAACTCCTTCCCATTCCAATCCTGAGACCATTCCTATAGCATGAGATGTGATATCTCAATGCTTCTAATACCAAACCTGAGACCAGTCCTATAACATGAGATGGGATATCCAACTCCTTCCCCTTCCAAACCTGAGACCCGTCCTATAGCATGAGATGTGATATCCAACTCCTTCCCATCCCAATCCTGAGACACTTCCGATTGCAGAGATGTGATATCTCAATGCTTATACCAAACCTGAGACTCTTCCTATAACATGAGATGTGATATCCAACTCCTTCCCGTTCCAAACCTGAGACCCTTCCTATAGCATGAGATGTGATATCCAACTTCTTCCGATTCCAATCCTGAGACCCTTCCGATAGCATGAGATGTGATATCTCAATGCTTCTAATACCAAACCTGAGATCCTTCCTATAACATGTGATGTGATATCCAAATCCTTCCCCTTATAAACCTGAGACCCTCCCTTTAGCATGAGATGTGCTATCCAACTCCTTCCCATTCCAATCCTGAGACCCTTATGATAGCATGAGATGTGATATCTCAATGCCTCTAATACCAAACCTGAGATCCTACCTCTAACATGAAATGTGATATCCAACTCCTTCCCTTTCCAAACCTGAGACCCTGCCTATAGCATGAGATGTGATATCCAAGTCCTTCCCATTCCAATCCTGAGACCCTTCCTATAGCATGTGATGTGATATCTCAATGCTTATACCAAACCTGAGACCCTTCCTATGGCATGAGATGTCATATACAACTCCTTCCCATTCCAATCCTGAGACCCTTCCTATAGCATGAGATGTGATATCCAACTTCTTCCCATTCCAATCCTGAGACCCTTCCTATAACATGAGATGTGATGTCTCAATGCTTCTAATACCAAACCTGAGATCTTTCCTATAACATGAGATGTGATATCCAACTCCTTCCCATTCCAATTCTGAGACCCTTCCTATAGCATGAGATGTGATATCTCAATGCTTATACCAAACCTGAGACCCTTCCTATAGCTTGAGATGTGATATCCAACTCCTTCCCATTCCAATCCTGAGACCCTTCCTATAGCATGAGATGTGATATCCAACTTCTTCCCATTCCAATCCTGAGACCCTTCCTATAACATGAGATGTGATGTCTCAATGCTTCTAATACCAAACCTGAGATCTTTCCTATAAAATGAGATGTGATATCCAACTCCTTCCCATTCCAATTCTGAGACCCTTCTGATAGCATGAGATGTGATATCTCAATGCCTCTAATACCAATCCTGAGACCCTTCCTATAACATGAGATGTGATATCCAACTCCTTCCCATTCCAATCCTGAGACCCTTCCTATAGCATGAGATGTGATATCTCAATGCTTATACCAAACCTGAGACCCTTCCTATAGCATGAGATGTGATATCCAACTCCTTCCGATTCCAATCCTGAGACCCTTCCTATAGCATGAGACGTGATATCTCAATGCCTCTAATACCAAACCTGAGATCCTTCCTCTAACATGAAATGTGATATCCAACTCCTTTCCTTTCCAAACCTGAGAGCCTACCTATAGCATGAGATGTGATATCCAAGTCCTTCCCATTCCAATCCTTAGACCCTTCCTACAGCATGCAATATGATATCTCAATGATTGTAATAACAAACCTGAGACCCGTCCTATAACATGAGATGGGATATCCAACTCCTTCCCATTCCAATCCTGAGACACTTCCGATAGCAGAGATGTGATATCTCAATGCTTATACCAAACCTGAGACCCTTCCTATAACATGAGATGTGATATCCAACTCCTTCCCGTTCCAAACCTGAGACTCTTCCTATAGCATATGTGATATCCAACTCCTTCCCATTCCAAACATGAGACCCTTCCTATAGCAAGAATGTAATATCCAACTCCATCCCATTCCAATCCTGAGACCATTCCTCTAGCATGAGATGTGACATCTCAATGCTTCTAATACCAACCCTGAGACCAGTCCTATAACATGAGATGGGATATCCAACTCCTTCCCCTTCAAAACCTGAGACCCTTCCTATAGCATGAGATGTGATATCCAACTCCTTCCCATCCCAATCCTGAGACACTTCCGATTGCAGAGATGTGATATCTCAATGCTTATACCAAACCTGAGACTCTTCCTATAACATGAGATGTGATATCCAACTCCTTCCCGTTCCAAACCTGAGACCCATCCTATAGCATGAGATGTGATATCCAACTCCTTCCGATTCCAATCCTGAGACCCTTCCGATAGCATGAGATGTGATATCTCAATGCTTCTAATACCAAACCTGAGATCCTTCCGATAACATGTGATGTGATATCCAAATCCTTCCCCTTCCAAACCTGAGACCATCCCTTTAGCATGAGATGTGCTATCCAACTCCTTCCCATTCCAATCCTGAGACCCTTATGATAGCATGAGATGTGATATCTCAATGCCTCTAATACCAAACCTTAGATACTTACGATAGCATGAGATGTGATATCTCAATGCTTCTAATACCAAACCTGAGATCCTTCCTATAACATGAGATGTGATATCCAAATCCTTCCCCTTCCAAACCTGAGACCCTCCCTTTAGCATGAGATGTGATATCCAACTCCTTCCCATTCCAATCCTGAGACCCTTCTGATAGCATGAGATGTGATATCTCAATGCCTCTAATACCAAACCTGAGATCCTACCTCTAACATGAAATGTGATATCCAACTCCTTCCCTTTCCAAACCTGAGACCCTGCCTATAGCATGAGATGTGATATCCAAGTCCTTCCCATTCCAATCCTGAGACCCTTCCTATAGCATGTGATGTGATATCTCAATGCTTATACCAAACCTGAGACCCTTCCTATGGCATGAGATGTCATATACAACTCCTTCCCATTCCAATTCTGAGACCCTTTATATAGCATGAGATGTGATATCTCAATGCTTATACCAAACCTGAGACTCTTCCTATAGCTTGAGATGTGATATCCAACTCCTTCCCATTCCAATCCTGAGACCCTTCCTATAGCATGAGATGTGATGTCTCAATGCTTCTAATACCAAACCTGAGATCTTTCCTATAACATGAAATGTGATATCCAAGTCCTTCCCATTCCAATCCTGAGACCCTTCCTATAGCATGAGATGTGATGTCTCAATGCTTCTAATACCAAACCTGAGATCCTTCCTATAACATGAGATGTGATATCCAACTCCTTCCCATTCCAATCCTGAGACCCTTCCTATAGCATGAGATGTGATATCTCAATGCTTATACCAAACCTGAGACCCTTCCTATAGCATGAGATGTGATATCTAACTCCTTCCGATTCCAATCCTGAGACCCTTCCTATAGCATGAGATGTGATATCTCAATGCCTCTAATACCAAACCTGAGATCCTTCCTCTAACATGAAATGTGATATCCAACTCCTTTCCTTTCCAAACCTGAGAGCCTACCTATAGCATGAGATGTGATATCCAAGTCCTTCCCATTCCAATCCTTAGACCCTTCCTACAGCATGCAATATGATATCTCAATGATTCTAATAACAAACCTGAGACCCGTCCTATAACATGAGATGGGATATCCAACTCCTTCCCATTCCAATCCTGAGACACTTCCGATAGCAGAGATGTGATATCTCAATGCTTATACCAAACCTGAGACCCTTCCTATAACATGAGATGTGATATCCAACTCCTTCCCGTTCCAAACCTGAGACTCTTCCTATAGCATATGTGATATCCAACTCCCTCCCATTCCAAACATGAGACCCTTCCTATAGCAAGAATGTAATATCCAACTCCATCCCATTCCAATCCTGAGACCATTCCTATAGCATGAGATGTGACATCTCAATGCTTCTAATACCAAACCTGAGACCAGTCCTATAACATGAGATGGGATATCCAACTCCTTCCCCTTCCAAACCTGAGACCCTTCCTATAGCATGAGATGTGATATCCAACTCCTTCCCATCCCAATCCTGAGACACTTCCGATTGCAGAGATGTGATATCTCAATGCTTATACCAAACCTGAGACTCTTCCTATAACATGAGATGTGATATCCAACTCCTTCCCGTTCCAAACCTGAGACCCATCCTATAGCATGAGATGTGATATCTCAATGCTTATACCAAACCTGAGACCCTTCCTATAGCTTGAGATGTGATATCCAAATCCTTCCCATTCCAATCCTGAGACCCTTCCTATAGCATGAGATGTGATATCCAACTTCTTCCCATTCCAATCCTGAGACCCTTCCTATAACATGAGATGTGATGTCTCAATGCTTCTAATACCAAACCTGAGATCTTTCCTATAACATGAGATGTGATATCCAACTCCTTCCCATTCCAATTCTGAGACCCTTCTGATAGCATGAGATGTGATATCTCAATGCCTCTAATACCAATCCTGAGACCCTTCCTATAACATGAGATGTGATATCGAACTCCTTCCCATTTCAACCTGAGACCCTTCTGATAGCATGAGATGTGATATCTCAATGCCTCTAATACCAAACCTGAGATCCTACCTCTAACATAAAATGTGATATCCAACTCCTTCCCTTTCCAAACCTGAGACCCTGCCTATAGCATGAGATGTGATATCCAAGTCCTTCCCATTCCAATCCTGAGACCCTTCCTATAACATGTGATGTGATATCTCAATGCTTATACCAAACCTGAGACCCTTCCTATGGCATGAGATGTCATATACAACTCCTTCCCATTCCAATCCTGAGACCCTTCCTATAGCATGAGATGTGATATCTCAATGCTTATACCAAACCTGAGACCCTTCCTATAGCATGAGATGTGATATCCAACTCCTTCCCGTTCCAAACCTGAGACCCTTCCTATAGCATATGTGATATCCAACTCCTTCCCATTCCAAACATGAGACCCTTCCTATAGCAAGAATGTAATATCCAAATCCTTCCCATTCCAATCCTGAGACCATTCCTATAGCATGAGATGTGATATCTCAATGCTTCTAATACCAAACCTGAGATCCTTCCTATGACATGAGATGTGATATCCAACTCCTTCCCATTCCAATCCTGAGACCCTTCTGATAGCATGAGATGTGATATCTCAATGCCTCTAATACCAATCCTGAGACCCTTCCTATAACATGAGATGTGATATCCAACTCCTTCCCATTTCAACCTGAGACCCTTCCTATAGCATGACATGGGATATCCAACTCCTTCCAAATCCAATTCTGATACCCTTCCGATAGCATGAGATGTGATATCCCAATGCTTCTACCAAACCTGAGACCCATACTATGGCATGAGATGTGATATCAAACTCCTTCCCATTCCAATCCTGAGACCCTTCCTATAGCATGAGATGTGATGTCTCAATGCTTCTAATACCAAACCTGAGATCCTTCCTATAACATGAGATGTGATATCCAAATCCTTCCCATTCCAATCCTGAGACCCTTCCTATAGCATGAGATGTGATATCTCAATGCTTATACCAAACCTGAGACCCTTCCTATAGCATGAGATGTGATATCCAACTCCTTCCGATTCCAATCCTGAGACCCTTCCTATAGCATGAGATGTGATATCTCAATGCCTCTAATACCAAACCTGAGATCCTTCCTCTGACATGAAATGTGATATCCAACTCCTTTCCTTTCCAAACCTGAGAGCCTACCTATAGCATGAGATGTGATATCCAAGTCCTTCCCATTCCAATCCTGAGACCCTTGCTACAGCATGCAATATGATATCTCAATGATTCTAATAACAAACCTGAGACCCGTCCTATAACATGAGATGGGATATCCAACTCCTTCCAATTCCAATCCTGAGACACTTCCGATAGCAGAGATGTGATATCTCAATGCTTATACCAAACCTGAGACCCTTCCTATAACATGAGATGTCATATCCAACTCCTTCCCGTTCCAAACCTGAGACCCTTCCTATAGCATATGTGATATCCAACTCCTTCCCATTCCACACATGAGACCCTTCCTATAGCAAGAATGTAATATCCAACTCCTTCCCATTCCAATCCTGAGACCATTCCTATAGCATGAGATGTGATATCTCAATGCTTCTAATACCAAACCTGAGACCAGTCCTATAACATGAGATGGGATATCCAACTCCTTCCCCTTCCAAACCTGAGACCCTTCCTATAGCATGAGATGTGATATCCAACTCCTTCCCATCCCAATCCTGAGACACTTCCGATTGCAGAGATGTGATATCTCAATGCTTATACCAAACCTGAGACTCTTCCTATAACATGAGATGTGATATCCAACTCCTTCCCGTTCCAAACCTGAGACCCTTCCTATAGCATGAGATGTGATATCCAACTTCTTCCGATTCCAATCCTGAGACCCTTCCGATACCATGAGATGTGATATCTCAATGCTTCTAATACCAAACCTGAGATCCTTCCTATAACATGTGATGTGATATCCAAATCCTTCCCCTTATAAACCTGAGACCCTCCCTTTAGCATGAGATGTGCTATCCAACTCCTTCCCATTCCAATCCTGAGACCCTTATGATAGCATGAGATGTGATATCTCAATGCCTCTAATACCAAACCTGAGATCCTACCTCTAACATGAAATGTGATATCCAACTCCTTCCCTTTCCAAACCTGAGACCCTGCCTATAGCATGAGATGTGATATCCAAGTCCTTCCCATTCCAATCCTGAGACCCTTCCTATAGCATGTGATGTGATATCTCAATGCTTATACCAAACCTGAGACCCTTCCTATGGCATGAGATGTCATATACAACTCCTTCCCATTCCAATCCTGAGACCCTTCCGATATCATGAGATTTGTTATCTCAATGCTTCTAATATCAAAATTGAGACCTTACCTATAGCATGAGATGTGACATCCAAGTCCTTCCCATTAGAATCCTGAGACCCTTCCGATAGCAGAGATGTGATATCTCTATGCTTATACCAAACCTGAGACCCTTCCTATGGCCTGAGATGTCATATACAACTCCTTCTCATTAAAATCCTGAGACCCTTCCTATAGCATGAGATTTGATATACAACTCCTTCCCATTCCAATCCTGATACCCTTCCTATAGCATGAGATGTGATATCTCAATGCTTATACCAAACCTGAGACCCTTCCTATAGCATGAGATGTGATATCCAACTTCTTCCCATTCCAATCCTGAGACCCTTCCTATAACATGAGATGTGATGTCTCAATGCTTCTAATACCAAACCTGAGATCCTTCCTATAACATGAGATGTGATATCCAACTCCTTCCCATTCCAATCCTGAGACACTTCCTATAACATGAGATGTGATATCCAACTCCTTCCCATTCCAACCTGAGACCCTTCCGATAGCATGAGATGTGATATCCCAATGCTTCTACAAAACCTGAGACCCATACTATGGCATGAGATGTGATGACAAACTCCTTCCCATTCCAATCCTGAGACCCTTCCTATAGCTTGAGATGTGATATCCAACTCCTTCCCATTCCAATCCTGAGACCCTTCCTATAGCATGAGATGTGATGTCTGAATGCTTCTAATACCAAACCTGAGATCCTTCCTATAACATGAAATGTGATATCCAACTCCTTCCCCTTCCAAACCTGAGAGCCTTCCCATAGCATGAGATATGATATCCAAGTCCTTCCCATTCCAATCCTGAGACCCATCCTATAACATGGGATGTGATATCCAAATCCTTCCCCTTCCAAACCTTAGACCCTTCCTTTATCATGAGATGTGATATCCAACTCCTTCCCATTCCAATCCTGAGACCCTTCCGATATCATGAGATTTGTTATCTCAATGCTTCTAATATCAAACTTGAGACCCTGCCTATAGCATGAGATGTGACATCCAAGTCCTTCCCATTAGAATCCTGAGACCCTTCCGATAGCAGAGATGTGATATCTCAATGCTTATACCAAACCTGAGACCCTTCCTATGGCCTGAGATGTCATATACAACTCCTTCTCATTAAAATCCTGAGACCCTTCCTATAGCACGAGATTTGATATCAAACTCCTTCCCATTCCAATCCTGATACCCTTCCTATAGCATGAGATGTGATGTCTCAATGCTTCTAATACCAAACCTGAGATCCTTCCTATAACATGAGATGTGATATCCAACTCCTTCCCATTCCAATCCTGAGACCCTTCCTATAGCATGAGAAGTGATATCGCAATGCTTATACCAAACCTGAGACCCTTCCTATGGCCTGAGATGTGATATCCAACTCCTTCCCATTCCAACCTGAGACCCTTCCTATAGCATGAGATGGGATATCCAACTCCTTCCAAATCCAATACTGATACCCTTCCGATAGCATGAGATGTGATATCCCAATGCTTCTACCAAACCTGAGAGCCATACTATGGCATGAGATGTGATATCAAACTCCTTCCCATTCCAATCCTGAGACCCTTCCTATAGCATGAGATGTGATGTCTCAATGCTTCTAATACCAAAACTGAGATCCTTCCTATAACATGAGATGTGATATCCAAATCCTTCCCATTCCAATCCTGAGACCCTTCCTATAGCATGAGATGTGATATCTCAATGCCTCTAATACCAAACCTGAGATCCTTCCTCTGACATGAAATGTGATATCCAACTCCTTTCCTTTCCAAACCTGAGAGCCTACCTATAGCATGAGATGTGATATCCAAGTCCTTCCCATTCCAATCCTTAGACCCTTCCTACAGCATGCAATATGATATCTCAATGATTCTAATAACAAACCTGAGACCCGTCCTATAACATGAGATGGGATATCCAACTCCTTCCCATTCCAATCCTGAGACACTTCCGACAGCAGAGATGTGATATCTCAATGCTTATACCAAACCTGAGACCCTTCCTATAACATGAGATGTCATATCCAACTCCTTCCCGTTCCAAACCTGAGACCCTTCCTATAGCATATGTGATATACAACTCCTTCCCATTCCACACATGAGACCCTTCCTATAGCAAGAATGTAATATCCAACTCCTTCCCATTCCAATCCTGAGACCATTCCTATAGCATGAGATGTGATATCTCAATGCTTCTAATACCAAACCTGAGACCAGTCCTATAACATGAGATGGGATATCCAACTCCTTCCCCTTCCAAACCTGAGACCCTTCCTATAGCATGAGATGTGATATCCAACTCCTTCCCATCCCAATCCTGAGACACTTCCGATTGCAGAGATGTGATATCTCAATGCTTATACCAAACCTGAGACTCTTCCTATAACATGAGATGTGATATCCAACTCCTTCCCGTTCCAAACCTGAGACCCTTCCTATAGCATGAGATGTGATATCCAACTCCTTCCGATTCCAATCCTGAGACCCTTCCGATAGCATGAGATGTGATATCTCAATGCTTCTAATACCAAACCTGAGATCCTTCCTATAACATGTGATGTGATATCCAAATCCTTCCCCTTCCAAACCTGAGACCCTCCCTTTAGCATGAGATGTGCTATCCAACTCCTTCCCATTCCAATCCTGAGACCCTTATGATAGCATGAGATGTGATATCTCAATGCCTCTAATACCAAACCTGAGATACTTCCGATAGCATGAGATGTGATATCTCAATGCTTCTAATACCAAACCTGAGATCCTTCCTATAACATGAGATGTGATATCCAAATCCTTCCCCTTCCAAACCTGAGACCCTCCCTTTAGCATGAGATGTGATAGCCAACTCCTTCCCATTCCGATCCTGAAACCCTTCTGATAGCATGAGATGTGATATCTCAATGCCTCTAATACCAAACCTGAGATCCTTCCTCTAACATGAAATGTGATATCCAACTCCTTCCCTTTCCAAACCTGAGAGCCTACCTATAGCATGAGATGTGATATCCAAGTGCTTCCCATTCCAATCCTTATACCCTTCTACAGCATGCAATATGATATCTCAATGATTCTAATAACAAACCTGAGACCCGTCCTATAACATGAGATGGGATATCCAACTCCTTCCCATTCCAATCCTGAGACCCTTCCTATAGCATGTGATGTGATATCTCAATGCTTATACCAAACCTGAGACCCTTCCTATGGCATGAGATGTCATATACAACTCCTTCCCATTCCAATCCTGAGACCCTTCCTATAGCATGAGATGTGATATCCAACTTCTTCCCATTCCAATCCTGAGACCCTTCCTATAACATGAGATGTGATGTCTCAATGCTTCTAATACCAAACCTGAGATCTTTCCTATAACATGAGATGTGATATCCAACTCCTTCCCATTCCAATCCTGAGACCCTTCCTATAGCATGAGATGTGATATCTCAATGCTTATACCAAACCTGAGACCCTTCCTATAGCTTGAGATGTGATATCCAACTCCTTCCCATTCCAATCCTGAGACCCTTCCTATAGCATGAGATGTGATATCCAACTTATTCCCATTTCAATCCTGAGTCCCTTCCTATAACATGAGATGTGATGCCTCAATGCTTCTAATACCAAACCTGAGATCTTTCCTATAACATGAGATGTGATATCCAACTCCTTCCCATTCCAATTCTGAGATCCTTCTGATAGCATGAGATGTGATATCTCAATGCCTCTAATACCAATCCTGAGACCCTTCCTATAACATGAGATGTGATATCCAACTCCTTCCCATTTCAACCTGAGACCCTTCCTATAGCATGAGATGGGATATCCAACTCCTTCCAAATCCAATTCTGATACCCTTCCGATAGCATGAGATGTGATATCCCAATGCTTCTACCAAACCTGAGACCCATACTATAACATGATATGGGATATCCAACTCCTTCCCCTTCCAAACCTGAGACCCTTCCTATAGCATGAGATGTGATATCCAACTCCTTCCCATCCCAATCCTGAGACACTTCCGATTGCAGAGATGTGATATCTCAATGCTTATACCAAACCTGAGACTCTTCCTATAACATGAGATGGGATATCCAACTCCTTCCCGTTCCAAACTTGAGACCCTTCCTATAGCATGAGATGTGATATCCAACTCCTTCCGATTCCAATCCTGAGACCCTTCCGATAGCATGAGATGTGATATCTCAATGCTTCTAATACCAAACCTGAGATCCTTCCTATAACATGTGATGTGATATCCAAATCCTTCCCCTTCCAAACCTGAGACCCTCCCTTTAGCATGAGATGTGCTATCCAACTCCTTCCCATTCCAATACTGAGACCCTTATGATAGCATGAGATGTGATATCTCAATGCCTCTAATACCAAACCTGAGATACTTCCGATAGCATGAGATGTGATATCTCAATGCTTCTAATACCAAACCTGAGATCCTTCCTATAACATGAGATGTGATATCCAAATCCTTCCCCTTCCAAACCTGAGACCCTCCCTTTAGCATGAGATGTGATATCCAACTCCTTCCCATCCCAATCCTGAGACACTTCCGATTGCAGAGATGTGATATCTCAATGCTTATACCAAACCTGAGACTCTTCCTATAACATGAGATGGGATATCCAACTCCTTCCCGTTCCAAACTTGAGACCCTTCCTATAGCATGAGATGTGATATCCAACTCCTTCCGATTCCAATCCTGAGACCCTTCCGATAGCATGAGATGTGATATCTCAATGCTTCTAATACCAAACCTGAGATCCTTCCTATAACATGTGATGTGATATCCAAATCCTTCCCCTTATAAACCTGAGACCCTCCCTTTAGCATGAGATGTGCTATCCAACTCCTTCCCATTCCAATCCTGAGACCCTTATGATAGCATGAGATGTGATATCTCAATGCCTCTAATACCAAACCTGAGATCCTACCTCTAACATGAAATGTGATATCCAACTCCTTCCCTTTCCAAACCTGAGACCCTGCCTATAGCATGAGATGTGATATCCAAGTCCTTCCCATTCCAATCCTGAGACCCTTCCTATAGCATGTGATGTGATATCTCAATGCTTATACCAAACCTGAGACCCTTCCTATGGCATGAGATGTCATATACAACTCCTTCCCATTCCAATCCTGAGACCCTTCCTATAGCATGAGATGTGATATCCAACTTCTTCCCATTCCAATCCTGAGACCCTTCCTATAACATGAGATGTGATGTCTCAATGCTTCTAATACCAAACCTGAGATCTTTCCTATAACATGAGATGTGATATCCAACTCCTTCCCATTCCAATTCTGAGACCCTTCCTATAGCATGAGATGTGATATCTCAATGCTTATACCAAACCTGAGACCCTTCCTATAGCTTGAGATGTGATATCCAACTCCTTCCCATTCCAATCCTGAGACCCTTCCTATAGCATGAGATGTGATATCCAACTTCTTCCCATTCCAATCCTGAGACCCTTCCTATAACATGAGATGTGATGTCTCAATGCTTCTAATACCAAACCTGAGATCTTTCCTATAAAATGAGATGTGATATCCAACTCCTTCCCATTCCAATTCTGAGACCCTTCTGATAGCATGAGATGTGATATCTCAATGCCTCTAATACCAATCCTGAGACCCTTCCTATAACATGAGATGTGATATCCAACTCCTTCCCATTCCAATCCTGAGACCCTTCCTATAGCATGAGATGTGATATCTCAATGCTTATACCAAACCTGAGACCCTTCCTATAGCATGAGATGTGATATCCAACTCCTTCCGATTCCAATCCTGAGACCCTTCCTATAGCATGAGACGTGATATCTCAATGCCTCTAATACCAAACCTGAGATCCTTCCTCTAACATGAAATGTGATATCCAACTCCTTTCCTTTCCAAACCTGAGAGCCTACCTATAGCATGAGATGTGATATCCAAGTCCTTCCCATTCCAATCCTTAGACCCTTCCTACAGCATGCAATATGATATCTCAATGATTGTAATAACAAACCTGAGACCCGTCCTATAACATGAGATGGGATATCCAACTCCTTCCCATTCCAATCCTGAGACACTTCCGATAGCAGAGATGTGATATCTCAATGCTTATACCAAACCTGAGACCCTTCCTATAACATGAGATGTGATATCCAACTCCTTCCCGTTCCAAACCTGAGACTCTTCCTATAGCATATGTGATATCCAACTCCTTCCTATTCCAAACATGAGACCCTTCCTATAGCAAGAATGTAATATCCAACTCCATCCCATTCCAATCCTGAGACCATTCCTCTAGCATGAGATGTGACATCTCAATGCTTCTAATACCAACCCTGAGACCAGTCCTATAACATGAGATGGGATATCCAACTCCTTCCCCTTCAAAACCTGAGACCCTTCCTATAGCATGAGATGTGATATCCAACTCCTTCCCATCCCAATCCTGAGACACTTCCGATTGCAGAGATGTGATATCTCAATGCTTATACCAAACCTGAGACTCTTCCTATAACATGAGATGTGATATCCAACTCCTTCCCGTTCCAAACCTGAGACCCATCCTATAGCATGAGATGTGATATCCAACTCCTTCCGATTCCAATCCTGAGACCCTTCCGATAGCATGAGATGTGATATCTCAATGCTTCTAATACCAAACCTGAGATCCTTCCGATAACATGTGATGTGATATCCAAATCCTTCCCCTTCCAAACCTGAGACCATCCCTTTAGCATGAGATGTGCTATCCAACTCCTTCCCATTCCAATCCTGAGACCCTTATGATAGCATGAGATGTGATATCTCAATGCCTCTAATACCAAACCTTAGATACTTACGATAGCATGAGATGTGATATCTCAATGCTTCTAATACCAAACCTGAGATCCTTCCTATAACATGAGATGTGATATCCAAATCCTTCCCCTTCCAAACCTGAGACCCTCCCTTTAGCATGAGATGTGATATCCAACTCCTTCCCATTCCAATCCTGAGACCCTTCTGATAGCATGAGATGTGATATCTCAATGCCTCTAATACCAAACCTGAGATCCTACCTCTAACATGAAATGTGATATCCAACTCCTTCCCTTTCCAAACCTGAGACCCTGCCTATAGCATGAGATGTGATATCCAAGTCCTTCCCATTCCAATCCTGAGACCCTTCCTATAGCATGTGATGTGATATCTCAATGCTTATACCAAACCTGAGACCCTTCCTATGGCATGAGATGTCATATACAACTCCTTCCCATTCCAATTCTGAGACCCTTTATATAGCATGAGATGTGATATCTCAATGCTTATACCAAACCTGAGACTCTTCCTATAGCTTGAGATGTGATATCCAACTCCTTCCCATTCCAATCCTGAGACCCTTCCTATAGCATGAGATGTGATGTCTCAATGCTTCTAATACCAAACCTGAGATCTTTCCTATAACATGAAATGTGATATCCAAGTCCTTCCCATTCCAATCCTGAGACCCTTCCTATAGCATGAGATGTGATGTCTCAATGCTTCTAATACCAAACCTGAGATCCTTCCTATAACATGAGATGTGATATCCAACTCCTTCCCATTCCAATCCTGAGACCCTTCCTATAGCATGAGATGTGATATCTCAATGCTTATACCAAACCTGAGACCCTTCCTATAGCATGAGATGTGATATCTAACTCCTTCCGATTCCAATCCTGAGACCCTTCCTATAGCATGAGATGTGATATCTCAATGCCTCTAATACCAAACCTGAGATCCTTCCTCTAACATGAAATGTGATATCCAACTCCTTTCCTTTCCAAACCTGAGAGCCTACCTATAGCATGAGATGTGATATCCAAGTCCTTCCCATTCCAATCCTTAGACCCTTCCTACAGCATGCAATATGATATCTCAATGATTCTAATAACAAACCTGAGACCCGTCCTATAACATGAGATGGGATATCCAACTCCTTCCCATTCCAATCCTGAGACACTTCCGATAGCAGAGATGTGATATCTCAATGCTTATACCAAACCTGAGACCCTTCCTATAACATGAGATGTGATATCCAACTCCTTCCCGTTCCAAACCTGAGACTCTTCCTATAGCATATGTGATATCCAACTCCCTCCCATTCCAAACATGAGACCCTTCCTATAGCAAGAATGTAATATCCAACTCCATCCCATTCCAATCCTGAGACCATTCCTATAGCATGAGATGTGACATCTCAATGCTTCTAATACCAAACCTGAGACCAGTCCTATAACATGAGATGGGATATCCAACTCCTTCCCCTTCCAAACCTGAGACCCTTCCTATAGCATGAGATGTGATATCCAACTCCTTCCCATCCCAATCCTGAGACACTTCCGATTGCAGAGATGTGATATCTCAATGCTTATACCAAACCTGAGACTCTTCCTATAACATGAGATGTGATATCCAACTCCTTCCCGTTCCAAACCTGAGACCCATCCTATAGCATGAGATGTGATATCTCAATGCTTATACCAAACCTGAGACCCTTCCTATAGCTTGAGATGTGATATCCAAATCCTTCCCATTCCAATCCTGAGACCCTTCCTATAGCATGAGATGTGATATCCAACTTCTTCCCATTCCAATCCTGAGACCCTTCCTATAACATGAGATGTGATGTCTCAATGCTTCTAATACCAAACCTGAGATCTTTCCTATAACATGAGATGTGATATCCAACTCCTTCCCATTCCAATTCTGAGACCCTTCTGATAGCATGAGATGTGATATCTCAATGCCTCTAATACCAATCCTGAGACCCTTCCTATAACATGAGATGTGATATCGAACTCCTTCCCATTTCAACCTGAGACCCTTCTGATAGCATGAGATGTGATATCTCAATGCCTCTAATACCAAACCTGAGATCCTACCTCTAACATAAAATGTGATATCCAACTCCTTCCCTTTCCAAACCTGAGACCCTGCCTATAGCATGAGATGTGATATCCAAGTCCTTCCCATTCCAATCCTGAGACCCTTCCTATAACATGTGATGTGATATCTCAATGCTTATACCAAACCTGAGACCCTTCCTATGGCATGAGATGTCATATACAACTCCTTCCCATTCCAATCCTGAGACCCTTCCTATAGCATGAGATGTGATATCTCAATGCTTATACCAAACCTGAGACCCTTCCTATAGCATGAGATGTGATATCCAACTCCTTCCCGTTCCAAACCTGAGACCCTTCCTATAGCATATGTGATATCCAACTCCTTCCCATTCCAAACATGAGACCCTTCCTATAGCAAGAATGTAATATCCAAATCCTTCCCATTCCAATCCTGAGACCATTCCTATAGCATGAGATGTGATATCTCAATGCTTCTAATACCAAACCTGAGATCCTTCCTATGACATGAGATGTGATATCCAACTCCTTCCCATTCCAATCCTGAGACCCTTCTGATAGCATGAGATGTGATATCTCAATGCCTCTAATACCAATCCTGAGACCCTTCCTATAACATGAGATGTGATATCCAACTCCTTCCCATTTCAACCTGAGACCCTTCCTATAGCATGACATGGGATATCCAACTCCTTCCAAATCCAATTCTGATACCCTTCCGATAGCATGAGATGTGATATCCCAATGCTTCTACCAAACCTGAGACCCATACTATGGCATGAGATGTGATATCAAACTCCTTCCCATTCCAATCCTGAGACCCTTCCTATAGCATGAGATGTGATGTCTCAATGCTTCTAATACCAAACCTGAGATCCTTCCTATAACATGAGATGTGATATCCAAATCCTTCCCATTCCAATCCTGAGACCCTTCCTATAGCATGAGATGTGATATCTCAATGCTTATACCAAACCTGAGACCCTTCCTATAGCATGAGATGTGATATCCAACTCCTTCCGATTCCAATCCTGAGACCCTTCCTATAGCATGAGATGTGATATCTCAATGCCTCTAATACCAAACCTGAGATCCTTCCTCTGACATGAAATGTGATATCCAACTCCTTTCCTTTCCAAACCTGAGAGCCTACCTATAGCATGAGATGTGATATCCAAGTCCTTCCCATTCCAATCCTGAGACCCTTGCTACAGCATGCAATATGATATCTCAATGATTCTAATAACAAACCTGAGACCCGTCCTATAACATGAGATGGGATATCCAACTCCTTCCAATTCCAATCCTGAGACACTTCCGATAGCAGAGATGTGATATCTCAATGCTTATACCAAACCTGAGACCCTTCCTATAACATGAGATGTCATATCCAACTCCTTCCCGTTCCAAACCTGAGACCCTTCCTATAGCATATGTGATATCCAACTCCTTCCCATTCCACACATGAGACCCTTCCTATAGCAAGAATGTAATATCCAACTCCTTCCCATTCCAATCCTGAGACCATTCCTATAGCATGAGATGTGATATCTCAATGCTTCTAATACCAAACCTGAGACCAGTCCTATAACATGAGATGGGATATCCAACTCCTTCCCCTTCCAAACCTGAGACCCTTCCTATAGCATGAGATGTGATATCCAACTCCTTCCCATCCCAATCCTGAGACACTTCCGATTGCAGAGATGTGATATCTCAATGCTTATACCAAACCTGAGACTCTTCCTATAACATGAGATGTGATATCCAACTCCTTCCCGTTCCAAACCTGAGACCCTTCCTATAGCATGAGATGTGATATCCAACTTCTTCCGATTCCAATCCTGAGACCCTTCCGATACCATGAGATGTGATATCTCAATGCTTCTAATACCAAACCTGAGATCCTTCCTATAACATGTGATGTGATATCCAAATCCTTCCCCTTATAAACCTGAGACCCTCCCTTTAGCATGAGATGTGCTATCCAACTCCTTCCCATTCCAATCCTGAGACCCTTATGATAGCATGAGATGTGATATCTCAATGCCTCTAATACCAAACCTGAGATCCTACCTCTAACATGAAATGTGATATCCAACTCCTTCCCTTTCCAAACCTGAGACCCTGCCTATAGCATGAGATGTGATATCCAAGTCCTTCCCATTCCAATCCTGAGACCCTTCCTATAGCATGTGATGTGATATCTCAATGCTTATACCAAACCTGAGACCCTTCCTATGGCATGAGATGTCATATACAACTCCTTCCCATTCCAATCCTGAGACCCTTCCGATATCATGAGATTTGTTATCTCAATGCTTCTAATATCAAAATTGAGACCTTACCTATAGCATGAGATGTGACATCCAAGTCCTTCCCATTAGAATCCTGAGACCCTTCCGATAGCAGAGATGTGATATCTCTATGCTTATACCAAACCTGAGACCCTTCCTATGGCCTGAGATGTCATATACAACTCCTTCTCATTAAAATCCTGAGACCCTTCCTATAGCATGAGATTTGATATACAACTCCTTCCCATTCCAATCCTGATACCCTTCCTATAGCATGAGATGTGATATCTCAATGCTTATACCAAACCTGAGACCCTTCCTATAGCATGAGATGTGATATCCAACTTCTTCCCATTCCAATCCTGAGACCCTTCCTATAACATGAGATGTGATGTCTCAATGCTTCTAATACCAAACCTGAGATCCTTCCTATAACATGAGATGTGATATCCAACTCCTTCCCATTCCAATCCTGAGACACTTCCTATAACATGAGATGTGATATCCAACTCCTTCCCATTCCAACCTGAGACCCTTCCGATAGCATGAGATGTGATATCCCAATGCTTCTACAAAACCTGAGACCCATACTATGGCATGAGATGTGATGACAAACTCCTTCCCATTCCAATCCTGAGACCCTTCCTATAGCTTGAGATGTGATATCCAACTCCTTCCCATTCCAATCCTGAGACCCTTCCTATAGCATGAGATGTGATGTCTGAATGCTTCTAATACCAAACCTGAGATCCTTCCTATAACATGAAATGTGATATCCAACTCCTTCCCCTTCCAAACCTGAGAGCCTTCCCATAGCATGAGATATGATATCCAAGTCCTTCCCATTCCAATCCTGAGACCCATCCTATAACATGGGATGTGATATCCAAATCCTTCCCCTTCCAAACCTTAGACCCTTCCTTTATCATGAGATGTGATATCCAACTCCTTCCCATTCCAATCCTGAGACCCTTCCGATATCATGAGATTTGTTATCTCAATGCTTCTAATATCAAACTTGAGACCCTGCCTATAGCATGAGATGTGACATCCAAGTCCTTCCCATTAGAATCCTGAGACCCTTCCGATAGCAGAGATGTGATATCTCAATGCTTATACCAAACCTGAGACCCTTCCTATGGCCTGAGATGTCATATACAACTCCTTCTCATTAAAATCCTGAGACCCTTCCTATAGCACGAGATTTGATATCAAACTCCTTCCCATTCCAATCCTGATACCCTTCCTATAGCATGAGATGTGATGTCTCAATGCTTCTAATACCAAACCTGAGATCCTTCCTATAACATGAGATGTGATATCCAACTCCTTCCCATTCCAATCCTGAGACCCTTCCTATAGCATGAGAAGTGATATCTCCATGCTTATACCAAACCTGAGACCCTTCCTATGGCCTGAGATATCATATACAACTCCTTCCCATTCCAATCTTGAGGCCCTTCCTATAGCATGAGATGTGATATCCAACTCCTTCCCATTCCAACCTGAGACCCTTCCTATAGCATGAGATGGGATATCCAACTCCTTCCAAATCCAATACTGATACCCTTCCGATAGCATGAGATGTGATATCCCAATGCTTCTACCAAACCTGAGAGCCATACTATGGCATGAGATGTGATATCAAACTCCTTCCCATTCCAATCCTGAGACCCTTCCTATAGCATGAGATGTGATGTCTCAATGCTTCTAATACCAAACCTGAGATCCTTCCTATAACATGAGATGTGATATCCAAATCCTTCCCATTCCAATCCTGAGACCCTTCCTATAGCATGAGATGTGATATCTCAATGCTTATACCAAACCTGAGACCCTTCCTATAGCATGAGATGTGATATATAACTCCTTCCGATTCCAATCCTGAGACCCTTCCTATAGCATGAGATGTGATATCTCAATGCCTCTAATACCAAACCTGAGATCCTTCCTCTGACATGAAATGTGATATCCAACTCCTTTCCTTTCCAAACCTGAGAGCCTACCTATAGCATGAGATGTGATATCCAAGTCCTTCCCATTCCAATCCTTAGACCCTTCCTACAGCATGCAATATGATATCTCAATGATTCTAATAACAAACCTGAGACCCGTCCTATAACATGAGATGGGATATCCAACTCCTTCCCATTCCAATCCTGAGACACTTCCGACAGCAGAGATGTGATATCTCAATGCTTATACCAAACCTGAGACCCTTCCTATAACATGAGATGTCATATCCAACTCCTTCCCGTTCCAAACCTGAGACCCTTCCTATAGCATATGTGATATACAACTCCTTCCCATTCCACACATGAGACCCTTCCTATAGCAAGAATGTAATATCCAACTCCTTCCCATTCCAATCCTGAGACCATTCCTATAGCATGAGATGTGATATCTCAATGCTTCTAATACCAAACCTGAGACCAGTCCTATAACATGAGATGGGATATCCAACTCCTTCCCCTTCCAAACCTGAGACCCTTCCTATAGCATGAGATGTGATATCCAACTCCTTCCCATCCCAATCCTGAGACACTTCCGATTGCAGAGATGTGATATCTCAATGCTTATACCAAACCTGAGACTCTTCCTATAACATGAGATGTGATATCCAACTCCTTCCCGTTCCAAACCTGAGACCCTTCCTATAGCATGAGATGTGATATCCAACTCCTTCCGATTCCAATCCTGAGACCCTTCCGATAGCATGAGATGTGATATCTCAATGCTTCTAATACCAAACCTGAGATCCTTCCTATAACATGTGATGTGATATCCAAATCCTTCCCCTTCCAAACCTGAGACCCTCCCTTTAGCATGAGATGTGCTATCCAACTCCTTCCCATTCCAATCCTGAGACCCTTATGATAGCATGAGATGTGATATCTCAATGCCTCTAATACCAAACCTGAGATACTTCCGATAGCATGAGATGTGATATCTCAATGCTTCTAATACCAAACCTGAGATCCTTCCTATAACATGAGATGTGATATCCAAATCCTTCCCCTTCCAAACCTGAGACCCTCCCTTTAGCATGAGATGTGATAGCCAACTCCTTCCCATTCCGATCCTGAAACCCTTCTGATAGCATGAGATGTGATATCTCAATGCCTCTAATACCAAACCTGAGATCCTACCTCTAACATGAAATGTGATATCCAACTCCTTCCCATTCCAAACCTGAGACCCTGCCTATAGCATGAGATGTGATATCCAAGTCCTTCCCATTCCAATCCTGAGACCCTTCCTATAGCATGTGATGTGATATCTCAATGCTTATACCAAACCTGAGACCCTTCCTGTGGCATGAGATGTCATATACAACTCCTTCCCATTCCAATCCTGAGACCCTTCCTATAGCATGAGATGTGATATCCAACTTCTTCCCATTCCAATCCTGAGACCCTTCCTATAACATGAGATGTGATGTCTCAATGCTTCTAATACCAAACCTGAGATCTTTCCTATAACATGAGATGTGATATCCAACTCCTTCCCATTCCAATCCTGAGACCCTTCCTATAGCATGAGATGTGATATCTCAATGCTTATACCAAACCTGAGACCCTTCCTATAGCTTGAGATGTGATATCCAACTCCTTCCCATTCCAATCCTGAGACCCTTCCTATAGCATGAGATGTGATATCCAACTTATTCCCATTTCAATCCTGAGTCCCTTCCTATAACATGAGATGTGATGCCTCAATGCTTCTAATACCAAACCTGAGATCTTTCCTATAACATGAGATGTGATATCCAACTCCTTCCCATTCCAATTCTGAGATCCTTCTGATAGCATGAGATGTGATATCTCAATGCCTCTAATACCAATCCTGAGACCCTTCCTATAACATGAGATGTGATATCCAACTCCTTCCCATTTCAACCTGAGACCCTTCCTATAGCATGAGATGGGATATCCAACTCCTTCCAAATCCAATTCTGATACCCTTCCGATAGCATGAGATGTGATATCCCAATGCTTCTACCAAACCTGAGACCCATACTATAACATGATATGGGATATCCAACTCCTTCCCCTTCCAAACCTGAGACCCTTCCTATAGCATGAGATGTGATATCCAACTCCTTCCCATCCCAATCCTGAGACACTTCCGATTGCAGAGATGTGATATCTCAATGCTTATACCAAACCTGAGACTCTTCCTATAACATGAGATGGGATATCCAACTCCTTCCCGTTCCAAACTTGAGACCCTTCCTATAGCATGAGATGTGATATCCAACTCCTTCCGATTCCAATCCTGAGACCCTTCCGATAGCATGAGATGTGATATCTCAATGCTTCTAATACCAAACCTGAGATCCTTCCTATAACATGTGATGTGATATCCAAATCCTTCCCCTTCCAAACCTGAGACCCTCCCTTTAGCATGAGATGTGCTATCCAACTCCTTCCCATTCCAATACTGAGACCCTTATGATAGCATGAGATGTGATATCTCAATGCCTCTAATACCAAACCTGAGATACTTCCGATAGCATGAGATGTGATATCTCAATGCTTCTAATACCAAACCTGAGATCCTTCCTATAACATGAGATGTGATATCCAAATCCTTCCCCTTCCAAACCTGAGACCCTCCCTTTAGCATGAGATGTGATATCCAACTCCTTCCCATTCCGATCCTGAGACCCTTCTGATAGCATGAGATGTGATATCTCAATGCCTCTAATACCAAACCTGAGATCCTACCTCTAACATGAAATGTGATATCCAACTCCTTCCCATTCCAAACCTGAGACCCTGCCTATAGCATGAGATGTGATATCCAAGTCCTTCCCATTCCAATCCTGAGACCCTTCATATAGCATGTGATGTGATATCTCAATGCTTATACCAAACCTGAGACCCTTCCTATGGCATGAGATGTCATATACAACTCCTTCCCATTCCAATCCTGAGACCCTTCCTATAGCATGAGATGTGATATCCAACTTCTTCCCATTCCAATCCTGAGACCCTTCCTATAACATGAGATGTGATGTCTCAATGCTTCTAATACCAAACCTGAGATCTTTCCTATAACATGAGATGTGATATCCAACTCCTTCCCATTCCAATCCTGAGACCCTTCCTATAGCATGAGATGTGATATCTCAATGCTTATACCAAACCTGAGACCCTTCCTATAGCTTGAGATGTGATATCCAACTCCTTCCCATTCCAATCCTGAGACCCTTCCTATAGCATGAGATGTGATATCCAACTTATTCCCATTCCAATCCTGAGACCCTTCCTATAACATGAGATGTGATGTCTCAATGCTTCTAATACCAAACCTGAGATCTTTCCTATAACATGAGATGTGATATCCAACTCCTTCCCATTCCAATTCTGAGACCCTTCTGATAGCATGAGATGTGATATCTCAATGCCTCTAATACCAATCCTGAGACCCTTCCTATAACATGAGATGTGATATCCAACTCCTTCCCATTTCAACCTGAGACCCTTCCTATAGCATGAGATGGGATATCCAACTCCTTCCAAATCCAATTCTGATACCCTTCCGATAGCATGAGATGTGATATCCCAATGCTTCTACCAAACCTGAGACCCATACTATGGCATGAGATGTGATATCAAACTCCTTCCCATTCCAATCCTGAGACCCTTCCTATAACATGAGATGTGATGTCTCAATGCTTCTAATACCAAACCTGAGATCCTTCCTATAACATGAGATGTGATATCCAACTCCTTATCATTCCAATCCTGAGACCCTTCCTATAGCATGAGATGTGATATCTCAATGCTTATACCAAACCTGAGACCCTTCCTATAGCATGAGATGTGATATCCAACTCCTTCCGATTCCAATCCTGAGACCCTTCCTATAGCATGAGATGTGATATCTCAATGCCTCTAATACCAAACCTGAGATCCTTCCTCTAACATGAAATGTGATATCCAACTCCTTTCCTTTCCAAACCTGAGAGCCTACCTATAGCATGAGATGTGATATCCAAGTCCTTCCCATTCCAATCCTTAGACCCTTCCTACAGCATGCAATATGATATCTCAATGATTCTAATAACAAACCTGAGACCCATCCTATAACATGAGATGGGATATCCAACTCCTTCCCATTCCAAACCTGAGACTCTTCCTATAGCATATGTGATATCCAACTCCTTCCCATTCCAAACATGAGACCCATCCTATAGCATGAGATGTGATATCTCAATGCTTATACCAAACCTGAGACCCTTCCTATAGCTTGAGATGTGATATCCAACTCCTTCCCATTCCAATCCTGAGACCCTTCCTATAGCATGAGATGTGATATCCAACTTCTTCCCATTCCAATCCTGAGACCCTTCCTATAGCATGAGATGTGATATCCAACTTCTTCCCATTCCAATCCTGAGACCCTTCCTATAACATGAGATGTGATGTCTCAATGCTTCTAATACCAAACCTGAGATCTTTCCTATAACATGAGATGTGATATCCAACTCCTTCCCATTCCAATTCTGAGACCCTTCTGATAGCATGAGATGTGATATCTCAATGCCTCTAATACCAATCCTGAGACCCTTCCTATAACATGAGATGTGATATCGAACTCCTTCCCATTTCAACCTGAGACCCTTCTGATAGCATGAGATGTGATATCTCAATGCCTCTAATACCAAACCTGAGATCCTACCTCTAACATAAAATGTGATATCCAACTCCTTCCCTTTCCAAACCTGAGACCCTGCCTATAGCATGAGATGTGATATCCAAGTCCTTCCCATTCCAATCCTGAGACCCTTCCTATAACATGTGATGTGATATCTCAATGCTTATACCAAACCTGAGACCCTTCCTATGGCATGAGATGTCATATACAACTCCTTCCCATTCCAATCCTGAGACCCTTCCTATAGCATGAGATGTGATATCTCAATGCTTATACCAAACCTGAGACCCTTCCTATAGCATGAGATGTGATATCCAACTCCTTCCCGTTCCAAACCTGAGACCCTTCCTATAGCATATGTGATATCCAACTCCTTCCCATTCCAAACATGAGACCCTTCCTATAGCAAGAATGTAATATCCAAATCCTTCCCATTCCAATCCTGAGACCATTCCTATAGCATGAGATGTGATACCTCAATGCTTCTAATACCAAACCTGAGATCCTTCCTATGACATGAGATGTGATATCCAACTCCTTCCCATTCCAATCCTGAGACCCTTCTGATAGCATGAGATGTGATATCTCAATGCCTCTAATACCAATCCTGAGACCCTTCCTATAACATGAGATGTGATATCCAACTCCTTCCCATTTCAACCTGAGACCCTTCCTATAGCATGACATGGGATATCCAACTCCTTCCAAATCCAATTCTGATACCCTTCCGATAGCATGAGATGTGATATCCCAATGCTTCTACCAAACCTGAGACCCATACTATGGCATGAGATGTGATATCAAACTCCTTCCCATTCCAATCCTGAGACCCTTCCTATAGCATGAGATGTGATGTCTCAATGCTTCTAATACCAAACCTGAGATCCTTCCTATAACATGAGATGTGATATCCAAATCCTTCCCATTCCAATCCTGAGACTCTTCCTATAGCATGAGATGTGATATCTCAATGCTTATACCAAACCTGAGACCCTTCCTATAGCATGAGATGTGATATCCAACTCCTTCCGATTCCAATCCTGAGACCCTTCCTATAGCATGAGATGTGATATCTCAATGCCTCTAATACCAAACCTGAGATCCTTCCTCTGACATGAAATGTGATATCCAACTCCTTTCCTTTCCAAACCTGAGAGCCTACCTATAGCATGAGATGTGATATCCAAGTCCTTCCCATTCCAATCCTGAGACCCTTGCTACAGCATGCAATATGATATCTCAATGATTCTAATAACAAACCTGAGACCCGTCCTATAACATGAGATGGGATATCCAACTCCTTCCCATTCCAATCCTGAGACACTTCCGATAGCAGAGATGTGATATCTCAATGCTTATACCAAACCTGAGACCCTTCCTATAACATGAGATGTCATATCCAACTCCTTCCCGTTCCAAACCTGAGACCCTTCCTATAGCATATGTGATATCCAACTCCTTCCCATTCCACACATGAGACCCTTCCTATAGCAAGAATGTAATATCCAACTCCTTCCCATTCCAATCCTGAGACCATTCCTATAGCATGAGATGTGATATCTCAATGCTTCTAATACCAAACCTGAGACCAGTCCTATAACATGAGATGGGATATCCAACTCCTTCCCCTTCCAAACCTGAGACCCTTCCTATAGCATGAGATGTGATATCCAACTCCTTCCCATCCCAATCCTGAGACACTTCCGATTGCAGAGATGTGATATCTCAATGCTTATACCAAACCTGAGACTCTTCCTATAACATGAGATGTGATATCCAACTCCTTCCCGTTCCAAACCTGAGACCCTTCCTATAGCATGAGATGTGATATCCAACTCCTTCCGATTCCAATCCTGAGACCCTTCCGATAGCATGAGATGTGATGTCTCAATGCTTCTAATACCAAACCTGAGATCTTTCCTATAACATGAGATGTGATATCCAACTCCTTCCCATTCCAATCCTGAGACCCTTCCTATAGCATGAGATGTGATATCTCAATGCTTATACCAAACCTGAGACCCTTCCTATAGCTTGAGATGTGATATCCAACTCCTTCCCATTCCAATCCTGAGACCCTTCCTATAGCATGAGATGTGATATCCAACTTATTCCCATTCCAATCCTGAGACCCTTCCTATAACATGAGATGTGATGTCTCAATGCTTCTAATACCAAACCTGAGATCTTTCCTATAACATGAGATGTGATATCCAACTCCTTCCCATTCCAATTCTGAGACCCTTCTGATAGCATGAGATGTGATATCTCAATGCCTCTAATACCAATCCTGAGACCCTTCCTATAACATGAGATGTGATATCCAACTCCTTCCCATTTCAACCTGAGACCCTTCCTATAGCATGAGATGGGATATCCAACTCCTTCCAAATCCAATTCTGATACCCTTCCGATAGCATGAGATGTGATATCCCAATGCTTCTACCAAACCTGAGACCCATACTATGGCATGAGATGTGATATCAAACTCCTTCCCATTCCAATCCTGAGACCCTTCCTATAACATGAGATGTGATGTCTCAATGCTTCTAATACCAAACCTGAGATCCTTCCTATAACATGAGATGTGATATCCAACTCCTTATCATTCCAATCCTGAGACCCTTCCTATAGCATGAGATGTGATATCTCAATGCTTATACCAAACCTGAGACCCTTCCTATAGCATGAGATGTGATATCCAACTCCTTCCGATTCCAATCCTGAGACCCTTCCTATAGCATGAGATGTGATATCTCAATGCCTCTAATACCAAACCTGAGATCCTTCCTCTAACATGAAATGTGATATCCAACTCCTTTCCTTTCCAAACCTGAGAGCCTACCTATAGCATGAGATGTGATATCCAAGTCCTTCCCATTCCAATCCTTAGACCCTTCCTACAGCATGCAATATGATATCTCAATGATTCTAATAACAAACCTGAGACCCATCCTATAACATGAGATGGGATATCCAACTCCTTCCCATTCCAAACCTGAGACTCTTCCTATAGCATATGTGATATCCAACTCCTTCCCATTCCAAACATGAGACCCATCCTATAGCATGAGATGTGATATCTCAATGCTTATACCAAACCTGAGACCCTTCCTATAGCTTGAGATGTGATATCCAACTCCTTCCCATTCCAATCCTGAGACCCTTCCTATAGCATGAGATGTGATATCCAACTTCTTCCCATTCCAATCCTGAGACCCTTCCTATAGCATGAGATGTGATATCCAACTTCTTCCCATTCCAATCCTGAGACCCTTCCTATAACATGAGATGTGATGTCTCAATGCTTCTAATACCAAACCTGAGATCTTTCCTATAACATGAGATGTGATATCCAACTCCTTCCCATTCCAATTCTGAGACCCTTCTGATAGCATGAGATGTGATATCTCAATGCCTCTAATACCAATCCTGAGACCCTTCCTATAACATGAGATGTGATATCGAACTCCTTCCCATTTCAACCTGAGACCCTTCTGATAGCATGAGATGTGATATCTCAATGCCTCTAATACCAAACCTGAGATCCTACCTCTAACATAAAATGTGATATCCAACTCCTTCCCTTTCCAAACCTGAGACCCTGCCTATAGCATGAGATGTGATATCCAAGTCCTTCCCATTCCAATCCTGAGACCCTTCCTATAACATGTGATGTGATATCTCAATGCTTATACCAAACCTGAGACCCTTCCTATGGCATGAGATGTCATATACAACTCCTTCCCATTCCAATCCTGAGACCCTTCCTATAGCATGAGATGTGATATCTCAATGCTTATACCAAACCTGAGACCCTTCCTATAGCATGAGATGTGATATCCAACTCCTTCCCGTTCCAAACCTGAGACCCTTCCTATAGCATATGTGATATCCAACTCCTTCCCATTCCAAACATGAGACCCTTCCTATAGCAAGAATGTAATATCCAAATCCTTCCCATTCCAATCCTGAGACCATTCCTATAGCATGAGATGTGATACCTCAATGCTTCTAATACCAAACCTGAGATCCTTCCTATGACATGAGATGTGATATCCAACTCCTTCCCATTCCAATCCTGAGACCCTTCTGATAGCATGAGATGTGATATCTCAATGCCTCTAATACCAATCCTGAGACCCTTCCTATAACATGAGATGTGATATCCAACTCCTTCCCATTTCAACCTGAGACCCTTCCTATAGCATGACATGGGATATCCAACTCCTTCCAAATCCAATTCTGATACCCTTCCGATAGCATGAGATGTGATATCCCAATGCTTCTACCAAACCTGAGACCCATACTATGGCATGAGATGTGATATCAAACTCCTTCCCATTCCAATCCTGAGACCCTTCCTATAGCATGAGATGTGATGTCTCAATGCTTCTAATACCAAACCTGAGATCCTTCCTATAACATGAGATGTGATATCCAAATCCTTCCCATTCCAATCCTGAGACTCTTCCTATAGCATGAGATGTGATATCTCAATGCTTATACCAAACCTGAGACCCTTCCTATAGCATGAGATGTGATATCCAACTCCTTCCGATTCCAATCCTGAGACCCTTCCTATAGCATGAGATGTGATATCTCAATGCCTCTAATACCAAACCTGAGATCCTTCCTCTGACATGAAATGTGATATCCAACTCCTTTCCTTTCCAAACCTGAGAGCCTACCTATAGCATGAGATGTGATATCCAAGTCCTTCCCATTCCAATCCTGAGACCCTTGCTACAGCATGCAATATGATATCTCAATGATTCTAATAACAAACCTGAGACCCGTCCTATAACATGAGATGGGATATCCAACTCCTTCCCATTCCAATCCTGAGACACTTCCGATAGCAGAGATGTGATATCTCAATGCTTATACCAAACCCGAGACCCTTCCTATAACATGAGATGTCATATCCAACTCCTTCCCGTTCCAAACCTGAGACCCTTCCTATAGCATATGTGATATCCAACTCCTTCCCATTCCACACATGAGACCCTTCCTATAGCAAGAATGTAATATCCAACTCCTTCCCATTCCAATCCTGAGACCATTCCTATAGCATGAGATGTGATATCTCAATGCTTCTAATACCAAACCTGAGACCAGTCCTATAACATGAGATGGGATATCCAACTCCTTCCCCTTCCAAACCTGAGACCCTTCCTATAGCATGAGATGTGATATCCAACTCCTTCCCATCCCAATCCTGAGACACTTCCGATTGCAGAGATGTGATATCTCAATGCTTATACCAAACCTGAGACTCTTCCTATAACATGAGATGTGATATCCAACTCCTTCCCGTTCCAAACCTGAGACCCTTCCTATAGCATGAGATGTGTTATCCAACTTCTTCCGATTCCAATCCTGAGACCCTCCGATAGCATGAGATGTGATATCTCAATGCTTCTAATACCAAACCTGAGATCCTTCCTATAACATGTGATGTGATATCCAAATCCTTCCCCTTATAAACCTGAGACCCTTCCTTTAGCATGAGATGTGCTATCCAGCTCCTTCCCATTCCAATCCTGAGACCCTTATGATAGCATGAGATGTGATATCTCAATGCCTCTAATACCAAACCTGAGATCCTACCTCTAACATGAAATGTGATATCCAACTCCTTCCCTTTCCAAACCTGAGACCCTGCCTATAGCATGAGATGTGATATCCAAGTCCTTCCCATTCCAATCCTGAGACCCTTCCTATAGCATGTGATGTGATATCTCAATGCTTATACCAAACCTGAGACCCTTCCTATGGCATGAGATGTCATATACAACTCCTTCCCATTCCAATCCTGAGACCCTTCCTATAGCATGAGATGTGATATCCAACTTCTTCCCATTCCAATCCTGAGACCCTTCCTATAACATGAGATGTGATGTCTCAATGCTTCTAATACCAAACCTGAGATCTTTCCTATAAAATGAGATGTGATATCCAACTCCTTCCCATTCCAATTCTGAGACCCTTCTGATAGCATGAGATGTGATATCTCAATGCCTCTAATACCAATCCTGAGACCCTTCCTATAACATGAGATGTGATATCCAACTCCTTCCCATTTCAACCTGATACCCTTCCTATACATGAGATGGGATATCCAACTCCTTCCAAATCCAATTCTGATACCCTTCCGATAGCATGAGATGTGATATCCCAATGCTTCTACCAAACCTGAGACCCATACTATGGCATGAGATGTGATATCAAACTCCTTCCCATTCCAATCCTGAGACCCTTCCTATAGCATGAGATGTGATGTCTCAATGCTTCTAATACCAAACCTGAGATCCTTCCTATAACATGAGATGTGATATCCAACTCCTTCCCATTCCAATCCTGAGACCCTTCCTATAGCATGAGATGTGATATCTCAATGCTTATATCAAACCTGAGACCCTTCCTATAGCATGAGATGTGATATCCAACTCCTTCCGATTCCAATCCTGAGACCCTTCCTATAGCATGAGATGTGATATCTCAATGCCTCTAATACCAAACCTGAGATCCTTCCTCTAACATGAAATGTGATATCCAACTCCTTTCCTTTCCAAACCTGAGAGCCTACCTATAGCATGAGATGTGATATCCAAGTCCTTCCCATTCCAATCCTTAGACCCTTCCTACAGCATGCAGTATGATATCTCAATGATTCTAATAACAAACCTGAGACCCGTCCTATAACATGAGATGGGATATCCAACTCCTTCCCATTCCAATCCTGAGACACTTCCGATAGCAGAGATGTGATATCTCAATGCTTATACCAAACCTGAGACCCTTCCTATAACATGAGATGTGATATCCAACTCCTTCCCGTTCCAAACCTGAGACTCTTCCTATAGCATATGTGATATCCAACTCCTTCCCATTCCAAACATGAGACCCTTCCTATAGCAAGAATGTAATATCCAACTCCATCCCATTCCAATCCTGAGACCATTCCTATAGCATGAGATGTGACATCTCAATGCTTCTAATACCAACCCTGAGACCAGTCCTATAACATGAGATGGGATATCCAACTCCTTCCCCTTCAAAACCTGAGACCCTTCCTATAGCATGAGATGTGATATCCAACTCCTTCCCATCCCAATCCTGAGACACTTCCGATTGCAGAGATGTGATATCTCAATGCTTATACCAAACCTGAGACTCTTCCTATAACATGAGATGTGATATCCAACTCCTTCCCGTTCCAAACCTGAGACCCATCCTATAGCATGAGATGTGATATCCAACTCCTTCCGATTCCAATCCTGAGACCCTTCCGATAGCATGAGATGTGATATCTCAATGCTTCTAATACCAAACCTGAGATCCTTCCGATAACATGTGATGTGATATCCAAATCCTTCCCCTTCCAAACCTGAGACCATCCCTTTAGCATGAGATGTGCTATCCAACTCCTTCCCATTCCAATCCTGAGACCCTTATGATAGCATGAGATGTGATATCTCAATGCCTCTAATACCAAACCTTAGATACTTACGATAGCATGAGATGTGATATCTCAATGCTTCTAATACCAAACCTGAGATCCTTCCTATAACATGAGATGTGATATCCAAATCCTTCCCCTTCCAAACCTGAGACCCTCCCTTTAGCATGAGATGTGATATCCAACTCCTTCCCATTCCAATCCTGAGACCCTTCTGATAGCATGAGATGTGATATCTCAATGCCTCTAATACCAAACCTGAGATCCTACCTCTAACATGAAATGTGATATCCAACTCCTTCCCTTTCCAAACCTGAGACCCTGCCTATAGCATGAGATGTGATATCCAAGTCCTTCCCATTCCAATCCTGAGACCCTTCCTATAGCATGTGATGTGATATCTCAATGCTTATACCAAACCTGAGACCCTTCCTATGGCATGAGATGTCATATACAACTCCTTCCCATTCCAATTCTGAGACCCTTTATATAGCATGAGATGTGATATCTCAATGCTTATACCAAACCTGAGACTCTTCCTATAGCTTGAGATGTGATATCCAACTCCTTCCCATTCCAATCCTGAGACCCTTCCTATAGCATGAGATGTGATGTCTCAATGCTTCTAATACCAAACCTGAGATCTTTCCTATAACATGAAATGTGATATCCAAGTCCTTCCCATTCCAATCCTGAGACCCTTCCTATAACATGAGATGTGATATCCAACTCCTTCCCATTCCAATCCCGAGACCCTTCTGATAGCATGAGATGTGATATCTCAATGCCTCTAATACCCATCCTGAGACCCTTCCTATAACATGAGATGTGATATCCAACTCCTTCCCATTTCAACCTGAGACCCTTCCTATAGCATGAGATGGGATATCCAACTCCTTCCAAATCCAATTCTGATACCCTTCCGATATCATGAGACTTGATATCTCAATGCTTCTAATACCAAACCTGAGACCCATCCTATAACATGAGATGTGATATCCAAATCCTTCCCCTTCCAAACCTTAGACCCTTCCTTTATCATGAGATGTGATATCCAACTCCTTCCCATTCCAATCCTGAGACCCTTCCGATATCATGAGATTTGTTATCTCAATGCTTCTAATATCAAACTTGAGACCCTCCCTATAGCATGAGATGTGACATCCGAGTCCTTCCCATTAAAATCCTGAGACCCTTCCGATAGCAGAGATGTGATATCTCAATGCTTATACCAAACCTGAGACCCTTCCTATGGCCTGAGATGTCATATACAACTCCTTCCCATTCCAATCCTGAGACCCTTCCTATAGCATGAGATGTGATATCTCAATGCTTATTCCAAATCTGAGACCCTTCCTATAGCATGAGATGTGATATCCAACTCCTTCCCATTCCAATCCTGAGACCCTTCCTATAGCATGAGATGTGATGTCTCAATGCTTCTAATACCAAACCTGAGATCCTTCCTATAACATGAGATGTGATATCCAACTCCTTCCCATTCCAATCCTGAGACCCTTCCTGTAGCATGAGAAGTGCTATCTCCATGCTTATACCAAACCTGAGACCCTTCCTATAGCATGAGATGTGATATCCAACTCCTTCCCATTCCAATCCTGAGACCCTTCCTATAGCATGAGATGTGATATCTCAATGCTTATACCAAACCTGAGAGCCTACCTATAGCATGAGATGTGATATCCAAGTCCATCCCATTCCAATCCTTAGATCCTTCCTACAGCATGCGATGTGATATCTCAATGATTCTAATACCAAACCAGAGACCTGTCCTATAACATGAGATGGGATATCCAACTCCTTCCCATTCCAAACCTGAGACCCTTCCTACAGCATGCAATGTGATATCTCAATGCTTCTAATACCAAACCTAAGACCAGTCCTATAACATGAGATGGGATATCCAACTCCTTCCCCTTCCAAACCTGAGACCCTTCCTATAGCATGAGATGTGATATGCAACTCCTTCCCATCCCAATCCTGAGACACTTCCGATTGCAGAGATGTGATATCTCAATGCTTATACCAAACCTGAGACCCTTCCTATAACATGAGATGTGATATCCAACTCCTTCCCGTTCCAAACCTGAGATTCTTCCTATAGCATATGTGATATCCAACTCCTTCCCATTCCAAACATGAGACCCTTCCTATAGCAAGAATGTAATATCCAACTCCTACCCATTCCAATCCTGAGACCATTCCTATAGCATGAGATGTGATATATCAATGCTTCTAATACCAAACCTGAGATCCTTCCTATGACATGAGATGTGATATCCAAATCCTTCCCATTCCAATCCTGAGACCCTTCCTATAACATGAGATGTGATGTCTCAATGCTTCTAATACCAAACCTGAGATCTTTCCTATAACATGAGATGTGATATCCAACTCCTTCCCATTCCAATTCTGAGACCCTTCCTATAGCATGAGATGTGATATCTCATTGCTTATACCAAACCTGAGACCCTTCCTATAGCTTGAGATGTGATATCCAACTCCTTCCCATTCCAATCCTGAGACCCTTCCTATAGCGTGAGATGTGAAATCTCAATGCCTCTAATACCAAACCTGAGATCCTTCCTCTAACATGAAATGTGATATCCAACTCCTTCCCCTTCCAAACCTGAGAGCCTTCCCATAGCATGAGATATGATATCCAAGTCCTTCCCATTCCAATCCTGAGACCCTTCCTATAAAATGAGATGTGATATCCAACTCCTTCCCATTCCAACCTGAGACCCTTCCTATAGCATGAGATGGGATATCCAACTCCTTCCATATCCAATACTGATACCCTTCCGATAGCATGAGATGTGATATCCCAATGCTTCTACCAAACCTGAGACCCATACTATGGCATGAGATGTGATATCAAACTCCTTCCCATTCCAATCCTGAGACCCTTCCTATAGCTTGAGATGTGATATCCAACTCCTTCCCATTCCAATTCTGAGACCCTTCCTATACCATGAGACTTGATATCTCAATGCTTCTAATACCAAACCTGAGACCCATCCTATAACATGGGATGTGATATCCAAATCCTTCCCCTTCCAAACCTTAGACCCTTCCTTTATCATGAGATGTGATATCCAACTCCTTCCCTTTCCAATCCTGAGACCCTTCCGATATCATGAGATTTGTTATCTCAATGCTTCTAATATCAAACTTGAGACCCTCCCTATAGCATGAGATGTGACATCCATGTCCTTCCCATTAAAATCCTGAGACACTTCCGATAGCAGAGATGTGATATCTCAATGCTTATACCAAACCTGAGACCCTTCCTATGGCCTGAGATGTCATATACAACTCCTTCCCATTAAAATCCTGAGACCCTTCCTATAGCATGAGATGTGATATCCAACTCCTTCCCATTCCAATCCTGAGACCCTTCCTATAGCATGAGATCTGATGTCTGAATGCTTCTAATAGCAAACCTGAGATCCTTCCTATAACATGAGATGTGATATCCAACTCCTTCCCATTCCAATCCTGAGACCCTTCCTATAGCATGAGAAGTGATATCTCCATGCTTATACCAAACCTGAGACCCTTCCTATGGCCTGAGATGTCATATACAACTCCTTCCCATTCCAATCCTGAGACCCTTCCTATAGCATGAGATGTGATATCCAACTCCTTCCCATTCCAACCTGAGACCCTTCCTATAGCATGAGATGGGATATCCAACCCCTTCCCATTCCAATCCTGAGACCCTTCCTATAGCATGAGATGTGATGTCTGAATGCTTCTAATACCAAACCTGAGATCCTTCCTATAACATGAAATGTGATATCCAACTCCTTCCCCTTCCAAACCTGAGAGCCTTCCCATAGCATGAGATATGATATCCAAGTCCTTCCCATTCCAATCCTGAGACCCTTCCTATAACATGAGATGTGATATCCAAATCCTTCCCATTCCAATCCTGAGACCCTTCCTATAACATGAGATGTGATATCCAACTCCTTCCCATTCCAACCTGAGACCCTTCCGATAGCATGAGATGTGATATCCCAATGTTTCTACCAAACCTGAGACCCATACTATGGCATGAGATGTGATATCAAACTCCTTCCCATTCCATTCATGAGACCCTTCCTATAGCTTGAGATGTGATATCCAACTCCTTCCCATTCCAATTCTGAGACCCTTCCTATACCATGAGACTTGATATCTCAATGCTTCTAATACCAAACCTGAGACCCATCCTATAACATGGGATGTGATATCCAAATCCTTCCGCTTCCAAACCTTAGACCCTTCCTTTATCATGAGATGTGATATCCAACTCCTTCCCATTCCAATCCTGAGACCCTTCCGATATCATGAGATTTGTTATCTCAATGCTTCTAATATCAAAATTGAGACCTTACCTATAGCATGAGATGTGACATCCAAGTCCTTCCCATTAGAATCCTGAGACCCTTCCGATAGCAGAGATGTGATATCTCAGTGCTTATACCAAACCTGAGACCCTTCCTATGGCCTGAGATGTCATATACAACTCCTTCTCATTAAAATCCTGAGACCCTTCCTATAGCATGAGATGTGATATCCAACTCCTTCCCATTCCAATCCTGATACCCTTCCTATAGCATGAGATGTGATATCTCAATGCTTATACCAAACCTGAGACCCTTCCTATAGCATGAGATGTGATATCCAACTTCTTCCCGTTCGAAACCTGAGACACTTCCTATAGCATATGTGATATCCAACTCCTTCCCATTCCAAACATGAGACCCTTCCTATAGCAAGAATGTAATATCCAACTCCTACCCATTCCAATCCTGAGACCCTTCCGATAGCAGAGATGTGATATCTCAGTGCTTATACCAAACCTGAGACCCTTCCTATGGCCTGAGATGTCATATACAACTCCTTCTCATTAAAATCCTGAGACCCTTCCTATAGCATGAGATGTGATATCCAACTCCTTCCCATCCCAATCCTGAGACACTTCCGATTGCAGAGATGTGATATCTCAATGCTTATACCAAACCTGAGACCCTTCCTATAACATGAGATGTGATATCCAACTCCTTCCCGTTCGAAACCTGAGACACTTCCTATAGCATATGTGATATCCAACTCCTTCCCATTCCAAACATGAGACCCTTCCTATAGCAAGAATGTAATATCCAACTCCTACCCATTCCAATCCTGAGACCATTCCTATAGCATGAGATGTGATATATCAATGCTTCTAATACCAAACCTGAGATCCTTCCTATGACATGAGATGTGATATCCAAATCCTTCCCATTCCAATCCTGAGACCCTTCCTATAACATGAGATGTGATGTCTCAATGCTTCTAATACCAAACCTGAGATCTTTCCTATAACATGAGATGTGATATCTAACTCCTTCCCATTCCAATTCTGAGACCCTTCCTATAGCATGAGATGTGATATCTCATTGCTTATACCAAACCTGAGACCCTTCCTATAGCTTGAGATGTGATATCCAACTCCTTCCCATTCCAATCCTGAGACCCTTCCTATAGCGTGAGATGTGATATCTCAATGCCTCTAATACCAAACCTGAGATCCTTCCTCTAACATGAAATGTGATATCCAACTCCTTCCCCTTCCAAACCTGAGAGCCTTCCCATAGCATGAGATATGATATCCAAGTCCTTCCCATTCCAATCCTGAGACCCTTCCTATAAAATGAGATGTGATATCCAACTCCTTCCCATTCCAACCTGAGACCCTTCCTATAGCATGAGATGGGATATCCAACTCCTTCCATATCCAATACTGATACCCTTCCGATAGCATGAGATGTGATATCCCAATGCTTCTACCAAACCTGAGACCCATACTATGGCATGAGATGTGATATCAAACTCCTTCCCATTCCAATCCTGAGACCCTTCCTATAGCTTGAGATGTGATATCCAACTCCTTCCCATTCGAATTCTGAGACCCTTCCTATACCATGAGACTTGATATCTCAATGCTTCTAATACCAAACCTGAGACCCATCCTATAACATGGGATGTGATATCCAAATCCTTCCCCTTCCAAACCTTAGACCCTTCCTTTATCATGAGATGTGATATCCAACTCCTTCCCTTTCCAATCCTGAGACCCTTCCGATATCATGAGATTTGTTATCTCAATGCTTCTAATATCAAACTTGAGACCCTCCCTATAGCATGAGATGTGACATCCATGTCCTTCCCATTAAAATCCTGAGACACTTCCGATAGCAGAGATGTGATATCTCAATGCTTATACCCAACCTGAGACCCTTCCTATGGCCTGAGATGTCATATACAACTCCTTCCCATTAAAATCCTGAGACCCTTCCTATAGCATGAGATGTGATATCCAACTCCTTCCCATTCCAATCCTGAGACCCTTCCTATAGCATGAGATCTGATGTCTGAATGCTTCTAATAGCAAACCTGAGATCCTTCCTATAACATGAGATGTGATATCCAACTCCTTCCCATTCCAATCCTGAGACCCTTCCTATAGCATGAGAAGTGATATCTCCATGCTTATACCAAACCTGAGACCCTTCCTATGGCCTGAGATGTCATATACAACTCCTTCCCATTCCAATCCTGAGACCCTTCCTATAGCATGAGATGTGATATCCAACTCCTTCCCATTCCAACCTGAGACCCTTCCTATAGCATGAGATGGGATATCCAACTCCTTCCCATTCCAATCCTGAGACCCTTCCTATAGCATGAGATGTGATGTCTGAATGCTTCTAATACCAAACCTGAGATCCTTCCTATAACATGAAATGTGATATCCAACTCCCTCCCCTTCCAAACCTGAGAGCCTTCCCATAGCATGAGATATGATATCCAAGTCCTTCCCATTCCAATCCTGAGACCCTTCCTATAAAATGAGATGTGATATCCAACTCCTTCCCATTCCAACCTGAGACCCTTCCTATAGCATGAGATGGGATATCCAACTCCTTCCATATCCAATACTGATACCCTTCCGATAGCATGAGATGTGATATCCCAATGCTTCTACCAAACCTGAGACCCATACTATGGCATGAGATGTGATATCAAACTCCTTCCCATTCCATTCCTGAGACCCTTCCTATAACATGAGATGTGATATCCAACTCCTTCCCATTCCAACCTGAGACCCTTCCGATAGCATGAGATGTGATATCCCAATGCTTCTACCAAACCTGAGACCCATACTATGGCATGAGATGTGATATCAAACTCCTTCCCATTCCATTCCTGAGACCCTTCCTATAGCTTGAGATGTGATATCCAAGTCCTTCCCATTCCAATCCTGAGACCCTTCCTATAACATGAGATGTGATATCCAAATCCTTCCCATTCCAATCCTGAGACCCTTCCTATAACATGAGATGTGATATCCAACTCCTTCCCATTCCAACCTGAGACCCTTCCGATAGCATGAGATGTGATATCCCAATGTTTCTACCAAACCTGAGACCCATACTATGGCATGAGATGTGATATCAAACTCCTTCCCATTCCATTCATGAGATCCTTCCTATAGATTGAGATGTGATATCCAACTCCTTCCCATTCCAATTCTGAGACCCTTCCTATACCATGAGACTTGATATCTCAATGCTTCTAATACCAAACCTGAGACCCATCCTATAACATGGGATGTGCTATCCAAATCCTTCCGCTTCCAAACCTTAGACCCTTCCTTTATCATGAGATGTGATATCCAACTCCTTCCCATTCCAATCCTGAGACCCTTCCGATAGCAGAGATGTGATATCTCAGTGCTTATACCAAACCTGAGACCCTTCCTATGGCCTGAGATGTCATATACAACTCCTTCTCATTAAAATCCTGAGACCCTTCCTATAGCATGAGATGTGATATCCAACTCCTTCCCATTCCAATCCTGATACCCTTCCTATAGCATGAGATGTGATATCTCAATGCTTATACCAAACCTGAGACCCTTCCTATAGCATGAGATGTGATATCCAACTTCTTCCCATTCCAATCCTGAGACCATTCCTATAACATGAGATGTGATATCCAACTCCTTCCCATTCCAACCTGAGACCCTTCCTATAACATGAGATGTGATATCCAACTCCTTCCCATTCCAACCTGAGACCCTTCCGATAGCATGAGATGTGATATCCCAATGCTTCTACAAAACCTGAGACCCATACTATGGCATGAGATGTGATAACAAACTCCTTCCCATTCCAATCCTGAGACCCTTCCTATAGCTTGAGATGTGATATCCAACTCCTTCCCATTCCAATTCTGAGACCCTTCCTATACCATGAAACTTGATATCTCAATGCTTCTAATACCAAACCTGAGACCCATCCTATAACATGGGATGTGATATCCAAATCCTTCCCCTTCCAAACCTTAGACCCTTCCTTTATCATGAGATGTGATATCCAACTCCTTCCCATTCCAATCCTGAGACCCTTCCGATATCATGAGATTTGTTATCTCAATGCTTCTAATATCAAACTTGAGACCCTCCCTATAGCATGAGATGTGACATCCAAGTCCTTCCCATTAGAATCCTGAGACCCTTCCGATAGCAGAGATGTGATATCTCAATGCTTATACCAAACCTGAGACCCTTCCTATGGCCTGAGATGTCATATACAACTCCTTCTCATTAAAATCCTGAGACCCTTCCTATAGCATGAGATGTGATATCTCAATGCTTATACCAAACCTGAGACCCTTCCTATGGCCTGAGATGTCATATACAACTCCTTCTCATTAAAATCCCGATACCCTTCCTATAGCATGAGATGTGATATCTCAATGCTTATACCAAACCTGAGACCCTTCCTATAGCATGAGATGTGATATCCAACTTCTTCCCATTCCAATCCTGAGACCCTTCCTATAACATGAGATGTGATGTCTCAATGCTTCTAATACCAAACCTGAGATCCTTCCTATAACATGAGATGTGATATCCAACTCCTTCCCATTCCAATCCTGAGACCCTTCCTATAGCATGAGAAGTGATATCTCCATGCTTATACCAAACCTGAGACCCTTCCTATGGCCTGAGATATCATATACAACTCCTTCCCATTCCAATCTTGAGGCCCTTCCTATAGCATGAGATGTGATATCCAACTCCTTCCCATTCCAACCTGAGACCCTTCCTATAGCATGAGATGGGATATCCAACTCCTTCCAAATCCAATACTGATACCCTTCCGATAGCATGAGATGTGATATCCCAATGCTTCTACCAAACCTGAGACCCATACTATGGCATGAGATGTGATATCAAACTCCTTCCCATTCCAATCCTGAGACCCTTCCTATAGCTTGAGATGTGATATCCAACTCCTTCCCATGTCAATTCTGAGACCCTTCCTATACCATGAGACTTGATATCTCAATGCTTCTAATACCAAACCTGAGACCCGTCCTATAACATGAGATGTGATATCCAAATCCTTCCCCTTCCAAACCTTAGACCCTTCCTTTATCATGAGATGTGATATCCAACTCCTTCCCATTCCAATCCTGAGACCTTTCCGATATCATGAGATTTGTTATCTCAATGCTTCTAATATCAAACTTGAGACCCTCCCTATAGCATGAGATGTGACATCTAAGTCCTTCCCATTCCAATCCTGGGACCCTTCCTATAGCATGAGATGTGATATCTCAATGCATCTAATACCAAACCTGAGACCCTTCCTATAACATGAGATGGGATATCCAACTCCTTCCCATTCCAATCCTGAGACCCTTCCGATAGCAGAGATGTTATATCTCAATGCTTATACCAAACCTGAGACCCTTCCTATGGCCTGAGATGTCATATACAACTCCTTCCCATTCCAATCCTGAGACCCTTCCTATAGCATGAGATGTGATATCTCAATGCTTATACCAAATCTGAGACCCTTCCTATAGCATGAGATGTGATATCCAACTCCTTCCCATTCCAATCCTGAGACCCTTCCTATAGCATGAGATGTGATGTCTCAATGCTTCTAATACCAAACCTGAGATCCTTCCTATAACATGAGATGTGATATCCAACTCCTTCCCATTCCAATCCTGAGACCCTTCCTATAGCATGAGAAGTGATATCTCCATGCTTATACCAAACCGGAGACCCTTCCTATAGCATGAGATGTGATATCCAAATCCTTCCCATTCCAATCCTGAGACCCTTCCTATAGCATGGGATGTGATATCTAAATGCTTATCCCAAACCTGAGAGCCTACCTATAGCATGAGATGTGATATCCAAGTCCATCCCATTCCAATCCTTAGACCCTTCCTACAGCATGCAATGTGATATCTCAATGATTCTAATACCAAACCAGAGACCCGTCCTATAACATGAGATGGGATATCCAACTCCTTCCCATTCCAATCCTGAGCCACTTCCAATAGCAGAGATGTGATATCTCAATGCTTATACCAAACCTGAGACCCTTCCTATAACATGAGATGTGATATCCAACTCCTTCCCGTTCCAAACCTGAGACACTTCCGATAGCATATGTGATATCCAACTCCTTCCCATTCCAAACATTAGACCCTTCCTATAGCAAGAATGTAATATCCAACTCCTACCCATTCCAATCCTGAGACCATTCCTATAGCATGAGATGTGATATATCAATGCTTCTAATACCAAACCTGAGATCCTTCCTATGACATGAGATGTGATATCCAAATCCTTCCCATTCCAATCCTGAGACCCTTCCTATAGCAAGAGATGTGATATCCAAATCCTTCCCATTCCAATCCTGAGACCCTTCCTATAACATGAGTTGTGATATCCAACTCCTTCCCATTCCAACCTGAGACCCTTCCTATAGCATGAGAAGGGATATCCAACTCCTTCCCATTCCAATCCTGAGACCCTTCCTATAGCATGAGATGTGATATCCAACTCCTTCCCATTCCAACCTGAGACCCTTCCTATAGCATGAGATGGGATATCCAACTCCTTCCCATTCCAATCCTGAGACCCTTCCTATAGCATGAGATGTGATGTCTGAATGCTTCTAATACCAAACCTGAGATCCTTCCTATAACATGAAATGTGATATCCAACTCCTTCCCCTTCCAAACCTGAGAGCCTTCCCATAGCATGAGATATGATATCCAAGTCCTTCCCATTCCAACCTGAGACCCTTCCGATAGCATGAGATGTGATATCCCAATGCTTCTACCAAACCTGAGACCCATACTATGGCATGAGATGTGATATCAAACTCCTTCCCATTCCATTCCTGAGACCCTTCCTATAACATGAGATGTGATATCCAACTCCTTCCCATTCCAACCTGAGACCCTTCCGATAGCATGAGATGTGATATCCCAATGCTTCTACCAAACCTGAGACCCATACTATGGCATGAGATGTGATATCAAACTCCTTCCCATTCCATTCCTGAGACACTTCCTATAGCTTGAGATGTGATATCCAAGTCCTTCCCATTCCAATCCTGAGACCCTTCCTATAACATGAGATGTGATATCCAAATCCTTCCCATTCCAATCCTGAGACCCTTCCTATAACATGAGATGTGATATCCAACTCCTTCCCATTCCAACCTGAGACCCTTCCGATAGCATGAGATGTGATATCCCAATGTTTCTACCAAACCTGAGACCCATACTATGGCATGAGATGTGATATCAAACTCCTTCCCATTCCATTCATGAGACCCTTCCTATAGCTTGAGATGTGATATCCAACTCCTTCCCATTCCAATTCTGAGACCCTTCCAATACCATGAGACTTGATATCTCAATGCTTCTAATACCAAACCTGAGACCCATCCTATAACATGGGATGTGATATCCAAATCCTTCCGCTTCCAAACCTTAGACCCTTCCTTTATCATGAGATGTGATATCCAACTCCTTCCCATTCCAATCCTGAGACCCTTCCGATATCATGAGATTTGTTATCTCAATGCTTCTAATATCAAAATTGAGACCTTACCTATAGCATGAGATGTGACATACAAGTCCTTCCCATTAGAATCCTGAGACCCTTCCGATAGCAGAGATGTGATATCTCAGTGCTTATACCAAACCTGAGACCCGTCCTATAACATGAGATGTGATATCCAAATCCTTCCCCTTCCAAACCTTAGACCCTTCCTTTATCATGAGATGTGATATCCAACTCCTTCCCATTCCAATCCTGAGACCCTTCCGATATCATGAGATTTGTTATCTCAATGCTTCTAATATCAAACTTGAGACCCTCCCTATAGCATGAGATGTGACATCTAAGTCCTTCCCATTCCAATCCTGAGACCCTTCCGATAGCAGAGATGTTATATCTCAATGCTTATACCAAACCTGAGACCCTTCCTATGGCCTGAGATGTCATATACAACTCCTTCCCATTCCAATCCTGAGACCCTTCCTATAGCATGTGATGTGATATCTCAATGCTTATACCAAATCTGAGACCCTTCCTATAGCATGAGATGTGATATCCAACTCCTTCCCATTCCAATCCTGAGACCCTTCCTATAGCATGAGAAGTGATATCTCCATGCTTATACCAAACCGGAGACCCTTCCTATAGCATGAGATGTGATATCCAAATCCTTCCCATTCCAATCCTGAGACCCTTCCTATAGCATGAGATGTGATATCTAAATGCTTATCCCAAACCTGAGAGCCTACCTATAGCATGAGATGTGATATCCAAGTCCATCCCATTCCAATCCTTGGACCCTTCCTACAGCATGCAATGTGATATCTCAATGATTCTAATACCAAACCAGAGACCCGTCCTATAACATGAGATGGGATATCCAACTCCTTCCCATTCCAATCCTGAGCCACTTCCAATAGCAGAGATGTGATATCTCAATGCTTATACCAAACCTGAGACCCTTCCTATAACATGAGATGTGATATCCAACTCCTTCCCGTTCCAAACCTGAGACACTTCCTATAGCATATGTGATATCCAACTCCTTCCCATTCCAAACATTAGACCCTTCCTATAGCAAGAATGTAATATCCAACTCCTACCCATTCCAATCCTGAGACCATTCCTATAGCATGAGATGTGATATATCAATGCTTCTAATACCAAACCTGAGATCCTTCCTATGACATGAGATGTGATATCCAAATCCTTCCCATTCCAATCCTGAGACCCTTCCTATAGCAAGAGATGTGATATCCAAATCCTTCCCATTCCAATCCTGAGACCCTTCCTATAACATGAGTTGTGATATCCAACTCCTTCCCATTCCAACCTGAGACCCTTCCTATAGCATGAGAAGGGATATCCAACTCCTTCCCATTCCAATCCTGAGACCCTTCCTATAGCATGAGATGTGATATCCAACTCCTTCCCATTCCAACCTGAGACCCTTCCTATAGCATGAGATGGGATATCCAACTCCTTCCCATTCCAATCCTGAGACCCTTCCTATAGCATGAGATGTGATGTCTGAATGCTTCTAATACCAAACCTGAGATCCTTCCTATAACATGAAATGTGATATCCAACTCCTTCCCCTTCCAAACCTGAGAGCCTTCCCATAGCATGAGATATGATATCCAAGTCCTTCCCATTCCAATCCTGAGACCCTTCCTATAACATGAGATGTGATATCCAAATCCTTCCCATTCCAATCCTGAGACCCTTCCTATAACATGAGATGTGATATCCAACTCCTTCCCATTCCAACCTGAGACCCTTCCGATAGCATGAGATGTGATATCCCAATGCTTCTACCAAACCTGAGACCCATATTATGGCATGAGATGTGATATCAAACTCCTTCCCATTCCATTCCTGAGACCCTTCCTATAACATGAGATGTGATATCCAACTCCTTCCCATTCCAACCTGAGACCCTTCCGATAGCATGAGATGTGATATCCCAATGCTTCTACCAAACCTGAGACCCATACTATGGCATGAGATGTGATATCAAACTCCTTCCCATTCCATTCCTGAGACACTTCCTATAGCTTGAGATGTGATATCCAAGTCCTTCCCATTCCAATCCTGAGACCCTTCCTATAACATGAGATGTGATATCCAAATCCTTCCCATTCCAATCCTGAGACCCTTCCTATAACATGAGATGTGATATCCAACTCCTTCCCATTCCAACCTGAGACCCTTCCGATAGCATGAGATGTGATATCCCAATGTTTCTACCAAACCTGAGACCCATACTATGGCATGAGATGTGATATCAAACTCCTTCCCATTCCATTCATGAGACCCTTCCTATAGCTTGAGATGTGATATCCAACTCCTTCCCATTCCAATTCTGAGACCCTTCCAATACCATGAGACTTGATATCTCAATGCTTCTAATACCAAACCTGAGACCCATCCTATAACATGGGATGTGATATCCAAATCCTTCCGCTTCCAAACCTTAGACCCTTCCTTTATCATGAGATGTGATATCCAACTCCTTCCCATTCCAATCCTGAGACCCTTCCGATATCATGAGATTTGTTATCTCAATGCTTCTAATATCAAAATTGAGACCTTACCTATAGCATGAGATGTGACATACAAGTCCTTCCCATTAGAATCCTGAGACCCTTCCGATAGCAGAGATGTGATATCTCAGTGCTTATACCAAACCTGAGACCCGTCCTATAACATGAGATGTGATATCCAAATCCTTCCCCTTCCAAACCTTAGACCCTTCCTTTATCATGAGATGTGATATCCAACTCCTTCCCATTCCAATCCTGAGACCCTTCCGATATCATGAGATTTGTTATCTCAATGCTTCTAATATCAAACTTGAGACCCTCCCTATAGCATGAGATGTGACATCTAAGTCCTTCCCATTCCAATCCTGAGACCCTTCCTATAACATGAGATGTGATATCTCAATGCTTATACCAAACCTGAGACCCTTCCTATGGCCTGAGATGTCATGTACAACTCCTTCCCATTCCAATCCTGAGACCCTTCCTATAGCATGAGATGTGATATCTCAATGCTTATACCAAATCTGAGACCCTTCCTATAGCATGAGATGTGATATCCAACTCCTTCCCATTCCAATCCTGAGACCCTTCCTATAGCATGAGAAGTGATATCTCCATGCTTATACCAAACCGGAGACCCTTCCTATAGCATGAGATGTGATATCCAAATCCTTCCCATTCCAATCCTGAGACCCTTCCTATAGCATGAGATGTGATATCTAAATGCTTATCCCAAACCTGAGAGCCTACCTATAGCATGAGATGTGATATCCAAGTCCATCCCATTCCAATCCTTGGACCCTTCCTACAGCATGCAATGTGATATCTCAATGATTCTAATACCAAACCAGAGACCCGTCCTATAACATGAGATGGGATATCCAACTCCTTCCCATTCCAATCCTGAGCCACTTCCAATAGCAGAGATGTGATATCTCAATGCTTATACCAAACCTGAGACCCTTCCTATAACATGAGATGTGATATCCAACTCCTTCCCGTTCCAAACCTGAGACACTTCCTATAGCATATGTGATATCCAACTCCTTCCCATTCCAAACATTAGACCCTTCCTATAGCAAGAATGTAATATCCAACTCCTACCCATTGCAATCCTGAGACCATTCCTATAGCATGAGATGTGATATATCAATGCTTCTAATACCAAACCTGAGATCCTTCCTATGACATGAGATGTGATATCCAAATCCTTCCCATTCCAATCCTGAGACCCTTCCTATAGCAAGAGATGTGATATCCAAATCCTTCCCATTCCAATCCTGAGACCCTTCCTATAACATGAGTTGTGATATCCAACTCCTTCCCATTCCAACCTGAGACCCTTCCTATAGCATGAGAACGGATATCCAACTCCTTCCCATTCCAATCCTGAGACCCTTCCTATAGCATGAGATGAGATATCCAACTCCTTCCCATTCCAACCTGAGACCCTTCCTATAGCATGAGATGGGATATCCAACTCCTTCCCATTCCAATCCTGAGACCCTTCCTATAGCATGAGATGTGATGTCTGAATGCTTCTAATACCAAACCTGAGATCCTTCCTATAACATGAAATGTGATATCCAACTCCTTCCCCTTCCAAACCTGAGAGCCTTCCCATAGCATGAGATATGATATCCAAGTCCTTCCCATTCCAATCCTGAGACCTTCATATAACATGAGATGTGATATCCAAATCCTTCCCATTCCAATCCTGAGACCCTTCCTATAACATGAGATGTGATATCCAACTCCTTCCCATTCCAACCTGAGACCCCTCCGATAGCATGAGATGTGATATCCCAATGCTTCTACCAAACCTGAGACCCATACTATGGCATGAGATGTGATATCAAACTCCTTCCCATTACATTCCTGAGACCCTTCCTATAACATGAGATGTGATATCCAACTCCTTCCCATTCCAACCTGAGACCCTTCCGATAGCATGAGATGTGATATCCCAATGCTTCTACCAAACCTGAGACCCATACTATGGCATGAGATGTGATATCAAACTCCTTCCCATTCCATTCCTGAGACCCTTCCTATAGCTTGAGATGTGATATCCAAGTCCTTCCCATTCCAATCCTGAGACCCTTCCTATAACATGAGATGTGATATCCAAATCCTTCCCATTCCAATCCTGAGACCCTTCCTATAACATGAGATGTGATATCCAACTCCTTCCCATTCCAACCTGAGACCCTTCCGATAGCATGAGATGTGATATCCCAATGTTTCTACCAAACCTGAGACCCATACTATGGCATGAGATGTGATATCAAACTCCTTCCCATTCCATTCATGAGACCCTTCCTATAGCTTGAGATGTGATATCCAACTCCTTCCCATTCCAATTCTGAGACCCTTCCTATACCATGAGACTTGATATCTCAATGCTTCTAATACCAAACCTGAGACCCATCCTATAACATGGGATGTGATATCCAAATCCTTCCGCTTCCAAACCTTAGACCCTTCCTTTATCATGAGATGTGATATCCAACTCCTTCCCATTCCAATCCTGAGACCCTTCCGATATCATGAGATTTGTTATCTCAATGCTTCTAATATCAAAATTGAGACCTTACCTATAGCATGAGATGTGACATACAAGTCCTTCCCATTAGAATCCTGAGACCCTTCCGAAAGCAGAGATGTGATATCTCAGTGCTTATACCAAACCTGAGACCCTTCCTATGGCCTGAGATGTCATATACAACTCCTTCTCATTAAAATCCTGAGACCCTTCCTATAGCATGAGATGTGATATCCAACTCCTTCCCATTCCAATCCTGATACCCTTCCTATAGCATGAGATGTGATATCTCAATGCTTATACCAAACCTGAGACCCATCCTATAGCATGAGATGTGATATCCAACTTCTTCCCATTCCAATCCTGAGACCCTTCCTATAACATGAGATGTGATGTCTCAATGCTTCTAATACCAAACCTGAGATCCTTCCTATAACATGAGATGTGATATCCAACTCATTCCCATTCCCATCTTGAGACACTTCCTATAACATGAGATGTGATATCCAACTCCTTCCCATTCCAACCTGAGACCCTTCCGATAGCATGAGATGTGATATCCCAATGCTTCTACAAAACCTGAGACCCATACTATGGCATGAGATGTGATAACAAACTCCTTCCCATTCCAATCCTGAGACCCTTCCTATAGCTTGAGATGTGATATCCAACTCCTTCCCATTCCAATTCTGAGACCCTTCCTATACCATGAGACTTGATATCTCAATGCTTCTAATACCAAACCTGAGACCCATCCTATAACATGGGATGTGATATCCAAATCCTTCCCCTTCCAAACCTTAGACCCTTCCTTTATCATGAGATGTGATATCCAACTCCTTCCCATTCCAATCCTGAGACCCTTCCGATATCATGAGATTTGTTATCTCAATGCTTCTAATATCAAACTTGAGACCCTCCCTATAGCATGAGATGTGACATCCAAGTCCTTCCCATTAGAATCCTGAGACCCTTCCGATAGCAGAGATGTGATATCTCAATGCTTACACCAAACCTGAGACCCTTCCTATGGCCTGAGATGTCATATACAACTCCTTCTCATTAAAATCCTGAGACCCTTCCTATAGCATGAGATTTGATATCCAACTCCTTCCCATTCCAATCCTGATACCCTTCCTATAGCATGAGATGTGATATCTCAATGCTTATACCAAACCTGAGACCCTTCCTATAACATGAGATGTGATATCCAACTTCTTCCCATTCCAATCCTGAGACCCTTCCTATAACATGAGATGTGATGTCTCAATGCTTCTAATACCAAACCTGAGATCCTTCCTATAACATGAGATGTGATATCCAACTCCTTCCCATTCCAATCCTGAGACCCTTCCTATAGCATGAGAAGTGATATCTCCATGCTTATACCAAACCTGAGACCCTTCCTATGGCCTGAGATATCATATACAACTCCTTCCCATTCCAATCTTGAGGCCCTTCCTATAGCATGAGTTGTGATATCCAACTCCTTCCCATTCCAACCTGAGACCCTTCCTATAGCATGAGATGGGATATCCAACTCCTTCCAAATCCAATACTGATACCCTTCCGATAGCATGAGATGTGATATCCCAATGCTTCTACCAAACCTGAGACCCATACTATGGCATGAGATGTGATATCAAACTCCGTCCCATGTCAATTCTGAGACCCTTCCTATACCATGAGACTTGATATCTCAATGCTTCTAATACCAAACCTGAGACCTGTCCTATAACATGAGATGTGATATCCAAATCCTTCCCCTTCCAAACTTTAGACCCTTCCTTTATCATGAGATGTGATATCCAACTCCTTCCCATTCCAATCCTGAGACCCTTCCGATATCATGAGATTTGTTATCTCAATGCTTCTAATATCAAACTTGAGACCCTCCCTATAGCATGAGATGTGACATCTAAGTCCTTCCCATTCCAATCCTGAGACCCTTCCTATAGCATGAGATGTGATATCTCAATGCATCTAATACCAAACCTGAGACCCTTCCTATAACATGAGATGGGATATCCAACTCCTTCCCATTCCAATCCTGAGACCCTTCCGATAGCAGAGATGTTATATCTCAATGCTTATACCAAACCTGAGACCCTTCCTATGGCCTGAGATGTCATATACAACTCCTTCCCATTCCAATCCTGAGACCCTTCCTATAGCATGAGATGTGATATCTCAATGCTTATACCAAATCTGAGACCCTTCCTATAGCATGAGATGTGATATCCAACTCCTTCCCATTCCAATCCTGAGACCCTTCCTATAGCATGAGATGTGATGTCTCAATGCTTCTAATACCAAACCTGAGATCCTTCCTATAACATGAGATGTGATATCCAACTCCTTCCCATTCCAATCCTGAGACCCTTCCTATAGCATGAGAAGTGATATCTCCATGCTTATACCAAACCGGAAACCCTTCCTATAGCATGAGATGTGATATCCAAATCCTTCCCATTCCAATCCTGAGACCCTTCCTATAGCATGAGATGTGATATCTAAATGCTTATCCCAAACCTGAGAGCCTACCTATAGCATGAGATGTGATATCCAAGTCCATCCCATTCCAATCCTTAGACTCTTCCTACAGCATGCAATGTGATATCTCAATGATTCTAATACCAAACCAGAGACCCGTCCTATAACATGAGATGGGATATCCAACTCCTTCCCATTCCAATCCTGAGCCACTTCCAATAGCAGAGATGTGATATCTCAATGCTTATACCAAACCTGAGACCCTTCCTATAACATGAGATGTGATATCCAACTCCTTCCCATTCCAAACCTGAGACACTTCCTATAGCATATTTGATATCCAACTCCTTCCCATTCCAAACATTAGACCCTTCCTATAGCAAGAATGTAATATCCAACTCCTACCCATTCCAATCCTGAGACCATTCCTATAGCATGAGATGTGATATATCAATGCTTCTAATACCAAACCTGAGATCCTTCCTATGACATGAGATGTGATATCCAAATCCTTCCCATTCCAATCCTGAGACCCTTCCTATAGCAAGAGATGTGATATCCAAATCCTTCCCATTCCAATCCTGAGACCCTTCCTATAACATGAGTTGTGATATCCAACTCCTTCCCATTCCAACCTGAGACCCTTCCTATAGCATGAGAAGGGATATCCAACTCCTGCCCAATCCAATCCTGAGACCCTTCCGATAGCAGAGATGTGATATCACAATGCTTATACCAAACCTGAGACCCTTCCTATGGCATGAGATGTGATATCCAACTCCTTGCCATTCAAATCCTGAGACCCCTACTATAGCATGAGATGTGATATCTCAATGCTTCTACCCAACCTGAGACCCTTCCTTTAGCATGAGATGTGATATCCAAATCCTTCATATTTCAATCCTGAGGCCCTTCCTATTGGATGAGATGTGATATCCAACTCCTTCCCATTCCAACCCTGAGACCCTTCCTATACCATGAGATGTGATATCTCAATGCTTCTAATACCAAACCTGGGACCCGTCCTATAACATGAGATATGATATCCAAATCCTTCCCCTTCCAAACCTGAGACCCTTCCTTTGGCATGAGATGTGATATCCAAATCCTTCCCATTCCAATCCTAAAACCCTTCCTATAGCATGAGATGTGATATCTCAATGTTTCTAATAAAAAACCTTAGACCCTTCCTATAGCAAGAGATGTGATATCCAAATTCTTCCCATTCCAATCCTGAGACCCTTCCTATAACATGAGATGTGATATCCAACTCCTTCCCATTCCAACCTGAGACCCTATAGTATGAGAAGGGATATCCAACTCCTTCCCAATCCAATCCTGAGACCCTTCCGATAGCAGAGATGTGATATCTCAATGCTTATACCAAACCTGAGACCCTTCCTATGGCATGAGATGTGATATCCAACTCCTTGCCATTCAAATCCTGAGACCCTCCCTATAACAAGATATGTCATATCCAACTCCTTCCCATTCCAAACCTGAGACCCTTCCTTTAGCATGAGATGTGATATCCAAATCCTTCACATTCCAATCCTGAGACCCTTCCTATAGCATGAGATGTGATATCTCAATGCTTCTAATACCAAACCTGAGATCCTTCCTATAACATGAGATGTGATATCCAACTACTTCCCATTCCAAACTTGAGACCCTTCCGATAGCATGAGATGTGATATCTCAATGCTTCAAAAACCAAACATGAGAACCATCCTATAACATGAGATGTGAAATCCAAATCCTTCCCTTCCCAAACCTGAGACTCTTCCTATAGCATGAGATGTGATATCTCAATGCTTCTACCAAACCTGAAACCCTTCCTATAGCATGAGATGTGATATCCAACTCCTTCCCATTCCAATCCTGACACACTTCCTATAGCATGAGATGTGATATCTCAATGCTTCTAATACCAAACCTGAGACCCGTCCTATAACATGAGATGTGATATCCAAATCCTTCCCCTTCCAAACCTGAGACCCTTCCTTTAGCATGAGATGTGATATCCAGCTCCTCCCATTCCAATCCTGAGACCCTTCCTATAGCATGAGATGTGATATCTCAATGCTTCTAATATCAAAATTGAGACCCTCCCTATAGCATGAGATGTGATATCTAAGTCCGTCCCATTCCAATCCGGAGACCCTTCCGATAGCAGAGATGTGATATCTCAATGCTTATACCAAACCTGAGACCCTTCCTATAGCATGAGATGTGATATCCAACTCCTTCCCATTCCAATCCTGAGCCCTCCCTATAGCATGAGATGTGATATCTCAATGCTTCTACCAAAACTGAGACCCTTCCTTTAGCATGAGATGTGATATCCAACTCCTTCCCATTCCAATCCTGAGACCCTTCCTATAGCATGAGATGTGATATCTCAATGCTTCTAATACCAAACCTGAGACCCTTCCTACAACATGAGATGTGATATCCAACTCCTTCCCATTCCAATCCTGAGACCCTTCCTATAGCATGAGATGTGATATCTCAATGCTTCTAATACCAAACCTGAGATCCTTCCGATAGCATGAGTTGTGCTATTCTCAATGCTTATAATACCAAACCTGGGATCCTTCCTATAACATGAGATGTGATATCCAAATCCTTCCCCTTCCAAACCTGAGACCCTCCCTTTAGCATGAGATGTGATATCCAACTCCTTCCCATTCCAATCCTGATACCCTTCTGATAGCATGAGATGTGATATCTCAATGCCTCTAATACCAAACCTGAGATCCTACCTCTAACATGAAATGTGATAGCCCACTCCTTCCCTTTCCAAACCTGAGAGCCTTCCTACAGCATGAGATGTGATATCCAAGTCCTTCCCATTCCAATCCTGAGACCCTTCCTATAACATGAGATGTGATATCCAACTCCTTCCCATTCCAACCTTAGACCCTTCCTATAGCATGAGATGGGATATCCAACTCCTTCCAAATCCAATCCTGATACCCTTCCGATAGCATGAGATGTGATAGCCCAATGCTTCTACAAAACCTGAGACCCATACCATGGCATGAGATGTGATATCAAACTCCTTCCCATTCCAATCCTGAGACTCATCCTGTAGCTTGAGATGTGATATCCAACTCCTTCCCATTCCAATCCTGAGACCCTTCCTATAGCTTGAGATGTGATATCCAACTCCTTCCCATTCCAATTCTGAGGCCCGTCCTATACCATGAGACTTGATATCTCAATGCTTCTAATACCAAACCTGAGACCCTTCCTATAACATGTCGATGTGATATCCAAGTCCTTCCCATTACAATCCTGAGACCCTTCCCATAGCTTGAGATGTGATATCCAACTCCTTCCCATTCCAATTCTGAGACCCGTCCTATACCTTGAGACTTGATATCTCAATGCTTCTAATGCCAAACCTGAGACCGGTCCTACACCATGAGATGTGATATACAAATCCTTCCCCTTCCAAACCTTAGACCCTTCCTATAGCATGAGATGTGATATCGCAATGCTTCTAATACCAAACCTGAGACCCTTCTTATAACGAGATGGGATATCCAACTCCTTCCCATTCCAATCCTGAGACCCTTCCTATAGCAGAGATGTGATATCTCAATGCTTATACCAAACCTGAGACCCTTCCTATGGCATGAGATGTCATATACAACTCCTTCCGATTCCAATCCTGAGACCCTTCCTATAGCATGAGATGGGATATCTCAATGCTTATACCAAACCTGAGACCCTTCCTATAGCATGAGATGTGATATCCAACTCCTTCCCGTTCCAAACCTGTTACCCTTCCTATAGCATGAGATGTGATATCCAACTCCTTCCCATCCCAATCCTGAGACACCTCCGATAGCAGAGATGTGATATCTCAATGCTTATACCAAACCTGAGACTCTTCCTATGACATGAGATGTGATATCCAACTCCTTCCCGTTCCAAACCTGATACCCTTCCTATAGCATGAGATGTGATATCCAACTCCTTCCCATTCCAATCCTGAGACCTTTCCGATAGCATGAGATGTGATATCTCAATGCTTCTAATACCAAACCTGTGATCCTTCCTATAACATGAGATGTGATATCCAAATCCTTCCCCTTCCAAACCTGAGACCCTCCCTTTAGCATGAGATGTGATATCCAACTCCTTCCCATTCCAATCCTGAGACCCTTCTGATAGCATGAGATGTGATATCTCAATGCCTCTAATAGCAAACCTGAGATCCTTCCGATAGCATGAGATGTGATATCTCAATGCTTCTAATACCAAACCTGAGATCCTTCCTATAACATGAGATGTGATATCCAAATCCTTCCCCTTCCAAACCTGAGACCCTCCCTTTAGCATGAGATGTGATATCCAACTCCTTCCCATTCCAATCCTGAGACCCTTCTGATAGCATGAGATGTGATATCTCAATGCCTCTAATACCAAACCTGAGATCCTTCCGATAGCATGAGATGTGATATCTCAATGCTTCTAATACCAAACCTGAGATCCTTCCTATAACATGAGATGGGATATCCAACTCCTTCCCATTCCAATCCTGAGACCCTTCTGATAGCAGAGATGTGATATCTCAATGCTTATACCAAACCTGAGACCCTTCCTATGGCATGAGATGTCATATACAACTCCTTCCCATTCCAATCCTGAGACCCTTCCTATAGCATGAGATGTGATATACCAATGCTTATACCAAACCTGAGACCATTCCTATAGCATAAGATGTGATATCCAACTCCTTCCCATTACAATCCTGAGACCCTTCCTATAACATGAGATGTGATGTCTCAATGCTTCTAATACCAAACCTGAGATCCTTCCTATGGCATGAGATGTCATATAAAACTCCTTCCCATTCCAAACCTGAGACCCTTCCTACGGCATGAGATGTCATATACAACTCCTTCCCATTCCAATCCTGAGACCCTTTCTATAGCATGAGATGTGATATCTCAATGCTTATACCAAACCTGAGACTCTTCCTATAACATGAGATGTGATATCCAACTCCTTCCAATTCCAAACCTAAGACCCTTCCTATAGCATGAGATGTGATATCCAACTCCTTCCCATTCCAATCCTGAGACCATTCCTATAGCATGAGATTTGATATCTCAATGCTTCTAAGACCAAACCTGAGATCCTTCCTATAACATGAGATGTGATATCCAAATCCGTCCCCTTCCAAACCTGAGACCCTCTCTTTAGCATGAGATGTGATATCCAACTCCTTCCCATTCCAATCCTGAGACCGTTCTGATAGCATGAGATGTGATATTTCAATGCCTCTAATACCAAACCTGAGATCCTTCCGATAGCATGAGATGTGCTATCTCAATTCTTCTAATACCAAACCTGAGATCATTCCTATAACACGAGATGTGATATCCAAATCCTTCCCCTTCCAAAACTGAGAACCCTCCCTTTAGCATGAGATGTGATATCAAACTCCTTCCCATTCCAATCCTGAGACCCTTCTGATAGCATGAGATGTGATATCTCAATGCCTCTAATACCAAACCTGAGATCCTACCTCTAACATGAAATGTGATATCAAAATCCTTCCCCTTCCAAACCTGAGACCCTCCCTTTAGCATGAGATGTGATATCCAACTCCTTCCAATTCCAATCCTGAGACCCTTCTCATAGCATGAGATGTGATATCTCAATGCCTCTAATACCAAACCTGAGATCCTACCTCTAACATGAAATCTGATATCCAACTCCTTCCCTTTCCAAACGTGAGACCCTCCGTATAGCATGAGATGTGATATCCAAGTCCTTCCCATTCCAATCGCGAGACCCTTCCTATAGCATGAGATGTGATATCTCAATGCTTCTAATACCAAACCTGAGACCCTTCCTATAGCATGAGATGGGATATCCAACTACTTCCAAATCCAATCCTGATACCCTTCCAATAGCATGAGATGTGATATCTCAATCCCTCTAATACCAAACCTGAGATCCTTCGGATAGCATGAGATGTGATATCTCAATGCTTCTAATACCAAACCTGAGATCCTTCCTATAACATGAGATGTGATATCAAAATCCTTCCCCTTCCAAACCTGAGACCCTCCCTTTAGCATGAGATGTGATATCCAACTCCTTCCAATTCCAATCCTGAGACCCTTCTCATAGCATGAGATGTGATATCTCAATGCCTCTAATACCAAACCTGAGATCCTACCTCTAACATGAAATCTGATATCCAACTCCTTCCCTTTCCAAACGTGAGACCCTCCGTATAGCATGAGATGTGATATCCAAGTCCTTCCCATTCCAATCGCGAGACCCTTCCTATAGCATGAGATGTGATATCTCAATGCTTCTAATACCAAACCTGAGACCCTTCCTATAACATAAGATGGGATATCCAACCCATTCCCATTACAATCCTGAGACCCTTCCAATAGCAGAGATGTGATATCCCAATGCTTATACCAAACCTGAGACCTTCCTGTGGCATGAGATGTCATATACAACTCCTTCCCATTCCAATCCTGAGAGCCTTCGTATAGCATGAGATGTGATATCTCAATGCTTATACCAAACCTGAGACCCTTCCGATAGCATGAGATGTGATATCCAACTCCTTCCCATTCCAATCCTGAAACCCTTCCTATAACATGAGATGGTATGTCTCAATGCTTCTACTACCAAACCTGAGATCCTCCCTATGGCATGAGATGTCATATAAAACTCCTTCCCATTCCATTCCTGAGACCCTTCCTATAGCATGATATGTGATATCCAACTCCTTCCCATTCCAATCCTGAGATCGTTCTGATAGCATGAGATGTGATATTTCAATGCTTCTAATACCAAACCTGAGATCCTTCCGATAGCATGAGATGTGATATCTCAATTCTTCTAATACCAAGCCTGAGATCCTTCCTATAACACGAGATGTGATATCCAAATCCTTCCCCTTCCAAACCTGAGACCCTCCCTTTAGCATGAGGTGTGATATCTCAATGCTTCTAAGACCAAACCTGAGATCCTTCCTATAACATGAGATGTGATATCCAAATCCTTCCCCTTCCAAAACTGAGACCCTCCCTTTACCATGAGATGTGATATCCAACTCCTTCCCATTCCAATCCTGAGACCGTTCTGATAGCATGAGATGTGATATTTAAATGCTTCTAATACCAAACCTGAGATCCTTCCGATAGCATGAGATGTGATATCTCAATTCTTCTAATACCAAGCCTGAGATCCTTCCTATAACACGAGATGTGATATCCAAATCCTTCCCCTTCCAAACCTGAGACCCTCCCTTTAGCATGAGATGTGATATCCAAGTCCTTCCCATTCCAATCCTGAGACCCTTCCTATAGCATGAGATGTGATATCTCAATGCTTCTAATACCAAACCTGAGACCCTTCCTATAACATAAGATGGGATATCCAACTCCTTCCCATTACAATCCTGAGACCCTTCCAATAGCAGAGATGTGATATCTCAATGCTTATACCAAACCTGAGACCCTTCCTATGGCATGAGATGTCATATACAACTCCTTCCCATTCCAATCCTGAGACCCTTCCTATAGCATGAGATGTGATGTCTCAATGCTTATACCAAACCTGAGACCCTTCCTATAGCATGAGATGTGATATCCAACTCCTTCCCATTCAAATCCTGAGACCGTTCTGATAGCATGAGATGTGATATTTCAATGCTTCTAATACCAAACCTGAGACCCTTCCTATACCATGAGATGTGATATCTCAATGCTGCTAATACCAAACCTGGGACCCGTCCTATAACATGAGATGTGATATCCAAATCCTTCCCCTTCCAAACCTGAGACCCTTCCTTTAGCATGAGATGTGATATCCAACTCCTTCCCATTCCAATCCTGAGACCCTTCCTATAGCATGAGGTGTGATATCTCAATGCTTCTAAGACCAAACCTGAGATCCTTCCTATAACATGAGATGTGATATCCAAATCCTTCCCCTTCCAAACCTGAGACCCTCCCTTTAGCATGAGATGTGATATCCAACTCCATCCCATTCCAATCCTGAGACCGTTCTGATAGCATGAGATTTGATATTTCAATGCTTCTAATACCAAACCTGAGATCCTTCCGATAGCATGAGATGTGATATCTCAATTCTTCTAATACCAAACTTGAGATCCTTCCTATAACACGAGATGGGATATCCAAATCCTTCCTCTTCCAAACCTGAGACCCTCCCTTTAGCATGAGATGTGATAACCAACTCCTTCCCATTCCAATCCTGAGACCCTTCTGATAGCATGAGATGTTATATCTCAATGCCTCTAATACCAAACCTGAGATCCTACCTCTAACATGAAATGTGATATCCAAATCCTTCCCCTTCCAAACCTGGGAGCGTTCCTATAACATGAGATTTGATATCGAAGTCCTTCCCATTCCAATCCTGAGACCCTTCCTATAACATGAGATGTGATATCCAACTCCTTCCAATTCCAATCCTGAGACCCTTCCTATAGCATGAGATGTGATGTCTCAATGCTTCTAATACCAAATCTGAGATCCTTCCTATAACATGAGATGTGATATCCAACTCCTTCCCATTCCAATCCTGAGACCCTTCCTATAGCATGAGATGTGATATCTCAATGCTTATACCAAACCTGAGACCCTTCCTATTGCATGAGATGTGATATCCAAATCCTTCCCATTCCAATCCTGAGACCCTTACTATAGCATGAGATGTGATATCTCAATGCCTCTAATACCAAACCTGAGATCCTTCCTCTAACATGAAATGTGATATCCAACTCCTTCCCTTTCCAAACCTGAGAGCCTACCTATAACATGAGATGTGATATCCAACTCCTTCCCATTCCAACCTGAGACCCTTCCTATAGCATGAGATGGGATATCCAACTACTTCCAAATCCAATCCTGATACCCTTCCAATAGCATGAGATGTGATATCTCAATCCCTCTAATACCAAACCTGAGATCCTTCGGATAGCATGAGATGTGATATCTCAATGCTTCTAATACCAAACCTGAGATCCTTCCTATAACATGAGATGTGATATCAAAATCCTTCCCCTTCCAAACCTGAGACCCTCCCTTTAGCATGAGATGTGATATCCAACTCCTTCCAATTCCAATCCTGAGACCCTTCTCATAGCATGAGATGTGATATCTCAATGCCTCTAATACCAAACCTGAGATCCTACCTCTAACATGAAATCTGATATCCAACTCCTTCCCTTTTCAAACGTGAGACCCTCCGTATAGCATGAGATGTGATATCCAAGTCCTTCCCATTCCAATCGTGAGACCCTTCCTATAGCATGAGATGTGATATCTCAATGCTTCTAATACCAAACCTGAGACCCTTCCGATAGCATGAGATGTGATATCCAACTCCTTCCCATTCCAATCCTGAAACCCTTCCTATAACATGAGATGGTATGTCTCAATGCTTCTACTACCAAACCTGTGATCCTCCCTATGGCATGAGATGTCATATAAAACTCCTTCCCATTCCATTCCTGAGACCCTTCCTATAGCATGAGATGTGATATCCAACTCCTTCCCATTCCAATCCTGAGACCCTTCCTATAGCATGAGGTGCGATATCTCAATGCTTCTAAGACCAAACCTGAGATCCTTCCTATAACATGAGATGTGATATCCAAATCCTTCCCCTTCCAAAACTGAGACCCTCCCTTTACCATGAGATGTGATATCCAACTCCTTCCCATTCCAATCTTGAGACCGTTCTGATAGCATGAGATGTGATATTTCAATGCTTCTAATACCAAACCTGAGATCCTTCCGATAGCATGAGATGTGATATCTCAATTCTTCTAATACCAAGCCTGAGATCCTTCCTATAACACGAGATGTGATATCCAAATCCTTCCCCTTCCAAACCTGAGACCCTCCCTTTAGCATGAGATGTGATATCCAAGTCCTTCCCATTCCAATCCTGAGACCCTTCCTATAGCATGAGATGTGATATCTCAATGCTTCTAATACCAAACCTGAGACCCTTCCTATAACATAAGATGGGATATCCAACTCCTTCCCATTACAATCCTGAGACCCTTCCAATAGCAGCGATGTGATATCTCAATGCTTATACCAAACCTGAGACCCTTCCTATGGCATGAGATGTCATATACAACTCCTTCCCATTCCAATCCTGAGACCCTTCCTATAGCATGAGATGTGATGTCTCAATGCTTATACCAAACCTGAGACCCTTCCTATAGCATGAGATGTGATATCCAACTCCTTCCCATTCCAATCCTGAGACCGTTCTGATAGCATGAGATGTGATATTTCAATGCTTCTAATACCAAACCTGAGACCCTTCCTATACCATGAGATGTGATATCTCAATGCTGCTAATACCAAACCTGGGACCCGTCCTATAACATGAGATATGATATCCAAATCCTTCCCCTTCCAAACCTGAGACCCTTCCTTTAGCATGAGATGTGATATCCAACTCCTTCCCATTCCAATCCTGAGACCCTTCCTATAGCATGAGGTGTGATATCTCAATGCTTCTAAGACCAACCCTGAGATCCTTCCTATAACATGAGATGTGATATCCAAATCCTTCCCCTTCCAAACCTGAGACCCTCCCTTTAGCATGAGATGTGATATCCAAGTCCTTCCCATTCCAATCCTGAGAAACTTCCTATAGCATGAGATGTGATATCTCAATGCTTCTAATACCAAACCTGAGACCCTTCCTATAACATAAGATGGGATATCCAACTCCTTCCCATTACAATCCTGAGACCCTTCCAATAGCAGAGATGTGATATCTCAATGCTTATACCAAACCTGAGACCCTTCCTATGGCATGAGATGTCATATACAACTCCTTCCCATTCCAATCCTGAGACCCTTCCTATAGCATGAGATGTGATGTCTCAATGCTTATACCAAACCTGAGACCCTTCCTATAGCATGAGATGTGATATCCAACTCCTTCCCATTCCAATCCTGAGACCGTTCTGATAGCATGAGATGTGATATTTCAATGCTTCTAATACCAAACCTGAGATCCTTCCGATAGCATGAGATGTGATATCTCAATTCTTCTAATACCAAACCTGAGATCCTTCCTATAACACGAGATGTGATATCCAAATCCTTCCCCTTCCAAACCTGAGACCCTCCCTTTAGCATGAGATGTGATATCCAACTCCTTCCCATTCCAATCCTGAGACTCTTCTGATAGCATGAGATGTTATATCCCAATGCCTCTAATAACAAACCTGAGATCCTACCTCTAACATGAAATGTGATATCCAACTCCTTCCCCTTCCAAACCTGGGAGCGTTCCTATAACATGAGATTTGATATCGAAGTCCTTCCCATTCCAATCCTGAGACCCTTCCTATAACATGAGATGTGATATCCAACTCCTTCCCATTCCAATCCTGAGACCCTTCATATAGCATGAGATGTGATATCTCAATGCTTCTAATACCAAACCTGAGACCCGTCCTATAACATGAGATGGGATATCCAACTCCTTCCCGTTCCAAACCTGATACCCTTCCTATAGCATGAGATGTGATATCCAACTCCTTCCCATCCCAATCCTGAGACACCTCCGATAGCAGAGGTGTGATATCTCAATGCTTATACCAAACCTGAGACTCTTCCTATGACATGAGATGTGATATCCAACTCCTTCCCGTTCCAAACCTGATACCCTTCCTATAGCATGAGATGTGATATCCAACTCCTTCCCATTCCAATCCCGAGACCCTTCCGATAGCATGAGATGTGATATCTCAATCCTTCTAATACCAAACCTGTGATCCTTCCTATAACATGAGATGTGATATCCAAATCCTTCCCCTTCCAAACCTGAGACCCTCCCTTTAGCATGAGATGTGATATCCAACTCCTTCCCATTCCAATCCTGAGACCCTTCTGATAGCATGAGATGTGATATCTCAATGCCTCTAATACCAAACCTGAGATCCTACCTCTAACATGAAATGTGATATCCAACTCCTTCCCTTTCCAAACGTGAGACCCTCCCTATAGCATGAGATGTGATATCCAAGTCCTTCCCATTCCAGTCCTGAGACCCTTCCTATAACATGAGATGTGATATCTCAATGCTTCTAATATCAAACCTGAGACCCTTCCTATAACATAAGATGGGATATCCAACTCCTTCCCATTCCAATCCTGAGACCCTTCTGATAGCATAGATGTGATATCTCAATGCTTATACCAAACCTGAGACCCTTCCTCTGGCATGAGATGTCATATACAACTCCTTCCCATTCCAATCCTGAGACCCTTCCTATAGCATGAGATCTGATATATCAATGCTTATACCAAACCTGAGACCATTCCTATAGCATAAGATGTGATATCCAACTCCTTCCCATTCCAATCCTGAGACCCTTCCTATAACATGAGATGTGATGTCTCAATGCTTCTAATACCAAACCTGAGATCCTTCCTATGGCATGAGATGTCATATAAAACTCCTTCCCATTCCAAACCTGAGACCCTTCCTACGGCATGAGATGTCATATACAACTCCTTCCCATTCCAATCCTGAGACCCTTTATATAGCATGAGATGTGATATCTCAGTGCTTATACCAAACCTGAGACTCTTCCTATAACATGAGATGTGATATCCAACTCCTTCCAGTTCCAAAAATGAGACCCTCCCTTTAGCATGAGATGTGATATCCAACTCCTTCCCATTCCAATCCTGAGACCGTTCTGATAGCATGAGATGTGATATTTCAATGCTTCTAATACCAAACCTGAGATCCTTCCGATAGCATGAGATGTGATATCTCAATGCTTCTAATACCAAACCTGAGATCCTTCCTATAACATGAGATGTGATATCCAAATCCTTCCCCTTCCAAACCTGAGACCCTCCCTTTAGCATGAGATGTGATATCCAACTCCTTCCCATTCCAATCCTGAGACCGTTCTGATAGCATGAGATGTGATATTTCAATGCTTCTAATACCAAACCTGAGATCCTTCCGATAGCATGAGATGTGATATCTCAATTCTTCTAATACCAAGCCTGAGATCCTTCCTATAACACGAGATGTGATATCCAAATCCTTCCCCTTCCAAACCTGAGACCCTCCCTTTAGCATGAGATGTGATATCCAAGTCCTTCCCATTCCAATCCTGAGACCCTTCCTATAGCATGAGATGTGATATCTCAATGCTTCTAATACCAAACCTGAGACCCTTCCTATAACATAAGATGGGATATCCAACTCCTTCCCATTACAATCCTGAGACCCTTCCAATAGCAGAGATGTGATATCTCAATGCTTATACCAAACCTGAGACCCTTCCTATGGCATGAGATGTCATATACAACTCCTTCCCATTCCAATCCTGAGACCCTTCCTATAGCATGAGATGTGATGTCTCAATGCTTATACCACACCTGAGACCCTTCCTATAGCATGAGATGTGATATCCAACTCCTTCCCATTCCAATCCTGAGACCGTTCTGATAGCATGAGATGTGATATTTCAATGCTTCTAATACCAAACCTGAGATCCTTCCGATAGCATGAGATGTGATATCTCAATTCTTCTAATACCAAACCTGAGATCCTTCCTATAACACGAGATGTGATATCCAAATCCTTCCCCTTCCAAACCTGAGACCCTCCCTTTAGCATGAGATGTGATATCCAACTCCTTCCCATTCCAATCCTGAGACTCTTCTGATAGCATGAGATGTTATATCCCAATGCCTCTTATAACAAACCTGAGATCCTACCTCTAACATGAAATGTGATATCCAACTCCTTCCCCTTCCAAACCTGGGAGCGTTCCTATAACATGAGATTTGATATCAAAGTCCTTCCCATTCCAATCCTGAGACCCTTCCTATAACATGAGATGTGATATCCAACTCCTTCCCATTCCAATCCTGAGACCCTTCCTATAGCATGAGATGTGATATCTCAATGCTTCTAATACCAAACCTGAGACCCGTCCTATAACATGAGATGGGATATCCAACTCCTTCCCGTTCCAAACCTGATACCCTTCCTATAGCATGAGATGTGATATCCAACTCCTTCCCATCCCAATCCTGAGACACCTCCGATAGCAGAGATGTGATATCTCAATGCTTATACCAAACCTGAGACCCTTCCTCTGGCATGAGATGTCATATACAACTCCTTCCCATTCCAATCCTGAGACCCTTCCTATAGCATGAGATCTGATATATCAATGCTTATACCAAACCTGAGACCATTCCTATAGCATAAGATGTGATATCCAACTCCTTCCCATTCCAATCCTGAGACCCTTCCTATAACATGAGATGTGATGTCTCAATGCTTCTAATACCAAACCTGAGATCCTTCCTATGGCATGAGATGTCATATAAAACTCCTTCCCATTCCAAACCTGAGACCCTTCCTACGGCATGAGATGTCATATACAACTCCTTCCCATTCCAATCCTGAGACCCTTTATATAGCATGAGATGTGATATCTCAGTGCTTATACCAAACCTGAGACTCTTCCTATAACATGAGATGTGATATCCAACTCCTTCCAGTTCCAAAAATGAGACCCTCCCTTTAGCATGAGATGTGATATCCAACTCCTTCCCATTCCAATCCTGAGACCGTTCTGATAGCATGAGATGTGATATTTCAATGCTTCTAATACCAAACCTGAGATCCTTCCGATAGCATGAGATGTGATATCTCAATGCTTCTAATACCAAACCTGAGATCCTTCCTATAACATGAGATGTGATATCCAAATCCTTCCCCTTCCAAACCTGAGACCCTCCCTTTAGCATGAGATGTGATATCCAACTCCTTCCCATTCCAATCCTGAGACCGTTCTGATAGCATGAGATGTGATATTTCAATGCTTCTAATACCAAACCTGAGATCCTTCCGATAGCATGAGATGTGATATCTCAATTCTTCTAATACCAAGCCTGAGATCCTTCCTATAACACGAGATGTGATATCCAAATCCTTCCCCTTCCAAACCTGAGACCCTCCCTTTAGCATGAGATGTGATATCCAAGTCCTTCCCATTCCAATCCTGAGACCCTTCCTATAGCATGAGATGTGATATCTCAATGCTTCTAATACCAAACCTGAGACCCTTCCTATAACATAAGATGGGATATCCAACTCCTTCCCATTACAATCCTGAGACCCTTCCAATAGCAGAGATGTGATATCTCAATGCTTATACCAAACCTGAGACCCTTCCTATGGCATGAGATGTCATATACAACTCCTTCCCATTCCAATCCTGAGACCCTTCCTATAGCATGAGATGTGATGTCTCAATGCTTATACCACACCTGAGACCCTTCCTATAGCATGAGATGTGATATCCAACTCCTTCCCATTCCAATCCTGAGACCGTTCTGATAGCATGAGATGTGATATTTCAATGCTTTTAATACCAAACCTGAGATCCTTCCGATAGCATGAGATGTGATATCTCAATTCTTCTAATACCAAACCTGAGATCCTTCCTATAACACGAGATGTGATATCCAAATCCTTCCCCTTCCAAACCTGAGACCCTCCCTTTAGCATGAGATGTGATATCCAACTCCTTCCCATTCCAATCCTGAGACTCTTCTGATAGCATGAGATGTTATATCCCAATGCCTCTTATAACAAACCTGAGATCCTACCTCTAACATGAAATGTGATATCCAACTCCTTCCCCTTCCAAACCTGGGAGCCTTCCTATAACATGAGATTTGATATCGAAGTCCTTCCCATTCCAATCCTGAGACCCTTCCTATAACATGAGATGTGATATCCAACTCCTTCCCATTCCAATCCTGAGACCCTTCCTATAGCATGAGATGTGATATCTCAATGCTTCTAATACCAAACCTGAGACCCGTCCTATAACATGAGATGGGATATCCAACTCCTTCCCGTTCCAAACCTGATACCCTTCCTATAGCATGAGATGTGATATCCAACTCCTTCCCATCCCAATCCTGAGACACCTCCGATAGCAGAGATGTGATATCTCAATGCTTATACCAAACCTGAGACTCTTCCTATGACATGAGATGTGATATCCAACTCCTTCCAGTTCCAAACCTGAGACCCTTCCTATGGCATGAGATGTGATATCCAACTCCTTCCCATTCCAATCCTGAGACCCTTCCGATAGCATGAGATGTGATATCTCAATGCTTCTAATACCAAACCTGAGACCCGTCCTATAACATGAGATGGGATATCCAACTCCTTCCCGTTCCAAACCTGATACCCTTCCTATAGCATGAGATGTGATATCCAACTCCTTCCCATCCCAATCCTGAGACACCTCCGATAGCAGAGGTGTGATATCTCAATGCTTATACCAAACCTGAGACTCTTCCTATGACATGAGATGTGATATCCAACTCCTTCCCGTTCCAAACCTGATACCCTTCCTATAGCATGAGATGTGATATCCAACTCCTTCCCATTCCAATCCTGAGACCCTTCCGATAGCATGAGATGTGATATCTCAATCCTTCTAATACCAAACCTGTGATCCTTCCTATAACATGAGATGTGATATCCAAATCCTTCCCCTTCCAAACCTGAGACAGTCCCTTTAGCATGAGATGTGATATCCAACTCCTTCCCATTCCAATCCTGAGACCCTTCTGATAGCATGAGATGTGATATCTCAATGCCTCTAATATCAAACCTGAGATCCTTCCGATAGCATGAGATGTGATATCTCAATGCTTCTAATCCCAAACCTGAGATCCTTCCTATAACATGAGATGTGATATCCAAATCCTTCCCCTTCCAAACCTGAGACCCTCCCTTTAGCATGAGATGTGATATCCAACTCCTTCCCATTCCAATCCTGAGACCCTTCTGATAGCATGAGATGTGATATCTCAATGCCTCTAATACCAAACCTGAGATCCTACCTCTAACATGAAATGTGATATCCAACTCCTTCCCTTTCCAAACGTGAGACCCTCCCTATAGCATGAGATGTGATACCAAGTCCTTCCCATTCCAGTCCTGAGACCCTTCCTATAACATGAGATGTGATATCTCAATGCTTCTAATATCAAACCTGAGACCCTTCCTATAACATAAGATGGGATATCCAACTCCTTCCCATTCCAATCCTGAGACCCTTCTGATAGCATAGATGTGATATCTCAATGCTTATACCAAACCTGAGACCCTTCCTATGGCATGAGATGTCATATACAACTCCTTCCCATTCCAATCCTGAGACCCTTCCTATAGCATGAGATCTGATATATCAATGCTTATACCAAACCTGAGACCATTCCTATAGCATAAGATGTGATATCCAACTCCTTCCCATTCCAATCCTGAGACCCTTCCTATAACATGAGATGTGATGTCTCAATGCTTCTAATACCAAACCTGAGATCCTTCCTATGGCATGAGATGTCATATAAAACTCCTTCCCATTCCAAACCTGAGACCCTTCCTACGGCATGAGATGTCATATACAACTCCTTCCCATTCCAATCCTGAGACCCTTTATATAGCATGAGATGTGATATCTCAGTGCTTATACCAAACCTGAGACTCTTCCTATAACATGAGATGTGACATCCAACTCCTTCCAGTTCCAAACCTGAGACCCTTCCTATAGCATGAGATGTGATATCCAACTCCTTCCCATTCCAATCCTGAGACCCTTCCGATAGCATGAGATGTGATATCTCAATGCTTCTAATACCAAACCTGTGATCCTTCCTATAACATGAGATGTGATATCCAAATCCTTCCCCTTGCAAACCTGAGACCCTCCCTTTAGCATGAGATGTGATATCCAACTCCTTCCCATTCCAATCCTGAGACCCTTCTGATAGCATGAGATGTGATATCTCAATGCCTCTAATACCAAACCTGAGATCCTTCCGATAGCATGAGATGTGATATCTCAATGATTCTAATACCGAACCTGAGATCCTTCCTATAACACGAGATGTGATATCCAAATCCTTCCCCTTCCAAACCTGAGACCCTCCCTTTAGCATGATATGTGATATCCAACTCCTTCCCATTCCAATCCTGAGACTCTTCTGATAGCATGAGATGTTATATCCCAATGCCTCTAATAACAAACCTGAGATCCTACCTCTAACATGAAATGTGATATCCAACTCCTTCCAAACCTGGGAGCGTTCCTATAACATGAGATTTGATATCGAAGTCCTTCCCATTCCAATCCTGAGACCCTTCCTATAACATGAGATGTGATATCCAACTCCTTCCCATTCCAATCCTGAGACCCTTCCTATAGCATGAGATGTGATATCTCAATGCTTCTAATACCAAACCTGAGACCCTTCCTATAACATAAGATGGGATATCCAACTCCTTCCCATTACAATCCTGAGACCCTTCCAATAGCAGAGATGTGATATCTCAATGCTTATACCAAACCTGAGACCCTTCCTATGGCATGAGATGTCATATACAACTCCTTCCCATTCCAATCCTGAGACCCTTCCTATAGCATGAGATGTGATGTCTCAATGCTTATACCACACCTGAGACCCTTCCTATAGCATGAGATGTGATATCCAACTCCTTCCCATTCCAATCCTGAGACCGTTCTGATAGCATGAGATGTGATATTTCAATGCTTCTAATACCAAACCTGAGATCCTTCCGATAGCATGAGATGTGATATCTCAATTCTTCTAATACCAAACCTGAGATCCTTCCTATAACACGAGATGTGATATCCAAATCCTTCCCCTTCCAAACCTGAGACCCTCCCTTTAGCATGAGATGTGATATCCAACTCCTTCCCATTCCAATCCTGAGACTCTTCTGAATCCATGAGATGTTATATCCCAATGCCTCTTATAACAAACCTGAGATCCTACCTCTAACATGAAATGTGATATCCAACTCCTTCCCCTTCCAAACCTGGGAGCGTTCCTATAACATGAGATTTGATATCGAAGTCCTTCCCATTCCAATCCTGAGACCCTTCCTATAACATGAGATGTGATATCCAACTCCTTCCCATTCCAATCCTGAGACCCTTCCTATAGCATGAGATGTGATATCTCAATGCTTCTAATACCAAACCTGAGACCCGTCCTATAACATGAGATGGGATATCCAACTCCTTCCCGTTCCAAACCTGATACCCTTCCTATAGCATGAGATGTGATATCCAACTCCTTCCCATCCCAATCCTGAGACACCTCCGATAGCAGAGATGTGATATCTCAATGCTTATACCAAACCTGAGACTCTTCCCATGACATGAGATGTGATATCCAACTCCTTCCAGTTCCAAACCTGAGACCCTTCCTATGGCATGAGATGTGATATCCAACTCCTTCCCATTCCAATCCTGAGACCCTTCCGATAGCATGAGATGTGATATCTCAATGCTTCTAATACCAAACCTGAGACCCGTCCTATAACATGAGATGGGATATCCAACTCCTTCCCGTTCCAAACCTGATACCCTTCCTATAGCATGAGATGTGATATCCAACTCCTTCCCATCCCAATCCTGAGACACCTCCGATAGCAGAGGTGTGATATCTCAATGCTTATACCAAACCTGAGACTCTTCCTATGACATGAGATGTGATATCCAACTCCTTCCCGTTCCAAACCTGATACCCTTCCTATAGCATGAGATGTGATATCCAACTCCTTCCCATTCCAATCCTGAGACCCTTCCGATAGCATGAGATGTGATATCTCAATCCTTCTAATACCAAACCTGTGATCCTTCCTATAACATGAGATGTGATATCCAAATCCTTCCCCTTCCAAACCTGAGACAGTCCCTTTAGCATGAGATGTGATATCCAACTCCTTCCCATTCCAATCCTGAGACCCTTCTGATAGCATGAGATGTGATATCTCAATGCCTCTAATACCAAACCTGAGATCCTTCCGATAGCATGAGATGTGATATCTCAATGCTTCTAATCCCAAACCTGAGATCCTTCCTATAACATGAGATGTGATATCCAAATCCTTCCCCTTCCAAACCTGAGACCCTCCCTTTAGCATGAGATGTGATATCCAACTCCTTCCCATTCCAATCCTGAGACCCTTCTGATAGCATGAGATGTGATATCTCAATGCCTCTAATACCAAACCTGAGATCCTACCTCTAACATGAAATGTGATATCCAACTCCTTCCCTTTCCAAACGTGAGACCCTCCCTATAGCATGAGATGTGATATCCAAGTCCTTCCCATTCCAGTCCTGAGACCCTTCCTATAACATGAGATGTGATATCTCAATGCTTCTAATATCAAACCTGAGACCCTTCCTATAACATAAGATGGGATATCCAACTCCTTCCCATTCCAATCCTGAGACCCTTCTGATAGCATAGATGTGATATCTCAATGCTTATACCAAACCTGAGACCCTTCCTATGGCATGAGATGTCATATACAACTCCTTCCCATTCCAATCCTGAGACCCTTCCTATAGCATGAGATCTGATATATCAATGCTTATACCAAACCTGAGACCATTCCTATAGCATAAGATGTGATATCCAACTCCTTCCCATTCCAATCCTGAGACCCTTCCTATAACATGAGATGTGATGTCTCAATGCTTCTAATACCAAACCTGAGATCCTTCCTATGGCATGAGATGTCATATAAAACTCCTTCCCATTCCAAACCTGAGACCCTTCCTACGGCATGAGATGTCATATACAACTCCTTCCCATTCCAATCCTGAGACCCTTTATATAGCATGAGATGTGATATCTCAGTGCTTATACCAAACCTGAGACTCTTCCTATAACATGAGATGTGACATCCAACTCCTTCCAGTTCCAAACCTGAGACCCTTCCTATAGCATGAGATGTGATATCCAACTCCTTCCCATTCCAATCCTGAGACCCTTCCGATAGCATGAGATGTGATATCTCAATGCTTCTAATACCAAACCTGTGATCCTTCCTATAACATGAGATGTGATATCCAAATCCTTCCCCTTATAAACCTGAGACCCTCCCTTTAGCATGAGATGTGATATCCAACTCCTTCCCATTCCAATCCTGAGACCCTTCTGATAGCATGAGATGTGATATCTCAATGCCTCTAATACCAAACCTGAGATCCTTCCGATAGCATGAGATGTGATATCTCAATGATTCTAATACCGAACCTGAGATCCTTCCTATAACACGAGATGTGATATCCAAATCCTTCCCCTTCCAAACCTGAGACCCTCCCTTTAGCATGATATGTGATATCCAACTCCTTCCCATTCCAATCCTGAGACTCTTCTGATAGCATGAGATGTTATATCCCAATGCCTCTAATAACAAACCTGAGATCCTACCTCTAACATGAAATGTGATATCCAACTCCTTCCAAACCTGGGAGCGTTCCTATAACATGAGATTTGATATCGAAGTCCTTCCCATTCCAATCCTGAGACCCTTCCTATAACATGAGATGTGATATCCAACTCCTTCCCATTCCAATCCTGAGACCCTTCCTATAGCATGAGATGTGATATCTCAATGCTTCTAATACCAAACCTGAGACGGTCCTATAACATGAGATGGGATATCCAACTCCTTCCCGTTCCAATCCTGATACCCTTCCTATAGCATGAGATGTGATATCCAACTCCTTCCCATCCCAATCCTGAGACACCTCCGATAGCAGAGATGTGATATCTCAATGCTTATACCAAACCTGAGACTCTTCGTATGACATGAGATGTGATATCAAACTCCTTCCAGTTCCAAACCTGAGACCCTTCCTATAGCATGAGATGTGATATCCAACTCCTTCCCATTCCAATCCTGAGACCCTTCCGATAGAATGAGATGTGATATCTCAATGCTTCTAATACCAAACCTGAGACCCGTCCTATAACATGAGATGGGATATCCAACTCCTTCCCGTTCCAAACCTGATACCCTTCCTATAGCATGAGATGTGATATCCAAGTCCTTCCCATCCCAATCCTGAGACACCTCCGATAGCAGAGATGTGATATCTCAATGCTTATACCAAACCTGAGACTCTTACTATGACATGAGATGTGATATCCAACTCCTTCCCGTTCCAAACCTGATACCCTTCCTATAGCATGAGATGTGATATCCAACTCCTTCCCATTCCAATCCTGAGACCCTTCCGATAGCATGAGATGTGATATCTCAATGCTTCTAATACCAAACCTGTGATCCTTCCTATAACATGAGATGTGATATCCAAATCCTTCCCCTTCCAAACCTGAGACCCTCCCTTTAGCATGAGATGTGATATCCAACTCCTTCCCATTCCAATCCTCAGACCCTTCTGATAGCATGAGATGTGATATCTCAATGCCTCTAATACCAAACCTAAGATCCTTCCAATAGCATGAGATGTGATATCTCAATGCTTCTAATACCAAACCTGAGATCCTACCTCTAACATGAAATGTGATATCCAACTCCTTCCCTTTCCAAACGTGAGACCCTCCCTATAGCATGAGATGTGATATCCAAGTCCTTCCCATTCCAGTCCTGAGACCCTTCCTATAACATGAGATGTATATCTCAATGCTTCTAATATTAAACCTGAGACCCTTCCTATAACATAAGATGGGATATCCAACTCCTTCCCATTCCAATCCTGAGACCCTTCTGATAGCAGAGATGTGATATCTCAATGCTTATACCAAACCTGAGACCCTTCCTATGGCATGAGATGTCATATACAACTCCTTCCCATTCCAATCCTGAGACCCTTCCTATAGCATGAGATCTGATATATCAATGCTTATACCAAACCTGAGACCATTCCTATAGCATAAGATGTGATTTCCAACTCCTTCCCATTCCAATCCTGAGACCCTTCCTATAACATGAGATGTGATGTCTCAATGCTTCTAATACCAAACCTGAGATCCTTCCTATGGCATGAGATGTCATATAAAACTCCTTCCCATTCCAAACCTGAGACCCTTCCTACGGCATGAGATGTCATATACAACTCCTTCCCATTCCAATCCTGAGACCCTTTCTATAGCATGAGATGTGATATCTCAATGCTTATACCAAACATGAGACTCTTCCTATAACATGAGATGTGATATCCAACTCCTTCCAGTTCCAAACCTGAGACCCTTCCTATAGCATGAGATGTGATATCCAACTCCTTCCCATTCCAATCCTGAGACCCTTCCGATAGCATGAGATGTGATATCTCAATGCTTCTAATACCAAACCTGTGATCCTTCCTATAACATGAGATGTGATATCCAAATCCTTCCCCTTCCAAACCTGAGACCCTCCCTTTAGCATGAGATGTGATATCCAACTCCTTCCCATTCCAATCCTGAGACCCTTCTGATAGCATGAGATGTGATATCTCAATGCCTCTAATACCAAACCTGAGATCCTTCCGATAGCATGAGATGTGATATCTCAATGCTTCTAATACCGAACCTGAGATCCTTCCTATAACATGAGATGTGATATCCAAATCCTTCCCCTTCCAAACCTGAGACCCTCCCTTTAGCATGAGATGTGATATCCAACTCCTTCCCATTCCAATCCTGAGACCCTTCTGATAGCATGAGATGTGATATCTCAATGCCTCTAATACCAAACCTGAGATCCTACCTCTAACATGAATTGTGATACCCAACTCCTTCCCTTTCCAAACGTTAGACCCTCCCTATAGCATGAGATGTGATATCTAAGTCCTTCCCATTCCAGTCCTGAGACCCTTCCTATAACATGAGATGTGATATCTCAATGCTTCTAATATCAAACCTGAGACCCTTCCTATAACATAAGATGGGATATCCATCTCCTTCCCATTCCAATCCTGAGACCCTTCCGATAGCAGAGATGTGATATCTCAATGCTTATACCAAACCTGAGACCCTTCCTATGGCATGATATGTCATATCCAACTCCTTCCCATTCCAATCCTGAGACCCTCCCTTTAGCATGAGATGTGATATCCAAGTCCTTCCCATTCCAGTCCTGAGACCCTTCCTATAGCATGAGATGTGATATCTCAATGCTTATACCAAACCTGAGACTCTTCCTATAACATGAGATGTGATATCCAACTCCTTCCAGTTCCAAACCTGAGACCATTCCTATAGTATGAGATGTGATATCCAACTCCTTCCCATTCCAATCCTGAGACCCTTCCGATAGCATGAGATGTGATATCTCAATGCTTCTAATACCAAACCTGTGATCCTTCCTATAACATGAGATGTGATATCCAAATCCTTCCCCTTCCAAACCTGAGACCCTCCCTTTAGCATGGGATGTGATATCCAACTCCTTCCCATTCCAATCCTGAGACCCTTCTGATAGCATGAGATGTGATATCTCAATGCTTCTAATACCGAACCTGAGATCCTTCCTATAACATGAGATGTGATATCCAAATCCTTCACCTTCCAAACCTGAGACCCTCCCTTTAGCATGAGATGTGATATCCAAGTCCTTCCGATTCCAGTCCTGAGACCCTTCCTATAACATGAGATGTGATATCTCAATGCTTCTAATATCAAAACTGAGACCCTTCCTATAACATAAGATGGGATATCCAACTCCTTCCCATTTCAATCCTGAGACCCTTCCAATAGCAGAGATGTGATATCTCAATGCTTATACCAAACCTGAGACCCTTCCTATGGCATGAGATGTCATATACAACTCCTTCCCATTCCAATCCTGAGACCCTTCCTATAGCATGAGATGTGATATATCAATGCTTATACCAAACCTGAGACCATTCCTATAGCATAAGATGTGAAAATCAACTTCTTCCCATTCCAATCCTGAGACCCTTCCTATAACATGAGATGTGATGTCTCAATGCTTCTAATACCAAACCTGAGATCCTTCCTATGGCATGAAATGTCATATAAAACTCCTTCCCATTCCAATCCTGAGACCGTTCTGATAGCATGAGATGTGATATTTCAATGCTTCTAATACCAAACCTGAGATCCTTCCGATAGCATGAGATGTAATATCTCAATTCTTCTAATACCAAACCTGAGATCATTCCTATAACACGAGATGTGATATCCAAATCCTTCCCCTTCCAAAACTGAGACCCTCTCTTTAGCATGAGACGTGATATCAAACTCCTTCCCATTCCAATCCTGAGACCCTTCTGATAGCATGAGATGTGATATCTCAATGCCTCTAATACCAAACCTGAGATCCTACCTCTAACATGAAATGTGATACCCAACTCCTTCCCCTTCCAAACCTGAGAGCCTTCCTATAGCATGAGATGTGATATCGAAGTATTTCCCATTCCAATCCTGAGACCTTTCCTATAACATGAGATGTGATATCCAACTCCTTCCCATTCCAACCTGAGACCCTTCCTATAGCATGAGATGGGATATCCAACTACTTCCAAATCCAATCCTGATACCCTTCCGATAGCATGAGATGTGATATCTCAATCCCTCCAATACCAAACCTGAGATCCTTCGGATAGCATGAGATGTGATATCTCAATGCTTCTAATACCAAACCTGAGATCCTTCCTATAACATGAGATGCAATATCAAAATCCTTCCCCTTCCAACCCTGAGAACCTCCCATTAGCATGAGATGTGATATCCAAATCCTTCCAATTCCAATCCTGAGACCCTTCTCATAGCATGAGATGTGATATCTCAATGCCTCTAATACCAAACCTAAGATCCTACCTCTAACATGAAATGTGATATCCAACTCCTTCCCTTTCCAAACGTGAGACCCTCCCTATAGCATGAGATGTGATATCCAAGTCCTTCCCATTCCAATCCTGAGACCCTTCCGATAGCAGAGATGTGATATCTCAATGCTTCTAATACCAAACCTGACACCCTTCCTATAACATAAGATGGGATATCCAACTCCTTCCCATTACAATCCTGAGACCCTTCCAATAGCAGAGATGTGATATCTCAATGCTTATACCAAACCCGAGACCCTTCCTATGGCATGAGATGTCATATACAACTCCTTCCCATTCCAATCCTGAGACCCTTCCTATAGCATGAGATGTGATATCTCAATGCTTATACCAAACCTGAGACCCTTCCTATAGCATGAGATTTGATATCCAACTCCTTCCCATTCCAATCCTGAGACCCTTCCTATAACATGAGATGGTATGTCTCAATGCTTCTAATACCAAACCTGAGATTCTTCCTATGGCATGAGATGTCATATAAAACTCCTTCCCATTCCATTCCTGAGACCCTTCCTATAGCATGAGATGTGATATCCAACTCCTTCCCATTCCAACCCTGAGACCCTTCCTATACCATGAGATGTGATATCTCAATGCTTCTAATACCAAACCTGGGACCCGTCCTATAACATGAGATATGATATCCAAATCCTTCCCCTTCCAAACCTGAGACCCTTCCTTTAGCATGAGATGTGATATCCAAATCCTTCCCATTCCAATCCTAAAACCCTTCCTATAGCATGAGATGTGATATCTCAATGTTTCTAATAAAAAACCTTAGACCCTTCCTATAGCAAGAGATGTGATATCCAAATCCTTCCCATTCCAATCCTGAGACCCTTCCTATAACATGAGATGTGATATCCAACTCCTTCCCATTCCAATCCTGAGACCCTTCTGATAGCATGAGATGTGATATCTCAATGCCTCTAATACCAAACCTGAGATCCTTCCGATAGCATGAGATGTGATATCTCAATGCTTCTAATACCGAACCTGAGATCCTTCCTATAACATGAGATGTGATATCCAAATCCTTCACCTTCCAAACCTGAGACCCTCCCTTTAGCATGAGATGTGATATCCAAGTCCTTCCCATTCCAGTCCTGAGACCCTTCCTATAACATGAGATGTGATATCTCAATGCTTCTAATATCAAAACTGAGACCCTTCCTATAACATAAGATGGGATATCCAACTCCTTCCCATTTCAATCCTGAGACCCTTCCGATAGCAGAGATGTGATATCTCAATGCTTATACCAAACCTGAGACCCTTCCTATGGCATGAGATGTCATATACAACTCCTTCCCATTCCAATCCTGAGACCCTTCCTATAGCATGAGATGTGATATATCAATCCTTATACCAAACCTGAGACCATTCCTATAGCATAAGATGTGATAATCAACTTCTTCCCATTCCAATCCTGAGACCCTTCCTATAACATGAGATGTGATGTCTCAATGCTTCTAATACCAAACCTGAGATCCTTCCTATGGCATGAAATGACATATAAAACTCCTTCCCATTCCAATCCTGAGACCGTTCTGATAGCATGAGATGTGATATTTCAATGCTTCTAATACCAAACCTGAGATCCTTCCGATAGCATGAGATGTGATATCTCAATTCTTCTAATACCAAACCTGAGATCATTCCTATAACACGAGATGTGATATCCAAATCCTTCCCCTTCCAAAACTGAGACCCTCTCTTTAGCATGAGACGTGATATCAAACTCCTTCCCATTCCAATCCTGAGACCCTTCTGATTGCATGAGATGTGATATCTCAATGCCTCTAATACCAAACCTGAGATCCTACCTCTAACATGAAATGTGACACCCAACTCCTTCCCCTTCCAAACCTGAGAGCCTTCCTATAGCATGAGATGTGATATCGAAGTATTTCCCATTCCAATCCTGAGACCTTTCCTATAACATGAGATGTGATATCCAACTCCTTCCCATTCCAACCTGAGACCCTTCCTATAGCATGAGATGGGATATCCAACTACTTCCAAATCCAATCCTGATACCCTTCCGATAGCATGAGATGTGATATCTCAATCCCTCTAATACCAAACCTGAGATCCTTCGGATAGCATGAGATGTGATATCTCAATGCTTCTAATACCAAACCTGAGATCCTTCCTATAACATGAGATGCAATATCAAAATCCTTCCCCTTCCAACCCTGAGACCCTCCCATTAGCATGAGATGTGATATCCAAATCCTTCCAATTCCAATCCTGAGACCCTTCTCATAGCATGAGATGTGATATCTCAATGCCTCTAATACCAAACCTAAGATCCTACCTCTAACATGAAATGTGATATCCAACTCCTTCCCTTTCCAAACGTGAGACCCTCCCTATAGCATGAGATGTGATATCCAAGTCCTTCCCATTCCAATCCTGAGACCCTTCCGATAGCAGAGATGTGATATCTCAATGCTTCTAATATCAAACCTGACTCCCTTCCTATAACATAAGATGGGATATCCAACTCCTTCCCATTACAATCCTGAGACCCTTCCAATAGCAGAGATGTGATATCTCAATGCTTATACCAAACCTGAGACCCTTCCTATGGCATGAGATGTCATATACAACTCCTTCCCATTCCAATCCTGAGACCCTTCCTATAGCATGAGATGTGATATCTCAATGCTTATACCAAACCTGAGACCCTTCCTATAGCATGAGATTTGATATCCAACTCCTTCCCATTCCAATCCTGAGACCCTTCCTATAACATGAGATGGTATGTCTCAATGCTTCTAATACCAAACCTGAGATTCTTCCTATGGCATGAGATGTCATATAAAACTCCTTCCCATTCCATTCCTGAGACCCTTCCTATAGCATGAGATGTGATATCCAACTCCTTCCCATTCCAATCCTGAGAACCTTCCTATAGCATGAGATGTGATATCTCAATGCTTCTAAGACCAAACCTGAGATCCTTCCTATAACATGAGATGTGATATCCAAATCCTTCCCCTTCCAACCCTGAGACCCTTCCTATACCATGAGATGTGATATCTCAATGCTTCTAATACCAAACCTGGGACCCGTCCTATAACATGAGATATGATATCCAAATCCTTCCCCTTCCAAACCTGAGACCCTTCCTTTAGCATGAGATGTGATATCCAAATCCTTCCCATTCCAATCCTAAAACCCTTCCTATAGCATGAGATGTGATATCTCAATGTTTCTAATAAAAAACCTTAGACCCTTCCTATAGCAAGAGATGTGATATCCAAATCCTTCCCATTCCAATCCCGAGACCCTTCCTATAACATGAGATGTGATATCCAACTCCTTCCCATTCCAATCCTGAGACCCTTCCGATAGCAGAGATGTGATATCTCAATGCTTATACCAAACCTGAGACCCTTCCTATGGCATGAGATGTGATATCCAAATCCTTCACATTCCAATCCTGAGACCCTTCCTATAGCATAAGATGTGATATCTCAATGCTTCTAATACCAAACCTGAGATCCTTCCTATAACATGAGATGTGATATCCAACTACTTCCCATTCCAAACCTGAGACCCTTCCGATAGCATGAGATGTGATATCTCAATGCTTCAAAAACCAAACATGAGAACCATCCTATAACATGAGATGTGAAATCCAAATCCTTCCCTTCCCAAACCTGAGACTCTTCCTATAGCATGAGATGTGATATCTCAATGCTTCTACCAAACCTGAAACCCTTCCTATAGCATGAGATGTGATATCCAACTCCTTCCCATTCCAATCCTGACACACTTCTTATAGCATGAGATGTGATATCTCAATGCTTCTAATACCAAACCTGAGACCCGTCCTATAACATGAGATGTGATATCCAGCTCCTCCCATTCCAATCCTGAGACCCTTCCTTTAGCATGAGATGTGATATCCAGCTCCTCCCATTCCAATCCTGAGACCCTTCCGATAGCATGAGATGTGATATCTCAATGCTTCTAATATCAAAACTGAGACCCTCCATATAGCATGAGATGTGATATCTAAGTCCTTCCCATTCCAATCCTGAGACCCTTCCGATAGCAGAGATGTGATATCTCAATGCTTACACCAAACCTGAGACCCTTCCTATAGCATGAGATGTGATATCCAACTCCTTCCCATTCCAATCCTGAGACCCTTCCTATAGCATGAGATGTGATATCTCAATGCTTCTACCAAAACTGAGACCCTTCCTATAGCATGAGATGTGATATCCAACTCCTTCCCATTCCAATCCTGAGACCCTTCCGATAGCATGAGATGTGATATCTCAATGCTTCTAATACCAAACCTGAGACCAGTCCTATAACATGAGATGGGATATCCAACTCCTTCCCGTTCCAAACCTGATACCCTTCCTATAGAATGAGATGTGATATCCAACTCCTTCCCATGCCAATCCTGAGACACCTCCGATAGCAGAGATGTGATATCTCAATGCTTATACCAAACCTGAGACTCTTCCTATGACATGAGATGTGATATCCAACTCCTTCCCGTTCCAAACCTGATACCCTTCCTATAGCATGAGATGTGATATCCAACTCCTTCCCATTCCAATCCTGAGACCCTTCCGATAGCATGAGATGTGATATCTCAATGCTTCTAATACCAAACCTGAGATCCTTCCGATAGCATGAGATGTGATATCTCAATGCTTCTAATACCAAACCTGAGATCCTACCTCTAACATGAAATGTGATATCCAACTCCTTCCCTTTCCAAACGTGAGACCCTCCCTATAGCATGAGATGTGATATCCAAGTCCTTCCCATTCCAGTCCTGAGACCCTTCCTATAACATGAGATGTGAAATCTCAATGCTTCTAATATCAAACCTGAGACCCTTCCTATAACATAAGATGGCATATCCAACTCCTTCCCATTCCAATCGTGAGACCCTTCTGATAGCAGAGATGTGATATCTCAATGCTTATACCAAACCTGAGACCCTTCCTATGGCATGAGATGTCATATCCAACTCCTTCCCATTCCAATCCTGAGACCCTTCCTATAACATGAGATGTGATGTCTCAATGCTTCTAATACCAAACCTGAGATCCTTCCTATGGCATGAGATGTCATATAAAACTCCTTCCCATTCCAAACCTGAGACCCGTCCTACGGCATGAGATGTCATATACAACTCCTTCCCATTCCAATCCTGAGACCCTTTCTATAGCATGAGATGTGATATCTCAATGCTTATACCAAACCTGAGACTCTTCCTATAACATGAGATGTGATATCCAACTCCTTCCAGTTCCAAACCTGAGACCCTTCTTATAGCATGAGATGTGATATCCAACTCCTTCCCATTCCAATCCTGAGACCCTTCCGATAGCATGAGATGTGATATCTCAATGCTTCTAATACCAAACCTGTGATCCTTCCTATAACATGAGATGTGATATCCAAATCCTTCCCCTTCCAAACCTGAGACCCTCCCTTTAGCATGAGATGTGATATCCAACTCCTTCCCATTCCAATCCTGAGACCCTTCTGATAGCATGAGATGTGATATCTCAATGCCTCTAATACCAAACCTGAGATCCTTCCTATAGCATAAGATGTGATATCTCAATGCTTCTAATACCAAACCTGAGATCCTTCCTATAACATGAGATGTGATATCCAACTACTTCCCATTCCAAACCTGAGACCCTTCCGATAGCATGAGATGTGATATCTCAATGCTTCAAAAACCAAACATGAGAACCATCCTATAACATGAGATGTGAAATCCAAATCCTTCCCTTCCCAAACCTGAGACTCTTCCTATAGCATGAGATGTGATATCTCAATGCTTCTACCAAACCTGAAACCCTTCCTATAGCATGAGATGTGATATCCAACTCCTTCCCATTCCAATCCTGACACACTTCTTATAGCATGAGATGTGATTTCTCAATGCTTCTAATACCAAACCTGAGACCCGTCCTATAACATGAGATGTGATATCCAAATCCTTCCCTTTCCAAACCTGAGACCCTTCCTTTAGCATGAGATGTGATATCCAGCTCCTCCCATTCCAATCCTGAGACCCTTCCGATAGCATGAGATGTGATATCTCAATGCTTCTAATATCAAAACTGAGACCCTCCATATAGCATGAGATGTGATATCTAAGTCCTTCCCATTCCAATCCTGAGACCCTTCCGATAGCAGAGATGTGATATCTCAATGCTTATACCAAACCTGAGACCCTTCCTATAGCATGAGATGTGATATCCAACTCCTTCCCATTCCAATCCTGAGACCCTTCCTATAGCATGAGATGTGATATCTCAATGCTTCTACCAAAACTGAGACCCTTCCTATAGCATGAGATGTGATATCCAACTCCTTCCCATTCCAATCCTGAGACCCTTCCGATAGCATGAGATGTGATATCTCAATGCTTCTAATACCAAACCTGAGACCCGTCCTATAACATGAGATGGGATATCCAACTCCTTCCCGTTCCAAACCTGATACCCTTCCTATAGCATGAGATGTGATATCCAACTCCTTCCCATGCCAATCCTGAGACACCTCCGATAGCAGAGATGTGATATCTCAATGCTTATACCAAACCTGAGACTCTTCCTATGACATGAGATGTGATATCCAACTCCTTCCCGTTCCAAACCTGATACCCTTCCTATAGCATGAGATGTGATATCCAACTCCTTCCCATTCCAATCCTGAGACCCTTCCGATAGCATGAGATGTGATATCTCAATGCTTCTAATACCAAACCTGAGATCCTACCTCTAACATGAAATGTGATATCCAACTCCTTCCCTTCCCAAACGTGAGACCCTCCCTATAGCATGAGATGTGATATCCAAGTCCTTCCCATTCCAGTCCTGAGACCCTTCCTATAACATGAGATGTGAAATCTCAATGCTTCTAATATCAAACCTGAGACCCTTCCTATAACATAAGATGGCATATCCAACTCCTTCCCATTCCAATCGTGAGACCCTTCTGATAGCAGAGATGTGATATCTCAATGCTTATACCAAACCTGAGACCCTTCCTATGGCATGAGATGTCATATCCAACTCCTTCCCATTCCAATCCTGAGACCCTTCCTATAACATGAGATGTGATGTCTCAATGCTTCTAATACCAAACCTGAGATCCTTCCTATGGCATGAGATGTCATATACAACTCCTTCCCATTCCAATCCTGAGACCCTTTCTATAGCATGAGATGTGATATCTCAATGCTTATACCAAACCTGAGACTCTTCCTATAACATGAGATGTGATATCCAACTCCTTCCAGTTCCAAACCTGAGACCCTTCCTATAGCATGAGATGTGATATCCAACTCCTTCCCATTCCAATCCTGAGACCCTTCCGATAGCATGAGATGTGATATCTCAATGCTTCTAATACCAAACCTGTGATCCTTCCTATAACATGAGATGTGATATCCAAATCCTTCCCCTTCCAAACCTGAGACCCTCCCTTTAGCATGAGATGTGATATCCAACTCCTTCCCATTCCAATCCTGAGACCCTTCTGATAGCATGAGATGTGATATCTCAATGCCTCTAATACCAAACCTGAGATCCTTCCGATAGCATGAGATGTGATATCTCAATGCTTCTAATACCGAACCTGAGATCCTTCCTATAACATGAGATGTGATATCCAAATCCTTCCCCTTCCAAACCTGAGACCCTCCCTTTAGCATGAGATGTGATATCCAACTCCTTCCCATTCCAATCCTGAGACCCTTCTGATAGCATGAGATGTGATATCTCAGTGCCTCTAATACCAAACCTGATATCCTACCTCTAACATGAAATGTGATATCCAACTCCTTACCTTTCCAAACGTTAGACCCTCCCTATAGCATGAGATGTGATATCCAAGTCCTTCCCATTCCAGTCCTGAGACCCTTCCTATAACATGAGATGTGATATCTCAATGCTTCTAATATCAAACCTGAGACCCTTCCTATAACATAAGATGGGATATCCAACTCCTTCCCATTCCAATCCTGAGACCCTTCCGATAGCAGAGATGTGATATCTCAATGCTTACACCAAACCTGAGACCCTTCCTATGGCATGAGATGTCATATAAAACTCCTTCCCATTCCAATCCTGAGACCCTTCCTATAACATGAGATGTGATGTCTCAGTGCATCTAATACCAAACCTGAGATCCTTCCTATGGCATGAGATGTCATATAAAACTCCTTCCCATTCCAATCCTGAGACCGTTCTGATAGCATGAGATGTGATATTTCAATGCATCTAATACCAAACCTGAGATCCTTCCGATAGCATGAGATGTGATATCTCAATTCTTCTAATACCAAACCTGAGATCATTCCTATAACACGAGATGTGATATCCAAATCCTTCCCCTTCCAAAACTGAGACCCTCCCTTTAGCATGAGATGTGATATCAAACTCCTTCCCATTCCAATCCTGAGACCCTTCTGATAGCATGAGATGTGATATCTCAATGCCTCTAATACCAAACCTGAGATCCTACCTCTAACATGAAATGTGATACCCAACTCCTTCCCCTTCCAAACCTGAGAGCCTTCCTATAGCATGAGATGTGATATCGAAGTATTTCCCATTCCAATCCTGAGACCTTTCCTATAACATGAGATGTGATATCCAACTCCTTCCCATTCCAACCTGAGACCCTTCCTATAGCATGAGATGGGATATCCAACTACTTTCAAATCCAATCCTGATACCCTTCCGATCGCATGAGATGTGATATCTCAATCCCTCTAATACCAAACCTGAGATCCTTGGGATAGCATGAGATGTGATATCTCAATGCTTCTAATACCAAACCTGAGATCCTTCCTATAACATGAGATATGATATCAAAATCCTTCCCCTTCCAAACCTGAGACCCTCCCTTTAGCATGAGATGTGATATCCAAATCCTTCCAATTCCAATCCTGAGACCCTTCTCATAGCATGAGATGTGATATCTCAATGCCTCTAATACCAAACCTGAGATCCTACCTCTAACATGAAATGTGATATCCAACTCCTTCCCTTTCCAAACGTGAGACCCTCCCTATAGCATGAGATGTGATATCCAAGTCCTCCCCATTCCAATCCTGAGACCCTTCCTATAGCATGAGATGTGATATCTCAATGCTTCTAATACCAAACCTGACACCCTTCCTATAACATAAGATGGGATATCCAACTCCTTCCCATTACAACCCTGAGACCCTTCCAATAGCAGAGATGTGATATCTCAATGCTTATACCAAACCTGAGACCCTTCCTATGGCATGAGATGTCATATACAACTCCTTCCCATTCCAATCCTGAGACCCTTCCTATAGCATGAGATGTGATATCTCAATGCTTATACCAAACCTGAGACCCTTCCTATAGCATAAGATGTAATATCCAACTCCTTCCCATTCCAATCCTGAGACCCTTCCTATAACATGAGATGGTATGTCTCAATGCTTCTAATACCAAACCTGAGACCCTTCCTATGGCATGAGATGTCATATACAACTCCTTCCCATTCCAATCCTGAGACCCTTCCTATAGCATGAGATGTGATATCTCAATGCTTATACCAAACCTGAGACTCTTCCTATAACATGAGATGTGATATCCAACTCCTTCCAGTTCCAAACCTGAGACCCTTCCTATAGCATGAGATGTGATATCCAACTACTTCCCATTCCAATCCTGAGACCCTTCATATAGCATGAGATGTGATATCTCAATGCTTCTAATACCGAACCTGAGATCCTTCCTATAACATGAGATGTTATATCCAAATCTTTCACCTTCCAAACCTGAGACCCTCCCTTTAGCATGAGATGTGATATCCAAGTCCTTCCCATTCCAGTCCTGAGACCCTTCCTATAACATGAGATGGTATGTCTCAATGCTTCTAATACCAAACCTGAGACCCTTCCTATGGCATGAGATGTCACATACAACTCCTTCCCATTCCAATCCTGAGACCCTTCCTATAGCATGAGATGTGATATCTCAATGCTTATACCAAACCTGAGACTCTTCCTATAACATGAGATGTGATATCCAACTCCTTCCAGTTCCAAACCTCAGACCCTTCCTATAGCATGAGATGTGATATCCAACTCCTTCCCATTCCAATCCTGAGGGACTTCCGATAGCATGAGATGTGATATCTCAATGCTTCTAATACCAAACCTGTGATCCTTCCTATAACATGAGATGTGATATCCAAATCCTTCACCTTCCAAACCTGAGACCCTCCCTTTAGCATGAGATGTGATATCCAACTCCTTCCCATTCCAATCCTGAGACCCTTCTGATAGCATGAGATGTGATATCTCAATGCCTCTAATACCAAACCTGAGATCCTTCCGATAGCATGAGATGTGATATCTCAATGCTTCTAATACCGAACCTGAGATCCTTCCTATAACATGAGATGTGATATCCAAATCCTTCACCTTCCAAACCTGAGACCCTCCCTTTAGCATGAGATGTGATATCCAAGTCCTTCCCATTCCAGTCCTGAGACCCTTCCTATAGCATGAGATGTGATATCTCAATGCTTATACCAAACCTGAGACTCTTCCTATAACATGAGATGTGATATCCAACTCCTTCCAGTTCCAAACCTGAGACCCTTCCTATAGTATGAGATGTGATATCCAACTCCTTCCCATTCCAATCCTGAGACCCTTCCGATAGCATGAGATGTGATATCTCAATGCTTCTAATACCAAACCTGTGATCCTTCCTATAACATGAGATGTGATATCCAAATCCTTCCCCTTCCAAACCTGAGACCCTCCCTTTAGCATGGGATGTGATATCCAACTCCTTCCCATTCCAATCCTGAGACCCTTCTGATAGCATGAGATGTGATATCTCAATGCCTCTAATACCAAACCTGAGATCCTTCCGATAGCATGAGATGTGATATCTCAATGCTTCTAATACCGAACCTGAGATCCTTCCTATAACATGAGATGTGATATCCAAATCCTTCACCTTCCAAACCTGAGACCCTCCCTTTAGCATGAGATGTGATATCCAAGACCTTCCCATTCCAGTCCTGAGACCCTTCCTATAACATGAGATGTGATATCTCAATGCTTCTAATATCAAAACTGAGACCCTTCCTATAACATAAGATGGGATATCCAACTCCTTCCCATTCCAATCCTGAGACCCTTCCGATAGCAGAGATGTGCTATCTCAATGCTTATACCAAACCTGAGACCCTTCCTATGGCATGAGATGTCATATACAACTCCTTCCCATTCCAATCCTGAGACCCTTCTGATAGCATGAGATGTGATATCTCAATGCCTCTAATACCAAACCTGAGACCCTACCTCTGACATGAAATGTGATATCCAACTCCTTCCCTTTCCAAACGTGAGACTCTCCCTATAGCATGAGATGTGATATCCAAGTCCTTACCATTCCAGTCCTGAGACCCTTCCTATAACATGAGATGTGATATCTCAATGCTTCTAATATCAAACCTGAGACCCTTCCTATAACATAAGATGGGATATCCAACTCCTTCCCATTCCAATCCTGAGACCCTTCCGATAGCAGAGATGTGATGTCTCAATGCTTATACCAAACCTGAGACCCTTCCTATGGCATGAGATGTCATATACAACTCCTTCCCATTCCAATCCTGAGACCCTTCCTATAGCATGAGATGTGATATATCAATGCTTATACCAAACCTGAGACCATTCCTATAGCATAAGATGTGATAATCAACTTCTTCCCATTCCAATCCTGAGACCCTTCCTATAACATGAGATGTGATGTCTCAATGCTTCTAATACCAAACCTGAGATCCTTCCTATGGCATGAGATGTCATATAAAACTCCTTCCCATTCCAATCCTGAGACCGTTCTGATAGCATGAGATGTGATATTTCAATGCTTCTAATACCAAACCTGAGATCCTTCCGATAGCATGAGATGTGATATCTCAATTCTTCTAATACCAAACCTGAGATCATTCCTATAACACGAGATGTGATATCCAAATCCTTCCCCTTCCAAAACTGAGACCCTCTCTTTAGCATGAGACGTGATATCAAACTCCTTCCCATTCCAATCCTGAGACCCTTCTGATAGCATGAGATGTGATATCTCAATGCCTCTAATACCAAACCTGAGATCCTACCTCTAACATGAAATGTGATACCCAACTCCTTCCCCTTCCAAACCTGAGAGCCTTCCTATAGCATGAGATGTGATATCGAAGTATTTACCATTCCAATCCTGAGACCTTTCCTATAACATGAGATGTGATATCCAACTCCTTCCCATTCCAACCTGAGACCCTTCCTATAGCATGAGATGGGATATCCAACTACTTCCAAATCCAATCCTGATACCCTTCCGATAGCATGAGATGTGATATCTCAATCCCTCTAATACCAAACCTGAGATCCTTCGGATAGCATGAGATGTGATATCTCAATGCTTCTAATACCAAACCTGAGATCCTTCCTATAACATGAGATGCAATATCAAAATCCTTCCCCTTCCAAACCTGAGACCCTCCCTTTAGCATGAGATGTGATATCCAAATCCTTCCAATTCCAATCCTGAGACCCTTCTCATAGCATGAGATGTGATATCTCAATGCCTCTAATACCAAACATAAGATCCTACCTCTAACATGAAATGTGATATCCAACTCCTTCCCTTTCCAAACGTGAGACCCTCCCTATAGCATGAGATGTGATATCCAAGTCCTTCCCATTCCAATCCTGAGACCCTTCCGATAGCAGAGATGTGATATCTCAATGCTTCTAATACCAAACCTGACACCCTTCCTATAACATAAGATGGGATATCCAACTCCTTCCCATTACAATCCTGAGACCCTTCCAATAGCAGAGATGTGATATCTCAATGCTTATACCAATCCTGAGACCCTTCCTATAGCATGAGATGTGATATCTCAATGGTTATACCAAACCTGAGACCCTTCCTATAGCATGAGATTTGATATCCAACTCCTTCCCATTCCAATCCTGAGACCCTTCATATAACATGAGATGGTATGTCTCAATGCTTCTAATACCAAACCTGAGATTCTTCCTATGGCATGAGATGTCATATAAAACTCCTTCCCATTCCATTCCTGAGACCCTTCCTATAGCATGAGATGTGATATCCAAATCCTTCCCATTCCAATCCTGAGAACCTTCCTATAGCATGAGATGTGATATCTCAATGTTTCTAAGACCAAACCTGAGATCCTTCCTATAACATGAGATGTGATATCCAAATCCTTCCCCTTCCAACCCTGAGACCCTTCCTATACCATGAGATGTGATATCTCATTGCTTCTAATACCAAACCTGGGACCCGTCCTATAACATGAGATATGATATCCAAATCCTTCCCCTTCCAAACCTGAGACCCTTCCTTTAGCATGAGATGTGATATCCAAATCCTTCCCATTCCAATCCTAAAACCCTTCCTATAGCATGAGATGTGATATCTCAATGTTTCTAATAAAAAACCTTAGACCCTTCCTAAGCAAGAGATGTGATATCCAAATCCTTCCCATTCCAATCCTGAGACCCTTCCTATAACATGAGATGTGATATCCAACTCCTTCCCATTCCAATCCTGAGAACCTTCCGATAGCAGAGATGTGATATCTCAATGCTTATACCAAACCTGAGACCCTTCCTATGGCATGAGATGTGATTTCCAAATCCTTCACATTCTAATCCTGAGACCCTTCCGAAAGCATAAGATGTGATATCTCAATGCTTCTAATACCAAACCTGAGATCCTTCCTATAACATGAGATGTGATATCCAACTACTTCCCATTCCAAACCTGAGACCCTTCCGATAGCATGAGATGTGATATCTCAATGCTTCAAAAACCAAACATGAGAACCATCCTATAACATGAGATGTGAAATCCAAATCCTTCCCTTCCCAAACCTGAGACTCTTCCTATAGCATGAGATGTGATATCTCAATGCTTCTACCAAACCTGAAACCCTTCCTATAGCATGAGATGTGATATCCAACTCCTTCCCATTCCAATCCTGACACACTTCTTATAGCATGAGATGTGATATCTCAATGCTTCTAATACCAAACCTGAGACCCGTCCTATAACATGAGATGTGATATCCAAATCCTTCCCCTTCCAAACCTGAGACCCTTCCTTTAGCATGAGATGTGATATCCAGCTCCTCCCATTCCAATCCTGAGACCCTTCCGATAGCATGAGATGTGATATCTCAATGCTTCTAATATCAAAACTGAGACCCTCCATATAGCATGAGATGTGATATCTAAGTCCTTCCCATTCCAATCCTGAGACCCTTCCGATAGCAGAGATGTGATATCTCAATGCTTATAGCAAACCTGAGACCCTTCCTATAGCATGAGATGTGATATCTCAATGCTTCTACCAAAACTGAGACCCTTCCTATAGCATGAGATGTGATATCCAACTCCTTCCCATTCCAATCCTGAGACCCTTCCGATAGCATGAGATGTGATATCTCAATGCTTCTAATACCAAACCTGAGACCCGTCCTATAACATGAGATGGGATATCCAACTCCTTCCCGTTCCAAACCTGATACCCTTCCTATAGCATGAGATGTGATATCCAACTCCTTCCCATGCCAATCCTGAGACACCTCCGATAGCAGAGATGTGATATCTCAATGCTTATACCAAACCTGAGACTCTTCCTATGACATGAGATGTGATATCCAACTCCTTCCCGTTCCAAACCTGATACCCTTCCTATAGCATGAGATGTGATATCCAACTCCTTCCCATTCCAATCCTGAGACCCTTCCGATAGCATGAGATGTGATATCTCAATGCTTCTAATACCAAACCTGAGATCCTTCCGATAGCATGAGATGTGATATCTCAATGCTTCTAATACCAAACCTGAGATCCTACCTCTAACATGAAATGTGATATCCAACTCCTTCCCTTTCCAAACGTGAGACCCTCCCTATAGCATGAGATGTGATATCCAAGTCCTTCCCATTCCAGTCCTGAGACCCTTCCTATAACATGAGATGTGAAATCTCAATGCTTCTAATATCAAACCTGAGACCCTTCCTATAACATAAGATGGCATATCCAGCTCCTTCCCATTCCAATCGTGAGACCCTTCTGATAGCAGAGATGTGATATCTCAATGCTTATACCAAACCTGAGACCCTTCCTATGGCATGAGATGTCATATCCAACTCCTTCCAATTCCAATCCTGAGACCCTTCCTATAACATGAGATGTGATGTCTCAATGCTTCTAATACCAAACCTGAGATCCTTCCTATGGCATGAGATGTCATATAAAACTCCTTCCCATTCCAAACCTGAGACCCTTCCTACGGCATGAGATGTCATATACAACTCCTTCCCATTCCAATCCTGAGACCCTTTCTATAGCATGAGATGTGATATCTCAATGCTTATACCAAACCTGAGACTCTTCCTATAACATGAGATGTGATATCCAACTCCTTCCAGTTCCAAACCTGAGACCCTTCCTATAGCATGAGATGTGATATCCAACTCCTTCCCATTCCAATCCTGAGACCCTTCCGATAGCATGAGATGTGATATCTCAATGCTTCTAATACCAAACCTGTGATCCTTCCTATAACATGAGATGTGATATCCAAATCCTTCCCCTTCCAAACCTGAGACCCTCCCTTTAGCATGAGATGTGATATCCAACTCCTTCCCATTCCAATCCTGAGACCCTTCTGATAGCATGAGATGTGATATCTCAATGCCTCTAATACCAAACCTGAGATCCTTCCGATAGCATGAGATGTGATATCTCAATGCTTCTAATACCGAACCTGAGATCCTTCCTATAACATGAGATGTGATATCCAAATCCTTCCCCTTCCAAACCTGAGACCCTCCCTTTAGCATGAGATGTGATATCCAACTCCTTCCCATTCCAATCCTGAGACCCTTCTGATAGCATGAGATGTGATATCTCAATGCCTCTAATACCAAACCTGATATCCTACCTCTAACATGAAATGTGATATCCAACTCCTTCCCTTTCCAAACGTTAGACCCTCCCTATAGCATGAGATGTGATATCCAAGTCCTTCCCATTCCAATCCTGAGACCCTTCCTATAACATGAGATGTGATATCTCAATGCTTCTAATATCAAACCTGAGACCCTTCCTATAACATAAGATGGGATATCCAACTCCTTCCCATTCCAATCCTGAGACCCTTCCGATAGCAGAGATGTGATATCTCAATGCTTATACCAAACTTGAGACCCTTCCTATGGCATGAGATGTCATATAAAACTCCTTCCCATTCCAATCCTGAGACCCTTCCTATAACATGAGATGTGATGTCTCAGTGCTTCTAATACCAAACCTGAGATCCTTCCTATGGCATGAGATGTCATATACAACTCCTTCCCATTCCAATCCTGAGACCCTTCCTATAGCATGAGATGTGATATCTCAATGCTTATACCAAACCTGAGACTCTTCCTATAACATGAGATGTGATATCCAACTCCTTCCAGTTCCAAACCTCAGACCCTTCCTAGAGCATGAGATGTGATATCCAACTCCTTCCCATTCCAATCCTGAGGGACTTCCGATAGCATGAGATGTGATATCTCAATGCTTCTAATACCAAACCTGTGATCCTTCCTATAACATGAGATGTGATATCCAAATCCTTCACCTTCCAAACCTGAGACCCTCCCTTTAGCATGAGATGTGATATCCAACTCCTTCCCATTCCAATCCTGAGACCCTTCTGATAGCATGAGATGTGATATCTCAATGCCTCTAATACCAAACCTGAGATCCTTCCGATAGCATGAGATGTGATATCTCAATGCTTCTAATACCGAACCCGAGATCCTTCCTATAACATGAGATGTGATATCCAAATCCTTCACCTTCCAAACCTGAGACCCTCCCTTTAGCATGAGATGTGATATCCAAGTCCTTCCCATTCCAGTCCTGAGACCCTTCCTATAGCATGAGATGTGATATCTCAATGCTTATACCAAACCTGAGACTCTTCCTATAACATGAGATGTGATATCCAACTCCTTCCAGTTCCAAACCTGAGACCCTTCCTATAGTATGAGATGTGATATCCAACTCCTTCCCATTCCAATCCTGAGACCCTTCCGATAGCATGAGATGTGATATCTCAATGCTTCTAATACCAAACCTGTGATCCTTCCTATAACATGAGATGTGATATCCAAATCCTTCCCCTTCCAAACCTGAGACCCTCCCTTTAGCATGGGATGTGATATCCAACTCCTTCCCATTCCAATCCTGAGACCCTTCTGATAGCATGAGATGTGATATCTCAATGCCTCTAATACCAAACCTGAGATCCTTCCGATAGCATGAGATGTGATATCTCAATGCTTCTAATACCGAACCTGAGATCCTTCCTATAACATGAGATGTGATATCCAAATCCTTCACCTTCCAAACCTGAGACCCTCCCTTTAGCATGAGATGTGATATCCAAGACCTTCCCATTCCAGTCCTGAGACCCTTCCTATAACATGAGATGTGATATCTCAATGCTTCTAATATCAAAACTGAGACCCTTCCTATAACATAAGATGGGATATCCAACTCCTTCCCATTCCAATCCTGAGACCCTTCCGATAGCAGAGATGTGCTATCTCAATGCTTATACCAAACCTGAGACCCTTCCTATGGCATGAGATGTCATATACAACTCCTTCCCATTCCAATCCTGAGACCCTTCCTATAACATGAGATGTGATATCCAAATCCTTCACCTTCCAAACCTGAGACCCTCCCTTTAGCATGAGATGTGATATCCAAGTCCTTCCCATTCCAGTCCTGAGACCCTTCCTATAGCATGAGATGTGATATCTCAATGCTTATACCAAACCTGAGACTCTTCCTATAACATGAGATGTGATATCCAACTCCTTCCAGTTCCAAACCTGAGACCCTTCCTATAGTATGAGATGTGATATCCAACTCCTTCCCATTCCAATCCTGAGACCCTTCCGATAGCATGAGATGTGATATCTCAATGCTTCTAATACCAAACCTGTGATCCTTCCTATAACATGAGATGTGATATCCAAATCCTTCCCCTTCCAAACCTGAGACCCTCCCTTTAGCATGGGATGTGATATCCAACTCCTTCCCATTCCAATCCTGAGACCCTTCTGATAGCATGAGATGTGATATCTCAATGCCTCTAATACCAAACCTGAGATCCTTCCGATAGCATGAGATGTGATATCTCAATGCTTCTAATACCGAACCTGAGATCCTTCCTATAACATGAGATGTGATATCCAAATCCTTCACCTTCCAAACCTGAGACCCTCCCTTTAGCATGAGATGTGATATCCAAGACCTTCCCATTCCAGTCCTGAGACCCTTCCTATAACATGAGATGTGATATCTCAATGCTTCTAATATCAAAACTGAGACCCTTCCTATAACATAAGATGGGATATCCAACTCCTTCCCATTCCAATCCTGAGACCCTTCCGATAGCAGAGATGTGCTATCTCAATGCTTATACCAAACCTGAGACCCTTCCTATGGCATGAGATGTCATATACAACTCCTTCCCATTCCAATCCTGAGACCCTTCTGATAGCATGAGATGTGATATCTCAATGCCTCTAATACCAAACCTGAGATCCTACCTCTGACATGAAATGTGATATCCAACTCCTTCCCTTTCCAAACGTGAGACTCTCCCTATAGCATGAGATGTGATATCCAAGTCCTTACCATTCCAGTCCTGAGACCCTTCCTATAACATGAGATGTGATATCTCAATGCTTCTAATATCAAACCTGAGACCCTTCCTATAACATAAGATGGGATATCCAACTCCTTCCCATTCCAATCCTGAGACCCTTCCGATAGCAGAGATGTGATGTCTCAATGCTTATACCAAACCTGAGACCCTTCCTATGGCATGAGATGTCATATACAACTCCTTCCCATTCCAATCCTGAGACCCTTCCTATAGCATGAGATGTGATATATCAATGCTTATACCAAACCTGAGACCATTCCTATAGCATAAGATGTGATAATCAACTTCTTCCCATTCCAATCCTGAGACCCTTCCTATAACATGAGATGTGATGTCTCAATGCTTCTAATACCAAACCTGAGATCCTTCCTATGGCATGAGATGTCATATAAAACTCCTTCCCATTCCAATCCTGAGACCGTTCTGATAGCATGAGATGTGATATTTCAATGCTTCTAATACCAAACCTGAGATCCTTCCGATAGCATGAGATGTGATATCTCAATTCTTCTAATACCAAACCTGAGATCATTCCTATAACACGAGATGTGATATCCAAATCCTTCCCCTTCCAAAACTGAGACCCTCTCTTTAGCATGAGACGTGATATCAAACTCCTTCCCATTCCAATCCTGAGACCCTTCTGATAGCATGAGATGTGATATCTCAATGCCTCTAATACCAAACCTGAGATCCTACCTCTAACATGAAATGTGATACCCAACTCCTTCCCCTTCCAAACCTGAGAGCCTTCCTATAGCATGAGATGTGATATCGAAGTATTTACCATTCCAATCCTGAGACCTTTCCTATAACATGAGATGTGATATCCAACTCCTTCCCATTCCAACCTGAGACCCTTCCTATAGCATGAGATGGGATATCCAACTACTTCCAAATCCAATCCTGATACCCTTCCGATAGCATGAGATGTGATATCTCAATCCCTCTAATACCAAACCTGAGATCCTTCGGATAGCATGAGATGTGATATCTCAATGCTTCTAATACCAAACCTGAGATCCTTCCTATAACATGAGATGCAATATCAAAATCCTTCCCCTTCCAAACCTGAGACCCTCCCTTTAGCATGAGATGTGATATCCAAATCCTTCCAATTCCAATCCTGAGACCCTTCTCATAGCATGAGATGTGATATCTCAATGCCTCTAATACCAAACATAAGATCCTACCTCTAACATGAAATGTGATATCCAACTCCTTCCCTTTCCAAACGTGAGACCCTCCCTATAGCATGAGATGTGATATCCAAGTCCTTCCCATTCCAATCCTGAGACCCTTCCGATAGCAGAGATGTGATATCTCAATGCTTCTAATACCAAACCTGACACCCTTCCTATAACATAAGATGGGATATCCAACTCCTTCCCATTACAATCCTGAGACCCTTCCAATAGCAGAGATGTGATATCTCAATGCTTATACCAATCCTGAGACCCTTCCTATAGCATGAGATGTGATATCTCAATGGTTATACCAAACCTGAGACCCTTCCTATAGCATGAGATTTGATATCCAACTCCTTCCCATTCCAATCCTGAGACCCTTCATATAACATGAGATGGTATGTCTCAATGCTTCTAATACCAAACCTGAGATTCTTCCTATGGCATGAGATGTCATATAAAACTCCTTCCCATTCCATTCCTGAGACCCTTCCTATAGCATGAGATGTGATATCCAAATCCTTCCCATTCCAATCCTGAGAACCTTCCTATAGCATGAGATGTGATATCTCAATGTTTCTAAGACCAAACCTGAGATCCTTCCTATAACATGAGATGTGATATCCAAATCCTTCCCCTTCCAACCCTGAGACCCTTCCTATACCATGAGATGTGATATCTCATTGCTTCTAATACCAAACCTGGGACCCGTCCTATAACATGAGATATGATATCCAAATCCTTCCCCTTCCAAACCTGAGACCCTTCCTTTAGCATGAGATGTGATATCCAAATCCTTCCCATTCCAATCCTAAAACCCTTCCTATAGCATGAGATGTGATATCTCAATGTTTCTAATAAAAAACCTTAGACCCTTCCTAAGCAAGAGATGTGATATCCAAATCCTTCCCATTCCAATCCTGAGACCCTTCCTATAACATGAGATGTGATATCCAACTCCTTCCCATTCCAATCCTGAGAACCTTCCGATAGCAGAGATGTGATATCTCAATGCTTATACCAAACCTGAGACCCTTCCTATGGCATGAGATGTGATTTCCAAATCCTTCACATTCTAATCCTGAGACCCTTCCGAAAGCATAAGATGTGATATCTCAATGCTTCTAATACCAAACCTGAGATCCTTCCTATAACATGAGATGTGATATCCAACTACTTCCCATTCCAAACCTGAGACCCTTCCGATAGCATGAGATGTGATATCTCAATGCTTCAAAAACCAAACATGAGAACCATCCTATAACATGAGATGTGAAATCCAAATCCTTCCCTTCCCAAACCTGAGACTCTTCCTATAGCATGAGATGTGATATCTCAATGCTTCTACCAAACCTGAAACCCTTCCTATAGCATGAGATGTGATATCCAACTCCTTCCCATTCCAATCCTGACACACTTCTTATAGCATGAGATGTGATATCTCAATGCTTCTAATACCAAACCTGAGACCCGTCCTATAACATGAGATGTGATATCCAAATCCTTCCCCTTCCAAACCTGAGACCCTTCCTTTAGCATGAGATGTGATATCCAGCTCCTCCCATTCCAATCCTGAGACCCTTCCGATAGCATGAGATGTGATATCTCAATGCTTCTAATATCAAAACTGAGACCCTCCATATAGCATGAGATGTGATATCTAAGTCCTTCCCATTCCAATCCTGAGACCCTTCCGATAGCAGAGATGTGATATCTCAATGCTTATAGCAAACCTGAGACCCTTCCTATAGCATGAGATGTGATATCTCAATGCTTCTACCAAAACTGAGACCCTTCCTATAGCATGAGATGTGATATCCAACTCCTTCCCATTCCAATCCTGAGACCCTTCCGATAGCATGAGATGTGATATCTCAATGCTTCTAATACCAAACCTGAGACCCGTCCTATAACATGAGATGGGATATCCAACTCCTTCCCGTTCCAAACCTGATACCCTTCCTATAGCATGAGATGTGATATCCAACTCCTTCCCATGCCAATCCTGAGACACCTCCGATAGCAGAGATGTGATATCTCAATGCTTATACCAAACCTGAGACTCTTCCTATGACATGAGATGTGATATCCAACTCCTTCCCGTTCCAAACCTGATACCCTTCCTATAGCATGAGATGTGATATCCAACTCCTTCCCATTCCAATCCTGAGACCCTTCCGATAGCATGAGATGTGATATCTCAATGCTTCTAATACCAAACCTGAGATCCTTCCGATAGCATGAGATGTGATATCTCAATGCTTCTAATACCAAACCTGAGATCCTACCTCTAACATGAAATGTGATATCCAACTCCTTCCCTTTCCAAACGTGAGACCCTCCCTATAGCATGAGATGTGATATCCAAGTCCTTCCCATTCCAGTCCTGAGACCCTTCCTATAACATGAGATGTGAAATCTCAATGCTTCTAATATCAAACCTGAGACCCTTCCTATAACATAAGATGGCATATCCAGCTCCTTCCCATTCCAATCGTGAGACCCTTCTGATAGCAGAGATGTGATATCTCAATGCTTATACCAAACCTGAGACCCTTCCTATGGCATGAGATGTCATATCCAACTCCTTCCAATTCCAATCCTGAGACCCTTCCTATAACATGAGATGTGATGTCTCAATGCTTCTAATACCAAACCTGAGATCCTTCCTATGGCATGAGATGTCATATAAAACTCCTTCCCATTCCAAACCTGAGACCCTTCCTACGGCATGAGATGTCATATACAACTCCTTCCCATTCCAATCCTGAGACCCTTTCTATAGCATGAGATGTGATATCTCAATGCTTATACCAAACCTGAGACTCTTCCTATAACATGAGATGTGATATCCAACTCCTTCCAGTTCCAAACCTGAGACCCTTCCTATAGCATGAGATGTGATATCCAACTCCTTCCCATTCCAATCCTGAGACCCTTCCGATAGCATGAGATGTGATATCTCAATGCTTCTAATACCAAACCTGTGATCCTTCCTATAACATGAGATGTGATATCCAAATCCTTCCCCTTCCAAACCTGAGACCCTCCCTTTAGCATGAGATGTGATATCCAACTCCTTCCCATTCCAATCCTGAGACCCTTCTGATAGCATGAGATGTGATATCTCAATGCCTCTAATACCAAACCTGAGATCCTTCCGATAGCATGAGATGTGATATCTCAATGCTTCTAATACCGAACCTGAGATCCTTCCTATAACATGAGATGTGATATCCAAATCCTTCCCCTTCCAAACCTGAGACCCTCCCTTTAGCATGAGATGTGATATCCAACTCCTTCCCATTCCAATCCTGAGACCCTTCTGATAGCATGAGATGTGATATCTCAATGCCTCTAATACCAAACCTGATATCCTACCTCTAACATGAAATGTGATATCCAACTCCTTCCCTTTCCAAACGTTAGACCCTCCCTATAGCATGAGATGTGATATCCAAGTCCTTCCCATTCCAATCCTGAGACCCTTCCTATAACATGAGATGTGATATCTCAATGCTTCTAATATCAAACCTGAGACCCTTCCTATAACATAAGATGGGATATCCAACTCCTTCCCATTCCAATCCTGAGACCCTTCCGATAGCAGAGATATGATATCTCAATGCTTATACCAAACTTGAGACCCTTCCTATGGCATGAGATGTCATATAAAACTCCTTCCCATTCCAATCCTGAGACCCTTCCTATAACATGAGATGTGATGTCTCAGTGCTTCTAATACCAAACCTGAGATCCTTCCTATGGCATGAGATGTCATATACAACTCCTTCCCATTCCAATCCTGAGACCCTTCCTATAGCATGAGATGTGATATCTCAATGCTTATACCAAACCTGAGACTCTTCCTATAACATGAGATGTGATATCCAACTCCTTCCAGTTCCAAACCTCAGACCCTTCCTATAGCATGAGATGTGATATCCAACTCCTTCCCATTCCAATCCTGAGGGACTTCCGATAGCATGAGATGTGATATCTCAATGCTTCTAATACCAAACCTGTGATCCTTCCTATAACATGAGATGTGATATCCAAATCCTTCACCTTCCAAACCTGAGACCCTCCCTTTAGCATGAGATGTGATATCCAACTCCTTCCCATTCCAATCCTGAGACCCTTCTGATAGCATGAGATGTGATATCTCAATGCCTCTAATACCAAACCTGAGATCCTTCCGATAGCATGAGATGTGATATCTCAATGCTTCTAATACCGAACCCGAGATCCTTCCTATAACATGAGATGTGATATCCAAATCCTTCACCTTCCAAACCTGAGACCCTCCCTTTAGCATGAGATGTGATATCCAAGTCCTTCCCATTCCAGTCCTGAGACCCTTCCTATAGCATGAGATGTGATATCTCAATGCTTATACCAAACCTGAGACTCTTCCTATAACATGAGATGTGATATCCAACTCCTTCCAGTTCCAAACCTGAGACCCTTCCTATAGTATGAGATGTGATATCCAACTCCTTCCCATTCCAATCCTGAGACCCTTCCGATAGCATGAGATGTGATATCTCAATGCTTCTAATACCAAACCTGTGATCCTTCCTATAACATGAGATGTGATATCCAAATCCTTCCCCTTCCAAACCTGAGACCCTCCCTTTAGCATGGGATGTGATATCCAACTCCTTCCCATTCCAATCCTGAGACCCTTCTGATAGCATGAGATGTGATATCTCAATGCCTCTAATACCAAACCTGAGATCCTTCCGATAGCATGAGATGTGATATCTCAATGCTTCTAATACCGAACCTGAGATCCTTCCTATAACATGAGATGTGATATCCAAATCCTTCACCTTCCAAACCTGAGACCCTCCCTTTAGCATGAGATGTGATATCCAAGACCTTCCCATTCCAGTCCTGAGACCCTTCCTATAACATGAGATGTGATATCTCAATGCTTCTAATATCAAAACTGAGACCCTTCCTATAACATAAGATGGGATATCCAACTCCTTCCCATTCCAATCCTGAGACCCTTCCGATAGCAGAGATGTGCTATCTCAATGCTTATACCAAACCTGAGACCCTTCCTATGGCATGAGATGTCATATACAACTCCTTCCCATTCCAATCCTGAGACCCTTCTGATAGCATGAGATGTGATATCTCAATGCCTCTAATACCAAACCTGAGATCCTACCTCTGACATGAAATGTGATATCCAACTCCTTCCCTTTCCAAACGTGAGACTCTCCCTATAGCATGAGATGTGATATCCAAGTCCTTACCATTCCAGTCCTGAGACCCTTCCTATAACATGAGATGTGATATCTCAATGCTTCTAATATCAAACCTGAGACCCTTCCTATAACATAAGATGGGATATCCAACTCCTTCCCATTCCAATCCTGAGACCCTTCCGATAGCAGAGATGTGATGTCTCAATGCTTATACCAAACCTGAGACCCTTCCTATGGCATGAGATGTCATATACAACTCCTTCCCATTCCAATCCTGAGACCCTTCCTATAGCATGAGATGTGATATATCAATGCTTATACCAAACCTGAGACCATTCCTATAGCATAAGATGTGATAATCAACTTCTTCCCATTCCAATCCTGAGACCCTTCCTATAACATGAGATGTGATGTCTCAATGCTTCTAATACCAAACCTGAGATCCTTCCTATGGCATGAGATGTCATATAAAACTCCTTCCCATTCCAATCCTGAGACCGTTCTGATAGCATGAGATGTGATATTTCAATGCTTCTAATACCAAACCTGAGATCCTTCCGATAGCATGAGATGTGATATCTCAATTCTTCTAATACCAAACCTGAGATCATTCCTATAACACGAGATGTGATATCCAAATCCTTCCCCTTCCAAAACTGAGACCCTCTCTTTAGCATGAGACGTGATATCAAACTCCTTCCCATTCCAATCCTGAGACCCTTCTGATAGCATGAGATGTGATATCTCAATGCCTCTAATACCAAACCTGAGATCCAACCTCTAACATGAAATGTGATACCCAACTCCTTCCCCTTCCAAACCTGAGAGCCTTCCTATAGCATGAGATGTGATATCGAAGTATTTACCATTCCAATCCTGAGACCTTTCCTATAACATGAGATGTGATATCCAACTCCTTCCCATTCCAACCTGAGACCCTTCCTATAGCATGAGATGGGATATCCAACTACTTCCAAATCCAATCCTGATACCCTTCCGATAGCATGAGATGTGATATCTCAATCCCTCTAATACCAAACCTGAGATCCTTCGGATAGCATGAGATGTGATATCTCAATGCTTCTAATACCAAACCTGAGATCCTTCCTATAACATGAGATGCAATATCAAAATCCTTCCCCTTCCAAACCTGAGACCCTCCCTTTAGCATGAGATGTGATATCCAAATCCTTCCAATTCCAATCCTGAGACCCTTCTCATAGCATGAGATGTGATATCTCAATGCCTCTAATACCAAACCTAAGATCCTACCTCTAACATGAAATGTGATATCCAACTCCTTCCCTTTCCAAACGTGAGACCCTCCCTATAGCATGAGATGTGATATCCAAGTCCTTCCCATTCCAATCCTGAGACCCTTCCGATAGCAGAGATGTGATATCTCAATGCTTCTAATACCAAACCTGACACCCTTCCTATAACATAAGATGGGATATCCAACTCCTTCCCATTACAATCCTGAGACCCTTCCAATAGCAGAGATGTGATATCTCAATGCTTATACCAATCCTGAGACCCTTCCTATAGCATGAGATGTGATATCTCAATGGTTATACCAAACCTGAGACCCTTCCTATAGCATGAGATTTGATATCCAACTCCTTCCCATTCCAATCCTGAGACCCTTCATATAACATGAGATGGTATGTCTCAATGCTTCTAATACCAAACCTGAGATTCTTCCTATGGCATGAGATGTCATATAAAACTCCTTCCCATTCCATTCCTGAGACCCTTCCTATAGCATGAGATGTGATATCCAAATCCTTCCCATTCCAATCCTGAGAACCTTCCTATAGCATGAGATGTGATATCTCAATGTTTCTAAGACCAAACCTGAGATCCTTCCTATAACATGAGATGTGATATCCAAATCCTTCCCCTTCCAACCCTGAGACCCTTCCTATACCATGAGATGTGATATCTCATTGCTTCTAATACCAAACCTGGGACCCGTCCTATAACATGAGATATGATATCCAAATCCTTCCCCTTCCAAACCTGAGACCCTTCCTTTAGCATGAGATGTGATATCCAAATCCTTCCCATTCCAATCCTAAAACCCTTCCTATAGCATGAGATGTGATATCTCAATGTTTCTAATAAAAAACCTTAGACCCTTCCTAAGCAAGAGATGTGATATCCAAATCCTTCCCATTCCAATCCTGAGACCCTTCCTATAACATGAGATGTGATATCCAACTCCTTCCCATTCCAATCCTGAGAACCTTCCGATAGCAGAGATGTGATATCTCAATGCTTATACCAAACCTGAGACCCTTCCTATGGCATGAGATGTGATTTCCAAATCCTTCACATTCTAATCCTGAGACCCTTCCGAAAGCATAAGATGTGATATCTCAATGCTTCTAATACCAAACCTGAGATCCTTCCTATAACATGAGATGTGATATCCAACTACTTCCCATTCCAAACCTGAGACCCTTCCGATAGCATGAGATGTGATATCTCAATGCTTCAAAAACCAAACATGAGAACCATCCTATAACATGAGATGTGAAATCCAAATCCTTCCCTTCCCAAACCTGAGACTCTTCCTATAGCATGAGATGTGATATCTCAATGCTTCTACCAAACCTGAAACCCTTCCTATAGCATGAGATGTGATATCCAACTCCTTCCCATTCCAATCCTGACACACTTCTTATAGCATGAGATGTGATATCTCAATGCTTCTAATACCAAACCTGAGACCCGTCCTATAACATGAGATGTGATATCCAAATCCTTCCCCTTCCAAACCTGAGACCCTTCCTTTAGCATGAGATGTGATATCCAGCTCCTCCCATTCCAATCCTGAGACCCTTCCGATAGCATGAGATGTGATATCTCAATGCTTCTAATATCAAAACTGAGACCCTCCATATAGCATGAGATGTGATATCTAAGTCCTTCCCATTCCAATCCAGAGACCCTTCCGATAGCAGAGATGTGATATCTCAATGCTTATAGCAAACCTGAGACCCTTCCTATAGCATGAGATGTGATATCTCAATGCTTCTACCAAAACTGAGACCCTTCCTATAGCATGAAATGTGATATCCAACTCCTTCCCATTCCAATCCTGAGACCCTTCCGATAGCATGAGATGTGATATCTCAATGCTTCTAATACCAAACCTGAGACCCGTCCTATAACATGAGATGGGATATCCAACTCCTTCCCGTTCCAAACCTGATACCCTTCCTATAGCATGAGATGTGATATCCAACTCCTTCCCATGCCAATCCTGAGACACCTCCGATAGCAGAGATGTGATATCTCAATGCTTATACCAAACCTGAGACTCTTCCTATGACATGAGATGTGATATCCAACTCCTTCCCGTTCCAAACCTGATACCCTTCCTATAGCATGAGATGTGATATCCAACTCCTTCCCATTCCAATCCTGAGACCCTTCCGATAGCATGAGATGTGATATCTCAATGCTTCTAATACCAAACCTGAGATCCTTCCGATAGCATGAGATGTGATATCTCAATGCTTCTAATACCAAACCTGAGATCCTACCTCTAACATGAAATGTGATATCCAACTCCTTCCCTTTCCAAACGTGAGACCCTCCCTATAGCATGAGATGTGATATCCAAGTCCTTCCCATTCCAGTCCTGAGACCCTTCCTATAACATGAGATGTGAAATCTCAATGCTTCTAATATCAAACCTGAGACCCTTCCTATAACATAAGATGGCATATCCAGCTCCTTCCCATTCCAATCGTGAGACCCTTCTGATAGCAGAGATGTGATATCTCAATGCTTATACCAAACCTGAGACCCTTCCTATGGCATGAGATGTCATATCCAACTCCTTCCAATTCCAATCCTGAGACCCTTCCTATAACATGAGATGTGATGTCTCAATGCTTCTAATACCAAACCTGAGATCCTTCCTATGGCATGAGATGTCATATAAAACTCCTTCCCATTCCAAACCTGAGACCCTTCCTACGGCATGAGATGTCATATACAACTCCTTCCCATTCCAATCCTGAGACCCTTTCTATAGCATGAGATGTGATATCTCAATGCTTATACCAAACCTGAGACTCTTCCTATAACATGAGATGTGATATCCAACTCCTTCCAGTTCCAAACCTGAGACCCTTCCTATAGCATGAGATGTGATATCCAACTCCTTCCCATTCCAATCCTGAGACCCTTCCGATAGCATGAGATGTGATATCTCAATGCTTCTAATACCAAACCTGTGATCCTTCCTATAACATGAGATTTGATATCCAAATCCTTCCCCTTCCAAACCTGAGACCCTCCCTTTAGCATGAGATGTGATATCCAACTCCTTCCCATTCCAATCCTGAGACCCTTCTGATAGCATGAGATGTGATATCTCAATGCCTCTAATACCAAACCTGAGATCCTTCCGATAGCATGAGATGTGATATCTCAATGCTTCTAATACCGAACCTGAGATCCTTCCTATAACATGAGATGTGATATCCAAATCCTTCCCCTTCCAAACCTGAGACCCTCCCTTTAGCATGAGATGTGATATCCAACTCCTTCCCATTCCAATCCTGAGACCCTTCTGATAGCATGAGATGTGATATCTCAATGCCTCTAATACCAAACCTGATATCCTACCTCTAACATGAAATGTGATATCCAACTCCTTCCCTTTCCAAACGTTAGACCCTCCCTATAGCATGAGATGTGATATCCAAGTCCTTCCCATTCCAATCCTGAGACCCTTCCTATAACATGAGATGTGATATCTCAATGCTTCTAATATCAAACCTGAGACCCTTCCTATAACATAAGATGGGATATCCAACTCCTTCCCATTCCAATCCTGAGACCCTTCCGATAGCAGAGATGTGATATCTCAATGCTTATACCAAACTTGAGACCCTTCCTATGGCATGAGATGTCATATAAAACTCCTTCCCATTCCAATCCTGAGACCCTTCCTATAACATGAGATGTGATGTCTCAGTGCTTCTAATACCAAACCTGAGATCCTTCCTATGGCATGAGATGTCATATAAAACTCCTTCCCATTCCAATCCTGAGACCGTTCTGATAGCATGAGATGTGATATTTCAATGCTTCTAATACCAAACCTGAGATCCTTCCGATAGCATGAGATGTGATATCTCAATTCTTCTAATACCAAACCTGAGATCATTCCTATAACACGAGATGTGATATCCAAATCCTTCCCCTTCCAAAACTGAGACCCTCCCTTTAGCATGAGATGTGATATCAAACTCCTTCCCATTCCAATCCTGAGACCCTTCTGATAGCATGAGATGTGATATCTCAATGCCTCTAATACCAAACCTGAGATCCTACCTCTAACATGAAATGTGATACCCAACTCCTTCCCCTTCCAAACCTGAGAGCCTTCCTATAGCATGAGATGTGATATCGAAGTATTTCCCATTCCAATCCTGAGACCTTTCCTATAACATGAGATGTGATATCAAACTCCTTCCCATTCCAACCTGAGACCCTTCCTATAGCATGAGATGGGATATCCAACTACTTTCAAATCCAATCCTGATACCCTTCCGATCGCATGAGATGTGATATCTCAATCCCTCTAATACCAAACCTGAGATCCTTCGGATAGCATGAGATGTGATATCTCAATGCTTCTAATACCAAACCTGAGATCCTTCCTATAACATGAGATGTGATATCAAAATCCTTCCCCTTCCAAACCTGAGACCCTCCCTTTAGCATGAGATGTGATATCCAAATCCTTCCAATTCCAATCCTGAGACCCTTCTCATAGCATGAGATGTGATATCTCAATGCCTCTAATACCAAACCTGAGATCCTACCTCTAACATGAAATGTGATATCCAACTCCTTCCCTTTCCAAATGTGAGACCCTCCCTATAGCATGAGATGTGATATCCAAGTCCTTCCCATTCCAATCCTGAGACCCTTCCTATAGCATGAGATGTGATATCTCAATGCTTCTAATACCAAACCTGACACCCTTCCTATAACATAAGATGGGATATCCAACTCCTTCCCATTACAACCCTGAGACCCTTCCAATAGCAGAGATGTGATATCTCAATGCTTATACCAAACCTGAGACCCTTCCTATGGCATGAGATGTCATATACAACTCCTTCCCATTCCAATCCTGAGACCCTTCCTATAGCATGAGATGTGATATCTCAATGCTTATACCAAACCTGAGACCCTTCCTATAGCATAAGATGTGATATCCAACTCCTTCCCATTCCAATCCTGAGACCCTTCCTATAACATGAGATGGTATGTCTCAATGCTTCTAATACCAAACCTGAGACCCTTCCTATGGCATGAGATGTCATATACAACTCCTTCCCATTCCAATCCTGAGACCCTTCCTATAGCATGAGATGTGATATCTCAATGCTTATACCAAACCAGAGACTCTTCCTATAACATGAGATGTGATATCCAACTCCTTCCAGTTCCAAACCTGAGACCCTTCCTATAGCATGAGATGTGATATCCAACTACTTCCCATTCCAATCCTGAGACCCTTCATATAGCATGAGATGTGATATCTCAATGCTTCTAATACCGAACCTGAGATCCTTCCTATAACATGAGATGTGATATCCAAATCCTTCACCTTCCAAACCTGAGACCCTCCCTTTAGCATGAGATGTGATATCCAAGTCCTTCCCATTCCAGTCCTGAGACCCTTCCTATAACATGAGATGGTATGTCTCAATGCTTCTAATACCAAACCTGAGACCCTTCCTATGGCATGAGATGTCATATACAACTCCTTCCCATTCCAATCCTGAGACCCTTCCTATAGCATGAGATGTGATATCTCAATGCTTATACCAAACCCGAGACTCTTCCTATAACATGAGATGTGATATACAATTCCTTCCAGTTCCAAACCTGAGACCCTTCCTATAGCATGAGATGTGATATCCAACTCCTTCCCATTCCAATCCTGAGGGACTTCCGATAGCATGAGATGTGATATCTCAATGCATCTAATACCAAACCTGTGATCCTTCCTATAACATGAGATGTGATATCCAAATCCTTCCCCTTCCAAACCTGAGACCCTCCCTTTAGCATGAGATGTGATATCCAACTCCTTCCCATTCCAATCCTGAGACCCTTCTGATAGCATGAGATGTGATATCTCAATGCCTCTAATACCAAACCTGAGATCCTTCCGATAGCATGAGATGTGATATCTCAATGCTTCTAATACCGAACCTGAGATCCTTCCTATAACATGAGATGTGATATCCAAATCCTTCACCTTCCAAACCTGAGACCCTCCCTTTAGCATGAGATGTGATATCCAAGTCCTTCCCATTCCAGTCCTGAGACCCTTCCTATAACATGAGATGTGATATCTACATGCTTCTAATATCAAACCTGAGACCCTTCCTATAACATAAGATGGTATATCCAACTCCTTTCCATTCCAATCCTGAGACCCTTCCGATAGCAGAGATGTGATATCTCAATGCTTATACCAAACCTGAGACCCTTCCTATGGCATGAGATGTCATATACAACTCCTTCCCATTCCAATCCTGAGACCCTTCTGATAGCATGAGATGTGATATCTCAATGCCTCTAATACCAAACCTGAGATCCTACCTCTGACATGAAATGTGATATCCAACTCCTTCCCTTTCCAAACGTGAGACCCTCCCTATAGCATGAGATGTGATATCCAAGTCCTTCCCATTCCAGTCCTGAGACCCTTCCTATAACATGAGATGTGATATCTCAATGCTTCTAATATCAAACCTGAGACCCTTCCTATAACATAAGATGGGATATCCAACTCCTTCCCATTCCAATCCTGAGACCCTTCCGATAGCAGAGATGTGATATCTCAATGCTTATACCAAACCTGAGACCCTTGCTATGGCATGAGATGTCATATACAACTCTTTCCCATTCCAATCCTGAGACCCTTCCTATAGCATGAGATGTGATATATCAATGCTTATACCAAACCGGAGACCATTCCTATAGCATAAGATGTGATATCCAACTCCTTCCCATTCCAATCCTGAGACCTTTCCTATAACATGAGATGTGATATCCAACTCCTTCCCATTCCAACCTGAGACCCTTCCTATAGCATGAGATGGGATATCCAACTACTTCCAAATCCAATCCTGATACCCTTCCGATAGCATGAGATGTGATATCTCAATCCCTCTAATACCAAACCTGAGATCCTTCGGATAGCATGAGATGTGATATCTCAATGCTTCTAATACCAAACCTGAGATCCTTCCTATAACATGAGATGCGATATCAAAATCCTTCCCCTTCCAAACCTGAGACCCTCCCTTTAGCATGAGATGTGATATCCAAATCCTTCCAATTCCAATCCTGAGACCCTTCTCATAGCATGAGATGTGATATCTCAATGCCTCTAATACCAAACCTGAGATCCTACCTCTAACATGAAATGTGATATCCAACTCCTTCCCTTTCCAAACGTGAGACCCTCCCTATAGCATGAGATGTGATATCCAAGTCCTTCCCATTCCAATCCTGAGACCCTTCCTATAGCATGAGATGTGATATCTCAATGCTTCTAATACCAAACCTGACACCCTTCCTATAACATATGATGGGATATCCAACTCCTTCCCATTACAATCCTGAGACCCTTCCAATAGCAGAGATGTGATATCTCAATGCTTATACCAAACCTGAGACCCTGCCTATGGCATGAGATGTGATATCTCAATGCTTATACCAAACCTGAGACCCTTCCTATAGCATGAGATGTGATATCCAACTCCTTCCCATTCCATTCCTGAGACCCTTCCTATAGCATGAGATGTGATATCCAACTCCTTCCCATTCCAATCCTGAGAACCTTCCTATAGCATGAGATGTGATATCTCAATGCTTCTAAGACCAAACCTGAGATCCTTCCTATAACATGAGATGTGATATCCAAATCCTTCCCCTTCCAACCCTGAGACCCTTCCTATACCATGAGATGTGATATCTCAATGCTTCTAATACCAAACTTGGGACCCGCCCTATAGCATGAGATATGATATCCAAATCCTTCCCCTTCCAAACCTGAGACCCTTCCTTTAGCATGAGATGTGATATCCAAATCCTTCCCATTCCAATCCTAAAACCCTTCCTATAGCATGAGATGTGATATCTCAATGTTTCTAATAAAAAACCTTAGACCCTTCCTAGAGCAAGAGATGTGATATCCAAATCCTTCCCATTCCAATCCTGAGACCCTTCCTATAACATGAGATGTGATTTCCAACTCCTTCCCATTCCAACCTGAGACCCTATAGTATGAGAAGGGATATCCAACTCCTTCCCAATCCAATCCTGAGACCCTTCCGATAGCAGAGATGTGATATCTCAATGCTTATACCAAACCTGAGACCCTTCCTATGGCATGAGATGTGATATCCAAATCCTTCACATTCCAATCCTGAGACCCTTCCTATAGCATAAGATGTGATATCTCAATGCTTCTAATACCAAACCTGAGATCCTTCCTATAACATGAGATGTGATATCCAACTACTTCCCATTCCAAACCTGAGACCCTTCCGATAGCATGAGATGTGATATCTCAATGCTTCAAAAACCAAACATGAGAACCATCCTATAACATGAGATGTGAAATCCAAATCCTTCCCTTCCCAAACCTGAGACTCTTCCTATAGCATGAGATGTGATATCTCAATGCTTCTACCAAACCTGAAACCCTTCCTATAGCATGAGATGTGATATCCAACTCCTTCCCATTCCAAACCTGACACACTTCCTATAGCATGAGATGTGATATCTCAATGCTTCTAATACCAAACCTGAGACCCGTCCTATAACATGAGATGTGATATCCAAATCCTTCCCCTTCCAAACCTGAGACCCTTCCTTTAGCATGAGATGTGATATCCAGCTCCTCCCATTCCAATCCTGAGACCCTTCCGATAGCATGAGATGTGATATCTCAATGCTTCTAATATCAAAACTGAGACCCTCCCTATAGCATGAGATGTGATATCTAAGTCCTTCCCATTCCAATCCTGAGACCCTTCCGATAGCAGAGATGTGATATCTCAATGCTTATACCAAACCTGAGACCCTTCCTATAGCATGAGATGTGATATCCAACTCCTTCCCATTCCAATCCTGAGACCCTTCCTATAGCATGAGATGTGATATCTCAATGCTTCTACCAAAACTGAGAACCTTCCTATAGCATGAGATGTGATATCCAACTCCTTCCCATTCCAATCCTGAGACCCTTCCGATAGCATGAGATGTGATATCTCAATGCTTCTAATACCAAACCTGAGACCCGTCCTATAACATGAGATAGGATATCCAACTCCTTCCCGTTCCAAACCTGATACCCTTCCTATAGCATGAGATGTGATATCCAACTCCTTCCCATGCCAATCCTGAGACACCTCCGATAGCAGAGATGTTATATCTCAATGCTTATACCAAACCTAAGACTCTTCCTATGACATGAGATGTGATATCCAAGTCCTTCCCATTCCAGTCCTGAGACCCTTCCTATAACATGAGATGTGATATCTCAATGCTTCTAATATCAAACCTGAGACCCTTCCTATAACATAAGATGGGATATCCAACTCCTTCCCATTCCAATCCTGAGACCCTTCCGATAGCAGAGATGTGATATCTCAATGCTTATACCAAACCTGAGACCCTTGCTATGGCATGAGATGTCATATACAACTCTTTCCCATTCCAATCCTGAGACCCTTCCTATAGCATGAGATGTGATATATCAATGCTTATACCAAACCTGAGACCATTCCTATAGCATAAGATGTGATATCCAACTCCTTCCCATTCCAATCCTGAGACCCTTCCTATAACATGAGATGTGATGTCTCAATGCTTCTAATACCAAACCTGAGATCCTTCCTATGGCATGAGATGTCATATAAAACTCATTCCCATTCCAATCCTGAGACCGTTCTGATAGCATGAGATGTGATATTTCAATGCTTCTAATACCAAACCTGAGATCCTTCCGATAGCAAGAGATGTGATATCTCAATTCTTCTAATACCAAACCTGAGATCATTCCTATAACACGAGATGTGATATCCAAATCCTTCCCCTTCCAAAACTGAGACCCTCTCTTTAGCATGAGATGTGATATCAAACTCCTTCCCATTCCAATCCTGAGACCCTTCTGATAGCATGAGATGTGATATCTCAATGCCTCTAATACCAAACCTGAGATCCTACCTCTAACATGAAATGTGATACCCAACTCCTTCCCCTTCCAAACCTGAGAGCCTTCCTATAGCATGAGATGGGATATCCAACTACTTCCAAATCCAATCCTGATACCCTTCCAATAGCATGAGATGTGATATCTCAATCCCTCTAATACCAAACCTGAGATCCTTCGGATAGCATGAGATGTGATATCTCAATGCTTCTAATACCAAACCTGAGATCCTTCCTATAACATGAGATGCGATATCAAAATCCTTCCCCTTCCAAACCTGAGACCCTCCCTTTAGCATGAGATGTGATATCCAAATCCTTCCAATGCCAATCCTGAGACCCTTCTCATAGCATGAGATGTGATATCTCAATGCCTCTAATACCAAACCTGAGATCCTACCTCTAACATGAAATGTGATATCCAACTCCTTCCCTTTCCAAACGTGAGACCCTCCCTATAGCATGAGATGTGATATCCAAGTCCTTCCCATTCCAATCCTGAGACCCTTCCTATAGCATGAGATGTGATATCTCAATGCTTCTAATACCAAACCTGACACCCTTCCTATAACATATGATGGGATATCCAACTCCTTCCCATTACAATCCTGAGACCCTTCCAATAGCAGAGATGTGATATCTCAATGCTTATACCAAACCTGAGACCCTGCCTATGGCATGAGATGTGATATCTCAATGCTTATACCAAACCTGAGACCCTTCCTATAGCATGAGATGTGATATCCAACTCCTTCCCATTCCAATCCTGAGACCCTTCCTATAACATGAGATGGTATGTCTCAATGCTTCTAATACCAAACCTGAGATTCTTCCTATGGCATGAGATGTCATATAAAACTCCTTCCCATTCCATTCCTGAGACCCTTCCTATAGCATGAGATGTGATATCCAACTCCTTCCCATTCCAATCCTGAGAACCTTCCTATAGCATGAGATGTGATATCTCAATGCTTCTAAGACCAAACCTGAGATCCTTCCTATAACATGAGATGTGATATCTCAATGCTTCTAATACCAAACCTGGGACCCGTCCTATAACATGAGATATGATATCCAAATCCTTCCCCTTCCAAACCTGAGACCCTTCCTTTAGCATGAGATGTGATATCCAAATCCTTCCCATTCCAATCCTAAAACCCTTCCTATAGCATGAGATGTGATATCTCAATGTTTCTAATAAAAAACCTTAGACCCTTCCTATAGCAAGAGATGTGATATCCAACTCCTTCCCATTCCAACCTGAGACCCTATAGTATGAGAAGGGATATCCAACTCCTTCCCAATCCAATCCTGAGACCCTTCCGATAGCAGAGATGTGATATCTCAATGCTTATACCAAACCTGAGACCCTTCCTATGGCATGAGATGTGATATCCAAATCCTTCACATTCCAATCCTGAGACCCTTCCTATAGCATAAGATGTGATATCTCAATGCTTCTAATACCAAACCTGAGATCCTTCCTATAACATGAGATGTTATATCCAACTACTTCCCATTCCAAACCTGAGACCCTTCCGATAGCATGAGATGTGATATCTCAATGCTTATACCAAACCTGAGACCCTTCCTATGGCATGAGATGTGATATCCAAATCCTTCACATTCCAATCCTGAGACCCTTCCTATAGCATAAGATGTGATATCTCAATGCTTCTAATACCAAACCTGAGATCCTTCCTATAACATGAGATGTGATATCCAACTACTTCCCATTCCAAACCTGAGACCCTTCGATAGCATGAGATGTGAAATCTCAATGCTTCAAAAACCAAACATGAGAACCATCCTATAACATGAGATGTGAAATCCAAATCCTTCCCTTCCCAAACCTGAGACTCTTCCTATAGCATGAGATGTGATATCTCAATGCTTCTACCAAACCTGAAACCCTTCCTATAGCATGAGATGTGATATCCAACTCCTTCCCATTCCAATCCTGACACACTTCCTATAGCATGAGATGTGATATCTCAATGCTTCTAATACCAAACCTGAGACCCGTCCTATAACATGAGATGTGATATCCAAATCCTTCCCCTTCCAAACCTGAGACCCTTCCTTTAGCATGAGATGTGATATCCAGCTCCTTCCATTCCAATCCTGAGACCCTTCCGATAGCATGAGATGTGATATCTCAATGCTTCTAATATCAAAACTGAGACCCTCCCTATAGCATGAGATGTGATATCTAAGTCCTTCCCATTCCAATCCTGAGACCCTTCCGATAGCAGAGATGTGATATCTCAATGCTTATACCAAACCTGAGACCCTTCCTATAGCATGAGATGTGATATCCAACTCCTTCCCATTCCAATCCTGAGACCCTTCCTATAGCATGAGATGTGATATCTCAATGCTTCTACCAAAACTGAGACCCTTCCTATAGCATGATATGTGATATCCAACTCCTTCCCATTCCAATCCTGAGACCACTCCGATAGCATGAGATGTGATATCTCAATGCTTCTAATACCAAACCTGAGACCCGTCCTATAACATGAGATGGGATATCCAACTCCTTCCCGTTCCAAACCTGATACCCTTCCTATAGCATGAGATGTGATATCCAACTCCTTCCCATGCCAATCCTGAGACACCTCCGATAGCAGAGATGTGATATCTCAATGCTTATACCAAACCTAAGACTCTTCCTATGACATGAGATGTGATATCCAACTCCTTCCCGTTCCAGTCCTGAGACCCTTCCTATAGCATGAGATGTGATATCCAACTCGTTCCCATTCCAATCCTGAGACCCTTCCTATAACATGAGATGGTATGTCTCAATGCTTCTAATACCAATTCTGAGATTCTTCCTATGGCATGAGATGTCATATAAAACACCTTCCCATTCCATTCCTGAGACCCTTCCTATAGCATGAGATGTGATATCCAACTCCTTCCCATTCCAATCCTGAGAACCTTCCTATAGCATGAGATGTGATATCTCAATGCTTCTAAGACCAAACCTGAGATCCTTCCTATAACATGAGATGTGATATCCAAATCCTTCCCCTTCCAACCCTGAGATCCTTCCTATACCATGAGATGTGATATCTCAATGCTTCTAATACCAAACATGGGACCCGTCCTATAACATGAGATATGATATCCAAATCCTTCCCCTTCCAAACCTGAGACCCTTCCTTTAGCATGAGATGTGATATCCAAATCCTTCCCATTCCAATCCTAAAACCCTTCCTATAGCATGAGATGTGATATCTCAATGTTTCTAATAAAAAACCTTAGACCCTTCCTATAGCAAGAGATGTGATATCCAAATCCTTCCCATTCCAATCCTGAGACCCTTCCTATAACATGAGATGTGATTTCCAACTCCTTCCCATTCCAACCTGAGACCCTATAGTATGAGAAGGGAAATCCAACTCCTTCCCAATCCAATCCTGAGACCCTTCCGATAGCAGAGATGTGATATCTCAATGCTTATACCAAACCTGAGACCCTTCCTATGGCATGAGATGTGATATCCAAATCCTTCACATTCCAATCCTGAGACCCTTCCTATAGCATAAGATGTGATATCTCAATGCTTCTAATACCAAACCTGAGATCCTTCCTATAACATGAGATGTTATATCCAACTACTTCCCATTCCAAACCTGAGACCCTTCCGATAGCATGAGATGTGATATCTCAATGCTTCAAAAACCAAACATGAGAACCATCCTATAACATGAGATGTGAAATCCAAATCCTTCCCTTCCCAAACCTGAGACTCTTCCTATAGCATGAGATGTGATATCTCAATGCTTCTACCAAACCTGAAACCCTTCCTATAGCATGAGATGTGATATCCAACTCCTTCCCATTCCAATCCTGACACACTTCCTATAGCATGAGATGTGATATCTCAATGCTTCTAATACCAAACCTGAGACCCGTCCTATAACATGAGATGTGATATCCAAATCCTTCCCCTTCCAAACCTGAGACCCTTCCTTTAGCATGAGATGTGATATCCAGCTCCTCCCATTCCAATCCTGAGACCCTTCCGATAGCATGAGATGTGATATCTCAATGCTTCTAATATCAAAACTGAGACCCTCCCTATAGCATGAGATGTGATATCTAAGTCCTTCCCATTCCAATCCTGAGACCCTTCCGATAGCAGAGATGTGATATCTCAATGCTTATACCAAACCTGAGACCCTTCCTATAGCATGAGATGTGATATCCAACTCCTTCCCATTCCAATCCTGAGACCCTTCCTATAGCATGAGATGTGATATCTCAATGCTTCTACCAAAACTGAGACCCTTCCTATAGCATGATATGTGATATCCAACTCCTTCCCATTCCAATCCTGAGACCCTTCTGATAGCATGAGATGTGATATCTCAATGCTTCTAATACCAAACCTGAGACCCGTCCTATAACATGAGATGGGATATCCAACTCCTTCCCGTTCCAAACCTGATACCCTTCCTATAGCATGAGATGTGATATCCAACTCCTTCCCATGCCAATCCTGAGACACCTCCGATAGCAGAGATGTGATATCTCAATGCTTATACCAAACCTAAGACTCTTCCTATGACATGAGATGTGATATCCAACTCCTTCCCGTTCCAGTCCTGAGACCCTTCCTATAACATGAGATGTGATATCTCAATGCTTCTAATATCAAACTTGAGTCCCTTCCTATAACATAAGATGGCATATCCAACTCCTTCCCATTCCAATCCTGAGACCCTTCTGATAGCAGAGATGTGATATCTCAATGCTTATACCAAACCTGAGACCCTTCCTATGGCATGAGATGTCATATACAACTCCTTCCCATTCCAATCCTGAGACCCTTCCTATAGCATGAGATCTGATATATCAATGCTTATACCAAACCTGAGACCATTCCTATAGCATAAGATGTGATATCCAACTCCTTCCCATTCCAATCCTGAGACCCTTCCTATAACATGAGATGTGATGTCTCAATGCTTCTAATACCAAACCTGAGATCCTTCCTATGGCATGAGATGTCATATAAAACTCCTTCCCATTCCAAACCTGAGACCCTTCCTACGGCATGAGATGTCATATACAACTCCTTCCCATTCCAATCCTGAGACCCTTCCGATAGCATGAGATGTGATATCTCAATGCTTCTAATACCAAACCTGTGATCCTTCCTATAACATGAGATGTGATATCCAACTCCTTCCAGTTCCAAACCTGAGACCCTTCCTATATCATGAGATGTGATATCCAAGTCCTTCCCATTCCAGTCCTGAGACCCTTCCTATAACATGAGATGTGATATCTCAATGCTTCTAATATCAAACTTGAGTCCCTTCCTATAACATAAGATGGCATATCCAACTCCTTCCCATTCCAATCCTGAGACCCTTCCGATAGCATGAGATGTGATATCTCAATGCTTCTAATACCAAACCTGAGATCCTTCCGATAGCATGAGATGTGATATCTCAATGCTTCTAATACCAAACCTGAGATCCTACCTCTAACATGAAATGTGATATCCAACTCCTTCCCTTTCCAAACGTGAGACCCTCCCTATAGCATGAGATGTGATATCCAAGTCCTTCCCATTCCAGTCTTGAGACCCTTCCTATAACATGAGATGTGATATCTCAATGCTTCTAATATCAAACTTGAGTCCCTTCCTATAACATAAGATGGCATATCCAACTCCTTCCCATTCCAATCCTGAGACCCTTCTGATAGCAGAGATGTGATATCTCAATGCTTATACCAAACCTGAGACCCTTCCTATGGCATGAGATGTCATATACAACTCCTTCCCATTCCAATCCTGAGACCCTTCCTATAGCATGAGATCTGATATATCAATGCTTATACCAAACCTGAGACCATTCCTATAGCATAAGATGTGATATCCAACTCCTTCCCATTCCAATCCTGAGACCCTTCCTATAACATGAGATGTGATGTCTCAATGCTTCTAATACCAAACCTGAGATCCTTCCAATGGCATGTGATGTCATATAAATCTCCTTCCCATTCCAAACCTGAGACCCTTCCTACGGCATGAGATGTCATATACAACTCCTTCCCATTCCAATCCTGAGACCCTTCCGATAGCATGAGATGTGATATCTCAATGCTTCTAATACCAAACCTGTGATCCTTCCTATAACATGAGATGTGATATCCAACTCCTTCCAGTTCCAAACCTGAGACCCTTCCTATAGCATGAGATGTGATATCCAACTCCTTCCCATTCCAATCAATAGACCCTTCCGATAGCATGAGATGTGATATCTCAATGCTTCTAATACCAAACCTGTGATCCTTCCTATAACATGAGATGTGATATCCAAATCCTTCCCCTTCCAAACCTGAGACCCTCCCTTTAGCATGAGATGTGATATCCAACTCCTTCCCATTCCAATCCTGAGACCCTTCTGATAGCATGAGATGTGATATATCAATGCCTCTAATACCAAACCTGATATCCTTCCGATAGCATGAGATGTGATATCTCAATGCTTCTAATACCGAACCTGAGATCCTTCCTATAACATGAGATGTGATATCCAAATCCTTCCCCTTCCAAACCTGAGACCCTCCCTTTAGCATGAGATGTGATATCCAACTCCTTCCCATTCCAATCCTGAGACCCTTCTGATAGCATGAGATGTGATATCTCAATGCCTCTAATACCAAACCTGAGATCCTACCTCTAACATGAAATGTGATATCCAACTCCTTCCCTTTCCAAACGTTAGACCCTCCCTATAGCATGTGATGTGATATCCAAGTCCTTCCCATTCCAGTCCTGAGACCCTTCCTATAACATGAGATGTGATATCTCAATGCTTCTAATATCAAACCTGAGACCCTTCCTATAACATAAAATGGGATATCCAACTCCTTCCCATTCCAATCCTGAGACCCTTCCGATAGCAGAGATGTGATATCTCAATGCTTATACCAAACCTGAGACTCTTCCTATGGCATGAGATGTCATATAAAACTCCTTCCCATTCCAATCCTGAGACCCTTCCTATAGCATGAGATGTGATATATCAATGCTTATACCAAACCTGAGACCATTCCTATAGCATAAGATGTGATATCCAACTCCTTCCCATTCCAATCCTGAGACCCTTCCTATAACATGAGATGTGATGTCTCAGTGCTTCTAATACCAAACCTGAGATCCTTCCTATGGCATGAGATGTCATATAAAACTCCTTCCCATTCCAATCCTGAGACCCTTCTGATAGCATGAGATGTGATATCTCAATGCCTCTAATACCAAACCTGAGATCCTACCTCTAACATGAAATGTGATACCCAACTCCTTCCCCTTCCAAACCTGAGAGCCTTCCTATAGCATGAGATGTGATATCGAAGTATTTCCCATTCCAATCCTGAGACCTTTCCTATAACATGAGATGTGATATCCAACTCCTTCCCATTCCAACCTGAGAGCCTTCCTATAGCATGAGATGGGATATCCAACTACTTCCAAATCCAATCCTGATACCCTTCCGATAGCATGAGATGTGATATCTCAATCCCTCTAATACCAAACCTGAGATCCTTCGGATAGCATGAGATGTGATATCTCAATGCTTCTAATACCAAACCTGAGATCCTTCCTATAACATGAGATGTGATATCAAAATCCTTCCCCTTCCAAACCTGAGACCCTCCCT